>NC_045559.1:71705758-72305758 GCF_009819795.1 Aythya fuligula
TTACTCAGAGGGTGGTGAGGCACTGGAACTGGCTGCCCAGAGAAGCTGTGTATCCTTGGAAGTGTTCAAGGCCAGACTGGATGGGGCTTTGGGCAACCTGTTCTGGTGGGAGGTGCCCCTGCCCATGGCAGGGGGATTGGAACTAGATGGTATTTAAGGTCCCTTCCAACCTAAACCATCCTATGATCCTACATGTATGACATAGAAATAAGAATATTAATATGTTTGCTTCTAGCAGCTGGTGTCTCTATAAAAAAAAATAAAAATAAAAAATCTGAAGAACTGTGTACATTCTACGGCTGATTGTTAAAACACATAAATTATTACCACCCAATTAGTGCGCATATCCATTGTCCCAACTCTAAATTGCATTTTTATTTATAAACTTTTTCCATATTTTTCAGGACACTTAATAAGCTCTCACTGGTGGCGGATTTTCCCCCCATATGTGTTTTCCATTTTTATTGCTACGGTACTGTAACAAAAATATCTATTATCTGCATTCCATGAATGCAGTTAAAGGTTGAGTTGAAGAAAGGTAAGTATTGCATATTTAGTTTTCTTCTCTTCTTATGCTAAACAGAACGGAGAAATTCAAAATTCACAGTGAAACAGGATTTTGCTACAGATAAGAGCTACATTTTGTTAGATAAGGCTCCAGTCTTGAAGAAACCTAAAAGATATAAATAAAGTGTTTATCAGTTATGATACTGTTAGGGATTTTTTTTTAAGACTAAACCGCTGTAACATAAGTTAAAGGTGAACAAGTAGATACTCTTGGTGGACAGAGCACTGGAAAAGAAAACTGGTTCCATTTGTATATGCTGCTATCTTGCTGAATGATCTCGCTAAAGATGTTTCAATTCCATTTTTTGCAATTTTTCAAGTAAAAGGAAACTTGAAGTATGTACTTCTACAAAATACTACAGCACCTATGTATCAGAACTGCATAGATAAGGTGTTTTGCATGCATTTAAGTAAACAAGTAGTTTTATTTATATTACTAGTCATATTCAAATCTGTGCGTAGATATAATATTGATCTATCATAGGAAGGAAAACAAAAACAAAAACAAAAAACAACAAACCACCTTCTGTCTAGAACAGAAACTTCTACATCTACAACTCTCTTGCTGCTTAGTTTGGCAAGAGTATGCAATGGAAAGAGACACTCACATCACCAGAAGAGTCACGCATAATAGAGCAACATAGAGAATTTCCACTCATTTCTGAATGAAGTGCCAAAGCCAAGTAAGGCTGGTTAGAGGAGTACAAGCAACTCCAATCAATATAATTCATCTGAGGCATATGAATTTTAATGGATGTTAACTTATATAAAAAGCATTTTTTCCAAGACATGAACCTGTCATTAACTTCTTTAAAGTCAGAGGGAATGTCTCAAGAATACAATTCACAGATCATTATAAATTTACAGACTGCTTGTCATATTTACCAGTCATTTTTGCCTCAGTGAAAGAACAACTTCAGAAACTCTAGTTTTACCATTTACAAAGAAAAAAGGTTTCACTTTCTAGAAGCACACTTGATAGTAGAAAAACAGAATTCACCTATAATGTAGATGAAGAGAAATTAGGATTAAGACTTGTAACTGGATGGGACTCTTCTAGAAAAGGCAATTATATATGGTATATATTATAATATATATATTACACATATTTAAATAATATATATTATATTTTTATATATATTATATATTTCAAGGATTTGATTACTCACAATTCTAGTAAAATGCTTCAGTATTTATACAGTTAAGAAACTGTATTTTCAAATAACTGTACTGAAAATAGAAACAAGAGTGACATAGGAAAGATATAGTGTCTATTTAAACCTACCACCTTAACGAACAACCAACCAAATTATTTTCCATTAAGTCAGGCAAGTTTAGCAAGTAACAATTGGACTTAAATCAGTTCCTGCTGTCTAAGACATTGTTCTCATGTGTGGTTTTAAGAATTTCAGATGACAGCAAGTTAACCTTAACTGTTTCTTGTTTAGCTTGCACCGTTTAAATAAATAACACATCTGTTTTCATAGATACAACATCTTTATAAGTTCCTCCCCACCCCCACATTGGGAGGAAGAAGAACATTTGTCTACTAATTTTGGTCTTTGTACATGGGAAATGTTATTCATCACATGGAACGTGGATGCAATTAAGTAACTATATTGAGAGCTGCTGTTCTGTTTCTTAAAGCACTAAGTTAACTTGAGTTGGCTTTGTCCTTATCAAAGTGGAATGGTTCCTTCAACCAAGCTGGCACAGTTCAACTGAAATGCACACAATAAGGACAGACAGATGCGGACAAATGAGATAGTCCAGGAGATGGAAAGAATGGTAAGACTTGACAAAACAGGACTTACCAGATGAAGCTGAATGAACTGGGCATCTTTATCAGGATTATATCAAGAAAAGGTTGAGGAGATATTATCACAACCATATATGCATTTGAAGATGGTTATTGAGACAGCAGCTGTCCAATTTGCCGTGTTTACACAGTACAACATGGGAGCTCTACCCCATGGCTTTAATGGCATTGATTTACAGAAAGGGAAAGTTCAGTTTTCTGTCTGCTTGCAAAGCAGAAAGAGAGAGATTCACTAAAAAGGATTACCTAATAAGGATATGGAATTCTCACTACTGGATTTATTTATTTATTTTTAAATGGGATCAGTAAGCCTCTCTCAGTAATAAGGTGCATTGGGTGCTTAATATCCAGTCAGAGCAGAGAGGAGCAGTCAAGATGATCAGGTATGGCTGTTAATGTTTCTAGGCGTTTCAATTTCTTGCGTTATATTTTTTCTTCCCCCAAAGCGTTTTTTGTTTTGTTTTTTTTTTGTTTTTTTTTTTTTTTTTTTTCCTGATGCACTTGTTTTTTGTTGTTGTTGTTATTTGTTTTGTTTTGTTAGTTTGTTTTCACAGTTCAGGAATCAAAAAATACCAACTGTGGCTAAATTAACTTTCCCTCTTAGGGAAGGAAAGTAATACACAAGTCTGTCGGGCATTTATTTTTCCCTCTTAGAAGTAAATTAATTTGTCTACAAACTGAAGTAAATGTAAAATTGGTCCTTGAAATCCAACACTTTTATTCCTAAGACCTTTGGTAGAACAAAAGAGACTCATTAGATGTACTGTGAAGTTAAAACTCATTGAAATCTTATATACAGGCTTTACTCAAATTATATGTGTTGGTTTTGTAAGGTTTTGATACTATTCTTTAAAAATAACTGCCTTTATTCTCATTCAACTGAACTGTTCTTCTCAAGAGACTTCCCTTAAAATTGTCAACTACGGAAATGCCTGTTATTTCCATGGACTTCCAGGATATCAAGACATTATCTCCAATTAAGTGATTTTTCTAAAAACAACAAAGCTCCCTACACACAATAGAAGTTGGGTGAGAACTGACCATTAAATGAGCACAAACACTTGTCTCTCTGTGTGTCCCTCTCCACCTCATGACAAGTCAATCTATACTGACAACATTTTAGAGTCAGTGTTTGTACAAAAAACATCAGGGACTGATTGTATCCAGGATTTCATTTGAAGCAAAGGCAAACTACAGCATTGTTGCCATGGAGGACAGTGGAAAGCCTTCTGAATGAGGCCCTTCCTACAAAAAATAAGCAGTGGATAAAAAGCTTCTTGAAAAAAATCCAGTTAAGAAAAAGAAATAGGTAAAAATGATAATCATGAAGCCAAAATAAGCCTGATTCTGAGTTCTCAAATGACAAATAGTTACCTCATGCTGAAGAAAAATAAAAGAGAACAGAATATGGCCAACACACGGAACAACAATTGGTGCTACAGATGAAAGAATACCATGAGTGATGCAAACAAAAGCATGAGGATAGAGGCTCTGAAGTATGTTTACCAGTGAACCTTATCTGCAGCATTCAGAAGAACATGTACAGAACAATATGACATAGAGGAGGACGATCTGTTTGCGCATGCTCACTGACTGTTATCTATCTTTTATTGTGTTGAGATCTCTGAAGAGTTTCATTGCAATTCTAAAATCCCTTCATTTTGTAAATCCTGCTTATTGGGGTACCTAAAATAGCTCTGTAATGTTCTGTGGCCTGGAGTCACTGATATCTATTCTCAACTTTAATTCTCTTTTAATACAGATTTTGACAAGAATATATGCCAGCGCATTACAAAACTGTTAAACAAATCACTTCAGGGGAAGTTACTTTTTAAAACACAGTGTTTGGCCTGAGGTAATCACAAGGCTGTCATGGCTACAGACTATTAAGGGTAGAACACGGGAGCAACTGTTTTCATTCTTGGAGAGGCCCCAAAAGGTGGTATTAGGCAATAGCTTTTCTATCTAGAAAACTTGTGTTCTGGATAACGCAGAGTACTCCAATCCTGTTTGACTTAGTGTGCATATGAGTCACTGTGGTACCATGGCCAAATGCCAGTGTCAAATCCCCCAACCTTTTCCTCACATTTTCAGGGGAATATTGCAGTCTTCCCTTTCTGTCCCAGACAGGGCATTTGGTGCAGATTTGCTGTGTGATTTTAAACAGCTGCTGCACATCACTGTAGATTCATTGTATTTCAGTGGCAGGTGAAAGGAATTGTGTACTTCAATCTAGTTGTATATACAAGTGGTATACTACAGCTTTTTAAAGACACCGACAAAAGATTTTTAAAGTATTCTAAGAATCTTCTGAGCAGAGAGGAAAGGTACTCTAACAGTAACTGTTAACACTTCATGTTGTACATCCTTAAAATATCCTTGCCACAAGTTTGAAATAAGTATAGGAATACTGTGCAGTCACATAGCCACTTGACAATTTTTGAGAATGCATTTTCAGTCCTATGCTATATTATTGGAATTCCAGTGTCAATAATTTGTAGCCAATCTACAATTTTCTACTTAAGAAAATCAAGCATTTTTTTTTTTCTATGAAATACTCTATTTCTGCCCAGCTTTTCTGAGCTAAGTTATAAAACGCCTGCTAGAAAAGACTGATTGCTTCCTGGATTATAACTTTACACAAGTAAGCGATTTATCTCAAACATACTGTAATACTGCTAGATTTTGGAAAAAATCACTGAAACAAAATTGTATTGCAAATTTTCAATCTTACAGCTGTTGAATTATATCCTGTCAGTATTTTGTGGTATACAGGTAAGCAATCACATACTTAGATGTTCAAAGATACTCAAATTTATGCAAGTCAGGAAGACTGAGGAAAACAAAACAGGAATACAACAGTCAATTTTTGTCCTCATCTCCACTCTGATGAATTTAATTGCATTAGTTTGTATTTAATCTATACTAGTAGAGCAGAACATTATTTATTGTCTGAGACAGATATGGATTGGATTAACTAGCTTTATTTAAAAGTAAACAGTCCTAAATTGCTGGTATGTTGTATGCTATCTACTGTCTCTATGGATCAGCACAAAATGAAAAGAAAAAAAAAAAAGAATTTGTGTTTCCATGAGGACATATTATATACTTCTGTTACTTTATTTTCTGTGCTCAATTGGTATCTTAACATGAGAGAGAGTGAGAACCTGAAGTAAACTGGTGCATTTTTATTTATACAGCTACACTAGAAGAAAGGATGCTTTTTAATAATGTATTAACTAGTGTATTAAAATCCATCAAGAACAAGACAGTTTAGAGAACAAATCCTAAACCCCAGAATCATCCCATCTAAGTAAGACATCTAAACTATGATCATATTTCCCAATTCCCTATATTTCCCTACAGTCAAGAGACACATACCTGAGTAACCTCCTGGTAATGCCTACTTCTCTTCATTGATGATACAAGTTCCAACTTAGCTAGGTGAGATTTTTCCTTCTACATGGCCTTGTAACTCAATTTCACCTTTACCAACTACACCTATTTAAATGACAACATCTCGTCTATGCTAGAATTTGCAAACATGCTAACTGGCATGCCCACATGAAAATACACTCCACAGAACAATTTCTTGCCTTCCTCAGCTACACTCCTAATGTGCTTCTGTGCCCATATGCACAGAAGGTGAGAAATTAAATAAATAAATAAATAAAAGCTCTAATAAATCTTTTCTATTTCATAAGGAAGCTGTTGTTTTCCTGGGTATCATTTTGGAACTTTTGGCTTAATCAGATTTTCACTGATTGCCATATTTGGAGGAAAACAGAGCATTACCCTCTGAGACACCATCTCAGGTCATCCAGCTGAGTCACTGCGCATCATTAAATACTGCTTCTATAGAAATAATGCATTAGGAACACAAGACATTGTGCAGTGCCACGCAAGTTTTCCTGGCATGAGAACAGACTTTCCATATTACCCACAGGTGATAAAATCATAGGTAGTCTTACAGGTTATTTCAAACCACTGTTGATAAAATCTTTACATGTCATCATGGCTTTCTGCACCAGGACTATGCCAGAAGATAGACTATAGAAGTTACACTCATTCATAGGAAAATCCCTATCTCAAAATATTCTTGCTATTGGTAGTCGTTTCACCCAACATCTGATACAACTCTAGTTTAATTTCTTTTTCTAAAAGGAGAAAGCACTGGTTACCTTTGTCTTTGTGAAGACAAACTTTCACAAAACCGAACCAAACCAAAACAAACAAAAAAAAAGTTGAATAATTTTAGAGATACTTTTAATCAAAGAACATAGATGAATTTTCACTTTCAATTGAAACAGCCACTTATATGTCATAAATAATGGCAGAACCAGCATATTCAAGCATGTGAAACAACTTTGTAAAAGGCACATTTCAGAATATGAACACACAGCCTCTTATAACACTGAAAACCTACAGAATTATTTTCCTCTGCTGGTGCTAAAAATATAATTTTTCTTAAACTGCTCTTAGGGAAAAGTGGGAGGTATCAATCTCAATATCTTGCCCTCAGTGCTTCCATAAAGTAGGCAAATTATTGCATTATTTGCTGTGACCTCTCTCTCTCTCTCTCTTTTTTTTTTTTTTTTTTTTTTTTTTTTTTTTTTTTACCACAGATGATAATTTGACAGTTCTGCGCTTTCTTTGAACACTTTCTTTGTCATATTATATGCTAACATGAACTGGCCAAGTCAAGTGAAAATTATCTAATTATCTCCTTACATAAAACTACAACAATGTCCTGATGGTATGGTGGTATTGTAAGAGGTTAGAATAAAGCTCTTAGAAGTTCTGCTACTTTGAAACAGTTAATTCAGCTGAGAATTTTACTTTGTCTTCTTTATGAAAATACAAAATGTACCACAATTTTGTAGTGTCCCACATCAGGCTGATCTTTGAAACCTTGATGAATCCATCAGAAACCTGAGTAGATTTTGCAATGTTACTATTAAAGCATGGAAGGGCTGACAGAATATTGCATTGAGTCACCTCCCAGTTTTGGCAAGATTTGTGTTTCATGTTTAGGAGTCATGTCCACAGACATGAGCCACTTAAGCACTATAAGTGTGAAGTTATGATTTTGCCTGTTTGTTCTGGCAGTCCACAACCCATATCCACCTTTTTGAGTCCTACTGAGATCTGACAAGCACCAGAATGAAGAATCCTAACTTAATGCTTTCTTTCATGTCCTTTTAATTTGATATTTCATTGAAATACATGCTCACCAGATACTGTTTCCCTAACAGTCTATAACTGTAGTTATACAGTATACGTAGTTATACTTTTTTCCAGTATACTTAAGTTATTTTTTTCACATTTACTTTTCACCAGACTGAAATGACCATTTCTGGGGGTGAACACAGAAAGCTAAGAGAAAAGAGAAACCTTCCTTCCTGCCCGTGCTGTCTGCTGTGACTAAAATACATCTGCTCCAAAATTTAAAAGTATTTATAGAACAGCAAATTCCAGGTGCTAAATTATCTAAATAGGGAAGAACATAAGACAATATGACTAAGGACCATGTCTTGTCCTCAAAATCTTCCAGTTGTCTCAAAGGAAGATCAAATACTTTACCTTAAAATATCTATGATCTTAAGGTAAAGCTTGAAAAGGGCACAGGTGAATTCTTGGCGACTCTGCTCAAGTCATCTCCCATCCCTTAATTCTGTAGAAACGGTACATTGTACTATGTTATGCTGCTATAGATCATCTATAATATTTAAGTCTTCCACATGGAACAAGTGAATTTTTTATGAAAAAATTGCCTTCAAATGACTAGACAATGTAGCTGCAGGTGTGATATTTATATTGTGGTGTTCTGTGTCAAAAATTGTACAAGCTTGTTGACTGACATCAATGCTGACTATTCAGCCACCAAAAAGACTCTTTTTAGGAAAGATTTGCCATTTAACAACTTTGCAGTTGCTAGTTACTCAAGTCACTAGCTATTGAAGTTACTACTTGTTCAAGACACTGACAACTAAGAGCTACCCTGAAGCATGTCAAAACTGCTATTGGCAGTAACATTCAGAGAGATTAGATGGCTCAGGAAACAGAACCATAATCTCCAGAAAGTAAAGGAAAACACAGGGGCTATGTCTATAAGCTTGACAGCTGACATAAGTGCAATCCACAGGTCCCTTGACAAAATGCAGAATACATTGCAAAATATTTCCATAGGGGTATGCCAATGTAGCAGTGGCAATGAAGTGTATTAAGCACTGATATTAATGCCATGCAACTCAACCAGTGGAATTAGAATGCACTCGACCAATAATTTGATTACATCATTGAGGACACAGATGGATGAGGACACGATGTACAGTTTATCCCTTCTCTGGAGACTTCAAGTGTGAATGAGATCACTGATTACATCCAGACTAGAGACACTGAGGCAGAAGTGCAGTATAAACATCTGCAGACTGAAAAGCTCCAGGCAAAAAATGTCTGAAATAGGGATCCATCGCTCAAAATAATATCTGGTAGGTAGTCTTATTTGGTAGGCAAATTAAGCAGGCTGCTAGGTGACCAGGTGCATGTTCTTAAACAACAAGGTTTTATAAAGAGTGTTTTTATGTTTTGACATACTTGGTTTTCAAACACTATGAATTCTTTAAAAAAGAATTGTTTCTATACAGGTATATCATTCATAGACTTTGTGTCTATATAGATATATAGCATAAAGAAGTGACTTGCTGTTGCTTCCCCATCACAGCAGCACCAACGCCAGTAAAAGAAGCAGGTCATCTGCTTTGTTGACCAGGCCTCACTGCCTCACAGATGGAGAATTTGAAAAGTAACAAAATAAAAAGGCAGCCTTACTACCGTAACTAATAAGAACAGCTAACTGGAGGCTTAGGAAGAGCACAAAACCTGCCAGAGTAAAAGAAAATTATTTATGCCTGAGTTTCTTTCTGTGCAAGGATACAAAACCAAACAACTACCTATGTACAATAAATTTCACTGCCGTGGAGCTAGACAGTCACTTTATGTGACAAACTAATTTGATACACCACAGCAGTTTCATGGAAGTCTGCATTTCTTGGCTGTACAGAAGGGCCAACTTTGTGTATGTATTACTTAGGAACAAAGCATCCTTCTGTAGCACCTCTTAGGGGACTAGTGGACAGGAGGAAAATCATACCTAAGAATTAGGTAACACCAAATTCCAAATACTACATGTGAATAAAAATTCAGACGTAGTATTTGGCTAGTTTGGTATTTGGAAAATATTGCCAAAGTATGTGAGTTGCTTTGAAAAAAAAGCAGAAGGAAATAACAGATAGAGATCAATATGACTTGAGATGCAGAAGAGACTTGAGGAAAGATGAAAACAATGCTCGGGAAGCAACAGGGGGCAGAAATAGCCTATTTCAAAATTTGTTATCTGGTGTTGTTTTGCTGCACACATCTAAAACTCAGAACAGTTACACAGCCAAAATTAAATTCAAGGATGTTCAGCTTGTTTCTACAAAAATGTCTTGTTCATGTGGTTTCAAATGCCTTTTTTATTTGTTTGTTTTTTAATAGCTAATGGTAATTAGCAACTGTCTAAGTCACTGAGATTTAAGCAGCAAGAAGTTACCAAATAACTACAATCAGTTTTCTTCATGCACTCTCCCCCTACTGCTCCTTAGGAGAAAATCAAACCAAAGCAGAGGTAGTTCAGAAAACCTAGAACGATGGAAAACAAATCAGTCCTTGTAGACTTTCTGTTTCAGAGGTATATGTTTGACTTTATATTCAGTGCAGAATATAAGTTAGATGATAATTATAATAACTACCACCTGGAACAGCACACCAAGAGGAGCACATTACTGAGAGCAAATGTTTTTTCCTGCTTGTATTACTGATCACATAAACATTGTTTTACCAAGCTGGTAGCCAAATACAGTCAAAATGCCATAACTCACTTTTTAAGTGTGCCCATTCTTTAAATGCTTAGAGCAACACGACCTATAGTTCACTTGAATTTATCATTTTGTCCATAAAGCCATATGTATTATACCAGATGCCAGTATTTCTGCTGACAACAGCAGAGCAATTTGGACAACTGATTTGATCAAGCACAGATCAGAGGGGAAGAAACATTAAAATTAATAACATGTAAAACAAGTTATAACGAAACACACAATATGATGCTTCATGTTGAAAAATATAAAATACTCAGACTTGCAACCGAAGGGAAATGAGAAATGTTTTTTCAGTGGTGCAAAGCTCCTATTTGTTTCTAGCAATGAAACAGGAAAAAAATAAAGTTTTTTAAAACTCCAACACAAATTTTAATTCAAAATGTGCTACTGAACCACATGGGAGTTTTGCCTTTCCTCGACCTTGGACACACACAAAACAATGCAGGAAATTCCATATTTCACTGAGGGAAGACAAAACACTTTGGATATTTTTTTTTCCCCACCCAATTTTGTAGTGGCAGATGCTTGAAACCTATGAAGTTGAACTCCTAGAGTAAATGTTACTGTTTTGAATCGTAACTGACAGAAAATGAAAAGGTGAAATGCATCTTCTATCAACCTGATTTTACCTACACATATATGTCTAAGTGCATTCACCCACAGACAGACAACTGTGCTGAATTTCAATTTTGCCAGCACATGAACAGTATCTCTTCAGTGTTTGCACTCTTTGGGACATCTACAGCTTAAGTAACTGACTGCCATGATTACACTAAAAAAAAAAAACAGACTACACTAAAAGATTACACTAAAAATCAGAGTCCTGCAAATATATCAATTCAGGAACAATGATTTGACAGCAGACATTCTATTTCAGGATTAGTCCCTTAAAGTGCTTTTGTTTTAAAGATAAGGTGCTCACAGTTTAATCCTTTAGATCATATGGGGAAACACTTTTTTTTTTTTGATAAGAATATAAAAATTTTCCTATATTTTGCCTTCTAGTAAATCACTTTACATCTTGTACCGCAAAACATACTGTACTGAAATTTTAGATGGCATTATATGATATACCTAGTCAATCAGTCATGTGTTCTTCCATTAATCTGGTTGTTCAGATAGTGAAAAAAAATGAAAACTGGAAGGCTATTTTGTACTAAAAACAGTTTGGGATAGATTTCTCCATAAGCTATAGCAATAGAAGGCATTCTAAAAAGCATTGTTTACTTGAGTAATTTCAGAAAATATACTTAACACCTACAAAATTATAGGCATTTTGTTGCGTTGCGTAAATATTTTTATTATTTCTTACATTAAAAAGTTAATACAAAGAAGAAAGCACTTTATTTCTCATTCCATTTTGATAAATATAATTTAAATTGTACTTAAGCTCATTTAAGAAAAGATGAAACTTTTGAGAATGCTTAATTGATGTATACATTTCATGAGGAAGAGTATAATAAAATTTTTCACAACCATTTTATATTTTAGCAAGCAGTTCCACTTGTAAGAATATTAGCAAGTTTTAGGAAAAGCTATCACAGATTATACCAAGAACCTCAATAATAAAAAATTTGATCGAGCCCTTAAAAATTACAGTGTTCAATTAAAATATATATACTAAGAAAGATTAAATAACAAAAGAGTTGTAATAGCTTTGCCTGTTGAACTCTAAAAAATACACATTGCCTCTGAAGTAGTAAATACTTCGTAAGCTATATCCTGCTACCGTCACTCTTAAGCAATCATATATTATCTTCACAAAAGTTCTAGTGGAGTCAATGGTGTGCCTTTGGAACTGAGATGCTACTCAAGATGGGTACTTGTGAATTACCTGATCCTCTGGAGGTGGAAGAAAAGCCCTTGGAAAGTTAATGCAATTAGGACATTTTATTTATAATTATAACCTAAATATTTGGATACAATTCAGTATTACTTTTGTATTGGTTTGATCAAGAAATTACAAATATTAATCAACACTACTTTCAAAGCCCTTAATGGAGAAACATGGCTCAAAAGATGTGAATGTTGTGTCAGATACTGATATAACACTTTGACTGTAGTTGCATTTTACAAGGATAAACTTTAAAATTAAGCAGCAGAAAATTTTGGAAAATGCTCAGATAAACCAAAGATTCTTCTAAATGCTGATCTCATACCTATGAATTCTTTTCATCAAAACGTTAATGACAATGAGTATTATTTCAAGATCTACAAAACATACAAGAAAGACTAAGGCTTCCATTTAATTTTTAGCAAGCACTTTAAAATTCCATTCTTTCCATGCTCTAATGACGTTATCACTACATATACTGAAAATTTCTATTTGTACATTTGTCTTTATACAATACCTTGTTCATCGCCTCATTTATTAATGTTTATTGTCTATATACAGAAAAATGAATGTAGATTAAAAATATCTCCTGTCTTAAATTTTTTTAAATTTATACTTGGCCTGTTATCTCTGTCACTATTTAAAGGCATTATAAAAACATGCACATTAGAAAAGAAGACCACATCAGCTCACTAATCAATGTTAAAAAAAAAAAATAAATATCTAAACCTCTAAATATTTCTGACCAATTATTTTATAAAAAGTTGGTTTTTTTTTTCCTACCTGTCCTTTCTATCACCAAATGTTCAAAAAGGAGGAATAAACAAAGATCAAGTCTGCTGCGTGCAATACAAAAGCTGATTACTGGGAAGAACTCAAAAGAAAAGAAATTTATTCAGACTGAAAGCATTAAAAGCAATTCAAACTTTCTAGATTACATCATTGGAAGTAGTATGTAATTTGTTCCAATTGATGTAATTTGCTCACATAAAGCCATTATTTTGCAAAGCACCTTAGCATATTTATACACCTTCCTCCTAACACTCTGATCAGACTCTCTTGCACCTGACATGTCAAACACATGGGAAAGACAGTGCAAAAGAATCAAGTCTGACAAGTACATTTTTGCCCAAACCAAACTAATATTAATACATAAAATGCTGCTTCGCATGTAGTTTTAAGCATCCCTTTGTAACTGAAAATGTGAAAAGAATTGTCTACATTCTGTTCATACAATGACCTTGGATAACTCAGATCCGTTCTTGTGGGATTTGCAACTCCTTTCCTGAATGGATTCAAGATGATGTAATGCCATTCAAAAGGGGCTGAGCAGTGAATCGTTACATGTAGAACTCAAATATCCTGGCCCCAGTTCTAACCTTGTAATTATATTTAACTGGGTCAGTGGAATTTCTTAACTTCCACTACTTGTTTCTTTGCTTCCAGATTTAAAAAGTGCCAGGTTCATATGGACAATAAGCTAAAAGACATATTTCAAAGTAACACCAGAAAAACATTCAAATGAAAGAAATAGAGATGAGTCCAAAATTATATGTGGGGGTCAAAGGAATTACACTTTTGCTACTCAATCTACACCGTGGCTGGTAAACTGCAGCGTGATAGTCACTGTGCTTTGCTTACTATACTATGGTAGGGTAGGCCCTTACTGTTTCACTACGTCAGTAAGACAGCCACTCCATTGCACATACTACTTTTAATTACCAAATGATACTACTTTTTAAAAGTGCTTTAAAAACAGACTTTGTCTGAAACATAGGATAATGATTTCTTTAAGATTACACAGGGGTCAATTAAAATCAAGGTACTTCATTGCATGCTTTAGAACTGAATGCAGTTGTGAAAAAATGTGTTCATCATTTGATCTGACAAAAAGAAAATCTGGCATTTGAAAATCTCTAGAAACATAATGCAACCATTAATAAAACATATGCTCATTTTTTTGCATGTATTAAGTAAATTGAGGTATCTGCCTCAAGCTGTTTACCTCACAAATATATCAGGCTAAGCCTCTAAAACCTCAAAAGCTGAACTCTGTAAGCAAAAATTCAACAGGCATAAGCTTGTACTATAAGAGGCAAGATATTCAGAAGCAACTTGTACAGACATAAAGATACACACAGATATATAGGCAGATAGATGGAGTTTCCTACTCAGTTTTCTTTGCACAAAGCAATACAGAAAAATCACCAGCTAACTAGTAGATTAAGCAATGCAGACTTTGACGTTTAAAACAATTCCCAAGTTGTCTTTGTTTTTGGCAAAGTTTTTTCTTTTCTTTTTCTTTTTCTTTTTAAGGCATACCATATTTCTCTTAAATATATATATATAAATATGTCAAATCAAAAAAAAAAAAAAAAAGAAAGGACAAATTAAAAAGGAACAGTAGAAATAACAACACTTCTCTCTTACCTTTTTCATCTTTGGTGGGTCACTGATAACATTTGTCTACGCATCAAATCCTGTTTAAAAAGCATTTTTAAAATTAGCTTCGGAATTGGCATGCTTGGACTATACTATACATCACAAATATAGCATAAAAATGTATACCCACACCATTAAAAGGCATATACCTATGGTTTCAATCCTGTGCTTTCTTTAATAAGAATAAAAAGTTCATAGTAAAGAACACACAAAGCATGCAGAACAATGACAGCATTGCATATTCTCTCTAAAGTGCAGATGGTACTAAAGCAGATTTTAAGATAACGATGAAAATTAAACCTCATTCACTCCTCCTTGTTTCTCTTCTGGGAACACACACACCCACACACATCACCAAAGAAAAAGAAATACCAAACATATTCACAGCATTTAAGTTATCTGCAGCTTCTCACACAGGGTAATCAAATAGTAAGATATGTGCAGAGAGAACCAGCTTAAAGGCGTTCTTTACTGAAGTGGGCATAAGTTGACAGCCCCAACTAAAACTAGTACTTCTCCATTTTCCTCTGTTGTAATGAGTTTGTTCAACAGGACATCAGAATTAATCATTCTTCACATTATAAGACTAGTGAAATGTCAGAAGTTTTATATGCAAACTATATTTACTAGTGTAAATATATTTTATATAATCTTTGTTTTAAAACTTCCATCAGAACTGAGTGGTTAGAATTTTTTGCACTCCAAGGTTATACACCAAAAGTCAGCATGCCTTGGACATTTCCCCTTTCCAATTAAACCTCAACTTACCTTGCATAGTCAAAAGAGCTAGTGAAACTAAGCTGCTAGAAATCTGAGTTCTTTTGTCCACTATCTGATCTTTATGTGCCTATTTTTCCATTCTGCTGCCATCTGCTGGCAGCACATTCATTCTGCATGACACCAGACCGCATTTGATAGTCTCCCGTTGGATCACTTACCACTGTTAAAATATGAACCTTATTTTCCACGTTTCTTGGCCAACCAATCAGGTATTGCTACATTTCTGAGTCCAAAATTTTCAACATCAACCAACTGTATTTAGGGATCAACATGATTTTGTTGGCTCTCAAGAAGCATGCCTCTAAAATGGTGTGCACAAGACATTTAATATTTGTATCACTTTAAAAAATCACTTTTTCATATCACCGAGATTGTAAAAATATTTTCAAGCTCTGGTAAACCTTTCTGAATCTCTTAGTTTCTCTTGTCAAAGGACAATATTCTATCTTGAAGTTTATATGTAACTACTTTCTCTTCAGGTTTTGTGCATTTTCAGATAAAATTCAAAAGAGCAGTAAAATGTTATTCCGAGACCTAAGAGCATAATAAATAAAATGCAACATAACACAATTTCAGAAAAGTAAGCTTAACAAGTTGCACAACACGCAGTATTTTTATGCTAACTAGATTTAATTAACATTCCATTCTAAGAAAGTAATAATAAAGTATATTATAATATACTAAATTATAAAATATCATGTTTATGCAAAAGGTAGTACATGAGCAAAGCAAAAAACGGAAAATGGTTTTATGCAGGAAAAACACTTTGAAACAGTATATGTATTCTAAATGTAACAAAGGACTTTCTAATTCAAAAAACTAAGCAAGCTTGCACTGAAAAGTTATGATGACTAGCCCCTGTATTACAGCTGCACTTGGCTCACTAGTGATAGGAGACAGCACTATTGTTTTTTCAGAAGTTACAGGGACAGCTATACATCAAACAAAGAAAAAATTATCTTCAAGCTTTATGAAGGCAACTTGTGTCCCCTTGCCTGTAGAGGAACATACTACATTTTACTACAGAAGCAGGACACTCTTCAATAGCCACTAGCTCATTCAGTAGATGCAGATCTGTCCCAAGGATTATATCGACAGAACTCTGCAAGAAGCCGATGTTCAATGTTTATTGAGCTTTTTGTTTGTTTGTTTGTTTGTTTGGGAGGTGTTTTGTTTTGTTTGTTTGTTTTCATTGTCAGGTTTGTCCTGGAGCAATAAGATCCAAACTTTGCAGACATATAGTTCTTCTCAAACTACAGATGCACACAAATGAATTGCCACACTTTCTGCTGTGGGCTGCTAATCTATCAGTTTCAAGTCATCTAGCCTTTTCTTCATTTCACTAATTTGGCTAAGAGAAACTGAGCTCTCTCATACTCTGTGTGGACCACAGTGAGGTATAGCGTATTTCAGCTATAATTTTCTCCAGGTAAAACAAAAGCTTTTGTTACTCAAGTTTTACCCTCTCATGCAAAGGAACTGAAGTGATCACAAGACAGGTTGATCTGAACACGAGTGGAGCATCAATACAGCTTTATATCCAAAACAAAACACACATCCTATGACTTCTTTCAATGCTGAGTGACAAGAGTGACTGCATGGAAGCTTTTCTGTTGCCTCAGCACTGGAAATAATGTTCCACTAATAAGTCAGGGGGCTCTCCAGAAAAGGGCATTGGAAAGGCAAAGGGCCTTTGTGAGTTGCTGATCAACGTTGCTGATAATGTCTACCTCCAAATCTTGAGTGCAGTGACTGAATATAAATAAATAATAAATAATTAAAAAAAAAAAAAAGTGTAAATGAAAAAAGCACCTGAGCCCTATCAGTGTAATTTCTTTATCAGCATCAATGAATATGTTTTACTCCCATCTTACACTCTGGAGAAAATTTGTGTGCTCCTCTGCATAAAAATACCTCTGTTCATGTATATACATTTACCTATGTAGGACATATTAAAATACCCTTGCTTGAGTCATTAACAAAAATAATCTAATCAAAGAAAGAGGGAACGACTGATGGTAAGGACAGACAGTCTGTGCTGGAGGAGCAAAAGAAAAAAAACCTGATAAAACAATAAAAGAATTTTGGTGGAGTTTTGAGGTACATTAACAGCAAGAGCTCTGAGCATCATTTTCAAAAGTACTTTACAGCAACAAGATTTCATGGAATCATAGAATATCCCGAGTTGGAACGGACCCACAAGGATCATCGAGTCCAACTCCTGGCACCGCACAGGTTCAACCAAAATTTTAGACCATGTGACTAAGTGCATAGTCCAAATGCTTCTTAAATTCAGACAGGCTTGGTGCAGTGACTAATGATCTGCTCTTTGAAAAGTTGATGTAGAATGGCCAGTTCTGATGCACAGGAGCCAGCAAAGGATGTAAAGTCCAGCTAGAGTAGTTAATGTGGACTTTACTTCAGAACTCATAACAAAGCCTCCATTCCATCCACAGGAATGTTACCAGATTTTAGAGAAAAGAATTTAAAGAGGTAATGCCAAATGTTTCATTTTGTTGAACAATTGTACATTTCTGCATGTGAACAGCTGTCATCCTGGTGTATTAGAATTATTTCAGTACTTCAGCAAATAATTTACAGAACAGTCACTTTTAAAGAAAGTCAGGCCTTGAGTCTGCCATCAAATTCTTGGGGCTCTACAATAAGCACTTGAAAAGGGATATGATAATAGAAATATGAAAAAGGGAAACAATATTTTCAGTGGATGTATAGTCTGAGAGACTAGTTATTTTAATGCAGTACAATTTTGATTTACTTTTGTAGTATTCCTATTTTACTTCTTAGCAACATCATAATCTGTGGGAATAAAACATGAGAACATTCTTTTTATTTATTTTTTTCTCTCTTTTAAACATAAGTCAAGTTAAATAGTGCTTGTAAGAGAAGCTTATACAACATGCTGCCAGTCTGATACCAAGACACTCAATAATTTATATGAATGTTGAGAGAAAAACATCATACCATTGTCATGGGAAACTACACACAAGATTCCTTGACTTGGATACAGATAGAATTTCTTCTTATTCAGTTTCTAAAAAACTACATTATTCCAATAACATATTTGGATTATATTTTATACACATATCTGCTTAAATGCATAAAGACATTCTGAACAACCTTTCAAGAATAACTACTCATATTTTCAAGGCAAACATAAACCACTGAAATGTAGAAATATGAAGCATGAAAGAATAAACAAACCCAAGGATATGAACATGGCCACAAGCTTTTCCACTCTTTAAGTAATAAGGTCATGATCAGCCAGTCCAGGAGATGATGTTTTTTTAGGTACCACCATACAACTGACACATATGCATTCCACTTTACTTCAGCATTCCCTCATGTCCAGGACTGAGACAAATAGCCTTTTAAACATGAGCCTGGTTTACACAGACCAGATGAGACCATAAAAATACAAGCCACTTGAACCTTAATAAAATACACAGTAATGAGAATGTTGTAAAACAGATACTAAAAACATAAAATCTTAACAATCTTAATCACAATGAAACAGGGTTAAAGCCACTAAGTCCAGCCATCACTTGCAGAAAGCCAACAAACATCAGATGTATTTTGCTTTGGGGTAGGGGAAGGACAAAATTAACTATTTTGACCATTGTAACAATCTAAAAATGATATACAGGCAAAATACCTAGAGCTTTTAGTACTTCACTAGCTTGAAAAGTTCCAGTTTTGTACTAAAATTCATTCAGTCACAACTCATAATCTACCCTATAAAAGAGACATCTGGTATAATACACAAACTGAGGGACAGTTTGTGTATTATTATTAATCACAGTTTGTGTATTATTATTATTTCTCTCCCCTCAACCAACCCCCTCTTTAATACTATTTTCTGAAGAACTTTGCAAACTCATCTGGAACAAGCAACTCCAGTTTAATGCAGATTTAGAAAATCCTAAACATTACTTATAAGTCACAGGTCCATATAACTTAGTATTTCTCACATATTTATGAAATTATTTTATTTCTCATAAAAAGTAGTGTTTGCATGAAAATGAACACTCACACTAGGAAACTAGGGGCAAATGTGACAAAGCAGGGAAATTCCTCCTGAGGATGAGTTAAAAAGATTTGAATTATCTGCCACATTCAAACACTTTCTCTCAATATTTTCCTTTTTGTAGGAGTACAGTTCCTCCACTATCATACTTTCTGAACCTCTTTAATATTCAATTTCTATTGGTGGGCACTACACTCCTTAGCATGATTTGATGGTGTTACGGATTGCAAACACCATTTCCCGTGGTTTCATAAAACAGCATTAATGAACAATTAACCATCTCAGGCTCTACAGGACAACGTAGTACTCAACTCAACACTGGCTCCACAAACAGTAGAAACATATTCTTGCTGATAAAAATTACTAAGGTTTAGGATTCAGTTCTCTGGGCTGACTTTTATGCTTATACAGAAACCAGGGAAGATGTTCACATAAGCGTAGTATCAACACCTCTAGTAACGAGCAGCCCAACATTTTAAAAGCTTAAAAATTTATAAAGCAAGCTTAAAAGAATAAATAAATAAATAATGCTAATTCCTTTGTTTGTCTTTTGTTTTTGTAAGTATATTTCTCCAACTGAGGCAGGGCAGGGGGGACATCACAGAATCACAGAATCACAGAATTTCTAGGTTGGAAGAGACCTCAAGATCATTGAGTCCAACCTCTGACCTAACGCTAACAATCCCCACTAAACCATATCACTAAGCTCTACATCTAAACGTCTTTTAAAGACTTCCAGGGATGGTGACTCCACCACCTCCCTGGGCAGCCTGTTCCAATGTCTAACAACCCTTTCGGTAAAGAAGTTCTTCCTAACATCCGACCTAAAACTCCCCTGGTGCAACTTTAGCCCATTCCCCCTTGTCCTGTCACCAGGCACGTGGGAGAACAGACCAACCCCCACCTCGCTACAGCCTCCTTTAAGGTATCTGTAGAGAGCAATAAGGTCGCCCCTGAGCCTCCTTTTCTCCAGGCTGAACAAGCCCAGCTTCCTCAGCCGCTCCTCATAAGACTTGTTCTCCAGACCCCTCACCAGCTTCGTCACCCTTCTCTGGACTCACTCAAGCACCTCGATGTCCTTCTTGTAGCGAGGGGCCCAAAACTGAACACAGTACTCGAGGTGCGGCCTCACCAGAGCCGACTACAGGGGGACGATCACCTCCCGAGACCTGCTGGCCACACTATTCCTGATACAAGCCAGGATGCCGTTGGCCTTCTTGGCCACCTGAGCACACTGCTGGCTCATATTCAGCCGACTATCGACCATCACTCCCACTCTGCCTGGATGCTCTCCAACCACTCATCTCCCAGCCTGTAGCTCTGCTTGGGGTTATTGCGCCCCAGGTGCAGGACCCGGCACTTGGCCTTGTTGAACTTCATGCAGTTGGCCTCAGCCCATCGGTGCAGCCTATCCAGATCCTCCTGCAGAGCCTTCCTACCCTCGAGCAGATCGACACACACACCTAACTTGGTGTCATCTGTGAACTTACTGAGGGTGCACTCAATGCCCTCGTCCAGATCATCAATGAAGATATTAAAGAGGACCAGCCCCAGCACCGAGCCCTGGGGGACGCCACTAGTGACTGGCCTCCAACTGGACTTGACTCCATTTACCACGACTCTTTGGGCCCGGCTATCCAGCCAGTTTCTAACCCAATGAAGTGTGCGCCAGTCCAAGCCAAGAGCAGCCAGTTTCTTGAGGAGAATGCTGTGGGAAACAGAGTCAAAAGCCTTGCTGAAGTCAAGGTAGACCACATCCACAGCCTTTCCCTTGTCCACCCAGCGCGTCACTTTGTCATAGAAGGAGATCAGGTTCGTCAAGCAGGATCTGCCTTTCATAAACCCATGCTGACTGGGCCTGATCGCCTGCTTGCCCTGCAAGTGCTGTGTGCTGCATGACATGACACAACCTACACCTTGATTTTTTTTTTCTCCTTCTGATACAAAAGTGAAAATTTGTGATTCAGTAATTCAGTAACTGCAGCTTCATGAAAAACAGCAATTATCATGAGGCAGACATAAAGATCACAAGGGACTGGCAAGAATTTATTATTGCAGGATTGAAGCACAAGACTGCCAAAATAACTGAACAATTATCTAGCAGCCAAGTTGCTCATACAGTTTTCTAAAAACAAATAGCACTGCATTCCAGATCATCAAATAAAGTGAATGATGCAGTGAGATTTAAGGTTCTCTGAGGGTTCTCTGAGTTCTCCCCACTGGCAGGGGGAAAGGTGGGTTGTGGGGGTTGATAAAATTAAGGCTAAATACAGCGAAGCGCTGCCACAGATTGCCCAGGGAGATTTAGGGATCTCACTCAGGTTTTTACAAACAGGTTAGACAGACATTTGTAAGGAATGAAGTAAATACAGTTTATCCTCTCTCCAGGCAAAGAAGTGGTCAGCATAACCTCTGGGGGTCTTTTCCAATCCTACTTTCTGTGGTTTCTGTGAAGCAAGCTTTGCCAACTAAGAAAAAATACTTTTAAACAATTTTCAAGTTTTCCAATTGTGTTAAGAAACATGCTTTTAAAAGAAAAGTGGGGCAGTGAAAACTCTAAAGGTTCAAGCTGAACATTCTTTATGAGATATTACTGTTCTCTACCTCAATTGATGTTATTTTTTTGTTATATTTCCAAACATGATTACCACTGAGTTTAAAAATTCTTACTACTTGGAATTCTCTAGAAGTTACAATTTTCCTTCTTTCCTTCTTTCCTTCTTTCTTTCTTTCCTTCTTTCCTTCTCTTCTTTCTTTCTTTCTTTCTTTCCTTCCTTCCTTCTCTTCTTTCTCTTTCTCTCTTTCTTTCTCTTCTTCCTTCTTTCTTTCTTTCTTTCTTTTTCTCTCTCTCTCTTTTTTTAATTTTATTTTTCTTTTTTCCTTTATCTGCAAAGGAAATTCCTTTACTATCCTCAAGGATACACACAGAGACAAGCACGTATTTAAAAATAATGTATCAACCCTGCACTGATCTGTCACCCACCAAACATCACCCTGTAAATCTCCCAAAACAATTTTGTTACTATCAAGTAATACTGTTCCTAAACGCTGACCTTTAATCACTGCTGTAAGTAGTTACATCTTGAACTGAGTGGATATATACTGTCACTCAATGTTTAAGACACCAATCCTAATTTTATTTATGTGCACACACGTGTATATGTATGAAAAAAATAATAATCCTCTTTGTGGAAAGAAAGAAAGCACAGCAAATATGCCTAACATATTTGCCAAGAACAGAGGAGATCTACCTGGGTGAGGTACTTCCTCACAGAAAGACCCTGGTTTGATTCTGACATATCGTCCTTGAAATTTTTATTTTAAGCTTGATTTCCCTCTGTTCAGTGAGAATAAAAACCCCAACTCAAATTCAAACTTAGAGGTGGGGTGTAGTAGGTCGGACCCACTCTGCATGAACCAGCAGGGAAAAAGCAGACTGTAAGAGGTTTGTGCCAGGGCCATTGTCAGGCACAAGTGACTTCTTCAGAGGCCCCAAAGTAGCCAAAGCTGAACTGGCTGTGAAACACTGAATGTAAAAACTACAAAACAAAAGGGCAAAACTTCTCTCAGAATCAAATCCTGGGAAGAAGCTCAGAGCCTGAGTAAATGTATTCAAAAGCCTCACCCCGCCCTGCTGGAACTGGCTTCCGTTCAGCTGCAGCTGCTATTTCTACAAGGTATGGGGCTGCAAACAGAACAGCAGATGTGAGCCACTGCTCTCCATTATCCCACAGGGCACGCCAGGCTGGTGCAGGCCTGTTAGGAAGCCAGATCCCCCTTTGACCTGGCCACAAGCTGACACTTGGCAGTCCTAAGTAGAAAATTGTCCCAGGCCTCAGCACTGTGGCACACAAGGGCCTTCCTCTTCCAGTGCCAGCTCCAAGTCTGGTTTCCCAGAGTTTTGGAGCAAAACCAGGGTACAACCAATTACCATTAGTAGATATTTTTCACTGAGATTTGAAATCTGATTTAGTCTTGTTGTACAGGGTTTTTCTACTGCCTGCATTCCATGTAGTTTCCTTTGTTTTCTTAAGTAACAACATGTTTAAGCATCAGGAGACATACCCTCAGCTGAAGACAATGGGATGACACTGAACACCAGTGAACTACCTGCCACCAATGCTTTCATCACTCTGCGCACCTGGCTTCAGAAATATCTTTAGATTAATCAAAGACCATGCTTAAAGGAAAAAAATATATATATAATGTTTGGTTTGTAACACTGTATTATGAAAGTTGCTAAATTCATTTATTGAAGATGAAGGGGAAAAAAAAAACAAACAAACAAACAGAAAAAAACACTTCCTAGTCCATCTTCAGTATACTACTAATTAATTTCTATACTTCTTCCTATGTCTGCCCTTGCTTATATCCTCCCTCACATACATAATCCCTTTCATTCCTCTTAATCTTCATGCTGGAGCTTCTCTGCACTTCCAAATAAATTTTATGTCTGCAAACTGAGCATGTCGGTTTCTGTGTCTGTTTATATCTGCAAACTGAGTTATGTCTGTTTCTATGTATCTTTTCTGACACAGTAACTGCTATTAAAGAGTATCACATATTAGATGAATCAAATGATGTACAGAACAACTTCAGAATATTTCTTCGAATTCAATATGAAAAAAAAATTATCTTGCTTCTTATTTTCACGACAGCCCCTATTCTCTTTTCCTGCCATCTGTTTCCATGTTTGGGAATAATCTCATGGCTTCAAGTTCTTTTTTCTCTACCTCCACTTCTAGAAAAGATCTCCATTTAGGAACCTGCTGAATAACCTCTAGATTGCATGTCTTGCATATGCTTTTTAATTTATTTCCCAGGCTGTAACAACTAATTGGCTAATGAAATGATTTGTTATCTCATATTTCAAAGGTAGAGTCTGTCATGCAGGAATTCATCCTACTTTTCATGTTCATCAGGAACACTGAAGATGTCAAATGCAAAGGGTTTATGAATCTGTGAACCTTTGAGAAATAATTTTCTATCGAGGCATATAAGGGCATATAATTTTCTATCTGGGCATTAGTCATTTTTTCTTATGGTATTTTCTACATTTTCTATTTAAGAGTTTCATTTAGGCTTTTCAAAACTAAAAATCCTTTTACTTATTTCAATAATAAAGCTGCTCATGGCACACTTTTTTTTAAAAAAAAAAAAAACAACAAACGCCTACTTAGATGTTTAAAATTAATTTTTAAAAAAACCTTGACTACATTTTTTTTACTCCTAATTGTAACCATGCTATTCAGGTTCAGAAGTGCAGTTTAAAATGCAGATATGGACGTGTGCAAGGGAATGCAAAGGAATGTATCCCAATTGTTTATTGTAACTTATAACATAGCTGCCATAACTAAAATAATTAATAGTTCTTCCATAAAGTTATCTGAACTTCTACTGTCTCCTTCTGTATATAAAACGACCACTGACCTAATGAACATATTCAAATATTTTGATTAAATGTAGAAAGCAATGCAACATCATCAAAATAATTTCTTTCTTCGAGTAAAGGTCCCAAGACTGGAGAGGAAAAAAAGTATTTCCTACAGTGAAACAATTGTGAACATTCCTTTCCTAGCTACAGATTAATTGTGCTTGAAGTAATCTGTGGCGTGTCTTAATTTCAAAATTCTAGCTCTGTAGCAGTGTAACGAGGATAATTTGGTTTAATGTCTCCTTAAAATAAACCACTAATTTCATAAAATTATTAGAAAAAAAATGCAGTCTACATATGTTTTGTTTATAAAGATGATCTTTCTGTGTGAGCCACAGAAAGAAATTATAAATCGTTCAGGACATTTAAGAATACTCTTATTTTTTTGCTTATTAATGTACTTACGAGTAGTGATCAATTTAGTTTAGCTTTAGAGCAAATTTCTTTCATTCAGC
The DNA here is from genome assembly GCF_009819795.1 of Aythya fuligula. Taxonomy (NCBI): domain Eukaryota; kingdom Metazoa; phylum Chordata; class Aves; order Anseriformes; family Anatidae; genus Aythya; species Aythya fuligula. The sequence goes on from NC_045559.1 coordinate 71,731,057, forward strand.
CTCATGAGATTCTATGGTTAATATCATGCCATTCTCTAAGGAGATTAGAATGTTAAAGTAGATATTCCTTACAGCTTCCTCCATGCAAACCATCCATTAAATGTATTTAACCTGTACCTCTTGACAGTGAAAAAGTAATGTGACAGATAGGAAAAACACTGTTAGCAATAGTTGGCATCATGGAATTAGTAAGAGCACAATGAAATCACAAGGAGTGTCAATGCAAAATCATGCTTCATCAGCCAGCACAGTACAAAACCACCTCTAACAATAGCTGATTTAAGAACAATTATTAGATTCACATTTTTTCCATCTCTCAAATAATGTAAAAATGGTAGCTTATAAGACAATAAGTCACATTAGTCATTTAAGGAACATGCAATGCAAATATAGATTGTTTCTTCCGTAAACCTTTTCTGAATCTCACAGCTTCTTCCTGCTAAATAGGTTATACTTAAAAAATGAAAATAAAAATTAAAAAAAAAAGATAAAGAGGTCCTTTAGCAGTAATGTAGTTATTATGACAAACACTATAATGTCAGCAAGACAGCCTGACTTAACCAAGAATAAGAGATTAGGACCTAGGAAGGATGCTCTTGTTTGCTGTCGCCTTTATATCTTGGTTGTTAGGCATCTCACAATCTTTGCCTTCATATTATAATTGCAAAGTGAGAAATTACTATAATTGTCATTCAACAAATGGAGGAGAGACTAAGGGGCTGTATTTTAAAGCTACTTGGGTGCCTAAAGATGCAGATAGGCACCTACTGGTATTTCAGCTCTTACCCTCATGAGCAGATTTAGTTGCAAATTCTAGCCTTGGGCAACAGTGTTTGATAGCTGTGCTGTCTATTAAATCATCAGGAATATCATTACGGATGTCTTTCTGAGTTTTGGGCTTTGTGTTTACATGTAACTTTAGTTAAATGGAAGAGTAGAGGGAGACTATTCCAAAATGAGGGAAAAAAATAAAACAGACAAAGTGAATATACATGAACAATTTGCAACAAAATACATAACAGGCATTGGAACGATGCTAAGACATGGTATTAAATACCTAATTTAGTTATATAGTAGTTACATGGTTTTAGATGTATTACCCTTGCACTACTTCTGTCACATTACTTTCTCCTAAATCTAACTCTAGTTCTGAAATTCCAGTTTGTAATGTTCTGGTCCAGGACAAGTAAATCTCTACATTTATTTTACTCGCAAATTTAATGCTTAGTTATTTAACCTCAGTATATTGTGTCTTTCTCTGAAGTAGAAAAATATACATGGTGAACCATATCAGGTTACAAGTAACAAAGAGTACATCCATACAGCAAAAAATCCACTGTTCTGAACATGGGCACTATTTAGCATTAGACAGGTTAGAAACGTTTGCAAAAAAAACTCCTGATAGAATTACTGCATGTAAGGGTGGGCAGTGTGAGTATGAATGCACAAATAGGTACCTTAAATAATCCTAGAAATATTAATACTTCAAAATCCCTGAATAAGAGTGAAATGCTAGAAGGCTGACATTTATTCTTCAATTCTATAGCACAGTTCACAGATTGTACTGGATCTATATGTATATCACCTCAAAAATAAAAATGAATAGAAAATATTTTCCATCTTTGCTTGATTACGGCTTCAATGTAATGTAATTGCTAATTGTAACCAAAGTAGGATCACTTGGATTAAATGACTATTGTACCTGTAAAGTGACAAGAGTATTACCCAACTATAATTCTGCTATATCAGGTGATGTGACATGAAATAAACTGGCTTCAGTTTGCAGTTCTGCTTGGTGCCACATACTTGCCAGAGCTGTCACCAATTTCCCTTCTGCAAGATAGCCTCACAATTCAGAAGGTCTCTAGCTGCTGCCACTATACTTCAAAACTTTCTCTCTGTGGAGGTAAGTATGCAGAGCCTCACTATTTCATTAATGATGGATCAGTGACTGAAATGCTCAAGAGAATTAGATGCTGGTTTTTAGTATCAAATAAAAGCTAATCCTGAATTTAATACTATATGTAACTATTTAACAATACCAATAATGAACAAGGAGTTTTAAATTGATTGTAACTGCTGTTCAATCAATTTTGATAGCTGTTGAAAAAAGGTAGTTATCTTACTTCCTCTGAACTTCACAACTCCAATCGAATCAGTTAAAAATAATGCTGGTAAGGAAAAGAAAGCAATACTATCACAGAGAAAACATAAGTTTCTATTGTCATTCTATTGTCATTCTAAAATAATCAGAACCTTTGGATAAGCAAAACACAATGTTGTAGAGATATACCGTGACTTTTTTTTTTTCTTCCTGAGACTTTGAGAACTCTCTGGATGTTTAGGGCAGACGTTTCGTTTTTCAAAATGATTTTATTATCCAAAAATTAACATCAATGGCTATTATATGTAAGCCCTCGTAAATAAGGCTCTCTAAGATATAAAGCTAATGTTGCTCCAGGCAAATTTGCATTGCTGCTTCTGACCTTAAGACCAAGTATCTCCTCACTGTTTCTGAGCTTTGCAGTCTGAGTACACTGAAACAACTTCCCCTAATTTATCCAGATCTTTCCTCTGCAACTTACATGCTAGTTCAGCCTTACAAATAGCTTAATATTTTCCCCATGTCATGCCATCGATTCCAATTCTTGAACCAGACTTCAGGATATGTTACAGGATTAGCTTAATTGCCAAGACTTTTACCATATCATCATATCCGTCAAGCCACATCTCAGCAACTCACACCCTATGCATTTCTTCAAAAACATCACAGTACAGAGCAAGGTACCCAGTCCTTTTGCTTACTGGACCACTGATGCTAGCTGGGTATAATACCCATCAAAGAAAAATCCCATGAAATACTAACCTAAGTAAAGGAATAGTAAACGCAACAAGTACACCTAAAGCTTACCTTATTCTTGCTACTAGAAAAGGGCTTATGAAAGTATTTAGGTACTGTGTATGCACTCTTTATCATACGGACATGTGCATATGTATATGTGTATGCATACACACAATCTGCTTTTTCTCAGCTAAACTGCACTCTTGGCCTTCTTGCCTCAAAACTGCTGGCTGAACACTGTGTCTATCACTGCTATACAAAATGAACCTGCTTGCATACCACCTAGACGTGAGCTCAGGACAAGAACAAAGGGGCTCCATGTGCCATAACTGCCAGCTGTACATACATGTATCTGACATTATTTTGTTTCTAACAGGGAAAAAAATACAGCTATGATAATTATCTGCTTGGCATGCCACATCTCCTGTCACCTTTAAATCAGCAGAGGTCAACATGGCTGGCACCTCAATTTTTCAAACAGGCAACAGGGCTGACCAAAGCCAGTCAACACAAAGTTGGTACTACTACCTCTTACAGGAGCCACTCATTTGTAAGATCAAGTGAAGTGATGCACAGAGATAAGTGTACCTGGCTTCCTTTCAAATAGCAGAGCATTCAAATATTAGGTATCTTGATTGAATGGCAGATTAGTTTGGGAACTGACAGTACTGACAACTAAAAATAAATAAATAAAAAAATCAAATCTTTCTTCAACAAGAGGAACCAGAATATGGTAGACAATTGTCTCTAAAGAATAAAACAAAGGGCCACACTACATATATGCAATCTCTTCACAGTTGTGAGTTATCTTCTTTCTGGTTCACGATTTACAACACCACAAACTGCAGTAGGCATAACAGCAAAGTTGATGTGAAATGATTTTTTCCAATACCCCTTATCTCCTCTAGTACTAAAAAAGCCATGCATGTCTGTTGAACAGCACGTTTTCCCTCCCACAAAATATCCAGAAAGAAGCCTCCAATATACCCATGCTTTTCAGTAGGCGAACAGTAGGCAGTCTGTCAATACCCAACTTTATTAACAACATTCTTATAGAATGCTTCTACCACAGCCCACATGGTGCAGGGGAAAGGATGGCGACTTCTCTGGAGGGTTACTGTTGGAGAACTTTCTCCTGTGTTTGCTTTTCTGTCATTAAGTTTTTGCTTCTGTGTGCAGCCACCTGAACTTATTTCAACATGGGCCAAGACAGTCCTTCAGAGTCTTGGGCAGATATCAAATGACCATAGACTACTGAGGCCTGTCAGGAGCTACACATTGAGGAAAGTCTTTTTTGCTCACCAATTTTTTGAGAATAGCAAACATGTTGTACACATTTGACTTCTACTAGGAATAAATCATCCTGCATTTAATGCCAGGAGTTACCTACTTACTATAATCTAGAAAAAACAACTTATCTCCTAAAATCAGCTGGTGATGGTAGTAGAGCTATCTACTTCACTTGTTCACGATATATCATCTATTATTTAATATTATGTTCTGCTGGCAGCAGAAATAAAAATGCCTGTTTGCTTTTTGCTGGGTATTGCAATTTGGGTCACGTGAACACCTCCAGGGGAAGGTGGAGGAGGCAGAAATTGTACCTTTTCTGACAGTTTTATAGACTGTTAGACTGCTGCAAGGTTGTGGAGTGCAGACGAAACAGGAGGAATCGCGGAAATTGCAGCTTGCTAACAGCCTGCATCATAAAAAGAAATGGAAAGACGTTGGAGAAGAGCAGGCAGCAGACACGTAGACAGGCCTCAGACCTGAGAAAAAGACTGACCTTTCCCTGAGGAGCCAGTATAGTCAGTGTCAAGATCATTACAACAAAAAAACTTTTGATAGTTGCTGGGTGGAGAGCAAGACTGAAACAAAAGATTTGTCCCTCAGTTTGCACACTAAAGAAAGTGGAGATTTGTTTTTCAAACCTTTTATTTTACCTGAACTCAACCTTTTGTGTTTTTATATCAAAAGGTTATTGCTCTAGGTCACGTCCAAACACTGCTGGACTCCATATACCATTTGTAAGCTGTCCTGATGTTTTTGTGAGCACATTTTCAAGGAAAGATGCAGGAAGGTATACTCCTGACCCAAGCTTTTGGGTACACCTCCTGAAGTAGCACAGCAGCCAGCCCCAGGAATGGTGAAGGCCCAACTGCTGTGCAGCAGCAGAAGAGAGTACCCATGGCCAGGACAGGCTGAGACAGAGGATGCTATCTGCCCTGTGTCAGCTACTGACTGTGTTTGTATTTGAGACCTTCTAGATCAATGGAGAAGGCTGGGAGCCTAGGTTTTAGGTCCCAGTACAGGCCCAGTACAGTTGCCATCTATTTTATTAAAAAGTGGTCAAAGATAATAGGAAGGGACAACAATACTGCGATGGAAAAGGGGACAACCATTGCACTGAGGGCTTGACCTGGACATCTGGCTACCAAACTTACCAAAGGTCCATGTTACGCTAAGTGTTCACACTGGCTGTTTCATACCTGCTTTTGCAGACTTGCATACAGAGAATTCAAGTACGTCCTGCTGAAAGTTTTCTGGACTTGGCAGTGTTGCAAATGTGTGCAAAGATTTGTGGGATAACTTTTAAAAAGTGTCAGAAAAAAAAAAATGTGAACCTGACAGTAACAAAGAGAAGCACGACTGAGGTGCTGAGATATGGGTGTTTATTGCCATTTTAAAAATCCCAAGATGTCCTGGCAGACCACCTCGAGGTCTATTTCATGTCTGCCAGCCTTCTGCAGACATTTCGCATCCCAAGGCCATAAAAAAAAGGCTTATGTGTAGGCACCTGAATCCTACTCTCAGTATTTCAGAGACTTCCCGAGAGAGTAATTAATTATTCTTTGTCTTTGACTAAGCAAAATGTTTATTTAAGATAATTACAGCTAAATATGAATACGAGTCTAATTCTGCCAGTCCATATCATCCCACAAGGCAGGCAGGAGGTCAGGAAGGAATGGAAAAATCAGTAATAGCATCTTGATTGGAGCTCTCTACAACTCTTACATTAAAGACTGGAAAACAACTATCAAAATGGAGATTTGTCTTTCTAATTCTGTAAGTCCAGAGTCAGACAAGAAGCTTCACAATTGTGAACAAGCTCCAAGATCTTCTCATTTCACATTCTGGCTCTCTGGTGGCTGAGATGAGCATAAAACCAAATGCACAGACTTGTGAGACTGACTCTCAGATATGACAGCTGGTGGTAGACAGCAACTGGGCAAGTGCAGACAGGAAATTATTACCAAAGAGGCAAACCGGACGGCAGACACTGCAGTCTCCCTCCTAAACTTCTTGTTTGTTGGGGCACGTGGCAGATTTGGAGCTGCTCTATAGTTATTTATGAATACAGTGCATTAACTTGGTGTCCTGGTTTCAGTTAGGACAGAGTTAATTTTCTTCCTAGTAGCTGGTAGAATGCTATGTTTTGGTTTAGGATGAGAAGAGTGCTGATAACACCCTGATGTTTTAATTGTTGCAGAGCAGTGCTTACACCAAGCCAAGGATGTCTCAGCTTCTTGCTCTGTCCTGACAATGGGCAGGCTGGGGGTGCAGCAGGAGCTGGGAAGGGACAGACCCAGGACAGCTGACCCATACTAGCCAAAGGGATATTCCATACCATCTGACATCATGCTAAACAATATATAGGGGTGGCTAGCTGGGGGAGGGGGGCCGGACTGCTTGGGGTTAGGCTGGGCATCGGTCAGCGGGTGGTGAGCATTGTGCATCACTTGTTTGTACACATTATTAATAGTAGTACTATTATCATAATTATTGTTATTATTATTATTGTTACTATTATTTTCCTGTCTTAATAATCTGTCTTTATCTCAACTCACGGGCTTCACTTTCCCGTTTCTCTCCCCCATCCCAGAGAGGGAGGGGGGAAGAGTGAGCAAACGGCTGTGTGGTGTTTAGCTGCCGGCCGGGTTAAACCACAATACTTGGTCATTTCTTCTCCAGCTATGATGGTTTAATTCAAATGCAGTCTTTCTGGAAAAGCAGATAGGAAGAAAAAGCATTGTAAAATATATGCCGCTTCTATCTATCTTTAAGAGTTAAAAGCTAATGCCAAATGAGGTAGTTTGGGTTTCTTTTTCAGGTAACCTTTAAAACTAGTTCTGATCTGGACAGACAAAGCATGCAAATACTGATTACCAAATAGAAATGTAACTGAAGTCAGTCAGGGAGACAAAATGGTGGATCTGATGAACTAAGAACATGAAATTCCAACTTTGAAGTATAAAATGGTCGCATCTTCCCCACTGTAAGCAAGGCACATGCAAATTGCTTTCATCCATCTCTTCTCTGCAATTAAACCTGTTATCATATGAAAACACCACACAGCATTAGCATTCCCTAAACAAATGTGCAAAACATAGGTGGTTAGTTATTGGAGAGAGGCTGCAGCATTGCATGTCTGCTTGCATTGTGGCTGCATCAACTTGGGCTGAGCACTCAAAGGAAACCTACTAAGAAAAGCAGACCTTTTGCTGCAGATCAACATTGTGGTCCCTCCCCATCACTTTTCCAGAGTCCACCTTTCTGTCACATGATGAGAGTGTCATATGGAAGAGAAGAACTTAGAAAACTAAGTAATAACAATATTATGAATGCTAATGCATGAAGCATTGTTTTGGAAGCCTTGGAAGCCTTTTGCTAAAGCCATAGATAAGAAACTTCACTTTCTCCAAACATTGAATAGAGGGTTACAACATATACTGAATGGATCACACTGGAGAGAACTTTCACCAAATTCTCAAAGATGCTAATGGAAGTCATTCAATTAGTGCAGCATGATGTTAAAGAGCAGGTAAAACTGGATATTTCATAAACAGGTTATAAGATGCCATTACCTTTACTGCAGTAAGAAGCATTTTTAAAAAGGTATAGCCCATCTGGTGGCCATCACACACAGCATTTTAACAGACCCAAATACTGGTGGAAAAAAAACGCACTTATCTGGAGCTTCCTCAGCACCAGGGACAATGTTTTCAAAACTGCATGTATAATGGCATGCTCCCAAAATAAACATCTTTGTTTTTTAAAAATGCAGTTTATCTAGAAAATTGTATTAAAGAGTAAAGGAAGCTAATACTTGTGCTTTCCAGTACTCCTTAAGAATGATGTTGGTTACCTTGTTTATGCTTATACTGGGGCAGCCACTTTAGGAACTTTCAACAACTACAATGCAAAATAGGTAAATCATTTACTAGAATCACCAACACAACCATCAGTTATTTTAATAAAGATATATGCTTGCCACTAAAATTTAAAAGATATGCTTCACATTTTACATGACTTAAATCTGAGTCTATCATTTCATACACATTAATTTTTTAAGTTTATGCTACAGCATAATTTAATGAATCTTCTGCCATTACAAAAAATATTCCCTTAAACTTTTTGCAATGTTGAATTTCTGGATTTTTAACTTTTTAAAATGAACTGCTACTTTTCCAGGAGTTAGTCTGGTACGAGACTTATTTTCTGACATGCTTTGCAACATGACAGCTGGAAAGAAATTAGCACATATGTTGCTCTTTTTTACTGATCAAGTATCTCCAGCGGTTTATACAATACATATTTTGAGAGACTGGTTACAGATCTCTATCATTTAACTAGGAATACTCTTTTATACTCACTTACATCTCAAGACAGGATACAGCAGTTTTGTATCTAATTGACAAATTATTTTTTATGTGTTTACCTTGCCCCTCATGAATACAGTCCATGATACCTTTTCCACCAGTGAGACAAAAAGATGTGGAAAACTGGAAAGTACATACCACCTGAGTAAACAAAGAACAATAGGAGGCCTCTCTCATTCATTCTCCTTTGACAAAGAAGCTACAGTTTTTGAACTTTCCTAATTCCTTTGACTAACCCAACAAACTGACTCTTCCTTCTAGTCCCAAACTATACCATCACTGGTCATTACTAAATAGAATATATGGCTGTGGGTTTCAGGTGATGGATAATACAAATGATTTGGGGTTCATCAAAAACAGAGGAAAAATGGGGAGCTAATTTTGACAAGAGAATGAATTTAAAGGTCTCAGGAAAAGGGAAAGAATATAAGCAAGGCAGCAGAAATGAGACAAGGAAACAAGTATTAATATTCTGGAAAAGAAAATAAAAAGTTCCTCAGGAAGGGGAAAGTTACACAACAGTGAGGATGGGGTGGCGGGGGACCGGGGAGGCGAGGAGGGGAAGTAAGGGGGCATGCCAGCAACAGACACTGGAAAAAGTTCCTGAAAAAGGAATACTAGGGCAAATTTACAACACTTGTACTTGCATGGATAGAGGATTCCCTCTAATATTTATTTTTTGTTATTTTCTTATTGTCCATAAAGAAATTCTACAAAGTCTTTGAGCCTGCTAGTATTATATAGAGCAGAGAATCCCTCCACAAGTGACAAGATCATTATCATAGCTGTTATCCTAGTACATACAATCAGATTTGATCAACAGCTTGAAAAAAGGCCAACAGGATTGTTTTCCAGCCTTTCTCTTGGAGGAAAAAAGACAAAAATACAAACCAACAAAATAATAATAATAAAAAAACAACTACACCTATCCTAGACATGTCATAGAAACGCAGTATCCAGTAGCAACAGCTGTAGACAGGTGATGTCTGTGCTGCTGAGTAAATGACCAGAGATTGAGAGAAAGTAGATAACCTTCAATTCACCATTTTACTGGTCCTTAGGTGTCAACACTCCTGATAAGTTCATTAAGTCACTAAGTAGTCCTGCAATCTATTAGCTACATCTCTTCATGTTTATAGTGCTGAAATGTGTAATTAATTGTATGCTGTTGTTACATTATTTGTTCTGCAGTCAAAAAAGCTAATCCATTTCTGTGTTCTAGTTAGTTAGCTAGCCTGGGAATCTTTGTATATGTTGATCATTTAATGCTAAACAAGTGGGTTATTGACATTTAAAGTCATCACAAAAGACTCATAACTCAAAAATTCTGTTCCTGTGAGTACTTTAAAAACAGCTGACCTTAATGCAAGTGATTGCATGAATCCAAAAGAAAACACAGTAAGACAAGTCTAGCTGGAAATTTCAACAATCTTTTAATCCTTTCCCAATTCTTTATATTACCATAACTCTTCAGGAAATCCACCATCAAAATTAGGCAATTGCAAACAGATGTGTGGTGTATTTTAAGCTGTTGTCAATATCCTGGTTACCAAGCTAAAATCCCAAACAGCACAAAAAACATGAACAAAGGGTGGTAGGTAACAATGCTCCCTGATTTACTCAATTCAAATAATAGAAGCCATATACTACCAACTTTATTAGACACAATACCACTTATGGATCAAGGTAGTACTGTATACACTTTTTTCTGTCTTCTCTTGGAATAACTCATTCCTGACAATGGAATCAGTATATGAATATCTAATCACTTGAAGAAACATGCCAGCCAGCAATTGATAATGTAAATGTAATACCATAGCATGAATGTAACTACAAAATCAGTTAAGGCTAACAATAAAGTTTTGAACACAACGGAGATGTCTACATTTCAAGGTTGAATATGTGCCACTAAGCTGGAATATACAACCAATATGAATTACATCACGAATGAAATTATGCACTCTTGATGTATGAATATGTCCAAATATTTACTTTACATTCTATTTCTACATAGGTAGATTTGAGTACGTGTAAATATGCATTTGCCATTGCCACTATTGCTTCAGCTGGAAAAATGAATAGGTATAAATCAACAGAAAAGGAAAAACATGAAAATAAAGAGAAAAAAAAATAGGATAGAATATTGTTTTCAGATGATATAAAGTAAACAATTTCATCAAGACTAACATATTTCTTATAAAAACAACAAAGTGAAAGTGTCACTGAACCTAAAGATGTTCAAAGTGGGTTTCACCTCTGATACCTGAATCAGGCAAAAAAAATTCTATGACCTCCATTCCACCTTTTTATGCAGTCCATCATTCCAGAGGCAAATTAATTCTGCCTATTCAGAGCACCAATTTTAGGATGGCATGGCTCACCGCTTTCCCTGACTAAAAAGGGAAAGGCACCAATCAGATAGCTAAAATCAAATGATAAAAATCTGTTTGTTTGTTTGTTTGTTTTTGTTGTTTGCTTGTTTTTGTTTTTTTATTTTTTATTTTTTGTTTTTCCTGTTATAATGTCTTCATATTTTCCCTGGATAACTTCAAAGACACAGTGAAGAGCTATATCCAGTGTGAGCTGATCCAATTCTGAAATCTGACTCTTCCAACACCAGATCCAGCTATTCTTGAAAAATCTTATATAAAAACAGCATTGTAAAGCACATGTTTATTAATACTGCTCTTAACAGAGCACCAAGATTATGAAGCGCTAATCACTTGTAAAAAAGATGAGAAACCTTTCACCAATTGATTTATGCATGTTTTATTCTGGCTTAACATAAAAAAAATATTTTATCTTTTTCATCATAATATAAAAACAAAGAAAAAAGCTCCCTGAGTGTCTGAAAAAAGTTCTGTACATACTCTAGGATGATAACCAATTTTGTTTGGTTTGTTGTTCAGGCATGTAATTTTAGAAAGGGATTTTCATGGAAAAAAATCAACTGGGGAAGAGACAATGACTAAAAATGTTTTGAGAAAAGTGTAGTTTGTTAAAAAGATGTTTTATGTCTTCTTTGCAAAGCAAATGAACCAAACTACAAAAAAGATGGAATTTTTATATTACAGTAAATTTTATATTAAGCTTCATGAGAAATATTTGTTAAATGAGGCATTGAAGAGAGAGATCCCCTCATACTTCATTGCCATCAAAACTGATGCATAATTAGGTAGAAACAGATAACAAGCCATGAATTTCACAATAGAGGCAAACGAATAATGCCATGATAAAAAACTGTAAACATGAATCTGAATGTTAGACCCTTCCTTCAGGTAGTTCAAATTTATTTTTACTCTCTATTCAAGTTTGCACAAGACTCCTTTTCTCTACAAAGGTTCTTTCTTCTCCATTTAGCATCCTATATCATTTTTTTTAAATTGTAACTGTGTTTTTTTTTCCTTTCTCTTTTAATCTAGAGTCTCTCCTAGCTTTCTAAATAACTAAATACATTTGTCTTTCTGAAGACAAATTATAATGTCCTAGCAAGAAAATTTCCAAACATAACCACGTAAACCCACTAATTATAGAAAAGACCATTCAATCCAACTTCACTAATAACCTTTGGGTAAAATTGCAGAAGTCTGCTCAACAAGAAGCAGCAGTCTAAGCCTGCTATATCAAGCAAGTAAAGAAAACTACCATTATGGCAGAGATTGGGATAGCATGCTGCATCTATTCTAAAATAACGGAGGCTCTCTCATAGGTACATAGGACGTCAAATACCTGTCTTCATGGTGAAATCTGGACACTGCTTGCTTATGTTCCAAATGGCAATCTGAGTCAAGCACTTGATCAGTCCTAAAACAAGGTGTAACAAAAAGAAGCAAAGAGGAAAAAGTCCCATCCGCATCCACATTTGCAAAAGATATTTTCAGTGCCACACTATCAGTCACTTTGCTCTTGTGCGCTATTTATCATTTAGTTTGTTCTATGACAAAAAGGGCAAAAAACATGCAGACCTCATTTAGACTTATCCAGTTCAACGGTGAGATCTGAAGAGAATTAAGTCTGCATATGATTGAAACATACTGTCATAAGCATTATGCCAAACACTAGCTATCATTCTGGCACTGTACATTGCCACATATTTTTGTATACTACTTGATACAGAATTTCCAGCCAACATACCCATCTGTCATGTAAATGAAAATAATCCCATAAAAATAAAACACGGAAAATATGCTTGCAAAGCTATAACAAAGTTGTTTGTCTGTAACTATTAACATTTGAAGTTTTATGAATGTCTAACCTAAAAACTAATGTCTTGTTATGCATTATCAATGAGGAGTAAATATTCAGTGAGCTGTTGGTTTTACAAAACTGTATCTTAAGCCTGCTTGAAGACTAGAGCAATTTCTACAAAGTTTAAAGCATTTTTACATAAAGATATGTTGACAGTAGTTTCTTAAAAACAACGCTGAAGCTGAAAACTCCAGACTCAAAACAGTCTGGTATACATTATAATTCAATCTTGATCTAGGAGATCAAAAGGCTATTGCCACAAAACTTCTCTGTAGCAATAAATCTTCAGAATCAAGGTTAGAGTTGTTCACAGCCAATGGAGCAGAACAAAAGACAACATTTAGGGACTGGGCGATTTGCTTATGACAGTGACAGAATCAATTTGCTATAGATAGCTTGCTTCCTTCCCCTGCTACTGGACATTTTGGCAACTTTTTATTTTTAACTTGGACCTCATACTTACCATATCTGGAAATTTAAACAATACTCTACCAATATTTAAAAATAATGGAGGACTACATAAATTCAGTATAGAAGGTGAATACCTAAGAAGTCTATGTTCAGTCAAAGTTCTGACATTTTACTGAATTCAAGCTCTAAAGCTCTAAAATGTTTTGGTTACATAAGACATGCTTGAGCTGTCAAAAAGCACTTGGTTGTAACCTATGAAAAGTACAGTGGACAAAGCCTGTCCCAAATAAAGGTGGCTCTTTTTCTTCCAAGGGACAATAAACTTGTACTCAATTTAGAGGTGAAAAAAATACACCGAAGGAATATTTTTATATTTGGTAAAACTATGTATCTTGTAAAATTAAGTATCTAAATCCAATCCTTAAATATTGACCTTATATAATAAGAGCTTAACAGTTTATACTAAAATGATACTAAATCTGAATGAAACCCTAGGTAAACATTTATTCTATTATGAGTCATAAAAAATACATGAACTATATTAACTTTGTACAAACTACTGAAATATTTACAAGATAATGAGTTTTTTTCAATCTAAAACACTAAGATGAAGCAGACTTTAAATGATCTCTTTTGGATGCTATGCCATACAGAACATGAGTTGTAGAATAATTTTTTACTATCCTAAATATCTTAGAATCTGTCACTGTCACTTACAGTCATTCTCCAACACAAAGTTAGTTAGGAAGTGTTAGCTTACATCTTCTTTTTCATGAAAGAACATACATGTTATTTCCTAGGCAGGTCAACATAAAATAAATTAAAACCCTAAAGTTATTAGGTACTATAGTTTAACCTGCCAACCAAAATTACTTTGTGATGGCAAAAAACGTCTGGTATCCATTTGATACTCCTTGACAAACTAAAATATCTGTGTGTCATGAATAAACCATGGGGATGCTAATGGCACTATGATCCTCATGTCTGCAGGGTATCTGCAGAAATCCATTATGAGTTGCTAGTGCTACATAAATTGTATAAAACTCAGTGAAAAACTTCAGAGTTGGTAGCTCAATCCTTGCTGTCATCAGATAACTCTCTGAAACTAATCATCACAGTTAACATCTTCATGAAGAATCCCAGAAAAGAGAGAGGATCTGAACTGCTTAATTGCGGGAATTATCTGTTGATCTCCTGTATTTCCTAGAGGTTACCATTTCTAAGCAGGAAAACTTAATTTAAGAAAGAACCCCCAATCATTTTCTGAATACATGAGGCTCTTCCTTATCTGAACTGCAGTTGACATAAAGACAGTATCCCAAAGGAAAAGATTTTCATTTCCCTTATTTGTGCTTTTTATTAAAAAAAAAAAAAAAAAAAAGGCAAATAAATTGTTGAAAAAAAAGCTATATGATACAGCAGAAAACCTAGTCAGTGCAGCGGACTGGTGAAAGATGTTCAACACGAGCTAAAACTGTCTTGATAGAATGTTCAAAAATGTCCCAACAGCCAGTAAAGTAAACTGCCTGCAGCCTTCAATCCATTTGTAAGTAAAAGTCTGGACATTTCTCAAGAAAGAAATTATACAAAGGGCCCTGTAGAAAGTGGGAGGAAGTCCTCTGAATGCCTTTTGAATTTCACCTTCTACAATTAGACACACCACACTGAAAAAAATCTTTACTGGTTAAACTAGCTGCTGTGGAAACTGTACAGGGTAGCTATTTCCCCTTGGCAATGGAGATACTCTGATTACAACAGTTGAAGGAAAAGTGAAGTTGTATTTGTTTTCACCTGATCTAAAGAAAAAATCTTACTTCAGCATTCAAAGCAATCCAAAACTGTTCTTCCACAAAAACAAGTTGGAAGTGGCCTTTCTAAAGCATGTTACAATTTATTACCATTATACTTTTGGTGCAAAAAGGACAGAATAAAATAATTTATTTCAATTAAAAATTAAAATAGGGAAGGAGTAAAAGACAAAAGGAGAATCAATATTATCAAAACCAATGCTGAAAAACGGGGTCTAAATTTCCTAAATACTTAATAGGTATATAGTCCAGGCAAATTACACTGAGTTTGAGGGGGCAGGTAACAGCTTATTATTTTAAATCAGTCTTTATATAACCAATCTGCGTATCTTCCACAACACAAATTGCATATATAGTTAAAATACAAAACCATAAATCCTGGTTATTCCTACAGTTGCTTTACCATACATTACCATTAATGGCTCCATATTAAAGAAACACTTACTGAACTACAACCATACCTGCCTAAAAG
This sequence comes from Aythya fuligula, assembly GCF_009819795.1. Lineage (NCBI taxonomy): Eukaryota > Metazoa > Chordata > Aves > Anseriformes > Anatidae > Aythya > Aythya fuligula. Next base: position 71,746,498 of record NC_045559.1, read on the forward strand.
CAGCCATGAAACGGTGTTGCTACTGTTCTAGGAATACTTCTTGTCTACTCTTCAGTAGTACCAGTTACCTGCGTAGCTTTTTATTTTCCCTCAGCACACTAACGAGTACTGCCCATGACATGACAGGCAACTGAAGACTATTCCTGGAACACACTTCAAGAAGAAGGGAAAAAAAAAAAAAAAAAAAAAAAAAAAAAAAAAAAAAAAAGGACTGAAAAGCATTTTCTTTGAAAGAACTCAATATACATAATATGGTTTTATTTGCAATGGTCACAGAAAGTTTTGCTTTTAAAAGGAAGACTCCTAGTTGTGTGTGGGTACAAGTAAAGTTTCTCTGCTTCCAGTATAGTGGATAAATTGTTCAGACTCCAGGTCCCCATAGAGAAATATGACCTTTGTAATTGCTGTCAAGGTCAATGAGAACAGAGTAAGTGCTTAAGTGCTGGACATATAATTTACATCAGCCTGGAGCAATTTTAACATGAATTTTCAACTTTTTCAACCTGTTTGTTTAATGTTTATTCAACCAATACAGTTTTGAAAAAGGGAATTATTTTGAAAAAATAAAGTTTTAATGTGAGTCTGCTTGATGACAACTGCTTTCAAACGTGTATGCTGCCTTTTTTTGCAACCACCTACTACAAGGTTTAGATATGTGGATTTGAATAATTAAATTGAAGTCAAATGACATCACTTTCTCTTTTTAAATATCAACAAGTCCATGGGGAAAAAAAAAAAAAAAGGGCAGAACCATAAGTGGTAACTTCATTTCCTCACAGTTTCAGGATATATTTTCTGTGCAGTTAGTTAACTGCTGTTAACATTTATTGAATTTAGTTGAAACATCCCAATTCTGATACACAATCTGCAAAGTTCAGTCTCTCGACTACATCTGTTAACAAAATGCTGCTAAGAGAAAGCAGATTTATTTAGGTTAGAAGGGAATGTGTTCCCAATGGATTCTGAATCACAGAATCACAGAATTTCTAGGTTGGAAGAGACCTCAAGATCATCGAGTCCAACCTCTGACCTAACGCTAGCAGTCCCCACTAAACCATATCACTAAGCTCTACATCTAAACGTCTTTTAAAGACTTCCAGGGATGGTGACTCCACCACTTCCCTGGACAGCCTGTTCCAATGCCTAACAACCCTTTCAGTAAAGAAGTTCTTCCTAACATCCGACCTAAAACTCCCCTGGTGCAACTTAAGCCCATTCCCCCTCGTCCTGTCACCAGGCACATGGGAGAACAGACCAACCCCCACCTCGCTACAGCCTCCCTTGAGGTACCTATAGAGAGCGATAAGGTCGCCCCTGAGCCTCCTCTTCTCCAGGCTGAACAAGCCCAGCTCCCTCAGCCGCTCCTCGTAGGACTTGTTCTCCAGGCCCCTCACCAGCTTCGTCACCCTTCTCTGCACCTGCTCAAGCACCTCGATGTCCTTCTTGTAGCGAGGGGCCCAAAACTGAACACAGTACTCGAGGTGCGGCCTCACCAGAGCCGACTACAGGGGGACGATCACCTCCCTAGCCCTGCTGGTCACACTGTTTCTGATACAAGCCAGGATGCCGTTGGCCTTCTTGGCCACCTGAGCACACTGCTGGCTCACGGTAACAAGGCTGCATTGCTAGTGAAATGATAGATACCTGCAAGGATGAATTTTGACCCAAATATAGGCTTTACTTACCATTTCTATTTAACACCTCCCAAAATTCCACTTGAAGCTGTTCTAAGATGAAAGAGACCTGGTACAGTAATGGAATAAAACTGATACACAGTTCATTATCTGAACTAAAAAAAACACTGCTCTCTATGATATTAAAATCGGGGGGGGGGGGGGGCAGAACCTAAAGAAAGACCGTTAGTGACAACAGATACCAGAACAAGCAAAGTTTACTGCCATGGAAAAGGGAAAAATGCAAAAAGATGAGGTTCAACTCCTTTGCCAGTAATGTGTGCTTGCAGCCCTGAAAACCAACCGTATCCTGGGCTGCATCAAAAGCAGCATAGCCAGCAGGTCGAGGAAGGTGGTTCACCCCCTGTGCTCTGCTCTCATGAGACCCCACCTGGAGCGCTGCGTTCAGCTCTGGGGCCCCAGCACTAGAAGGGCATTAAAGCATTAGAACAAGTCCAGAGGAGGGCCCCGAGGATTATTGGAAGGCTGGAGCTCCTCTCCTGTGAAGACTAGCTGAAGGAGTTGGGGTTGTTCAGCCTGGAGAAGAGAAGGCTACCAGGAGACCTTACAGCGGCCTTCCAGTACCTAAAGGGGGCCTACAGGAAAGCAGGAGGTGGACTGCTTGTCAGGAAGCATAGTGATAGGACAAGGAGTAACAGCTTTAAACTAAAAGAGGGTAGATTTGGATTAGATATAAGGAAGAAATTCTCCACCCAGAGGATTGTGAGGCAGTGGAACAGGCTGCATTTCCCCTTATAGATCTCACTGAGGTTTCTCTCTCTGCATTTTTCCATCATGTTTAGGCCTGCCTGACTTGTGGCACTACCATCTGGAATTCATCCACTCTTTCCACTTTGTGTCATCTGCAAACTTGCCAAGGGTGCACTCTTTCTCACCATTTAGGTCATTAATGAAGATGTTAAATGCTATCGGCACAAGTATTGACCCCTGAGGTCACTGGTATACCTGCCACCAGCTGGACTTCATGCCACTCATCACAACTCATCTCCATTTAGTCAGTTTTCAATCCACCTGTCTACTTACCTAACCTAAACTTCTTCTTCTCGTCTATTAGGATATTATGGGAAAGAGTGACAAAAGCTCTACTAGAGTCAAGGTAAGCAATATCCATTGTTCTCCCTTCATCCATCAAACTAGTCATCTCATCGTAGAAAGATATCAGGTTGGTTAAGCATGATTTCCCCTTCATAAATCTATAATGGCTACTTCCAATAAGGTTCTTGTCTTCACATTTCTGGAAATGGCTTCCAGGATTAGTTGCTCCATCACGTTCCCAGGGACTGAGGTTAGGCTGACTGGCCTGTAGTTCCCCATATCTTCTTTCTTACCCTTCTTTAAGATAGGAGTGACATTTACTGTATTACAGTGTTCAGGAACTACTCCCCCCATCCCCCCCCTCCAAGTTACCGTAACTTTTCACAGATAATTGAGAGTTTCCTTGTAATGCTGTTAGCCAGACCCCACAGTACCCCTGGGTGCAGTCTATCAGGCTCCATGAGCTTACATACATACAGTTTAAGTGTTCCCTAACCTGATCCCATTCCACCTACAGTGAGCCTTCCTTGCTCCACACTTTTCCTCAGGTCTCAGGGGCCATGAATTCCTACAGACATGTCTTTATATTAAGGCATATCTTGACATAGTGACCAATATTGATGCCTTTCTAAAATCTAAACCTATTCCCAACTCTCCTCCATAAAAGACTGCACATGAACAATAGTATTTTCTTCCAGTATTTCTCTACATGTAGTTATTTTTAGATAGCAACTGCCATTGCAGCTCACAACAATAAAGCAATACATAGTAAAGAAATACCATCAATACTTCTAAAATCAACAGGAAGCTTACAGAAAAGCAATTCCATCAACTGAACTATTAAAAAAATCAGCTTAAAAAGCAAGACAGAACAGTGTTAGATTACAAGAAAACTTATCCTGATTTTAGATGAGCCTTAGAGTATATCAATGACTATACCAATTATTTCTAACAGTAAAAACCAATTTTACCCTCACATTTGATTTTTTTTTTGATAGAGTTCTTTCCTAATGTGGATATTAAGGCCACAAACAGATTCAGAGTAATTTAAAGATTAAAAATAGAGATATACCAAAAACTACAACAATGCGTCTCATATGAAGCCCACTAGAAAAAGCACTGTCAAATTGTTACAATAAAATCTGTGCCCTTTCAATGAACTAAAAGCTTGGGGTCAATCAAGCTCAATCAAGTTTATTAATATATAAACATAGTAATAAGTCAAGCAGTCAAACTATTTTATACAGATTCTTTTTTCATGCTGTCCCTCTCCCTTCCAAACAGGCTGAAGTTGCATTACATTTAATTGGTACAGTTCTTGTGAAAGGAGCTCTGAAACAAATATACATTTCTCAGCCATGTGACTGCAAAACTACGGAATAGATGGCCTGAGTTTAAAATTACATGTGACAATTTTTATTATTCTCAGGGAGGACAGAAAGAGAAAACAAGTACATTAGTAAATTTGGATCAATGGGAACAATACAGAGCAACAGAATGAGAGACAGAGATTCTATCAATACTGTAAAATCAATGCTTTTCACAGTGCCATCTGGCAAACATCATTTAATGTAACATTAAGGGGAAGCATGAACATGATACACAGACATATGCACTTCCAGATTCTGTGGTTTCTAAATTGATTTCTAATGAAGGCTTGGAAAATGCCTTCAGGGATACTGCCAGGTAAGATTCTGACAGACACTTTGCAAGATCATGACAACATGCCTAGTAACTATTGAGATACAAGAAATTCTGCTGTGCCAGACTTTGATTAAAGACAAACTTTGAAATAAAGGATCTTTGTTGTATATGCAAGAAGGCTGCAGCAAATTACATACATGCATCATAAGTACCAGAAGTGTTCTTTCACACATGGAAAAATATTGTCTATTGAGGACAAAAGAAAGTATGGATCCAAAATCTGGGTGCCAGACATGCTATAAAACTGCACAAAAATATGAACAGAGGAAAAAGGAAAAAAAAAAAAAAAAGCAAGCAAGCAAACAAACAAAACCCAAAGAACTCAAATACACACAGTGACCAGCTGCAACGAGCCAACAAATATCTCAATAAGAAGCCAAGTTTTTCCCCAGCAATAGCTAGAAAAACATTGTCAATTCCGGGACTTATGGCAGTCAGAAAAGAAGGAGAGCCCCAAAATGCAAGAGGCTTATTATGGAAGTGACAAGAATGACCTTCCCAAAAAATCAGCATGTGAAATTGCATTGATTCTCAGTATGCAGAAAATCAAACTAATGAGTGCTATTTTTATTGTTGTTGCAAATATTAGGGGTGTTCCAACCCACTCTTGCCCATCTCCCCAAAACCCAACAGTTACCAAGACTCTTTCAAAGGAAAGCCCTTGAGAACAGATCTATCCATATGGGGATGGGTCCATCAAGCACACTAGCACAGCTAAGTAACTGTCCCAAAAGTCCATATGTAGTTATAAGATGTTTACTAACCACTCAGAAGCGTCACTATCAATGTGATGCTGCAATGAAGGGAATTAAGTTTCTTTGGTGTTCTTCACTGAAAGTTTCTATATTCAAATTTTCTGACAAGTCTTTACTTCTGTGATCTTAATCCAAAATTTCAGAACTGTCATTAATCACCACAGTATCTGCAGAGAAAATATTTCTTTCATCATAGAACAATAACCTTATTTTGTATGTTTGCTTTCATTTCATATCAGTTACAAAGACAAAGAATCAGATACCAGCATTTGATTCTTTCCTTGACTTTTCAATTCTTTTTTTGAGTCAAAAAGGCCACTAAGAAAAGCCCACCCAGATACAAGTAAATGATATAAACAAATCAAAATTGTAAGATTAATTACAGCAACAACTTCTCATGACAATTGTAAGATTTTAACAGTTTCTCTGGATTTATCTTCTATCAGAAAACACCTGTAACACATGTACATTTATTTTGTTGGCAGGGAAAACCCAGGTTTACAGACATAATGGAAGGATCCTGTTGGAGAAAGGCAGACAGACGTGGCCAGAACACAGCCACCAAGCAGAAGGTAATAACCTTAAAGAGAACAGTAAGTCTTGTGGTTTGCCTTAAGCAGGGATGTTGCTGACTGCAAAACATAGAAGACCAACGTAGAGCTCAGCTAACCTCCCATTAGGTATAAAGATAAATGTATTTGCTATGTATGCTCAGTGTGTATTTAAGAATACTTTTTAACTCCCCTAGAGCATCTAATTACTTCGGGAACAAAACAATAATATTCCTGGCTTTCCTATGTGGCAGTAAAATAAAGCATCAGTATGCTTTTCAATTACTATTTACGTATTATGACTCAGTGTTGCTTCCATGCCATTCTTCCATACCTATAAAGGGAGGAAATAGCAACGCCATTCCTAAATGAATGAGTGACAGTTATTCAAAGGAAGGAGGCCATATACAGACACCATTCAATGGCACTGCACTTGCCTACTGTAGATCTGAATCAGACCCAAAATACCAAACCAGGAGAGAACAAACAAGCTATTTGAAAATAAATGTATTAAAAATAGTCAGTGTGTTATAAGACATAATAATGATAACTATTCTCTGGATACGAAGTACGCTTCACACTTACAGTGTGTTTTTTAACTGAGCCTTACAAATTAATACACACATACACACATACTGCTATACACACATAAAACCTGAACATCCAATAGATCTTTGACTTCATTTTTACCCAGGAATATGGAACAGTTCAACAGAGTAAAATGACTTGCTCATGGTTTCATCTCAAACGTGTGACAAAACCAGAAATACTGAACTCCCCATTATCACTACTTCTTAATGTTGCTGCTTTAAAGTAATCTCTACTAGCTGCAAAAACTTTGACATGGCTCCCCAAACTTTGCTCAGGGATTGCAAGTTAACTGACAGGACACTAGCTCCCAACCATCTAACAAAATGAACTACAGCACTGTTATATTCACTAGATGCAGCACCGCGTGCTCTATATACATGCAACCATGATAGGAAGAATTCAGCATCATTATTTAAGACATGCCAAAGGGGGCCCTCTGGCTCCAAGTGACTGACAGCTCCAGCCACCAAGAGCTCAGACACCACCTTTAGTGCAACTAAGAGAGGCTCTGTGGTTCTTCCAGCTTCAGTGCTTGGAACAGATGCAGGATGCCCCAGATTCCCATAGTATGGATGGCCCTGAGTGAGGATGATGACAATAACAAACACAGAACAACTTTCCCCACTCTGAGGCATGAATAAGAACAGACCTACCAGTTATGAAAAGGGAAGAAAACTGCAGTCAAAAGCAAATTTTGTGTAATTTAGTAATATAATATTCCCAAAGAACCTTCCTATTTTTCAGATGCATTTAAGGCAGTGAAAGTAATCACTGTTACATATGTAGCTTGACAACAATTAGCTCAAACACGCTTAAAAAAAAACGCATAGTTCTCTTCTCCTCCTGAGCCCCCGCCAAAAAAAAAAAAATGCTAATGAGACATGCAAATATTTAAAGAACTTTGCTTTGAATGTCCATGTACACAGGGTGTACTCATCAGTATAATCTGACATTAGCAAACAAAGCTATTCTAACTTAGTTTAATGAGAAGACCTTCTAGTACGTAAGTCTGGTTCATGTTTTTGTGATATGGATCTAATTTCAATAAGCATTAATGGGACACTTCACTGCCTGAAGACAGACAGCGGTTTAGGAGCTTTTTCTCTCCTCTCTGTCTGGTCTTCACAGAGACACGTGCTTGAAAACCAACAGGATCTGAAAGTCATTATAGTTTCTCTAATTTTCCTGCCTATCTGCCTCCATTTACTGCCCTTTTTGCTTCAGTCATGGTAAATTCAGGATGTAATATGCAATTTACCAACTCTTTCAGTGAGCTTTAGTAAGTCTACTTTTTAAAAATAGGAGGGGGGAAGAAGAATGAATTCTGCTACTACCATTTCTTTGGTTTCCATATAGATTCATACATGGGTGGAGATAAGTGGCCTATCTATGCTTTACAGCAAGCTTCATGGACTCTCCTAGCAATGATTTCTTTACTGAAGCAGTTAAGTGATAATGTACATTATTTTGACTGTTACTTCTGTAATTGTCCAACAAAATCTACCTTTGCCTATAAGCACAAAACCTGCCTTTACATATAATCCTCTTAAACGAAGACTCTGTTAACAAAAGTGAGTCTCCCTCCATAGTTGTGAAGAAGGGCTTTGCAAAGGTGGTAAATTGGGTAGATCCTGACAAAGAGGTATTACAGTTCTTTACCACTATGGGGGGGAGGGGAGGAGGGAGCCGGTAACTGGACTTTGTTGACACAGAAGATTATTGAGAGGCACAGAGAATAATTCCAGCACGAGGCTGAGAGAAAACAACTTACTAGATACAGATGCTGAGAATCTTGTAAGGAGGAAAGTCAGACAGCACAAGGAATGAGCAAATAGATAGCAGGACAAAGAGCAAACAAAGGCATGGGGACAAAGTGCATACAATCCACAGATACAGACGCATCTCACAACATACATGGGGAAAAGCAACATAGTAAAGGATGCGGGGAAAGCATTCAGGAAATTACATCAGGTAAAGAGAGGTCCTACGACAGATTTTGATAGAGCATGGGAGCTGCATGCTGCCTGACATGCAAGATTTACTAATGAATTTTAGGTAAATTGAGACAATTCTCACATGATTTTTTTATTTCATGGCAACATGAAATGATAAACTTTATGCTTCTCTCAGTCTATGACATGTTGTGTCATTTAAATAAAGGCATTTTGAAAAGATGGGTTTTCAACATCAGTAAAGTAACATATTGGGGGATGTAGGTAGACAGCACTTAAATCAACATGATTGCTACTGAACAAAATATGAAGGAAATAAACCATTTAACTGCAACTACAGAAAGTGATTTAGCCACTGGAATTCCATGCTGATTTTCTCCCTTCTTGGGCAAGAGGAACATGAAAACCTGCTACTGTCATATAAAACACAAAAGAGCAGCTGTTAAAATACTGCTCTCTGATCTTAAATGGGCAGGGTTGTGGAGAACAGCTCTGCTTTTAATGGAAGAATGAAACAAATCACTGGTTTCTTCAGTTCTTACTAGACTTCAAGTTCACAAACAACAGTAAATGTTAATATTTTTAACTTAGTAATTACTGTGTATAAAATACAATGAAGCATGTCAACTTGATGATCTAATGGTGATGATCTACAACTTCTTTGGGACAGTATTAGTATTTCTGAGTGGTCACATAAATGCCCTTCCTCTCCATGTTTCAGCCGAAGACAGGAAATCTGTCATATGCAATTACATTACCAAGAACAAGACAGTATCAAAGGATGTAGGAGACAGTAAATGAAATAATATTAGTCATTTATTATGGAAGTAAAATAGGCATTTTAAAATTTAAAAATGTTACAAAATATGCCCTAATTTCCAGAAGATTCCGGCACTGTTGTTGCATAATCACAGTATTTTGCAGACTATACATGATTTTAAATTTGCGTACAGTCCACAGCCTACATACACAAGCTGCATACAAGCTGCACAAGTCCACAGAAAAACACACACAAGCTGAATGCATTAGCCTCCAAAATATATATATAACAATATAAAGTAAGTTTTTCTGGTTTGCATGACCAACTCCTGCACACCAGGAGTTGGTGCATATTACTTCTTTGAGAAATAAAATATACATCCTTATAAAGCCATTTCATAACAACTATTTGGTAATTTTTTCCTTAGGAAATCTTACAGACTAAATAGTGAAATATACACTGAAAAGCTCCAGGGTATTGGTAGTACATAGGCAGAGAGGAGGAACTCTCTTTACAACTCTCTTAGCTCAGAAAGGTCAATCAGACACTTGCTAGCAGGAAAGGCATCCCATAAATAGAGTGCTGATTTGATAAGAGATTATGGATAGTTTTGTACAGAAATAGAAGGAAAAGTCCCCAAAGGGTATATTGTCAATTTAGGTCTATTGGACCCAAAATGACTAAAGATCTTGTTTGCTAATAAGCAAGAGTGATAAGCTCTTTTCCCTTGTTCCATCTTGGGTTTCTGGGTTTTTAGTTCTGTTAACTATCAGTTTTTAGTATGCTTATATACTGTTTGTGATGACTGGTCACCTTGGATACACAATTATTCTTCTGTATTCTCTGATTCTATGCCAAATTTAAATTAAAAATACAGCAACTTAACACACAAGTAAAGACTTCATATTGAACCCAAACTCTTCAGAAAAAAAAAAAAAAAAAAAAGCCTTTGATCAGAAAGCATACCAGCTCAAATACTAGTGAAATTATTCCCTCATTTCATCAGGGTTTTCATAACCCAAATATTGATTTTACAGATACCTTCAGAAAACTAATAAATGGTCATGAACATCAAAGCAAATTCTTAGTTTTTACATAAGAAAATGTTGGCTGATTCATGTTGTACTCACCAAGTTGTAATTAGAGATATTTGTGGTAAAAGTCACACTGAATCCCCTGCTGACTAAGTTTTCTCTATAGGGGAATATATATAATATTTAATTATGTATAATCTGTGTATATGGTGATACATGTCTGTTTATAACAAGCAATATAAAAAGGATTAAGTAGGATTTGTGATAAGGATTTGTGCATGATTTGTTTCAGTTTAGCACTTCTTAGGCACTATGACATCATAGTTAATTCCAAACCTCTTGATATAGTTAACCTGATTTATAAGAGTATCATATTCCCACTGGGGTACAAGAGAAACAGAATACTAAATATCACAGCTGACAACCTTCCCAAAGGCACCATCAATTTTTTATTACATTGAAGATCTTAAGCTGTAATAACCCCAAATCCTAGCCATTAACAAACCTTCACACAGAATGTATCCACTTACTGTTTCAATAAGATGTTTCTAATACCAGAGCTGTACAGATACCCATACAAACAGATTACTCATTTCACCTCGTCACCATCCATGTACATAAGACACAGTAGAATTGAATTTAAGGAAGAACAGCTACTATTAAGAGGTTGCATTAATTACCTTACTCATGACATAAGTAATTCTGCAAAATAAGGAACACTTGAGACTTCAGCACAGAATCAAACTTTGACTGTGTCAGTGGCAGCCAACTTGCACATAGCCCTGCTGCAGCAGGAACCGGAACTTAAATTCCTCCAGAGCAATCAGCGCAATTTTCTGTAACTATTTACTATCAGTTCACTTCAGCCTTTATTTTCAAATATTTCTCCACAGAACCTTACATCTTTGACTTTAGTCTCTAAGCAAATAAATAAACTATCTTTCCCTCCATTACTTCCTCAGAAGAACAGCTATCACTGTTCATCTGTTGTCAAAATTGCAGTGAACTACTGCATTATCATTTAGTAAGTATGCAGCAGAAGGAAAAAAAATCAGACAGATATAAATAAAACGTGAAACATTACAGAAAAAATCTTAGATTGTTCAGAATCAGCAGTAGGTTAAGTCCAGCATGGAAAGAATGTGAAACACAGTGTGTCTACTTGTACCCACAATAGAAAAAATATGCTTACTAAATTCACTGCATAAGGTCTCCACGTCCCAATGCAGTTTCAAAGCTACTACAGTCCCTTTATATCCAACAGATGAAATGAGAAAGAGCTGAGTATTGAGGTTTCTGCCACTGTGAGGACTGGAATTGCAATCACTGTCAGATCTATGCAAAGCCCAATAACCTTATGCAATAATTGTTTCTTGGATTGCATCAAACATTATTTTGTCAAAAAATTGGATCATTTTAAGTACAGATTTTCCCTTTTCATAAACATGTCACAATCAGCAGTACAAATGAGCAGGATATGTGGCTGCTGCTGGACTGGTTTCATTAAATAATACACCTCTTTAATTGAAAGCAGGGAATTTGTACTGGTGACACCAATAACGAAATATGATCTTTCTGTTGAAAGGTGTAGGACATAGCTGAAGTCATAAATCATTAGTCTTTCTGAATGCCAAACTCAAGGGCATGCTTTGCTTCCCCTCAGCTTGCCATCAAACATCCATCCTCATCAGGGCCAAAGTACACAGTCCTTCCAACGGATACTTCTAAAATATCTTTTTCCACAGGACCTGTTGCAGTGATTTAGGGCTGTCCCTGATTCCTGTATCATTTTCTCCTTTCCTTTCTGTGCATTGATTTTCATTTTCTTCTCTCCAGACTCAACGCCCCACAAGAAGTCTACTATTACAAGACCTCTCACTCTGCAAAACCAGATTTAAACACCTCACTGGACATGCCAGCAGGACAATGTGAAACATCTTTGGGGGAAACTGTCCTGATTCTAGGAAGATGAGTGGTTAGGTCCATGTAAGGTGCACCTTTTGACCCACTAGATTTACCTTGTCCTTTAAGTGATAATCTACACTCCTGAGAAGACTGAGAAGAAAGGCTCATTCAACCTCAATTGATTCATCCCTGAAGAGGTTATGATGCCCTCCATTCCCACTCTCATCATTTTAACATTTTGGGTTAAAATATGAAATCTGGGGGAACAGGTGATAGAAATAAATAGCAAGGATAAGAACAGAATCAATTCTGGAACTACAAATGGAAATGTGTCACAGAAAACACAGTCAGTAAGCTGTGATTAAATCCACTTTTTTGGTTGCTACTGATTGCTAAGTTTCCAATATAAAGAATTATAAAATCAGACAGACGTGTTGAGACACAAAAAAGAAAGAAAAAATAGTTTATGTTAAAGGTATCCTATGTTTTCACAGAAGTAGAATTTGCATCTTAAATTTATTCTTACTCAAGAATATCTTTACATTTTTATTTTTGAAAGATACACTCAGAAAACTTAGTTGAGCAATTTGTTGGCTTACAGATCTATAAAGAAACAAGAACCAAATGAAAAAGCTAAATTAGCAATTGATCTAGGGACGTTCTCTATCTACTTGTGTCTGCAGAAGGCTGCAGCATGACTACATCCCTTTTCCTACACCAAACAATCTCCAGGAGAGGCATTACAGCTACAAGAAAGATTTTTTGTTGTTGTTGTGTCTAATACGGGCTGAGCTCACACACAGTGAGGATAACAATACAAGCTCTCTTCTGCTCTGGGATTCTGTAATTCTTTATTCAGATTTTTTTTTTTTTCCCAAATTTCTACTAAAAGCTTGCCCAACTTAAGCATATAGTTACTTAACAATTTCAGTTCATCAGGAATAGACCATGCTTCTCTTCACCCCAGTACAATATAACCACACATTATTTTTGCTATACCTACTTACTGGCAAGCACCAGCCTACATTGTACCTTTAATAGAACATTTTGCATCTCTGATGCTACAGGACCGCACAAGACTGTAGGCAGTATACTGAGGGGGCTTTGTGTCAAAAAGCAGCATCAAAACAGCCACCTCTCTCAAATTGGGTTAAAACCAGGTAATCAGTTCAGAGGTCATTAACAGGGATGAGAAAGGCAGACATTGCATAGCTGAGTAACTCATATCTCCTTAGGAAATCAGGTTAAAACAGAGATTTGGGGCACTATTTGTTTTGAAAACATTTTTCTTTGAAATTGCACAACACATCCTAAGTCTAATACAACAGCGCTGCAGTATGTGGTCTGGAAATGTACATTTTAAAATCAGAGAGAACTACCGCAACATTTATGTGGTATATGGAAGCTGTGATGTGTTAAAACCCTGATTATTGTGTTTTAATGGAATCAGTCAAGAATCACCGACCAAAGTGGTACAAAAGATTAAAGAAAAGTCAGACAATGGAATGGCTAAAATGAGCGTTACAGGTAAAAATGGTGTTATACCAAACCTCAATGTGGAAAATAATTTAAAAAAATCATTAAAAAAAAATGTTCTGAATTACTAGTGCCATTTTCTTTGTTTCCCATTGTGTACCTTGGTTGACTTGTAGTCCCAGATAGTGTCTGATCCCATAAATGCTTCCAGATGTAAAGCTCAGATTTAATACTCCATAGAAGTAAATCTTATTCCCACTAGTTACGGTTTGTATAACCCTTATGAGTTCAACCTTAAAAAAAAAAAAAAAAAGTAAGAAGTCTATACACATAAGGTTATAAACTTCCTTATTTCCTGTCAGAGATAAAGGAACGCAGGCTTATATCATCAATCAAGGTATGCACATCATCAATTTTAGTAAGATAAAATGCCCATTGACTTCCATGGAACTAGGGATTTCACCTAGTTTACTGACAATTTGAATGAGGACCAACTGGGAAGTGGAATGTGGGATAGGGCATGATGATCTCCTAAATCTTTCAACTGCTCTACAGATACAGTGCATTCTTATAGGTCTAGTCTCTGCCAGTGTGCATGACCTGCCACCCTACGGTAAATATGCCACAATATACATTAAAGGGACAGAATAAAGCTTTTACCCAAGTGTCCATGCAACAGAGAACACAGAGAGCACCTAGGTAACCTACAACATTCTTTCATCAGCCAAGAAGTGAGGCTAACCTCAAACTGGGTCCAGCGGGCAGATTGCTTTCAATGCCACCTAGCAATCTTCTGGGCATCAATTCAGTTATTTCTTCCTTTCCCTATTACTTCTAAGCCCTCGAAATTGAGGCCAGAAGCTCAGACAGGTTACAGTCATGGCAGTGCTAGAAGTTACTTTCAGAAAACTACTGTGATCAGATGCTGACAAGTCTCCTGTTTCTCTTTGTACTCTTTTGATTTTTAAAAAAAAAAAAAAAAATCAAATCACATGTCAGCAAGAAGCATGATGGGATTTAACCCCCTATTAAAAATAATAATTTTAACTAACATCCAGAAAAACAGTTGTTTCCTAGCACAAGCGCAAGTAAACCATACACCTTGACAACTGCCTATCTGTTATAGGATGTTTAGGATCTCAAGTAATTTTCCCTCTGTATTCTTTCCTCTAATTCACTGCACTTTTTTTTTTTATTTTTTGAGATACATCATTTTGTCTCCTCGAGGAAAAGCATTTATTTGTTTCTTCTAAAAAAATATTTTAAAAGTTGCTTTGTTAATAAGAAAAAAAAAAAAAAAAAAACTAATAGCACATTCCAAACAATTTATTAAATAAAACACAAAAGCACCTCTTGGGTGACTGGAAACATTCATGGTTCAGCCTTATGCTTTACAGTGGCCCCGTCATGTGTTTAATGATTACATATATTCAGTCACTACCAAAAATAGTTTCCTCCAGAATTATGCACAAAGAACATTTGTCCGCAGTGAATTTGAAGTCTTGGCTAGTCTGCTTCGGTTACCGTTACTCCTAATTTCACAGTGGCAAAAATCCAGAAGTCTACTTTGTTTTAACAGTTTATCTCCTATGTCAGAATATTTTATTCATTCATTCAAAAGTTTAGGAAAGTAGAAGTGCCTAAAAACTGAAACTTTTACCTCACCCCTAGGAACTGGCTGTCACAACATACAGATTACTGTATCAAAAACCCTAGTAGTTTATCTGGAAACAGCGTATCTTTCTCCTCCTCCCCCTCTCATTTTGGCCTTCTCAGGAAACCTCAAGTAGGATCTTGATTCCTTTCATATGCTTTAAGAAATTACTATATGCTATTAATACCAAACCATTTACAAGCAATAATAGCAATGATTACAAAACCGTAGCAAAGTGAAATATTCAACAAAAATCTATGTGTAGTTTTAATATGTCCACTGTTTTATAATAAATGAGTGCTGGGGTGGGGGATTTGCTGGAACGTTTTTCTAGAGCACAGACATACACCACTTCTGGCGTAAGACCTTTTTAACACATATTTTAAAAGTTAACTGCATAGAAGGCTCTCGAAGACTTCTCCTGTGTTGCTTTGAAGCCCTCTATTTCTCCCCCTCCTTTTTTTGGATGCAGAGAAAAATTGCTCCATTCCTGCTTGGATCTAAAGGAGAACAGGAAGTAACGTCTGAGCTCCATAGAGATTCATTTTTTATTTGCTTACAGGACGTGGCGGATTCAAAAACTGGCTTCATTTTCAGTATCCTTAAAGGACCTGCCTTTTTTTTTTTTTTTCTCCTTCCTTTTTGGCAGGGAGCACAGTTGGAACTTCAAGTTCAGCCAAAATAGACAATAAAACAGTAAGAAGGCATAATGCCAAAAATGCAAGGGCATCAGTGCTCAGAGCATAATTCTACCCCTTTTTTTCTCTTCCCCCTCCCCTCAATGATTTACACAGGAAGACGTAAAAAACAGAAAACCTTTGTCCTAGAATGAACTCCTCATATTTTAAAACAGCCTACGAACATCTCAGACCCACTGGAGGCAAGTTAAAGAACGATACTACTCATTTGAGCTGACAGTTTTGTTTTGTTTTTTAATCCATATGTTTTATTGTTATGTTCTTTTGAATATCATACTTTGTTCTGCTTCTTGGGAGAAAACATTTGTATGAAGTAACAACATGTGGAATCTCTCACACAACACAATATGCAATTTGGTGCAAGAGTAACTTTTTTTTCCCCCTCACTCATGATACAGTGTTAAACATTATTCTCACGGGCAGTAAACCCGTGCTAACCCTTGAAGCCAAAAAAGCCCCAATTAATTGGAAACTCTCCTTTTGTTGCAGCAATTTTTTTTTTTTTTTTTTTTTTTGGGGGGGGGGGTGGGGAAGGAGGGTGGAGGAGAGGCAAGGGTGTCTAACCCACAAGTAATGCCATGAAAATTATGAACAATGACCAACAAAGAAGCAAAGCTTCTCTGTAAGGATATGTGCAAATGTTTCCTCACATTTGCAACAGGAAGCCAGGCAGGATGGGTCTGGGGGAAGGTCTGGAAGCTTTAGAGCAAAGTGGAGGGAAAGACAAAAATAGATTTTGGAGACAATATTGTCTTTCTTGCTGTATTAATCCTTCTTTGGAATTAGAGGCTAATGTCAGTGTTTCCTTCCATTGGGTAAAATTGAACCTATACAATTTGCAAAAAATATCCAGAAACCACACACCAACACCTTCTATTTATTAACAGGAGTCAAAGAACAACCTCTACAGAAGCACGTATCCAACTTGGATTGAAAGCAAAAAGGGGGAGAGGGGCAAAATACAGGCTATCTCCTTTATTAAGGAAGCCAGTGTGCACCTGAAATATATTAACTAACTTTTGCCTTCCTAAGAAAGAATATAAAGAATAGCTATGACACTTACATTGAAAAGAATTAAAATGCTTACCGAAGAAAAATGGTATATTTTGTGCAATTCAATTGTGGTGCAAAAAAAATGGTGCTATTTCAGAGTATTTGTAAGGCCAAACATTATGAAAGCAGGCAACTGTGAGAAAAGCACAGAAAAGGCTATCACATCACTGAAGATTTAAACACAGTTTTCAGAGGAACTCACTCTGAAACAGGTATGACAAAATGACATGCTTATCTGATCTGGGGAAAGCACAAATCATCCTGCAGAATTAGTGGGAGTCCCACAGAATCAATAACAAGGAAAAAGAATTTCTGAGGAAAGTTTTATGTCATTGCCACGAGGTTGCCACATTCAGATAGGAAAATAGTAGCAGGTACAGTAAATTTAAATTACAGAACAAACGGTATCTGCCCAGCCTTGTGCTGGTGGTGTGGATTAAAAAAATAAATAAATAAAACAAGAAGGCAACCAATCAAACAAACAACAGAAGAAAAATCAATTAAAAAACAAACAAACAAAAAAAAACAAACAAAAAAACAAAACAAAAAAAAAAAAAAAACAACACACAAACACAGATGAAAAGAATAAGGATATCAGACCCAAAAAGGATTAAACAATTGGCTACTACAGATTATTTAAACAAATCCATGTAACTTCAAAGGGATGAAAATCAGATCATCTGTATTGATGCTCTATCAATGACTCAATTTGACTCCAATTTATCCTGTGGCAAAATACATCATTCCCCAGCTCTAACTTGGAATCATACACAAGAATAATAATAGTACACAAAAAGAGCTGGAATCCGGTGGTTTTTTCACTTCGTTTTGTTTTCAGGGCTTTTTTCTTTGTTTTTGCCGACTTTATATGTATATAGAAAATAAAGTTGGAAGGAGCTGATAGAAGAATACATGCACCATCTCTGCAGGAATAAGGAAAAAAAGGCTCATTTAAGTTCTAGGAGCAAAGATAGGACGGCTAATTCTGGAGTTGATAAATTTTCACACAGACTAACAGACTCTGTTTAGCAAAAACTACATACTTATTTACTAGTAGCACATTCTCCACCTGTGAGGAAAAAAAAGAAGCCATCCCTGCATGCTCCGTAGCACCCTCAGGAACACACAGCTCAACCAGCAGCAGAATGGTTAAGTGGCCCAGTGGGCCTACAACCAAGAAAGAGAGCTAAGGCCGGAGGAATGGGAACCAAGCCAATTGTCTAGGACAGCAGGCATAAAAACATGCTGGCTAAATTTAATCAGCTGCCTCCTTTATTTGTAAAGTGAATGGGTAGATTATAGCCAGGGTGACACGAAAATTTGTGATTGAAATTGCTTATTTAATTGTAATTTAAAGAGAGATGAACTTCATCCCAGTTCCATATGCATCATGCTCATTCTTGCACACTGAAATCAAGAACCATCTTTAAAATAAACACCAGCTGGCGAAAGCCTCCAGCTTCTGCAGTGGTTCCTATCTTTACAGATTCTTCTTCTGTTTTAGGGAATGGGTGAGAAGATCAGCAAAGGCCCCCCCTTTCTCAAGCTCCCCTAAGTTTTCTATTCTCCACAGAGGGCCATTTAAGATTCAGACTGGCAGGTTCTTTCTTAAGAGGGGGGGGCAAAGTTGGCAAAGGACAAATAATGTGATTTATAACATGTACTGACTATAATCAGTTGCACAGACTGAAGTACAGAACAGCTGGCAGGATCATGAAGGACAGTTCGCATTAGAAATCTGTTTTTTTAAACTCAGTAACTATAACCAAATGTTGATCCTAAGGACTTAAACGAAACAAGGTGAAATTCTAAATCTTTCTTGAGAAGAAGAACTGCTGTTGGTGGTACCAATGTCTAAACCTCACAACAGTACCATTTAACCTTTCCTTCCCTAAAATTCAGAGCTCGATTTGTGATTTGCAGACCTCCTGTGGTGCATTGCCCACTGGGAAAGAAAAAAGAAAGAACAGGACATGAGCAACAATTACAGCTAAAGCAGAAAACCATCAAACACAAACGGAAGAGTGTTAGAGTTGTTTTTTTTTTTTTTTTTTTTTTTTTTTTTTTTTTTTTTTTAAGTTGTTGCTCCTACCAACACTTTTTTGTCTTAAACTACACAAGTTTCAGAAAAATCAGGATAAGCTGATAAGACAATCTCCAATTGCATATTTTTCATCTGAAATACAGCAACTGAAAACCCCAGTGGAAGCGTTGGTGAACATTGATCAATTCCATTGTTTAAAACTCCTGCTCTGCACATACTTTGATACTGCTACTTCTGACAGTAAAAATATCTACAAAGCAACTATACACAAAATTATCAAAAGCTTAAATGAAAATAAAAGTATGAATCTTCTAATGATGAAATTGTCAACCTGTTAAAAAATAAGTTGCTTTTTTTTTTTTTTTTTTAAGAAAAGCAGAATCACCTTTCATTAGCTTCCTACATTGAAATATAATAGTATATTATGATCCCTTTTTAAAAGTAGAGAAGGGTACCAACAATAAACTCCTTACCCAATGCAGATCCAGTACAAAAAAAGTTTATGGACATTATGTGTTCTTTAATCTAGAAAAGATACCTTTATAATTAACACATCAGTTTAATGAAGTATAGTCACATGCATGTGCTAAAGCAATGCTTTTCTGAGAAACTCTAGTGAGTTATGGCAAGCTTATTTACTCAAAAAGCAATTGCTAAGTAAACACCACAGAATATTCACTGAAAACATATTAAAGGTCATAATCACAAGCACTGTATTAAAAATCCCTATCTCCTGCACTCAGACTCAGAGAGCAATGTATGTCATGAATCCACAATTCAAATAATCTCTATTTTACATATTATCAGCAGAAACAAGATGGATCAAAGAGATTTTATAGGCTTTTCATCAGATGTCTATAAAAAACAAACAAGAAAGTGCATTAGATTTGCAGATAATCTCTGAACAAAGAGATTATACTTAAGTGAATTGCTATGAATTGCTATAACACAGCAGGTTCCACATAATCACAGAATAAAATACTGAAGAATAAATGCTTTTTCTCCTCACAAAAGGAAAGCATAGATATACTTTAATAAATTAATAATCCCCTCTTAAAATATCTGCTAAAACAATTACAATATGTCAACAACAAATTATATATATACGCATGTGTATATAAACCTCCATGACTTACTTTTTTAATAGTTACAAATATCAGGGGGAAAAAAATAAGCAAGTGAACCTACATGGGATCAACAAACTACTATTAAGTTAACCTATAAAAAAAACAATACTGCAGATGATGTGCTGTCAACATATCAGACTTCCATTATCTTCTGCACCAGCGTTGCACGGGATTCCAGGCACTTGCATAATGCAAGCCAGTGAGGATGAAATTTGCATTATAGGCAATACAGATCAAAGCTTTATTTTTAAATAGAATCATTTTTGCACTAAGAAAGATCCATTTGCCCGCTGTTCTGTACAACTTCCAGGATTACTTTACCTCTTGGTCTGGAGCAGCTGCCATAGGGGATAAAGTAAACTTAATCTGTGAATTCCATATAGCATCTAAAATACTGCCTTTATCTAGTGCAGATTTAATCCTTCATTTACTACCTTGGATGTATTATTACAGAGGAGTAGGCCAGAAGGTACACATTGTGAACTAAACATGAAACAGTGAAAAACAGAAGAGGCAAAGCAGAAGTCTTATTTTCATGAGACTGAACACCTATGCTACCAACTTTGTAAAAAGGAACAAATTTATGCCAATGAAACAGACAGAAGAAGGTAAGGAAGAGAATGTAACGAAGTATAAACGACCTAGTATAGCAAACTGATATGTATTTGATTCCAGGGATAAAAGTTAAATGAATAGGCATGTACTGGCAAAAGACCAGCTCCTAACAGAACACAAACCTTATAAGATTTGAGTTCTGTTTTTAATTTCAAACCCATGAACTTTAAGTGGATTTGAAATTAGGCAAAACATATTCATCCATTCCTATTTATAATAGGAAAGACAGACAAGCAAGCTCTAGTTTGGACACAGCAATGACACAAAACATCCTTTTGCTTCCCAACCTTAAGTCTGGCGAAGTGGAGCATGTGTATGTACCCTGCTTTAAAGACAACACAAAGAAGCAGCTCACAGCTGGCAACACTCCTCCTGGAAGACTGCAAAGTGTACAGGCCTGCTGGTTGTCTCAAAAGCTCTCTTTTGTCTGGGCTTTTTCTTGTTGTTGTTTTGCTGTTGTTGTTGTAGTGCCCCCCTCTTCCCCCTTAAATAATTAAAAAAAAAAAAAAAAAGTTTACAAGGAAAGGATTTTATTCAATCAGGCAAAGAAGAGGGGTGAAAAAACTTCTGTAGAATTTTAATGCAGGCAAGAGCAGTTGAAGCCGCACGCTGCACACATTGCAGCAATACTGTTATTGTAACCACTGTGGGCAGTGGTTACAATATTGGACAGGTGAAATTTGTAGTGATCAGTAAAAACTGATATGACCGGGCAAGGTGAAAAACATTTCAGGCAGACATCCATTTCTATTGCAGGCCTGAAAAAGAGCTGGTGCGTCTAAAATCTCAGTTGTGGTTTTTTTTTTTTTTTTCCAGTCTCATCAGCTGGTCTGCTACAAGGCATTACCCTTCTCAACACACTTTTGAGCAAAGAATTTTTTGAAATGGCATGTAAAATTTCATTTTACATTTTGAAGCCAAGAGCAGGCTTCAAAACTGAACAATAATCACACCCTTAGCTTTGGCTCTCATGCTTGCACTCCACTTTGCTGCACTGTCTCTCACTGAGATGCCTTGTGCTTCACCTGAAAGGATGGATCACACATTCTCTGTGGACAGATTTTTTATGACCACACCTCAAATTACCTGAGAAAAGCAGATCTGAAGAAGGATATCACCATAGCTGGAACATATTACACATGATGCCCCACATCATCCAGACCAGGACCGTATCTTGAATGCCGCATCTCTGGACTAGTCACAGTGCTCAGCACAAGTAATACAACGGTGCACTGTGGTTATTGCCTTAAGCAGAGAATACCAGCACTGTTAATGACAAAGAGGAACATGAAACTCAATCTTCAGCTTTTTCCTCTTTCCAGCAAGTTCAATCAAAGCAAATTCTTTGGCAAGAAAGTTAACAAAAAGACCCAAGAAATCAAACAAATCTGGTAATCTGCCGAGAGGGGAAGAGCAGAAGGGAAGAGAATTGGCAGGCTTTATTACTAAATACACTTTGTGTTAGCCAGCAGATCCAAGATTAACATACAGAGATTGGATTCTGTACAGGAAATCTATTATACCGACTGCTCTCCTGTTATGTACACTGATGATTTCAGAAAAAAAAAAAAAAAAAAAAATCAAATGACTAACTCTGGATGCATCAGGAATAAATGTAAATTAGTTTCTATTTTCTTATGTTTGAGATAAACCTAGTCAAGATACTTCCATGGAAGCTGTTGCTCAGCAGTAAAACAGGTTTTCAATATTATTTTTTTTTCTTCTTGTGAAGAGTATATGCATCTGGATGCTTTCCTGGCATGCAATCCAGCTAGGAAGCCAGCAGCCTAGAGCAAGTAAACGTATTTTTATAATCATAGTCTGAAGTTTTCAGTTTTTCACTTTAAAGTTGTAACTCTCATCAGTGGGGACCATTTCTGGTGAGACCTCTTTTTTGGGCATTTCCACACAAGCAATCCCTGAAGAATTTGGTAATATTAATAGGTTTTAGCACTTTTAGATTTTAAGGGATGTTAAACATCTTTTTTTCCAGTTTTAGTTTTCCATTATGTAAAATTTGCAGAAGAAAACCGATCATGTCAGATCACAATGCACCCACCTTGTACAGAGCAAAATTTGCTTAGTACCTGTGAACTTGTATCATCACCAATTGACCTCTCTGCTCTAAGGGAGCTCAGTGAGAGTTCAGAACATGGTGGCTTCTAAATGCGGGACCATCCCATCTTCTCCTCACAAGTGACTTCATCTAACTGCATGATCCTTCTGTGAATATATGAAAGCCTGCAGAAAAAGAGCTTTTTTTGATGCACTATCTCAATGTCTTTAAACACTACAGTTAACTGCCCGGAGGCCTTAGACTTTTTAATACTAGAGGTTTCTCAAGACAAACACTGGCTGACAAAGTACGGAGGCTGACCCTTCTCAGGGTGACACTTATCTGACAGTTTAGATGATTCCTCAGCCATGCTTTCCATAATTCTGCAACAACTTGCTCAAACTGACTGTAGTGGAAATTGGATAAGGATTTCACATCCTAAGGGTTAAAACAAGTATACCAGAATGTCACTAAAGCTTAATTCCTTTGCAGTTAAAAATAGGTTGGTTTTAAAATAAGGAATAAATGTTAATATTGATTAATATCTCCAGTTTTAATAACAAGAAATTATGAAGTTAAGGTCTTTTAAGCTGTGAAGTTTTTCTATGGAATTAGTAAGAGCCTAGTTTTCACAATTTCATCAGAAAACAAACACTCCTAGGTAGAAACCACAGTATGAGTCTACAACCAGAGCAAAGTGTTTATCGAATAGCTGTAAGTCTCTGAAGAGAACTGTCTGATAACTGAAGTGCTGCCACAAACAGCTTCATAGCAAAAGAGATAAAATACCTTAGAACCAAGCATTAGACTTGCTTTAGACTTGAGAAAAAACAAGTGTCTAGAAAACATTGTCCTGGTTTCAGTTAGAACAGAATTAATTTTCTTCCTAGTAGCTGGTGGAATGCTGTGTTTTGGCTTAGGATGAGAAGAGTGCTGATAACACCCCGATGTTTTAATTGTTGCAGAGCAGTGCTTATACCAAGCCAAGGACATCTCAGCCTTTTGCTCTGTCCTGCCAACAGGCAGGCTGGGGGTGCAGTAAGAGCTGGGAGGGGACAGACCCAGGACAGGTGACCCAAACTAGCCAAAGGGGTATTCCATACCATCTGACGTCATGCTAAACAATATATAGGGGTGGCTAGCTGGGGGAAGGGGGCCGGACTGCTCGGGGTTAGGCTGGGCATCGGTCAGCGGGTGGTGAGCAATTGCATTGTGCATCACTTGTTTGTACATATTATTATTATTTTCCTATTATCACCATTGTATTATTATTATTATTATTGTTATTATTACTTTTGTTATTATTATTTTCCTGTCTTATTAAACTGTCTTTATCTCAACTCACGGGCTTCACTTTCCATTTCTCTCCCCCGTCCCAGAGAGGGAGGGGGGAGGGTGAGCGAACGGCTGCGTGGTGTTTAGCTGCCAGCCGGGTTAAACCACGACAAACATGCATCTAATAATTATTCTTTAAATGTTTCAAATGAATATACCAAGATTCAATGCTCAATAAGAAGCAGGCTATGCTGAATTTAACAACTGACTTTTAAAGTACTTATTTACTGTTTTTCTACATTTTTAATGAAATAAGAAGCCCTTATACACTAGACATCCTGGATTTAATTTCAGAAATGATCACATTATTTTTTCCCTTGTCAAGTGCTTCCAAGACACTGATCAAGAGCTTCCTAAAATTAAAAACAGCATTTATTATAAGGACTTTTGTAAATAATTGTTGTAAATAAATTCCCTTTTTAAGAAAATGAAAATTAAAGTTTATATATTTTTTCTTTCTTCCTCCCTCCCCAAACTTTCAAATCAGCAAGTCTTTCTGCAGTACCATCCGCACAAGAGCGATTGAAATTGTGGAACACTCCTGCTACAAAATTTTCACAGAATCACAGAATTTCTAGGTTGGAAGAGACCTCAAGATCATCAAGTCCAACCTCTGACCTAACGCTAACAATCCCCACTAAACCATACCATTACAGCATTAATTCTGCTAGTTAGCTACAGCAATGTATACTTTTAAGACATATTTCCCCA
Organism: Aythya fuligula; assembly: GCF_009819795.1. Lineage (NCBI taxonomy): Eukaryota > Metazoa > Chordata > Aves > Anseriformes > Anatidae > Aythya > Aythya fuligula. The sequence continues at coordinate 71,771,248 of NC_045559.1, forward strand.
CATAGCCAACAATTTTTGAGCTATTTTATTAGAGCTGCAATGCCTCTATTTATTTATTTATTTAAGATTATGATCTTGTACTGTCAGAGAGCACCAATTTGTCTCAAAAAGACACCTAGAGTCAGATTTGCTTGGCTGTGCTGTAGAAGTTAACAGCTAGAGTTAAGAAGGAGTCCCATCTACTCAGGCTTAACACACATCACATATAATTAAAAACTGAAATATTTATTTATCCTGGCTCCACAGCCATAAAACTTTTCAACCTGCCTCTTATGGTCCGTAAAGCAACTGTGTATGTTCACAAACCTGTAGTTGAGGACTAGGGGGATTTCACACGTAACTCACTTTGGTTTATAACAAAGGAAAAGTGGCTCTCCAAGCAATTTCAACCATGGTATCACAATCTGAAGAGGTTTTGAATCACTTGTTCCAGCTAAAGATATTCTACATTTTCCAAACCAGCAGTGTAATAGAAAATCTGTTCTCTATCTGGTAACACTATTCTCTACCCAGTAACACCACTAAATTATCTATTATCTGATTTAATTCCATCCATTTATCTGTTTTTCTTAAGAAATACACTGCTTCCTCTTGTCTACAAACTGTCCTCTTAAATCCTATGCCCTATGAGGCATCCCAGGTTTTCAACTTGTTTGTAGTGTTCTTCCACTCCTCCTGATTCTTTTATTTACTATGTCCTTTTCCTGATTGTGCTTACACACTTACAGTTTGGATAAACAATGAGGAGAAAATTATAAGCAGCATATAAATGCGGTAATACAATTTAATAAAACACCAGAATAAATCACAATGCAAATTAGCACTACAGAGAAAGGTGAAACAGGTTTTGCCAAAACTGAAAACAGCAAGGTTGCCAAAAACATCGCTGTAAGTCCATGACTGAAAATTAAGCCTTGTAACATAAAACCAAGGCTCTGCTGTTCTACACCATCTCTCAGACAGCACGAGCAATTACTACAGGCACAGAACCACAAAATACAGATCTTTGGTTCTGCCATGAGTGTGCTTGCCTCATTCTCGGCTCTCCTTCAGCACCAATCCATACAATTCTTCCCACACTTAACTGCTTTGGCCTATTTTGCTTATGTACACTACCATTTTTACTTTCCACAGCATTTACCCAGACATGGGATTTAAATGTTTTTCTCCAAGTGGACGAAAAAGAATTAAGCATCATTTTACCTACATACCTACTACTAGCGTTGTTCTACATCATCCTGCATACAGAAGGATTCTGTAATACCTCATTTCTGAGTCAAACAAGACGCATGCTACTAAAAATGCACAGAAGTTAGAGCATTAAAAAGGCCAGGTGGCAACTGTAACTACATACATAGTTGTCTTTCATAATTTCATTAAGCATCCAAATGTTCCAGAAAAAAAAAAAAAAAAGACACAGCTTCCCTCAGGTAAAAAACAACATGATTCCTTTTTCCACCTTCTCAACCTCCAGTATCCAAAACCACTGATCCTAGGCCAACACAAAGATTATTTGAAGCCTGGATAATATTTAGGTCAAGTGCGAGAATAAAATACGCAGTTTTATAATAAATGATGCCATTGCAATTGGAAAAGAAAAAGCCCTTTTAATCTGTGCCACCATTTACTGTAAAGGTACAGTTCAGTGCAAACATTACTCCTGCAGAAGCAAAAAGTTAAGACAAATACAAAGGTTTCCTGGAGAAAGGGGTGTGGGGGGAGTGACCAACACAGCTCAAAAGGCAAAGCCATTATATCCAGCTTACAAGTATCATGTGTCTGGAATTAAAGAGAAAGCATAGGATTTCAGCATGTTCAAAGTTAAAGAGAAAGCAACTTCCCTCAACTATCCTTCTCTCTCTCCCCCAAATACTGAAAAACATACCACAATAGACACTTAAAAAATGTATAGCCTAGCATTAGAATTGCAGAGTAAATAGCAACTCTGTCCATTCACAGCCCATATGGAAAATATGTGCTATATGTATGAGGTACCCTTCAAAGCATTACACATTTTGCTGCTTTTGCAATTCAAACTTCATTGTCACATGGAGATATACAAGCAAGCTTGCACATAGATGTTATACTATACAGCTACATTACAAGTTTTGATCCAGCATTTGTCTTAGTGCCCACAGCGTGGTCTCAAAACACATTCAGCCAGTGCTCGGTGTATTTTTCAATATCTGTTTTATTAATTATTCCAACAACCTATGGATAGAGACTATTTAAAGGGAATACATTTCCAACTTTTCTTACACACCAGCAAAATAAAAAAATAGCGTTATCTGTTATCTGCATTATCTTAAAATTGTTTTAATATTTCTCAAAGGATGAGAGCAGCAATATAGAAGCTGTATTTCTGTCCTTGCAACATATTCCTAAGAAGCCAATACAGCCTAAGCTTCTCTAAACCATTTCAACACGTCAACACTTCTGTTGCTGCAGTGAGAGAGAAGCCTATGAAAGGAGTTTATGTACCCACTTTATCTCTCTTTGTATGCTTCATCCCAGTACTACTGGTAGAATACAGATAAATTAGTTTCTCTCCAACTTATCTAAGCAGAGGACAGCCTTCAATCTTGGCACACTAATCAAATCCAGTGTTTCTATAACCTCCATTAGCTGTAACACTTCTTGAAAGTGAAAAATATTATATAAATAAGACAACCGAGTGCTGGATTACAACAGAGTTTTGCCAGTATATCATGTTAAGCAATTATTCATCACTAGGCATGACACTTCCACTAAAAGGATTTTTTAGTTTACTTTAAGGATACACAAAAACCAGAGGAGTCCAAACACTGAAATTATCAACACTGACCCGCCACTGAGCAGGACAGGGCAAAAGACTGGTTAACAGTTGGACTCCAGAGCCATGCTACACAACAAAAGGTGCTATTTTGAGCTCATCAGAGTTACAATTCTGAAAAGTTTAAAGCAATCTTTTCTAACTCAATCCTTGAATGCAAGAGCAACTTTTTCTAGTGTATCATGTGGTAAACAAGCAGTGTTTGCTGCTTGTTTCCACACATACGGTGGCTTTGCTAACAATAATGTGCCACCGTTTCCACACATAGGCTTTAAATAACCAACATGTGCAGCCAAAGCACGCTTGCTGAACTAGCATGAAAAACTTCAATGTATTTTTATCCATGTTCAAAATCAATTTTGAGGATCACTTTCTTGTTGCACAAGCAGAGCAGAGCTAAATTAACACACGCTTGGTCTCCAAAGAAGGACAGACTTAAGAACAGGCATTAAAATATTAATTGTCACAGTACTGCTTATGAAAGACATTGCACGAGTCATGACAATAGTAAAACTCACCTGAGCAAACTAACTACTGGTATTTGCTTTTTAAAGAAGTGCTATCTGTTTTTACCAGGAGCTAGCCAAATTTGACTCAACTAGGCTGGAACAGGCTACACCTGGAGGTGTTTTAATAAAACTGAAGAGTGGCAGCCTTTGGCAAAGTCAAAAGAGAACAAAAGGCAACTGGAAGTGAGTTAAGCTGGCAGTCACATAATGCTTAAGAGTTGTAGCTAAGAGAATGATTGACCATACCTTACATGACAAAGATAAACTTTGTTGGGAAATCCTTTTCTCCACCACTGAAAATGCTGAGCGGAATCTCTTTAGAGTTTAAAAGGTAGCTGGTAAATCAAGTTTCTCCTTTACATTTGTCCCACTACAGAAGTTGCTGCTTGGTTACGTCCTATAAAAAGACAGCTACAAATCTGAGCAGGAAAATCAATACTTGCCTGCCTGATTTTTCCACAATTATTAGAAAATACTCTGTTCCATTCATAGCTATCCATTGCTTCTTACACAGAAACAGACATTTTCTTTAGGAACTAAAGGAAATAAATGACTAATAAAAAGTAACTGGCAAACCAGTAGCTAGATATCTAGTGCATATCCCATTGTATTACTTAATTCAGAGCCTGTATTTTTGTCACAGGCAGGATGATGGAGAGCTGCCAGCAATTACAGGTGGCATTAAGAGCAGTTAGACTGCTGTTTTACTGTGGTCATGAATACGCAGTATCTAGGTGATTTTTTTTAAATTAAAAGCCACACAACTATATCAATTCTATATCAATTTTTTTTCTCCTGAGCTTCCATTTCTTCAGTTAAAATACCACCAAGTGATATTAAGAAATAAAAGGAGAAACAGCCACAAGTGCAAGCCTGGTTGTTTGCATTTTGAAATTTAATTTTAAAATTAGAACTTTTAGTGTTCTCTCTTCCTTCATCACTTTCCTCTAAAATACCTAAAAATTATAAGGTTTATTTGCTGGAAGTATAGGCATACATCATAAGTTATTTAAAATAGGAATACATACATCTCCAATCTTTTTCAGCTAAATAGATCTTCACCCTAATAACAGACATAACCATGCTAGTAGTCATGCACTCATCAGTGTACGTTCTTTTACTGCCAGGCCACAAACACAGGTTTGTGAATCCTTAGAAGTAGCAGTGGTTTTAGGCAAGACAAAGTATTATTTGGTAGAATAACCTAACAACCAATAACAGAGGCTCTGGTAATTCTGCCACCTGACCTCAACTTACTTTTTTTAAACAGAAGTAATGACGTAGACCAGTGTCTCTCCTAACATGATTGCAAACTCTTAATGAAGTAGCAAGAAGCTTCAAAGGGTGGGGAGTCATGAATAGGTAGGGGAAAACCTAATTAAAAAAAAATAAAGCTACTGTAAAGCAACAAGAAAAAACAACAAAACCAAACTACCCTGAATTACAGCTAGAAGGAGCTCATTTCCGCCAGGGAAGTCAGAAGCAACTGTAATTATTAGCAGTAGACATTTACATGAGCTAGTGAACTATCAGCTCCCTTAAACTGTTGGCAGCAGCCCTCAGTTCCTGCCAGGTAACATAAAGGGTGCTCACATCTGCAGCTGATAATTACAGCTGATTTTCAAGCCTTCCTCCTGCCCCCAACACCCTGAGGAACTGAGCCTGCTGCCAGCAATTAGAAGTAGTACAGTAGTATACATGTACTCTTCCGTGGAGAGTGCACAAAAGCAGATGAGCACAAGCAATGTTCACATTTGTTCAGTTTGTGAAACACTCACTTGCTATTTGCTGCTTCATCAGTGAAGAAAATCTTTATCATCTTGTAAAAAATGTTGATTAATGCTATTAAATATACCTGAAACCAGAAGCATGTTATTTTTCAAAGTTTATACTAACTTTTTCTACCTACATATAACAAAGCCTATCCAGTAACTCAGAGACAGAAATCACACGGATATCCAAACACTAGTAATTGTTTTATTTTGTACTACCTGAGCATCCAGTCTAGGAAAAACATCATGTCTGTCTCCTCAAGACATCACTGTTTCCAAGAAACAATCCAAATCACAGAAGTGATATCACTTAGAATCACAGTAGGTACATGATGCATTCCAAGAAGATTTCCATACAGGTCATAGAATTAGAAAAAACAAACAAACAAACAAACAGAAAATTGTTGCCTCCATCCCCACTAAGTTTCATTTAGCTTATCAAAATGGGAAAAACATTCTGTGCTGGCTGCAGCCTGCACTACCATGCAAGCTGGTAAATTTTCAGATGGTGCTGTTATATAAGGGGTAATCCTCTCCCATTTGTAAATGATAATATCCCTACCTTGACATAAAAAAAATAGATGCAATGGTAAACCAAGGATTTTTTTTGGCAGTTTTATGCTGTCTGGCAACGTTGTACGCCCTATCTTTATGCTATTAATTTATCAAGGTATCACTCTAAGTAAATGCATATTCTTCCTCCTCCCCCTTCCAAGAATACTCATCATGAAGTTGTATCTTCTTTGAAACAGAAAATTCTTTATTTTTATATATACATACAGACACACACACTTCTGATGCAGAATGTCAACTATGCACTGATAAGCCTATAAATACAAACACAAGATGGAAAAAAAACCTTCAGAATATATATTCATCACACTTTGCTTTAGGGTATCAAATCAGTTTGTTCCCCCCTCCCCCCCCCCAACTGTTCTGCAAGCAGTTTCTCCCAATTTCATCCTTCTTGTGCATTCTTTTATCTCAAAAAATAGACATTTTCCAACAGATCTCCTAATCACGCATTGGGAGAGGGTGCCAAACAAGATTTAAAAGAAAGCATCACCATGTACAATCTCAGTATGAAAACTCTGAAAGTCTGGTCAAAAGAATAGTGGCAGGGTGTATTTATTTTTAAAAATACACTAGTCATTTTCAGGTCTTTTAATTTTACAACTTTAATTGTTGTTTTTGGAAAGCCTACAGATTTCAAAACATATACACTACCACGTCTTCCAGTTTCTATCTGCTTGCAAATTTATCAGCTGGGCCATGTATCTATTACAGGAATAAAACTCAAAAAAAAAAAAAAAAAAAAAAAAAAGCTTAAATTTATCTAAATTTTCTAATTTTTTGATCTTATTTCACAATTGAAATACACTCCTTGTTATCTATTATAATACAGTGCACCATTATCACACTTTCCAGTGGCTAACTCCATAAGCAGAAGTTCTGAGAGCTGATGCACTGGAGGCTGTAATATCCCGTGTTCCTCACAAGCAGCCCTGTCCTCCAAGCTGTCACAGGACCAGGAGATGCTCCACTGCTCCACCCCATTAACCAACTGCTGGGGGCTCAGCCCAAAGTGTCAGCCTTTTGTTTTCACTGACACATAGGTACATAAGTGCTATATTTTGGTACAAAGTACTATATGGAGGCAAGGTGTCTTAAACATCTCTGTAGGGAGACAGCAAGTCTTAAAATACCTTGTGTCCACTGTTCTGTGGAAATTATTGCTAACATGTACCTTTTTGAAACAGCTATAGCTTACAGGCTACAAGGGCCAGTCAGATGAAATGAAAGGCATTCTAGAGATTAACATGTTGATCTGTGACTGAGACAGATGTTGCATGCAAATTAAAATTCCAGTTAACTAAAATAGGAACAGTTTATCGAGATTAAAAAGCATCTGCAAAGTAGTTTGCGATTATTTCTGAGTCACTTTTAAGGTCATAAGAACATTTAGCACCGAAGTGAGAACCTTTTTAAGTTGTACATATATAACATATACATTATAATTACAATTGCAATGAATACAGATGTAGATTCACCGACATCCCTATGCCACATAAGGGGATCAAATATTGAGAAGTAAAAAAAGTTTTGGAAACTGATTATTTCATTCACTTATTCATTACGTAAGACCAAAACAAGGACTGATAAAGAGAGATGGATAGAAACCAAGGAGTGTGAACACCAGTTTGGGACAGACATCAGACTGAGCCACACAGAACTGCATATTTTTCATTATTGAACTTACTCTGTAAGGAAAAAAAACCAGATATCAAAACCACCCTTCAAAATGCAATGTGAAGCCTCATAAATAATAATAATAATAATAATAATAGATGAATGAATCAAAACAGAATTACTCCTACACCACTGGCAGAGACTCAGGAGTTACAAATGCGTTCAGGCATTGATTCAAAGAGCTGCTGAAGAGGGAGAGATTAAGAAAAAAGCGCGAGAGGCAAAGTGTCACCGACAATCGATTCCTCTCCTTCTCCCTCCCACCTCACCTGCTCAGTTAGAGCTTTTTCTACCTCTGACCAAGCAGACTGTGACAACCTCTCCATTACCGGGAGTGGGCAACCGGGGCACCCAGAAGAGCAAACCCCGTCAACGCCCGGCTTCCCTAGCACTGCCTGCCACGCTCACCTGTCTGCTCTGTCCCCCGGCTCATGCAGGAGGCCCACACAGGAACAGATCACTCAGCACCGTCTAGCCCCTTCCGCCCTTTCCATCTTACCTCCACCAGCACCAGCACCAGCACCAGCACCAGCACCAGCACCAGCACCAGCACCACCCCCTTCCTTCCCTTCCTTCCTTCCTTCCTTGCTCCTGCTCCTGCTCCTGCTTCCACCACAGACCTTTCCTCAGCCGCTTTCCCCGAACCACTCCGCCCCGCTCCCCCGGGGCGCAGACACCCCTTTTATCCGCGGGCTGCCTGGCGTGGGCCGTGTGCTCGCTCCAGGAGTATCGGCGAGGGCTGGAAGCCGCCCCAAGCCGCTGCGCCCCAGGGCAGGGAGCCCGGCGGCGCCCCTCGCACCCCCTGCCCGAAGCCGCGGGCCTCAGCAGGCCCCGTCCCCGCCTCACTCACCTGCGGCCGGCCGGCGGGCGGGTCCACAGCTGAGGGCCGGGGCGGGATGAGCGCCGAGAAGCGAGCCAGGGGAAAGCGCAGTTAAGCTGTAACGCAGCGGCTCAGCACGGTGCCAAGCAGCGGGGAGGAAAACTTGGAGGCTCGGCCCGGACTCGGCCCGGTCAGCTCCGCGCCGCGCCCCAGGGTCGGCCGGCAGCGGGTGGCAGGCTTGGGCCTTGGCTCCTGTGTGCGGTAGGGAGGGGGGGGCCCTTCCATGCACAGCTCTTCAACAGCAAGCTCGGGATGTATTTCCTACTAAAGAAGTAAAACTCGTCTGAAAACACCCTTGCTACATCTTGTGTACCACCTTTAATCCAACCAGTGTACGAGATACAGCCTCTGCTTTAGGCTGAGAGTACTACCATGCAAGGCCCAAGCAGGCTTCGGGTGTTAACAGGATCTGAGCTTATAGGGGATTAATTGTGTCACCATAAAATTGTCACCTAATTATGTCAACCACAAAACCATGGACATCTTAGGAACAGGCATCTAACTGGGACAAGTCCCTCACACAGTATGACAAAGGGAAATTTTTGGTCAATGTGCCTAATGCAACTCTCAGAAAGAGGATGCTTGAGCCACCAGAATGCTGCTAAGGGAAAGGAATAGTGCTCAACTTTGTTGTTGCGTCTGTATACAAAAAGCAAAATGGATCACTTGCTCTTGGTCTAACTTGGAAAGACGGATTTATACAGAAGAAAATATTCAGTACTTCAATTCTGAATGTATCATAGAAAAGGATTCATCAAATTACTGCATCCAAAGCTTCATAAAGATATCAAGCAATGGCATGTTCTGTATTTTGCTCATTTTTGAAGCTAGTTCCAAAGAGTTGAAATGGTTGTCCTTTTTATGTGCAACCCAGCACACATCTGTCAATAGCATTTCCAACTGAAGATGGAAAAACTTTGGTCAGGGGCTCTGTATTTGGAATGAAGTACATATAGCGATGAAGTATTTTCCAAATAATCGATTTTAACATTTAAGAATAACAGAAAAAGACTTACAACAATAATATGCAAGATTGATTTTCTACAGTGATGTTTAAAATATGCTAAACTTCTATGAGAACATATCCGAAACCAGTTTACATAACGTAAAAGAAATACTTTAAAAGAATGCAGATCTTATAGTTCAGAAATTGCAGCAGTTGTAGTGTGTCTTGTAAAAACAACAACACAACTTTAAAACATCAGGGACATCAAATGTTTACTTTTTCCACACTGCCTTTTATTTTAGCCTAGATATCAACAGTATTCTCTGAAGTAAATGGTGCGGGAAGGCCTAATAATTTAAAAGGCACACTCCACCATTTCATTTGTAAAAGCCTTCATTCATTCAAATGAAGTTGATCCTCACTTCTTTTTTGTTCCCTGTTGAAAGTGCTATGTACATAAAGGCTCTGGAAGTCTTCATGATTGCAGAAAAGTGATATTAAACATTTATTTGGAGAAATTAATATGGTAAACAAAAGACTACTAACAGCATTAGAACAGTACAGTACGATCTGTCTTTGCAAGAATTGCATGGAGCCTTTAGTCTTAGTTATTGCATATAAATAATGATTCAGCTAAGTCTATAGTTGAAATTTCATAGTAATGTATTAAACTATGGGCATACATCACCCTACTTACTACTTTTTGATACCTGTTCTATATGTTTATCCATGTATTGGAATAGAAAATTATATCATTGAAATCAAGTTTCAGTTCCATTTATCATTTGCTCGTAACTTTCTTTAGGCTTGACATTTTCTGTTTTTATAACCCACATGAAGGATTTATTTTGGAATTTTTGGGTTGTTGTGTTTTTTTTTTGTTTGTTTGGTTTTTTTTTGTGTGTGTGTTTTTGTTTGTTTTTTGTTTTGTTTTGTTTTTGTTTTTCAAATAGAAGCAAATTCAATAGAATTTTAAGTGCACAATATACGTTGGTGTTTTGCATCTGTGTATCTCAAAAGTTAGATAAAGTATGCAGGACATGTTTTTAAGCTTTAGTAAAGAAAACACCACATCTAGGAGAATGTGTGTGTGTGTATTTACTTAAAAAAGAAAAGCATAAACCAATGGTGGAGAATTCACATGTCTTTCCACCAAGAGTGGATGATATATGATGACTTGAGCTGATGAATGTTTGGGGTGGCAGTGATTTACTTTAGTGTTAGGCTTTCTTTTATGTATGCCCTTAAGAAATCAGCCATCCTTAAGCAATCTCAGACTAAGATGTGAAGCTCATGCCCTAAATAGCTGTTAAGGCTGCTTTAAAGAGCTGTAGCTGCATCATCAACTGTTCCTCCTGACCAGAAGTCCAGGCAAGACACATAAGGAGGTACCACCACACACAGTTTTTTTCTCAAAAACTTCCTTTAGTAACTTCCACCCTGTTTTTCTTCACTTCTACAGGTCATTTCCAGGTCAAACCTGTTCAAAGAACTCTGCACTGTACAGAAATTAAATGAGTGAATGAATAAAACTTCTGCTTTCATGTGACTGTGGGGAAGGACCAATTACCTGGCATATCTGTATAAGCCATCCTCAGGAAACTAGAAGGTTAACACCACTGTTTCTTTAAAAATTACTTGTAGTAGTTAGCGATACTGCAAGCTCCAAGTTTTCCATTCTGAAAACATGTGGGGGAACAAAAAAAAGAAAGAAAAAAAAGATCTTAGAACAGTATATTGTCCTTTCATTCATTTTTAATGAATCATAGAATCATGTAGGTTGGAAAACACCTCCAAGATTATCTGGTCCAACCTTTAACCTAGCACTGCCAAATCCCCCATTAAACCACATCAGTAAGCATAACATCTACAAGTTTTCTGAAGATCTCTAGGGATGGTGACTCAACCATGAAGCTTACATAAACCAGAAAAAATTACCCAAAACTTAGAGGTCTACTAGAATGTTGATTATGGTGCTGTTAAACTGTCTGTCTTTAAGAAAATTAGTATTGTTTGTTATTTCCCAAGGTTGGAAAACCAGACCATAACTTTTGTACCAAGATAGATAATCACAGGCTATTGGCACTGGCTTCATTGTACTTATGAAGTGAGAGCCAAGAGCAAAATTTCTTTGGAGAATCAGCTGGAAATGATGAACATAGTGGAATTTTACAAGAAGAAACATAAGAATTACACATTGTGTCATGCCAAAACCCCATTGCCATAAGGAAATCTTGCTATTGAAAAGCAGTAATTCAGACAAGAAGAATTAAATAGGTGAGGGTGTTAGGGTATTATCATTTTAATTAATTCTCTACTTCAAATTTAAAATTGTAAAACCTAACAGCTGTAAAGTTAAAACAGATGGGAGATTTGATACCCTGTCTCATACAGCATTAACATCTGAACACACATACATGTTATTTTTACTGATTAAAAGCAAATGGCTGTAAACAGACTTCAGCACCTCACTTTGAATTAGGATCTGGATACAAAAAATAATGCTTCACAGTTCTGGATTACTTGACACTTATTTTTGAGCTAGCCTCTGACTGTAATTAAGCAGCTAAGCACTATCCACAATTCAGGACAACCTCAGATGGGAACAGTGATCAGATTCCAACAGAACAAGAATCGGTTAGGAATCGGTTAAACTAGCTAATGGTAGAAATGAAACTGGAAAGGCATATACACCAAGGCCTTAGGCACCTTACAGCTTGCAAAATAAAGTCCCAGACTGATGCCTAAGTATGAGCATCCGTGTTTTCTTTCAGAAAAGTGGCAGATCATTTTTTAAAGACAACAGAAATAAGTTTTCACCTTTTTATGCAGTCCCTCAGATAGAGTATTTTATTATATATTCATTTAAGATAAGACACAGAAACTGTTCTGATCACCAACTAGAACACATATCTCCCCCTCAGTGCCTTCAACACAAAGTTACCAGGTCATTCTCACTTTGTTTTTCCATCTCTGGTCCAGGAAGTCCCTAATTCCCCATGAACCTGCCAATGTTTCCAAGGAGGCTGAGAGAAATACTGCTAATTTGAAGCAGCAATGTGGACAAGTACTATATTAGTTTCCATCTTGACCTGGCTAGGCAAAAATGCCCAGAAAACTGTTTTGGTAGCTGCCTTTTTTTCCTCCTGACTTGCTGGCTGTTTCAGAAAGAATAAGAGAATCCTTATGTATGCATTTTTTTTTTAAAGGAATCAGTTCTTAATCCCTAAAATTAAGCAGAACATAGCCTTTTTATACAACAAGAGTTTCTGCATGTGTGTACATGTTCTGCTCTCCTAGATGCATTGGCAAGCTGAGCCAAGCAGGTGAATTTCTACACCTCTGAAAATCCACAGGTAAACAGGCTTCAACAGGTTACAGAGGTTCACCTATGTAGATCTGATGGCACCTGTTGTCATAGGCTCTAGTCTGATTATTTAGCCTTCTCCAACACTGCCTTAATTCAACCTCAAAAGGGTGCATCACTTTGTAACCTAATACAAATAATGGCAAAATCTCAGTCAGATCTTGATAGATAAAGCCCATGCTCAGCCTTGGCTCAGGCAGCCAAGGGGGGCCTCAGCTGGCTACATAGATAAGCCATACAGTAAAACAGCACTATAGAGCTCACAGTATCAAGATTCATGGAGAGAAAACTGGAACTGAAAAGCTTTTGTTTAAAACATACCTACAATTATAACAAAAACAAGTAGAAACATTAAAAAGTTACAAAACTAAGTTCCCACAAAAATCAGAAGCATCTAAATTCTGCTGCATCTAGTCATTAAAGACAATGCTTTTGGCATAACTGACAACAGTCAACACGCTGATTATAAGTGGATATACTTCAGCATTTACTGTGTCACAAGAGGGACAAGAATATTACGATATATTGTGATCAATAAGGTCACTGTTAGGCAGTGCTGAGATTAAGAGTATGTCAAAAGCATAAGATTTTCTAACTGCTGCACTGGTAAAGATTTGTGTGATTATTGTCAGTGCTGACGTGGAATCAAAGGGAGCCAGAAGATTAAAACAGAGCTTGAACATGATTAAAAACATAGGCACAGACACTGCTGTTTTATTTGTAATGCAAGAGAACAGTAATATAGTGACCACTGGTTAATAATCTTACAGCATATGAATGAATACTCATATTTCTGTATTTGATATCTTACAGGTCCAACTCAGGTAAAGCTTTCAGCTTTTTAGGATGTCATAAATGATAGGAAAATTATAAAATCACTAGTTAGAGAACAGAATGTCAAAACTGCAGCTAGTCTAAAAACAAACAAACCAAACCAAACCAAAACAAAACAACCATTTTCAAATTTTCCAGACAATAACATACGTTTATACAAACTTAAAACATAAGTTTGTTTGTTTTTTTTTCTTCCAAACCATGGCACGAACTAATCATTACAGAAGTTTGGTCAGCCCAGAACAGAGCATTGTACAATTAAGTTAGTATGGTATATGATTCTCTCACTTCTCTCAAAAGTGAATTTGATAGACCAAATCTGTGTTATCAGCATTCTATTCAGACTCACAAGCACAAACAACAACCACAGGAATATGTATTAGATTTAGCATTCTTCCACTTTAGCATGGCAGAGCAGTGCTGCCAACATACATGCAAGCAACTTTAAAAAGTGTTTTTAACCTGGCAGTATTATTTTAATGGCTGAACAACAAGGGAAAAAAAAAAAAAAAAGGCATTACTGACTGCACTATAATTATATAGCATCAATCTAAAACATCCACCAAATTTTAACATGACTTGGCCTGCTGCATGAGACTGAATCAGCTGGAAACATTCTAGGCACCTTTGGGGAGATCTATAATGAGACTGATGGAAAACAGAAATTTAACAGGTTTTATTTAGTGCTCTCATATTTCACTGCACTAGAAAGCATGAATGCTTTAAAAAGATGACTTTACCAGGTAAGCGCATTGTCAAAATTGTTCCAATAATGTATTTGTTTTTAATAATACACTAGTCTATAATAACTTACAATAGTAACTCAAACTGACATTATCTATGAAGTGTAAGCTCCAATATAATTCAATTAAATACCAATCTAACAATTTTTATGCAAATTACTTTACTCCATCTTGCACATTTCTTTATCTCTGGGGATCATTCTCAATTTCCTTTTCTGAAGCTTTTCTAGCACTACACTGCATTTTGGTAATATCACCACTAAAGCTGAAGACAATATTTCAACTATTAAGCCTACCAGAAAATTATAGTTAGATTTATGTGTTTTAGTCATACAGATTTCTTTCCAATGATTTTTCAATGTACTTTTCCATGATGTCTAGAAAGTTCAGATAGAACACCAACAGTATTTTCAGTCTTTTCTTTCAGACTTGTTAGGGGGTATATTAGCCTTTGTCCAAGCATGTTCTTTAGGAAGAAGGCTACTACCACATCCTAGATTGCCGGACTCTCCCCGTTTTAAGTTTCCAGTTGCTTACAACTTTGCCAAATATTAAATGTTTGGGCTGAAATTTTCCATGCAATGCCTGTGCCTCAAGCTGAGATGTGTTGGAAAGTTTCAGCTACAAAATAAAACGATTTCCAAGAATGAGGGTAGGGAGAAAAACATTGTTTCACTCGTGAAAAAAAAAAAAAATATCAGAGACTTTTTCACTGGAAAGCTCACTTGCTGTCATGCATTCCTGAAATTGGCAGGAAGTAATTCTGTTGTTAGGGATTATGCTTTTTCACTTTCTTCATGAAAAATCAACCCAGTATGGCTACTTATAAGCCCTTGAAAAATTGTGGCCCATGTAATTTACTACTGCATGGGATTGGAAGGAACTGCCTAATGGATTGAACACAGTCCCATGTAATCATGACAAATGTACAGATGTCCAGGTCTGAGAGCTCCACAGACAATCTTGGCAAGTACTCTTGCAAGCTTTTGGCCACAAAACACTTTCTAGTGCCATATTACAGCATTGAAAACACGAAGCATGAGATTAAAGCCATTATGCCAGTGTGTTATATGGGGAAAAAAAGAAAAAAGAAAAAAAGTAAAACCTGAAGAAGAGGTGGGGAGAAATTGCTATATAATCATTGAGTAAAATTTCTAGGTGACCTAAGGACCAGACTGCTGGGCAGACTTCAGACTACAGCATGACAGGGGGTGGCAATGGTCCTTTGCAATTTGATTTGGGGGGAAGATTCCTCATGACCCAAGTATGGGCTTCAGTTCCAGCAGCAACCATTACTGTCAGCATGCTGGCAGAAAGAACTAGATTTTCATCCCTGGGCTAGGCATGACTGTGGCTTATTTGTGAACAGAAAATGTGGCATCTGTCTCTCCAGTACTTTATTGACCCGTCCCTGCTGACAAAGGAAGAAGGTGATTAATTTAGAAATCAGGGGAACAAGACATAGCCCTGCAGCAGCAGCAATGCATGCAGACAAAGGGAGTCAAAAGGGAAGAGAAACGGGTTGGACTGACATTGGCTGAGTCTGTAGGGGGCAAGGGAAGACTGCAGCACTCAACAACCCGCATATGGCGCACACATGGCATTTTCAGCTCTGATATTCAAATGATTTCAGAGGCAAGGCTGTCAGCCTTTCAAATATACAAGCCATCAAATGCTGCAACCACAAAATAGTAGCTTGCTAAGACTGACTTCCCTGTGATATTCAGCTTCATAAGTCATGACAAAAAAAAAAAAAAAAAAAAAAAAAAAGCTGAACCCCAGAGTCATTACGAGCACTGAAGCCCTTATAAGGTTGTGTCATAAAGAAAGATGAAAATTCCAGCTTATTTCAATGTTTTCTTTTTTGCCATTGCTTTCTGTCTTGGTATTCTTAACTGACTTTGCCCATGTTCTGTGAAGTCATGGTGGCCTGAAATTATGTACTTTAGTACCTTATGGTTAATAACCTCTGGTTTCTTCAGAGTGGCAGTATACAGTCACTCCAGCTGAGTCCGGAGCATTTTTCTATGCCATTTTATAAAAACACCAGATGCAAATGAAAACCTGTTGTTGCAAGGCTGTCGAATATCTAGCTGCCATCAGCCCACCATTTGACTTGCGAACACAAATTGAACTAGCCACAGCAAAGACTGAGAACCATCTTCAAAGCAGCAATCATTGCTCATTTCTGTAGCAATTCAGGCTATAACAATAAATGCAATGGTTCAAGAGGTTTGTGGTGAGTTTATGAAAACTTTTTTCTGCATGTGGGAATTCTGGAATCATTGCAGGAAAATCATGGTTAAACCATGGTAAAACCATGGTTAAACCATGTTTTCTCCTCATAGTCATCCTCCTATAGATGCTGCATGCATTTATAGAGCCAAGAATCACATAATCAGAACACAAGTCTTGTGTTCTTTCTTTAGATTCAAAGCCTCACAGTACTGCTCTGAATGACTGCCCATCAGTACTGCTCTGAATGACTGCCCATCATGTATGGCAAGGACAAAATGCTCCTGAGATTCACAGCTGTTTCAGTCTGCCACAGATATGAACATCCCGCTGAACCATTGAAGAGGATTGATGCTATAGCACGCCAGATACAAAGTTTGTTCACATTCAACTTTGGATGGCACTAGGAGAGTTGGCATATATCCCTACATATGTTAACATCACCCGCAAGTATTAAGAAAATTAAGATTTCTGGTACGATGAGATAACAAAATTGTGAGTTGAGAGAGGTAGTGTATGTCTTCAGTTCAGAGGCAGATCAACAGTTTACATTCTGTGGAGAAGTGCCATAGATATGAAGAAAATTAGATGATAAACATTTGCATCTGCTGTAGAGGTCCTGTAAGGTCCTATAATCTTTTCCACAGCTGGACACCTAATAATGTGGTGCCACTTTTCTGACTGGAGATTCAAGGACATGACCTGCAGAAATGCTGAGCTGCCACAGCTAGAGCTAAAGCAATTGATGGCAGCAGCTTGAGCATATAAAGTACAATGAAGCTATGAAATGGCTTCATTGTACTTTATGGCAATGAAGCTCTTAAAACACAGGAACCTTGAAATGGGCATCTGAAATTTGTGAATGCTTTAGTCTCAATTAAATCATGTGAAAGACAAAAAAAGCTGTTTGGAAGATCAAGCAGTTTAAGAAGGACCCTGGAATAGCAACTTTGTTGTAGAGGAGGGATACCTTTTTTTTTTTTTTTTTTTTTTAAATCTTTAAGTATGACTATCATCCAATATTGTTATTCAGTTCTCTACAAGTGTACATGTATATTTATATAAAACATTTGGATGGCGTGGGTGAAAATACATTATAAATTATCTTGAGTAGTGCCATATATCAAAAAAAGCCTGAAAAACTGAAGAATAAAAGTCATTTTACTATATCTTCCACAAAACACTGGTTCAGAAATTTGTCCTCTGTTCCTACAAAGGATATCTTGCATAAAAAGGAGTGCAGCCTTTTATTCTGTGACAACTGCATGTACCACAGCATCTTTAAAAATTGTCTCAATGTTACCTTGCATTATGGGAGAGCTTTTCATCTGGAAGACCCAAAAGGACTGCCAGTGAATGGCACTGGTAACTGCACTTGTTTTATCCATTAGGAATAGAATCAGAATTTAATTGAATAATTAAGATTCTTAGTCATACCGGTTTTGTTGCTTTAAAGTAGTCAAGCATAAACTAGGCACAGCAGAAGTCTCAATAGTATTTTTAAATGGTTTTCTTCCTTACTCAATTAACTCAAATGAAAAAAACATTTTTCTGAAACATCAACCTGAGAAAAATTAACAGTTAAGAAAAATACAGTCCCTTGTTATACTAAGTTATAGATGGACAAACTGAGAGGTCTGAATGGGCACCAATTCAACACTGAATTATAGCACTGCTTCCACAAAGTCTAGTAACACAACTAACATTCGATCCTATATCTAGATTATGCTACCATATGATCTGTATATTTATGAAGGTTTACAATGTGGTTTTACTATAAGAGTCATTGTTTTATTTAAGATGGAAAGGGAAAGAGACTTCATCAGCCCTTGTTGTTCTCCCCTTCCCTGTAAGCCCATTTTCTTTTGGATCCTGTTTTGTTCCATTGTTGCCAGTACTGGATACCTACAAAATCCAATCACATAAAACAGTTCTAGGATGAGAGTCTTCATTTGGTTTGTGAACCTACTACAAACAGCAGTCTGTATTAAAATCAGAAAACATTCAAAGAAAAATCAAACTAGAATAATATAAGAATTATAAATCTACTGTCCTAGAAGTATGCTAATATTTTAATGCTTTCTTGTTGCTTTCCTTCTATATTCATGAAAGATCTACACATTTAAAGCATTGCATAGTGTTTTGCATACTGACAATTTGAAATTCTTATCAACTTAAAATGCCATGAACTAGAGAAAGGGCTTGATGCCATTGAGCAGCCTTAGTTATCACTCATAACTCATATGTGAGTTCATATCACTCATATCACACATAAAGCTAAGGCTTTATAATTTTTGACCTGTGTAAAAACGTTTACTTAATTCTATAGAATTAATGTGCTCATATTAATGAATATTTTAGTAACTTAGGTACATATGTGAGGAAAACACTAGTGGAATTCTAAATTAAAAATGAAGGTCTATGGCCAGAAAAATTCAAACAAATTAAGTAATGAAACACAAAGGTGATATAGCAATGCAAAAGTGTAACCTCTTACTGCATATCCTATGTCACTCAAAGGTTTCTATTAAAGGAAAATGTTAAGCAGTCATGACGACTGAGCTAATTTTGAGGCTAACTTCTTGAATTTCTCAAGAGCTTACTTTGTCTTTCAAATGCACATTGTACAGTTCTTTGCATTGATTTCCCTTGTTTTGAAATTAAGAAGGAAATTAGGAACTGCAGTGCATATAAGCTTTGCTAAATGTTTAAGGAACCTTAGCACAGCTAAGTCTTTTTAATGAGGGAAGAAATCTTAACTATGCTAAGACACTGTAAATGCTTAAGTCTCCTTAGGAGTTTAGAGCAGCTCAGCCATGCTACAACACTAAGTTTAAAGAAATTTTAATTGGTTAGTAAGTCAAATTCTTTAGTCTATACAAGTTAAGTGCTATAATCAGAAATTTTTGGTTCATTTATCCAGTCAAAACTATAAGCCTCAGAAGGAAGGTCTTTGCATCTCTAGCCCAAAGTCTACAGTCCACATGCAAACAAATCTTCAGTGGTCAAAGAGCTCAGCCTGCTCTGAATATCTCTTTCCAGTTTGGATGAATTTGAACTAAGAGCTCAGTCCTAAATGACAGCTACCTAAAAAATTACCCAAACCCTGCCTCAAGCCTTCTGCGCTACTCACTATAAGCAATCATTTACATTCAAGAAAAACTGCAACCAGATACTGAGCTGCCTGCCAGTCTTAGCTCTCAGGGCAGTGCCTAATACGTAATGTGCCCTGTGACCTAACAACTATTGTGGGAAGATTAAGAAGATACCAGTTGTACAGTTGAAATATATTTGAAAATAAAAGGGACATATGCTGGGAAAACAAGAAGTTATAGTACTTCCTAGGAAAAGAACAATAATATAAAAAAAAGGAGAAAATGCAGCATGCGGTTAGCAACTGTCTTCAAAACGACTGTTCCACATCAGGTGTACATTGAAAGGCTGAGATGAAGTTCTTATGCATCACATAGTGGAGAATTGTAACTACCACATAAACCATGCATTTATAATCAAAGTGTGTCCATCACCATCCCCTCTGCCCACAGTTTGCTATTGTTAAAACACACTTATTTAAACTTTTGGAGGTGTAGTCTAGTTTCTTTTATGGTTATTTTATTTCATTTTATTTCTGATGGTAGTTAATAGCAGTAAAAGTAATTTACTGATGCTGCCTAGTTAAATACCATCAGACCAAAGCTCAGTTTAAAGTCATTTAATAGGGCAGTCACTATAAACAAAAAAGCTCTGACTGCACAATCAGTAAGAGGGAACGAGAGGATTCAAACAATATTCCATGAAAATTTATAGAATGAAATTAGCCAAATGAATTAAATGTCAGTTATATAGCTGAGAATTCAATCCATATTTATTAGAGTAGTGACTTTCTCACAGTTGTAATAATTATTTCAGGAGGGAGACAGCTTTTAAAACTAATAAATTTGAGTATACAGATCCTATAGACTGCTGCTTTTAAACCTTAAAGACGGCAAAAGACTCCCCCCCCACCCCCCCTAATATTTCCTTAATGGCAATGCTATGTTTATATGTTTTCTGACTTCCTGCAGAAAACTAGTTTATGACCAGTGAGATATCTTTATGAATAGGTAGTAAATTTTGGCTGCGACTCATGGCTTGGAGTCCTACTGACTCCTTGATATAGAAGAGCTCTATATACCAAGATATACTTGTAGGATATAATCTCAGAACTATGGCTATATTGCAGGGGAAGGGTTAAACCACATTTTCACAGCTTTGAAGTTTGTCAGAGGACATTACTGAAGAACATTTATGCTTCTTATGAACCACTAAACCATTTTCTTTGTTTGTCATGGAATCACCTTAAGCAGCAGCTTCTTATAGCTAAACATTATAAACTCTGGTTTGCATATTTAGTAGAGCATAAAGCAGGGGAAGACAATGGATGAAACCCAGCAGGTATTAATCATTTTCTGTGGTACTGAAAGAAGGTGGAGTGAACAATTTTAAGGTCTTAATAAAAGAAAAATTACTAAAATTAGTCATTTAAGGCAACTGCCATCTAGAAAAGTTGTAGTGAACATACACACATAAACAACGGAGAACATCCAAACTGAGGAATCCTAGTTCTGGAGACATGCAATAGAGGCTTGCAATATGGGAGGAAGACAAGAGGGCCAGTAACAAAAATGTAGCATCCTGTTTCAAATTTTATTGCAGTTCACATTTTTCGGACTTGCTGGTGTGGTTCACAAACAGAATGGTTGAGATTGGTCATCTGGTCCAACCCCCTGCTCAGGCAGGGCCACCTAGAGCAGGTTGCTCCTGACCACATGGAGATGACTTTTGAATCTCCAAGGAGACACCACAGACTCTTGGGACAACCTGTGCCAGTGCTACTCCATGTGGCTTCTTGCAGTTTTCTGCAATTATCAACTCCAAGTACTCAAAAATATAAGTCACTCTTCAAAACAACAACCTAAAAATAACTAGATTTTTCAAAATATCTTGCATGCTTTTTGTGTTTCTGAGCATAAAGATAGTAATCAAGTCAAAACTATGTTCAACTTTCTTTTTTTTCCTGTAACCATAAAAAAAACCCTAGAAACCTTAATTAAAAATATGTTGTTTTAAAGGATGACATTTCTGTCTTCTATCATATAAGTTTAAGAGCTGAGACAAATATGCGGCTTCTTTGGCTATGAGATAATCTGCCTAGCTTCCTCCTGTGATCAATCTGTTTTACTGGAACAAGCTGTGATTATGCCCCTCATTTAATGTTTGTTGTTGCCTGAGTGTAACTCAGCTTAATAGTGCAATTGCCATATATCTGACAAATCACTCAGCACTACTGCTCAAACAAGACCAGTCCCAGGCCTACCTGAGGCAAGAGAAGAATCATTACTAGTCTTTATTATACTTATAATTCATAATGAGGATATTGCTTCTTTTCATCTAGCAATTTACAATTCCTAAGAGCTACTGATGTCTAGGAAGCATTACAAGTTTCCTGAATTTCAAACAAAAACATTTGGATATTTAAAAATTGCAAAGCAAATACGACGTTAAATAGCATAAATACATCTGAAAAAAAAAAAAAAAAAAAAAAAAAAAAAAGGTTATTTGCACGAGTGCTATTTATCTCTAAATAGCTTGCAAAGGTACTTATTTTATCTAAAATAAATTCTTTGGAATGACCTTTTATGCTTTTTAGGTATGAGAATGGATCCAGTGTTTCAGCCTTTATTGCTATAATCAGATGAAGTTGTTACTGAAACTGAAGTTACTGAAGTTTTACATATTGTACTTTTACACCTGTACAGACATTTTAACAGTATCTTGGTAGTGTGAGGAAAAGGATGGCAAAAAGGATTGACTGTAGTGAGAAAAAATCTGAGTTGTCCGGTTTTCAGCCTCCCATCCTAGCATACCCAGGAAAGCTTCTGCTCAGCTTTATCAAACCTATTTGGTTTGGGCATGTCTCAGATTCCCTTTAGATCATGCTTTCTTTCCAGCAGATTTTGTCACGTTATGGTTTAGCTAGATGCTTGTTTTTCCAAGGCTGGATTAGTCCAGGCTACTCCAGAGTTATTTTTGTGCTCCTTGTGGCATCAATGTAAAGGCACAGTTCTAATTATTTTCTTTCTGTATGCCTGTTACCTTTTCAGTGCCTAGGGCTGTTGGTCATGTGCACAGCTAGGAATTGCAGCTACTACAGTGTTTGACCTACAGCTTGAAGAGAAGGTATCAGAGACAAATCACAGAATCATCTAGATTGTAAGAGACCTCCAAAATCACCTAGTCCAACCTCTGACCTAACACTAACAGTCCTCCACTAAACCATATCACTAAGCTCTACATCTAAACTTCTTTTAAAGACCTCCAGGGATGGTGACTCCACCACTTCCCTGGGCAGCCTGTTCCAATGCCTAACAACCCTTTCAGTAAAGAAGTTCTTCCTAATATCCTACCTAAACCTCCCCTGGCGCAACTTTAGCCCATTCCTCCTCGTCCTGTCACCAGGCACATGGGAGAATAGACCAAAAATCATGGTGGACCAGAATCTTTTCCTTCCTTCCACCTCATTATACCAATAGAATATAATCTCCCAGACACACCAGATATTGTACGTCCATACCAAACGGTAAGATGTTTGGATATTAGTTTAAAAGGTTGTGGCCTGATAGTTACTCAGTGTTTATGCTAAATCAGTTGTTTCATGGTAAAAGGTACTCAGCAAGTGCCAAGGTTGAAACAAAGTCTGTGAATGCTACTTTGTTAAAATAAATTGTTAACTTTCTGCATTTATCAATTTCTAATTAAACATCACAGAGTGGCTGTTGCTAGAACCCCACAATGCATTTGTTTTGTTTGTACTCAATATGTCTCATTTAGGTCATTATTGTCTGTGTTCAGTAACAAGAGACAAATAGAGAGCTTCTTTCTTTACAAAGACTTCATTCTGTTTGTACTTTTGATAGAAGAAAACTGAAAATTGTTTCATTTTGACAGCTTTCATACCTTCTGACAGATACTTATAAAGTGAAGGTTTTTGTGGTTTTATTTTTTTCCATGGCATGCTGACTTTTTCCAGCTATTTGCTAGTTATCCAATGCCACAAGAAAAATATAATTAATGAGTAGTCTAGAGGTCTAATGAATTTGAATGCATGCTTATATGCTAATGAAGTCTGTAGGTCTTAGGCATACAGTTGAGTACTTCGCTGAGCATTTGAGTAAAGGAAAACCCACAAAAAAGACTACAGGCTTAAACATTAGATATTTTCAAAATACATTTTCAGAAGCAATCTCTGGTAATATATACATCTTTTTTTTCCATGGATAGTGTCTTTACTTAACTATTGTATCTAATTCTGAATTGATACATTTGCAAAATTAGGGAGCAATTGACATGCCTTCTTCTCTACCCTATTCCATATATGTTCTGAAAAGGGAGCAAGCTATTGACATTCAATGAGGTTTGAAACACTCTTTTAGCAGCAGCAGTCTTGCCAGATCCTTTCTCTAATATCAAAGCAGTCCTAACCTTAATCTTTTTATTTATTTATTTTTCTAGCAGACTTGCATTAAATAAACTTGCGTTCCATTTGTGACATTTTCATGGTAGGAAACCGGAGCTAATTCTAAAACCTTGTTCTGAAACTAAATAAGCACTATTGCCCCTATTTCAAGAATGATATAGCATATAAATCAAAGTAACAGTACACTACTCTGCTGTGTCCACTGGGATGTGTCCACTTTTGCTTTCATTCTCCAGCCAGCCAAGGGAACTGCCTTTAGGCAGTCAACATGCAGAAAAATATAGCTAAAAAAATAAAAAGGGGCGGTCTTTATACACCGTGCTGTCTAGACTCTTCCCCAGTTCTCTGCCTCAAGCTGTTGTTGTTCTGCCCCACCTAGGCTTTCTTCCATGGCTTGTGGCTGAGGAGCAAGATAGAGCTTGGCCTACAAAACTCACAAAGCTGTTTTGCTTCAGAATAAGGTCTCAGCTTGGATCTGTAAATATATTGGAAACAGTTCCAAGCAAGGATAATGTGGTCCTTGTTTCTCCTCAGCAATGTAAACTGCATGTGGGTAGGCCCTCCTTGCAAATCCCTTTTACTTCCACAGCAGGGCTATTGTCATTCCCTATATGTCCACCAAAGGTTAGTGCTCCAGTATGCCTGCCTGGCTCCCAGGCAAGTTGTCTGAATCTACTGTTAATACTATCCTCTGTGTCACCCCTTCAGGTAGATAGCCCTCAGTCTTAGTGGAGGTTGACCTAGGAGGACTGAACAGGATTGCCCTTCTGTGGCGAGGTTTTCCATTTTCAGGGCACGATCATGATTAGTTTGCACCCCAGTTGCAATGCAATGTGGACTCTCCAGAAGCAGTGGAAGACCTACAGTGTGGACACAGACTTGTGTTCACATTACTGGAGAAGGAAGAGAAGAATAGGATTTTTCAGAAATATCCTATAAACCAAGGTAGCCATTAGAATCAATTTAAAATAAAGCATTTCTGATGTAAAACTGTGATAGGTATCTGTTGTACATTTATTGCTGTGAACAGCATGATCAACCAGTTAATTCATAACAGTGCTTATGTAATCTGCTTTGCAAATACTGCCTGAGAATATCATTCCTGGAGCTGGAGTATTTCAGGGATGATGTCAGTCAATTCTAACTACATATTACCCAGCAAAACTGTATTTTAGAAGTATGGCAACAGGCAATGAGACAACACACAAGCCTGTGAAATGGACAGATCAATCCATGGAATCCCCAGCCCTTTAATTTGTCAAATAGGATTAGATTGCCTTGTCTAAGAGCATCCTCAACTCACTTGGAATATCATTAACATTTGGAAGCTACTACACAAAACAATCCAGAACAGTGTGCCTAATCTTAATGTTCTGTATAAAACTTAGTTCTTTAACATCATTATTTAAGGAGACAAAGTAAGCAGATGTATCTGGAAAGAGAAGAATTGCAAATGTGAGGACTTCAGGAGTATTACATTACACCAGTTTTAGAGAAACATTTATATCAGAAAAATCCAAAACCCAATAATAAAAGCTAGCAACATCTCTGTTTAGTCAAACTTTTTCCACTTACAGAAGTCCAGGATAATCCAACTAACTTTACATAGATGTACACAGACGTGGCTTTATATTGATCTTCATTGGTTTCCAATAGGAATACAGAACTGGAGACAAATGGAAGTGCAACCTGCAGTCAGGACTGTAATAAACTAAAAATCCTTCTTAAAAGCAAAGCTGACATAAATGTGGCAAGTCAAATCTTTATAGTCTTTTCAACTGCCCTGGAGGTGTAGAAAACAATCTCTTTAAGACAATAACCCAAACAAAGACTTTGTGATGACGTGGGGGTTAATTACAAACAACAGAGGTTCATTATACATTCCACAATGTTGTTCCCACACACAAAAGATGCTCTCACTTGTTAAATGTCTAGCCTAGACTACCAGAAATTGCATTACACTGGGTGCCCCTCCTCTTATTCCCGGACTTTCTTACCCTGGCCTTTTTTTTTTTTTTCCCTCCCATCTCTATTGAAAGATAGTAATTAAACACTAAAGCCTCTCAGTTTCTGCAGCACTGCAGGGGAACTCCTCCCTGTAATAAGCTCCAATTACTGGCTGCGACTGCAGCTGATGAAGGATTATCCTCTCACTCAGCTACGGCAAGCTCTAGAGTATAATCTTCAATTAGTTCAATTCATGTAGCACACTGGCAGGCAGGCCACTACATTTCCCACGACTTACACAAACAGCCTTTCTTTGACACCCCCCCAACTCTGCACAGATGGTCCTGGGACTGTCTGTTGCAAAGTTCAGTGCATCTGGCCCCTAAACCCACCTAATGCAGGCAGCAAAACAAAGACTGGGACTCAAGTGCTATACAGTACCTATTTGTTTCAGTAACAGCAGGCTTTTTTTTTTTCAGTTTTTTTTTTTTTTAATAAAAGAAATTATTCAAGGAGTCAGAAAACAGGTGGATAAACAAAAAACACCCAACAAATCTGGAACGCTGCTATAAATTACTTCATTTTTAACTATGTGAAAATTTTAAAAACCCAATTTTATGCTAATATAAATATGTTTGCAACAGGCAAAATCCAAGAAGGGCAAAATTAAATTCAAGTACAAAGGGAGAGAGATAAGAATTTACTTGAGGTATTGCAGGTATCTTCAAGAAAGAATTGTTATTTTGTAGCATGCCTGTTCAATACTTAGAGCAAAGACTGCTGAACCCATTTTCAGACTAAATTCTGAATTCTTGTCTTCTGTATCCTGATACTTTATATGGTCTATGTACCAGCTCATGCTTGATTCTTTAATTGCTTACTGTAAAAAGAAATAGATTTAACTGAGGAAAATATTTTAAAACAGCT
This sequence comes from Aythya fuligula, assembly GCF_009819795.1. Classification (NCBI taxonomy): domain Eukaryota; kingdom Metazoa; phylum Chordata; class Aves; order Anseriformes; family Anatidae; genus Aythya; species Aythya fuligula. The sequence goes on from NC_045559.1 coordinate 71,797,986, forward strand.
AAGTTTAATTGTTTCTCCTTTATACATGTTTTTGATAATGGGAAATTTTGCTATATGGCAGCTAAAAATAATAATTGAATAGAGTAAACAGATGAGTGCCACCAGCATCTTACACTGAATAATTTTGTTGACACTGCCTTCACTTCAGAAGAGTTGCTGTGACCATAGGGAAGGTCAATACCTAGAGGCATGCTGCCCCAAACACCTGCTTTTTACGGATTAGTATTTACATCTGTCAGCTGCCTCATCAGAAGGAGAAAGGGGTATTTCCCAAATAGGGCCTTGTCTTCACCTGTAAAGAAGCTAAGTAACCCCATTACAGTAGACTTAACTCACACTACGAGAAACACAAGACCACAATAACTACATTGTTACTGTCATCTTGGATAGGCTGGATGCAGAGGCCTCCCATTTTCAAGCCTTTAAGTCTAAAATTTTGCATTAAGACAGTCCATCTGAAACTCCACTCTGCAGTAAGTAACAGCATCAACTTCATATTTATAAGACAATCCCACATCTCAGGGCCTCTCTTTCAAGGATCCTCAGGAGCAGCATCTTATTCCATGCCTCTTCCCACTAAGCATAGCCAGATGTCCTTGTGCAGGAGCACTGCTCAGCAGCTCCTCTTCTGCCAGCCTGAGGGCCAACACGGGCACAGCCCAGCAGACCATAAAACACGTCAAGCCAAGCGTGTGAATTGTAAGACACCAGAAAGTACAGTTTCATAGAATAGCACTAAGCTTCTGACTTTTCTTTTAAATTGTAGCACAGTAGTTTTTCCAACATCAAATAGTATGCTTTTGTGTACTTGATACATTGACTCATATTGTCAGATCTGAAAAAGGGCTTGTATGTCTGGAAGTATCCTTTTTTCAAATGCATTAATTTGGATTTAAATAAAGTGTATTTTAATTCACAATGCTCGTTTCAGTCACATCCTTCTATAGTTGTCCTCATATAACACTAAGGAAGATACCAATATATACACTTCAATCCTAAAAAACAGACAAAAGCCTGACATTTAATAGAATCATAGTATATAATGAGCTGGAAGGGACCCGAGGACCCACAAGAACATCGAGTCCAACTCCTGACTCTACACAGAACCATCCAAAAATCAGACTACATATCTGCGAGTGTCCTGGTTTCAGTTAGAACAGAATTAATTTTCTTCCTAGTAGCTGGTGGAATGCTGTGTTTTGGCTTAGGATGAGAAGAGTGCTGATAACACCCCGATGTTTTAATTGTTGCAGAGCAGTGCTTATACCAAGCCAAGGACATCTCAGCCTTTTGCTCTGTCCTGCCAACAGGCAGGCTGGGAGGGGACAGACCCAGGACAGGTGACCCAAACTAGCCAAAGGGGTATTCCATACCATCTGACGTCATGTTAAAAAATATATAGGGGTGGCTAGCTGGGGGAAGGGGGGCGGACTGCTCGGGTTAGGCTGGGCATCGGTCAGCGGGTGGTGAGCAATTGCATTGTGCATCACTTGTTTGTACATATTATTATTATTTTCTATTATCACCATTGTATTATTATTATTATTATTGTTATTATTACTTTTGTTATTATTATTTTCCTGTCTTATTAAACTGTCTTTATCTCAACTCACGGGCTTCACTTTCCATTTCTCTCCCCCGTCCCAGAGAGGGAGGGGGAGAGGGAGCGAACGGCTGCGTGGTGTTTAGCTGCCGGCCGGGTTAAACCACGACAGCGAGCAATGTCCAAATGTATCTCAGACTGTGGCAGGCTCGGTGCTGTGACCACTGCCCTGGGGAGCCTGTTTCAGTGCCCAACCACCCTCTGCGTGCAGAACCTTTCATGCAGTTAGTGATTGTCCAGCCCTCTAATTAGTCAAGATCTATTTGCAAGGCCTCTATCCTCAAGGAATTCTACAGCTCCTCCTAATTTCATGTCATTTGTTTCAGCTGGGCAGTATATTTCAGACTGTTGCAAGAGGACTAAAAGTAAAGCCTAATTATCATTTTGTAGAGTGGAAAATAGCTCATGCAACTTCCAAATAAATCTTCTTTAGGTGCTCTTCACTGTCCTACCACTGTAACTCAACCTTATACAGTGCTGTAGGTGCTTTCATAGAGGGAAAAACAATCTGCTACTGCCCCAAGGAACATTCAGTTTATAATGGTGCTTTTCAGAATACAAGCTATTTGCAGTAGTTCAGACTTTTAGACTTCAAGCACCCTAGGTTAACACTATGTAAACTCATGCACAAGTTTCAGTCATAAGGCTGAAGGAGCCTTATTTTCAATACACCCAAAAACTGAATGAGGTTGTGTTGTAGAATTCTAATATTTGAGGGAAATCTAGGGCTCCCAACAATATGAAAACAAAGAAAACTGTATATATATATTCCATAAAAGTTAACTTTCTTTTCTGTTGGAAACTTGTAGCAGAATCAGTCAAAAATGAACTACTCTCACACTTCACATGGACCATTTTCAAGTATGAGGCCTCATGCATAATTATATCCCACATCTGAATGTTGAAATGGGCATTTAGTTTTGTTAAAATCAGAAAAATGGTTTCAGTCTTGCTATGAACATCCAAATGTAGGATTGGTAAAATGTCATGTCTAAAACTAGTTATCACAGGCCTCAATCTAAAAGCATAGGAGACTATTTTATAACTCAGTGGACTGATGGTGAACTGAGCCTCCACTTACACAATCAAATGTCCTGTATCCTACCAGATGAATTGCTGCACTGCACTCCCTGAGCAGCTTAAATTTAAATGCAAAATTACCTTTGATGATAAATAAGAACAGGCTGATTGTCTTTCGAATTCCATCCATAATTTCTCTCCAGTTGAACACCCTGACTCACTATGTAGCCAAATAACATAGCACAAAATAGGATCATGCTCTCAACTGTCCACTGGACAGTTTAGTAGCAGAGAATCACAGAGACAAGTACAAATAAGAGGAAATGTACTCCCCCCAAATACTATGACCTCTAAACTTTGAGCAAATGGAAAACAAACTGAAGAAAGTCAGTGGGAAGTGTCAAGTGAGCACCTAATCATCAGTCCTTGTCAGCTATAGCCAGGGGCAGGCAGCAGGTCGTTACTACCACCATGCAAGCACTGCTTCTACAGCATAATTATAGATTACAGGTATTATGCCTCCATTCTCCACTCAGTTTGGAAGAAAAAAATAAGTGAGGAAGACAAAGTTTATCAGGTTTGTAAAGATCTTAATTGTGAAGCACCACACAGATAAACTCTATACACTACATGCAGGCATCAACATTTTTTTAAGCCTTCCACACATCCTGAGAACAAAATTTCTGGCCCCAAAAGTAGTGTTTTAAGAAATAGAGACATGGTATTTATAAGTAAGACAAATCATAGTAGATTAATATGAAAACAGAATGACAGTAGTACTTGCTGGGGACCCATTTTTTATTTATAGCTTTTTTTGCTTAACTAGAGAATACAAAAAACAGTGCAAGTAATGGTGGTATTGCGTTAAGTGAGATAGCAAAATTCAGCTGTGATGTCATGTGATCTCCTGCACAAGGACATCTGGCTATACTTAGTGGGAAGAGGCATGGAATATGATGCTGCTCCTAAGGATCCTTGAAAGAGAGGCCCTGAGATATGGGATTGTCTTATAAATACAAATTGTCCTTAATTGGTTATTATTGAATAACACTAGTAATACACCTAGTACTTTCATGTTGAGCTAATGTATGATTTAGTAAAAATGGTAAGCAGCATAGAAATCACTGGATGGTGACTGATAAACCACAAAGGAAACATTTAGGCTACCATCTGCAATCAAAGCTTGAAAACTGCAGAAGTAAAAAGCTGTTACACGTAAGAATAGTAAACACAAAACAAGAACAAGAGATTCTTAAAGTGACCTGTGGCAGACTGAGTTTTGTAGACCAGTTACCATAAAGACAGCCAGAGTACAAGAAGAGAACCAAAATGATGAAGGAAGTAGTGATCATATTTTTTTGTTTGTTAGTTTTTAATTACACTTAGTTAATACTTTGACAGAAGAGAAACATTTCCCTGAGCTTGTTTGCTTAATGCCCGGTCTACACAATACCAACAGAATGGCTAGACACTGCATAATATGGGACATTTTCACACACCTTTTCGTAAAATGCAAGAATTCTGAAAGTGCATTATAGAAAATCATGACTACCAAAACTGCCTCAGGAAACTCTCCACTTTAATGGCTTGGAGATAAATATTGAACTAAACCAGGAAGGGGTCCAGGAAAACTTTTTTTTTTTTTTTTTCCTGAGTATTATCTCCTACAAGCTCAAAAATAGTCCATCTTTATATACAGAAGGCCAAGCAAAAGTGTCAGGAGATCTGCAGAAATGATCAAGGAGCTGCTGACTAACGTCAGACTTGAAAGGGAAGCACACAAGTAATAGAAGAGACAGGTGACCCGGTAAGAATATAGAGATGCTGCACAGTTGGGCAAGGATGGGGGTTAGGAGTGATCCACCAAGATCCACCTGAAGGTGAACGTAGCAAGGAACATGAAGGGCAAAAAGAAGGGATGGAGAAAACCAGGTGGAGGCAGATTCTTCAGCAGTACCCAATTAGAGAACAACAGGCAATGGGCACATACTGAAGCAAATGGTGTATACATGTTGTTTGTTTGTTTGTTTGTTTTTTAAATGTACAGAGTGACTGTAAGAGTGACTGAACACTGGGATAGGCACAGAGAGGTTGTGGAGTCTTCTTCCCTGGAGATATTCCAAACATGACTGGACATGGACCTGGGCAACCTGCTCTAGATGACTTGCTTTCAGCCAAGAGGTTGAACTGCCATTTTCCAGGTCCTTTCCAAAGTCAGTGGATCCAGTTCAGTGAAATAAGCTGAACTTATAATAATAAGAATAATAACTAGGATTATGAGAGTCTTGGAATGGAGCTTCTGTTAGGCTAGCAAAGTGAACAAGCATGAAAGGAGAATGAAGGAAAAATATAGCTTGTAAAAATTCGTTGGTGGTGATGGTTTTCCTGCGGAAAAGAGTGAGCTTTACCTGCAATCTGACATGCAATTTCAGTGAATTTAAGAGGAAAGGGTCTGGAGTAAGATATCACTGATGTTAAGCCAGGCTTAAACAGAGTATAAGTAGAATGAATAGCACAGGAATAGATGGTGTGTTGTAGGGGATTTTGTTGGTTTATTGGGGCGGGGGGCAGTGCCTTACTTCCATCAGCCTTCTCCTCCCTCTTCAAGATACCATAAAGATAACGTTCCTTTTTTTTTAACAAATTCAGCTACTTTTAAATATGAAGTTTGAGGTTAGAAACATTGATGTAACCACTGATTACTCTTTCACTACCTCTTGTTAATTCCATGCCTGCTGTTTGGATCATCTAGCTTTGGATGCATCTAAACTGCATTTTGCAGTGTTTGCAGACCACCTATTGCTGTAGCTTCAGAGCTGTCTGATCTTACTCCTTATGCACACATTTCATCAGAATCTGACCACATATCCCTTTCTTTAGATGTCCTATGGGGATATTAACAGGAAATACACCAGGAAAGCTCACAGCATCCATAACACATTAGTGCTTACCATGTCTACATGCTAGAGAAGTGAAGACAAAATTATAGATGAAATGTAACTCCAAGAAGCTATATTCACTAATCAAAAATAACAATGAAGGTGGTCATGAAACAGTGCACTAAGGTGCATCTGCTATATAAGACATGACAAAGTTCTTGTTGCTGCAATTGTTGTCTAATACTGGATGTTCCGTCCTTAAAACAATACTTCCAGGGAGAAAAGATGACTAATTTTGATAAGATGTCAAGAGTTTCTTTGTCAAGACAGACCTAATTCAGAAAGCTCATTAAGTATAGGATAGCTGGCTTGTAGTGAAATTTGATGGCGGGACTAATACTGTGAATAAGCAGAAAAGCAGAAAAAACTGTATCTCCAGATACAGATGTTAATCTTTGAGCAGTGCTAAGTAAGATAAATGCATTTTAGTAGCAAAAAATTTAGAAAGGAAATAACATTTCTATAAGATAGAAAGCAAAATGTCAGATAATATAGTGAACTTGCAGATCCGAAAATGAATGGAATCTTACAACTATTCGAGAAGTGAATAATGAAGTATGGTTCATTTAAAGCACAGTCCAGTAAAGAACAGCAAGTACCAAGCATCCAATCACATGCTTAATGTTAGGTGCATGCTTAAAAGCTTTCCTGATCAGGGCCATTATTAGCTGTTAATATATATGCTAGGAAAAGCATGCCGAGTAGGTTATAATGCACCTGAAGTGCAAATTGTGCCTTGAACACTGCACTTATATTATTGCTTCCAGCTGATGAAGCATACATAATTACAGCGTTCACTTTCAGCAATGTACTATGTTTCAGTAATACCATAAATAGGAAGCAAACTGAACAAAGAATGACATCGTTGCCTCAGCTTAATTGAAAGCAGAAGAAGTTAAGTTTTAAAATCCTTTGGATGACACAGTCTTGCCACTTTTTTAAAATGCTGAGTCATTAAAGGACAGCTTTCTCTTTAGCCTTCCCCCCCCCCTCCCCCCCATAAATTATGATGTATTACTGAAAATATTTGCAAGACCTAACAGTTTTGAAAAACAAGCTACACAATAACGTGCTTTATTCACCAGCATGCACATATAATTTATTCCCTGTAAAACTTATCACAAATATTGAACACTTGATAATAAACAACAGGCAATAATAAAACAGTTTTGTTTCAGAACACAAAAGCAAACTGACCTTTCTTCCTTATTATATCCTAAAGGAAAAAAATATTCTTTTACTGGAGTGAAATTGCAATATGGAATTTGAATGATATCTTGAAGAGGATAGTATTTGTTGGAGCTGTATGGAGAGGTAAGTCATAACAAAACACAAACAGTCTAGTAAAGGCTAAGTATGATCAAAGTCATGGAAAACTAAATCTGTTTTGGCATTTGACTAACGTTGTGTTGAATACGTGTGGATTTGAGCATTTAAGCAATGTTCATGCACAGTTCTGTTTAGGGAGTACCTAATGTTATAGTTTTCTTGCCATAGAAAGCAAAACAGAAATAATTCAAGAAATTCACTGCACAAAATAACACATTTTTGCTATACATTCTTAGAATACACATTTTATATTTCTATAAAAGTGACAAATTTACTCAGTAGTTAGAAGACATGTTGCAACATAGAGTGGAAAATAAAGTCTGAGCTCATGCAATTTCCTTTCGAAGAAACTTCTTTATATAAATATTTGAGCTATTCAATATGCAAGCATATGAGGATAACCGGAACCTTTCTTCTTCCCAGGCTACAGGAAAGAATGTAAATAGTTTTAGTATCTAAATCCAAGACAAGTATTGTATCTAAAAAACTTTTTATACAATTCCATATGATACTTTAACTTAGGTTAGCATCAAGTTCAATTACACTAGACTTCCATTGAGATGTAATGTAAGAAGAGCTGTAAGGTGCTAAAGGACATGCTGTTCCTATTGGTGCCACATTTCTGATGTAAGATCCTAAGTGCAGAAGTCAAAGGGAGGTGATCAAAATCTGAGTTTCATGCCTGTAATCCATACTCCCAAGTAACAACTTAAAAAAAAAATCAAATATGTGAAGTGTTTAGAAGGAAATATCATGGTAGGAAGTTAGAACAAGACTGACTTCTTCAGTGTGTTAAATCTAAGGTAGGATTTCAACTGTATATATTTTTGGGGGACTTCAGAAAAAATGTCCCATTCTATAACCTGTGAAAGCTACTTGACTCAGCTGAGACCCATTCCACTGACTACAGACAGAAATCTGTCACACTCACCAGTGCATACATTGAGGTATTAAAGGGAAGTTTTGATTACAAGATTCCTAAATATGCCAGCAAGTGCTTTGAAACATTAAGATGATGAAAAGGGAGTAGTGACTTGAGCACACTTAACATAAGAAAAGAGAAAAATAGAAAAAATAGGAAAAAATTAGTCACATGAAACAATGACACAAAAAGAATTCCTACCCCATGCAACATTCTACAGACACCTAAAATATACTATCATAAGCCTTAGAAATGGGGGGTTTAGATACAAATGTTGACTTGACAATTCAGAATGAAAGCTCTGAATTAGTCGCAGGGAAGGCTGTCAGGCTCTCTTTGCTCTTGAAGTCTCAATCACTGAGGAACCTGTTCCACAGTCATTTATGCCTCATTGCAGCTTGGTTTTGGGTGTCACTTAAAGCATGAGTCATTTTGTTACTCCCAGTGAGCAAATCTCAGGTGGAGAAATTACCTCTCGGGGGGGGGGGGTTCTTTTTTTCCCTCAAATGAAATAATTGCAGCCATTATTTCTTTGAAAAGCTTACATACTCCTGCTCCTTGCACAACATACCACACAAAATTCAACATACAACTTAGAGTACTACTAAGAGGAGCTTTAAACTCTTTACCTTTTCTCCTTGGAGAGACAATCTGTAGGGTAGACAAGGGAGAATGCTTTCCCTCAGTCCTTTATCTTCTTCCTCCTTCATCTTCTCCTCTAGTTACAACAGGTCTTGAGAATTTTGAATATCCTTGGGGTTTTCAAACCAGCATGGTCCTATTGCTATGTCTCCTGAATGGGTTTCTGGTTTTGTTTAAGGTTAAACAACTGTTTAAGAATACCACCCAGAGATCTGCCCTGAGGCTGTATAGTTACAAGTGGCAGGGAGTGTGGGATAGTGTGGGAAAGTACTTAGGACAGTGTGCACTTCCAGTGTTTTGGAACTTCACCCCTGAACGAGTGCAGAATCCTGAAAAACTAGTAAAATATTTGGAAAAAAATGCTGTCACCACAGCAGTTCCAGAGACACAGATCACTGCAATATGCTGGGGCCTGGGCCATGCCTACAGAGGTTTGTTCAACACTCTTCAGTACCCTCAAGGGGAAGAGAAGGTCTCTGGATCTGATGACAAAACAGACAGCCACCACTCCAATCCCCACAACAGGCACAGCAGCCAAACAAGAGAACCAACAGATGCAAAAGTCAGATCATTTAGTATGGGAGGAAGCTTCTACTAAGAAGGGAAAGGAGGTAGAAGTGGGTGAGGTAGGCTACTCTGAAGGAGGACCATCCTGAGAACAGGTAGAACAGTAGAGAACTCATTTATTAATGAGTCAGTAACTACCCAACCCCTGGGTGAACCAGGCGATGTGAGAGAAGATTTCAGTCATCATTCAGTCAAGCACATTTTAACCTGGCTGCTCCAATGCTGGGATAATAAGGCAAGTAGCATGGACAGGAAGAGGGGCACAAGCCCTCAGCCTCTGAAGGTGACTCTTGTCAGGTGTGGAGGAAAGGTATCCCTTCAGGGAAGATGTTTTATGTCACCTAGGCAAGCAGCTCACCACAGAGAGAGGCATCAAGTACCCGAGGGAATTAGCCATACCAGAGGTGATTTACAGTGACCTACACAATGAACAGATACCCAAAAATACAGGTGAAGTGCTTACAACCCACATGGCAGAAATTTGTATGGAACACACCATCATCATATTCCAGCTCATTGGCAGTAAGGACCTGGAAACACAGAAGAACAAATGATGGATGTATTAACTGTATTTAACTCCAGCAATACAAAGATAATATTTCTTCCTCCCTACAGGCCTGCATCTTGGCTGCGGAGAAACTGTCTCAGGAATTCCAGCAATTCAAAGAGGGTATATCCCACTCTCCACCTGTATGGACCATGGACCACTGTCTCATCTGTTAGGAGTAAGCATTCCTTTGCTCAAGAGAAAGGATATAGTGGGCACGCCACATGCCACCCTGTGGTTTTACCTGTGTGACCACAAGGAGGACATGCAAAAGGGGAATGGAAAATTTAACTCAACCCTAGAGGCATGGGTACATGAGTTACAAGAAAAAAAATCATAAAAGGTGATTCTTCCAGGAAAATTGCTGTTCCAGTTTCCAGTGGGTAGTTCCCCAGAGTAGAAGGGCTGATCTGACTTCTGATCTTAGAGATTTCTGATTCACATTTATGAGTAATGAATACTATAACCAGGACTAGAGCTGCCCTGCCTCCAGCCAATGGGAGGAATGGGACAACTGGGTTTATTGGGCTGTGTGGATTCAATGGCCTTGCACATCAGAGCCACAAGAGTATAAGGCTCTAGTGGACTCCTGTGCAGTGTACCCTAATGCCATCAGGTTATAGAGGGACAGAATCCATCTGTGTTTCTGGAGTGACAGGGAGATTCCAACAGCTGACTGTATTAGAGGCCAAAGTGGGAATGAGTAGCAAAAGCACCCTGTTGTGACTGGCCCATATGCTCCTTGCATCTTTGGCATAGACTACCTCAGGAGAGGGTACTTCAAGGACCCAAAAGTATACCAGGGTGATTTTGGTATAGTGTCTTGGAGATGAAGATAAAACAGCTGTGTTTGCCTTTCCCAGTCTCTTGGAGGACCCTTCTGTTGTGGGGTTGCTGAGGGACAAAGAACAGCACATAATCAATATCACTAATGCATTTTTCTCCATCCCTTTAACAACAGACTGCAGGCCAGAGTTTGTTTTTACATGGAGGCACATTTGGTACACCTCGAATCAACTGTCCCAGGGGTGGAAGCACAGCCCTACCATTTTCCATGGACTCACCCAGACTGCAGTGGAACCAAGGGAAACTCCTGAACACCTTCAAGCAATGAGAAGCAATACACCCTGGTCACTGATGGGTCCTGTTGTATTATCCTGTGGGAAAGCATTAGAAGTGAAAGGCTACTGTATGAAGTCCTGCACAGCAAATTGCAGAAACTGCTGAAGAAGGTGAATTAAGCCAATTTGCAGAGGTAAAGACCATCCAGCTGGCTTTAGATATCACTGAACAAGAAAAGTGGCCAGTTCTCTATCTCTATACTGACTCATAGATTATGGCAAATACCCTGAGGGGGTGGTTGCAGCAATGGAAACAGAGCAGCCAGCAGTGCAGAGGCAAACCCATCTGGGCTGCCACACTGAGGCAAAATACTGCCACCCAGGTAGAAAACCTGGCTGTAAAAGTACTTCACACAGATGCTCACATAGCCAAGAGTCAAGCCGCTGAAGAACATCAGAAGGTGGAACAGACTATTAAGATTGAAGTGGCTCAGGTGGATCTGGACTGGCCACAAAAGGGTGAATTTATTTACACCTTGGTGGGCCAATGACACCTCAGACCACCAAGGACAAGATGTAATATATAGATGGGCTCATCATTATGGAGGTGTGGGCTCAACCACGGCCACTATTTTGCAGGTGAATTTCACATGATTATGTAACACGCTGCAATCAAGCAAGCCAAGCAGTTAAAGCTTTTGGTATGGTGGATAATGGCTGAAATGTCAATATGGAAAATAAGAAAATATCTGTGTGGTACTTAGCTGCCTGCTGAGTTAAGCCACAACACAAAGCACGCTCAAAGATTCATTTTGGTGATGCATAACAGTTCACACAGCTGTCTGCCATAACTTGTGTGAATGTAACATTTCTGCATTTTCCCCTTGCGGGGTAAGAGTTCGGTTTGCTGTGTTTGCAGTTCCCTCCTCAGATAGTCTGGATAGGCAGCTGACCAGTTTACTTTCCTCTCATGTTCTCCTCTCAATCATTCACCCCCTGACGAGCTTTTCTTCACATTTTCCTCTCTCCAGTTTCCTACATTTCACCTTTTTCCATTTGTGCCTCATCATAATCTTCACTCTGCTTCTTCCTCTTCACATTCTCCAGCATATCATGAGCTTATTTCCTTCCTCTCCAACTGCATTTCCAAATTCTTCCTGACTTCTCAGAACACCAGATCTCACTGCTCCTGCTAGTATACTAATAAGTCCATGTCCACACCTCCCTGCCTGACTCCCATCACAAGTAGCATGCTACCTCATTTCTCAATGGCAGCTCACCTGCATCCTAGCAGAAACAGCCTTAGTTCTAGGCTTTAAAGAGATCCTAACAGTAGGTTGAAATACGTAGACTTTCCAAAATAAAACACCATAGAATCATTTTGCTTGCTTTCTACAATCATTTAGAGTCTTTGGCATTTTTTTTTTCCCGAAAAACATAAGCACTGGATTTATTTTCTTTTCAATTTAAAGTGAATTTTATTTTTTCTTTTATTATAGAGTATCATGATTGTCATTTCCAATACTGATTTGAAAAATAACCAAGTTACAACTGTCTATATTCCTTTTAGGAATATAAACAGTCTTTTTGTTGTGTTAGAATAGCACCTGAGTCCTGTCAACAGTATTAACATGAATGCTTACAAACAACAGGGTCACTTGGTTTTGATTTCTCACAGCATACTAAGTTTTAGTTAAAATTACCTCTCAGAGTTTAAAGAAGCAATCCTGTGACTGGGACTGGCTATTTTCAGGAAAATGAGTAGTGAACACTTTGGACTATGATACTTTGGAAGACTGAAAGAAGCAGATTAGTCTCAACAGTTACAAGAACTGGAGAGAATCTTTAGTGGAGAAATTATATTATTTTGGTCAACTTTATTGCCACACTAATTATTTTAGCATACACAACCAAATTAGTTTACTGGTAATATAGACAATTTTTTCCTCCAAAGCGTGTTTACACTGCTTCCACATCCATTGAAAACATCGGACCTTACACAAAAATGCTTGAAACCCAAGCTAGATAAGTATTTAGTTGTGCATTGATTTCCTAATGTTTGATTTCAGACAGTTATACTGCAGTGATAATGTAACAGTCACATTGTAAGATACAAGGATCAAGTCTATCGTGCTTCACTACCAAGTTCAGAAAACATAAGAAATGTAATTACATTTACTATGTGATAACCCCTTTAGATGTTGTATCTACAGTAATATCCTTTCTGATAAAGTCATGACAATGGAAAAAAAACATTACATAAATTACACATTACAGGAAAATTACAAAATGCACTGGTTCAAATTTTGTCCTTAAGCCCTTACCTATATAGCTCTTGAGGGAAGAGTAATACCTGGGGCTGAAGGGATTGCTGTGCAGGCACTGACCATGTGCCACAGAGTAGATCCAGCCCACTAAAGTTCACAGAAAACAAATGAAAGTAAAAGAAAGTAAAAAGGTATTGGACAGCACTGTTTGTTACTGATGCAAAGAAATAAAAGCCAACAAAGGCTTGGAAGAAATAAAAGGCAACATTAAAAGTGAACCAAATGAGGTTCAGATTGGAAAGGATCTGTAAAAATATTTCCTGAAACAGCAGCATGATCTACTGCCAGAAGCAAGCACAGACAGAAACATGAAGCCATAGGCAGAATAAAGGCAAAAATGCATGTTATTATAAAATTAGATTTTATTAAGAATTGGGCCTTTCAGGGCCTTTTTTAGCTGATAAAATCACAGAATCACAGAATCACAGAATTTCCTAGGTTGGAAGAGACCTCAAGGTCATCAAGTCCAACCTCCAACCTAACGCTAACAGCCCTCCACTAAACCATATCCCTAAGCTCTACATCTAAACGTCTTTTGAAGACTTCCAGGGATGGTGACTCCACCACTTCCCTGGGCAGCCTGTTCCAGTGCCTCACAACCCTTTCATATAGGGGGAAAATGCCAGTGCTTCAGGTAAGACTCAATTATTCTTGAATCACAGAATCACAGAATCACAGAATTTCTAGGTTGGAAGAGACCTCAAGATCATCGAGTCCAACCTCTGACCTAAAAAATAATAAAATCAAAATAACAGGCAGGCCAAGGAGCTACTAGATCTTCAGGTTTGTTTTTGGTAAATTGTGCAAGCACGGTAGACAATTGGAAAAAGATAAATTTAATGTTAGTGACAGTTTGAAGGCTATACTCTGTGGGGTAAAGCCTGAGTACACTAAGCTGTGTTGGGTGCAATCAGAGAAAGGGAGTGAAAGAGCGCTATATCATATATGAAAACTGTGGGGACATGCATTTTGGATCCAAAAAGGGGCTCTAAAAGTAAAAATAAGGAGAACAGAATCATCTGGTTACTTTAATTGGCCACAAGTTAACTATGAATTGCTGATATGATGTAGTCATGGAAAGATATATTGGAATTCATTAACATTTCCCTGAAAAAAGAATTATGGAATTTATTATAAAAGCACTTATACTTCATGGAGAATATCTGTGCACTCTCAGATCATATGAAGATGATAAATACTAGCAGAGGAATAGGAAGACTGGAAATCAGCTTGACTTGCTTAGCCTAGGGTTAGATAAAACTCAATAGGAAACAACTCCTCAAGATCAATAGTAGAAAAAATCATTCAAATAAAAAACAATGTCAGTCCAATGCATGATATAAAATATGACTAAAACAAGGGTCAAAATTAGAAAAAAGTTATGCTGGATAAACCAATTTGTTGAAACACTAAGAGCAAAATCTGCATACTTTTAAGGTGGTGAAGCAAGCTTACAACAGATCGGTCTTAAGCTTGAGGATCTTTGCTAGTACATGTTCCTGAAAGAGTATATTTGAAAAAACAGGAATAAATTGCACAAAAACAACAACAACAACAACAAGGACAACAAAACATTTAAAGGAAGCTACATAATGGAATTGAGAGAACATAACACTTGCCCTTAGTTTTGGCACCTAATTTTAACACCACTGCCAACAATAAAACTCTAAAATTTTGTTACAAACTTAGGCATACATTCAAGTTTATATAGCATTGATGAAAGATAGCATTAAACTAACTAAAAGATTGAAAAGCACATGGGTGATGGTTTATCTGATGGTCTGAATGTAGAAGGTAAATTCAGACAGCAAAACACATTTTCACTGGAGTTTAAAGAATTTCAGCTTTACTCCAAAACAACATTATAGTTTGTTTCATAACACTGCCCAGCTGGAATTTCCATTTCAAGTTATTATAATACAAAGATTTACAGTGGTATTTTAACTGTTCATTTTAGATGGTTTTCACACAGAGAAGTTTACTTGAATACCAGATATACTGTAAACATACAGAACATCTGGTAATTAAGTATAGTGCACAGTAATCTCTGTAAAGCCTGTATCTGTGGTGAAATCTTTTTAATAAATAGTTGATAATGGAATGAAGCTATTAAAAGAATTAAAGCACACATGGCACAGCACAGCAATTATTAATTCCATAGCATGAATAAAAGCTTTTAACTGTGCAGAATCTAAGATGGAACTGTTCTGAAATGAGTGTCAGCACAGAAATATCCCTCTTGCAACAGAAAAATAGACTACATAATTATACTACATCATTGTTGTAACTGTTCGTGTCCCACTTCATGATAGTACACCTCCAAAAGCCTTCTTTAATCTGTCTAGGACCATCATTCACTTCACAAAATGGGAATGGAGGGTCTTTGGAACCTCCACCTTTCTGTTTTACTCCCTTGTAAGAAATACTTCATTGTGAGTAATTCAAGTACATGGTTTTGGACATCCATTTGCGCCCTCATTAGCAGCAGAGTAGTTCTCATTTGCCCAGAGTAAGAACATGTCTGATCTAGGAGCACCTACCCTCCTTGTTTAAGATTTCTGAAGAGGACTCTGAATACAGTGGCATTGTACAAATATGGATTCATTCATCTACCCACAGATGGAATATTCTAAACTTTAAGCTCAATTCACTTTCAGTTCACAATACCCTGAACAAGTCACATGACCACCAGTCCTTAATGTGCATCACCTATTGGCCACTTACACTGTGTCAAGGAACACTCAGACTTTACTGCATCCCCTTCTACTGAAGGTCAGCTTAAAATAATCATCCTGACTTTCCTGAATAGCAACTTTTTCCCCCTGCATTTGCAAGTGATTTTTTGTTAAGAAAGTAATCCAAGAATGAGTTCCCTGAGCTACCAAGTTTGGAAGGCTGCATATCTTCAGATTCATAGGGAAACCCTGTTTATATTACTAGGTGGTTTTTTAACTTCAGCTTTTCCAATGACTATTTGCCTTCTGTACTTTTTCCAGGAGTGCTGACACATTGTTTAAATCACTGGTATGACTCATTAGTTCATACTCTATTTTAGACAGGTAAGTACCTTTACCTTTACACTGCCCTATGTTTTCTTTTTTTTCTCTAAGAATCAGTCAACATCAAGACAGCTTGTGAGCTGGTTGACTATTGTCAAGATGTGAATTCATGCTAGTATTAAATGTCAGTTCCACACACCCCAAACTATCCACATTTGCTGTCACAGATCAGCTTTTGTGGCATGTCACTTCCCTGCATCCATCCTGTTCTCAGCTGCAAATGATTTCAATCACATTTTCTTCCATATAGCTTTGGATTGGAGACTGAATATAATCAGTGACAGCAATATTCTGCTACTGACATTTTTAAAGACATCCCCTCACAATTGTTCACCTCAGGTAATTATATGAAGCAGGAGAGTCTTATTTCCTACTGCCCAGTTCTCTACCCACACTATCTTAAATGTGTCCATAATCTGACTTCCCACTGTAATCTCATTTTCAGATTCCCTTCTTCCATCTAGTAAACCTATGAGCCTTGATGGTGTATCTTTACATACCTATGCTTGCCAGACATTCCCTGAATCCAGAGCAGAACCTTCAGATTTGCATGACTGTTCAGGCAAGGAGCTTCCTGTCCCTCTAGGAAGATTTTCCTGAATCCCAAGATGGGCAGGTCATCCTCACCATTGGCAGCTTTCTCTGGAAGAGTCTGGGACGGCCTTTCTTAGTACTGCAGGAGAGATTATCCTCCAACATCGTTCAAATCTTGGGGTTGTCATTACACTGTTGTTCCTGGGGGTGGTGAAGTGATAAGCACAGGCTGACTACAAAGCTCCTGCTCATCTTACTGCATTTACTCTGTCCCCAGTAGTTTGGGGAGTGGGCTAGTGCAAGGCCTTGCAGAGTAATCACAAAGCTGTGACTTGTCTCCACTATGCTTTTTCCAACACTATAAAGGAGGTAAGAAGAGCCATCAGCAGCACACTGACATGTGGCAAATTATCTTTCTCCACAAGAGCTAGTGAAGCCCTAGCCACAGACAAAGGCAGGGACACTCAAACACTTGTGGAAGTTCAGCAACATTGATCCTTAGGTCAATTCCTAGGTCAAATCTTACCCACCCCATATACATATTTTTTCCACATTCAAAAAAGCATTAGTACAGCATTATTTCTGAGGAACATTAGAGGCTGTTTCAATCCTAGAACAATCACATGTCTTGAGTTTACATTTCCAATGCTAACACCTCAGAGAAAAGGGCTAGAATATGGGCCACGATTTGTTTATAGCAACATGAAAGTCCACTTGGCAGAATATTTTTTGAAATACGCTAGATAACTTTTGATGAATCCATCAGGTGTTCACCACAACTGATACAAAAACAAACACAGGAAACCAAATTTAGATATCTAAGTTCAAAATGATTGGCCTTAACTACTTTTGGATGTCCATCCATTCCCTCCCTAGCCCTAGCCTACCCCCCCACCCAAGAAAACACCTCTTTCATGTGGTGATCCATCCAGCTGTACAAACAGAGCACAAACTGTCACAAACCTTGTTGTTTGACAAGCAATTTATGTAGGGGAGAAAGACAGAAAAGGAGGTATTTCATGAGGACTTCAAACTTCACTTTGATCTGACTGCTGTTGTTAGAGAGCCAGTGTCAGGTCAGTATATCCTTGTTTATCACAGAATCACAGAATCACAGAATTTCTAGGTTGGAAGAGACCTCAAGATCATCGAGTCCAACCTCTGACCTAACACTAACAAGTCCTCCACTAAACCATATCACTAAGCTCTACATCTAAACGTCTTTTAAAGACCTCCAGGGATGGTGACTCCACCACTTCCCTGGGCAGCCTGTTCCAATGTCTAACAACCCTTTCAGTAAAGAAGTTCTTCCTAACATCCGACCTAAAACTCCCCTGGCGCAACTTTAGCCCATTCCTCCTCGTCCTGTCACCAGGCATGTGGGAGAACAGACCAACCCCCACCTCACTACAGCCTCCTTTAAGGTATCTGTAGAGAGCGATAAGGTCGCCCCTGAGCCTCCTCTTCTCCAGGCTGAACAAGCCCAGCTCCCTCAGCTGCTCCTCAAAGGACTTGTTCTCCAGACCCCTCACCAGCTTCGTCACCCTTCTCTGGACTCGCTCAAGCACCTCGATGTCCTTCTTGTAGCGAGGGGCCCAAAACTGAACATAGTACTCGAGGTGCGGCCTCACCAGAGCCGACTACAGGGGGAAGCATGTTCAAGCATGTGTCTGGCAAACCATCTTGGAAGCTTGCAGAAGGTGAGACAGGTGTTAGGCTCTTAAATTGAAGAAGATTTTTTAGTTTTGGAATAGTGCAACATGAGTTAGTTTACCACCAACTCCAGAGTGTAATGGACTTTTTGGCACAACAGAAATCATAGTGGTCCTGTTCAGACATTTGTTTTGTTTTTTACTACTTGGCATACACCTTTTCCTTTAACTTTCAGTGGCTTTTCTCCAACAATAAGCAAAAAAGAGGACAAAGCCTAAAGGGAAAAAAAAGAAATATATGCATTAGAATATAAATGTATTTGGGGAATAATCCAAAAATATTGTTGATATTAATAATATATATTGATTATAATAATATATTGAGCAGGCACAAAGATAGTTCAAAATCAAGAGGCAGCATAACCGCATATTCTACCCCCCCAACTAATTTGATAGAAATGTGATAAGGTGCTCACATCTGATTCATAGTCACTTTGTAGTGGCTCACTGTCAGATAAATCTGATGATACCAGAGTGAACAGAGATACAAGTCACAAGGGAGCATTACGATCAACTCATCCAGTAAATATCCACCAGCTCATACACTGAGCTGAAAATCTTTCCACTAAACTACAGCACATCCAGTATGCCTTCATTATATGATGTTTTTGCAGTTTGATACGGGCTAACTAAATGAACTATGCTTTTGGATAAATAACGAAGACTTACTGTGTATGTGAATGAAAGCTCAGGTCAAGCTGCCACCTGAGGTATCCAGTTCAGTAGTTTTAGAGTACTTTACAAGATATTCTGCCTCCATAGCCTAAGAAAGTAGTTTGTTTTGATCCAAACTAAGTGCCTAAAGCTGAGCAGTTTAGATACATTGGTCATCTAATACCACTTAAACATCAAATCCTATGGATTTACAATAAGCTAACCCAATTTAACTGCAGGTGGTGTCTATACAAACCAAAGAGATGAGTTTATACAGCATTATTCCCTAACTTCAGAGGGAGAATCCTATAACTACCAAGTTCTATCTGGTATAGCATTTGTGAGATAAGGAAATGTTTGCACATTGAACATATCTGGAGAAAAAATACAGTATTTACAGTCTTTTTAATCTGCTTTTTTACTATGGCACTTTCATTATGGAAGGCCTTTGAAGGCCATTTCTTGCATAGTTATTTGGAGCCTGTTGAGAAGGAAAGCAGATGCTTCCTTCTGTGCTACCAGTTTTGTATTATATTGCTTGGGCCTCCCCATATCCTGAAATAGTTCAGTTTTGCTATAGATGCAGTCACTAAACAAAATCCACCACTCAAATTTCACCTGTTATCTTGAAAGGACGTGAAGCAGTAGCTGTCTTAATACAGCTGCCATATCTCCCTTTACCTGTCAGATTGCAGAACTAAAAGAGCTATAACACACAGAGAACTTAAGCATTTAAGTGGCTAACCATATTGCAGAAGACTTCAGGTGAAGTACATTCTTCTGTAATAAGGTACTTCTTTACAAAGACAGCTGTCATACCTTATCCTTCAGTATGACACTTTTCATATATTAAATTAAAGCTTTAACAGAACTCCAGGTTGTAAGTGGATACAGAATTGTCAATAGCTGCCTACTAGCAGTGAAAGTAAGGAGAATAAGGGAAGAAAAAGTCAGACACTAAGCATATAACCCTAAAAGTAAGACTGTTTCAGAAGTGAAACTTGCAGGAGTTACAGGCTTTATTATATATATTAAAAAAAAATAAAAAATCAGTGATGCTATCTCAGAAATATTTTCTGAAGATGTGAAGACAGTGAGCCAGATTTTGTGATCCAAGCAATATTGGTCGGATTAATTCTAATCACCAGTTTAGGCTCTAACCCAGGAGTGTCTTTTTTTTTTTTTTTTTTTTTTTTTTTTTTTTACTTCTTTGTAGATGGTAAGCATTTATCTCTCTTTGCTGATTTTCTGTAATCAGGAAAGCGTGTATGGAGAGGAACTATGCGGGTAAGCCTGCATTCTCAGTTAGACTGAAACAAATCTTGTTTCATGCAATAAAAAGTAACATTTTCTAACATCTTCTGAAAATAAGTATTTCCTTTCACTGAAGAACTTACCGTGGAAAGTAGTTCCCTAGAATCATCTAGACACTACAATAAAGGTTAGAAGAGAACACATGCAGTCATATATGATCCCAATTGAAAACATTTCCTCAGTTTAAACTGAAATTCTGCCTTTTCCATATCACCTTGTTACATTTTTACTACTTGGCACTGCAGAGCAAACTCTGGTTTCTGGCTATGGGATTTCAACAAGTCACATCTCAAAGCATTTGCAAGCATATCGTACCTTTTCGCTCTCCTCAGAAGGATGTTTTTTTTCCTCATTATTTACTTTAAGGCATTTATATTGAAATAAAATAATACCAGTATCTTAAATCCTAAACCATGATCTTATTCCCCAATTCTGCATGAAAAAAAAAAAAAAAAAAAAAAAATCAGAGAAAAAGGCACCCCTTTCTTTAAAAAGAATGCAACTTGAGAAAATATGAAAGTAAGTTTCAAATAAACATTCAATTGGCAGTAAATGTGAAGGTGTTGGGATCAAACATGTAGATGCTGGAGATTCATCAGGTAGAAATATCTAAGGTTACTCAATAGGGTAAGTGAGCAAGAGTGCCTCTGATTGTAAGGCATAAAAGATCTTCATAAGAGGAAACGTGCTTCAACCCACAGGGAGAAGTTAAAGAAGTTGTAATGCAGCAATGGGATATTCCCCTCCTTTGTCAGGGGCAAAGTGCACATACGACATTGTTTACTTGGTCAGGCAAGTGAGTTTTCAGACTTGCAAATGCATCTCAAAAGGTTCTTTGTTTGGTGCAAATAAAAAAAAAGTAGTTGCCTTAGGCAGGTTTGGCATCTCAACTGATTGAGACAAACCACAATGACAGAACTGTATGCTATGGTCTATCCTATTATAAGAAGTATTACTAAGGTCTTCCCAAGGCCAGAGCAGCAATTCCTGGTTACATGAACATGGTGCTATCAAAATGAGTGAGAGGTAAAGAAACCAGCTATATTTGCACTGTTACCAGCTTCCAGGTTGGTTAATTTTTCATGGGTTGCATTAAACCCATAATAAGCTGCATAAGTTGAAAGAATAGAAATCTGAAGAAATCATTTCTCTTAAGGAAAAAGTGCAAACTGAATATAAATAGATAATAAAATATGCTGTTTGTTCCCCTTCTAAATACACTAGCTTACTTTCAAAATGAGCACCTTACAAAAAATATAAATGCATGGCTTAAAAATATCTTAGGCACACTCACATAATTCAAAGAAAGTCTTTAGTTTTTGATCACCTACCTCTTAACAAATGCATAGTTTTCTGCATTGTGCAATTCAAAATGCCTAGAACCTTACAAGAAATCTTTCAATACTACCTTTTTAGTGGTTTATATGCATCAAATCTAACACTTCTTCCAATCCATGATGCGATAGTACATTTAGTCTACATTTAGTCCTCAATAAGGATTCTGCCTTAGATACTAGCATGATAGCACTCAGTATTTAGGGAGTTAAGGAGCTACTTTAATAATTATTAACATAAACATCTTCTCCCTCAGCCCCAAATCACAACATACAAGTTTGGTAGTATATAGGAGACAGCTAAGCAGACAAGCCAGAAGAGAACACTGCATTCAGCCTGTTAGTTTCCATTTGCACTCAAAACAGCTATCGCATTGACAAAAATCAAGAATATTTGAATATTCTTACATATAATATTCTTATTCTTATTCTTATTCTTATTCTTATTCTTATTCTTATTCTTATTCTTATTCTTATTCTTATTCTTATTCTTATTCTTATTCTTATTCTTATTGAGTTACTACAGTACTTCCCTGCATCTCAATCTGTATTTTCACATAATTATAGCCAATGAATGGTTACATAATATTGACCAAAGCACCTCTAGATTCAGTGTCTTAGTTGCTTCCGAAAGAGGCATAGATGGGAAAACAGTTTTTTTCTTTTTTTCTTTTCCCCTTTTACTCTAAGGGGAAAGTTACACTCCTCAAAAGTTCCTTTGAAAGGTAATGAAGTCCCCTGTAGAAATTCAGTAGCAAAAAATAGAATTAAAAAATAGAATTGTCAGTAAACAATGCTTCTGTTATGGAAGCCAGCATACTCTTCTGATTATGTCAAGTATCACCAATCATTGCATAATAATCACACCTGTCCAGTTTTCTTGATTCTTTTGTGGCAGTACAGCAATGTGTACTTCTGTAAAAGATCAAGGAAGTAATATAGACAGAGCAAAGAGCAAGAAGAAAGATGCCACTCCAAATCTAGACCACCATCACCACCACACCCTCCTTCATATTCAAAACCAGCCAGTCTCCTCCTCATTAATACCTAATGGAACACTCCATCCATCAACAACCCTACACTTGGTGCTCTACACAAATGGAACCAACTTGTTCATCATCCTGCCATGATCACCACTGCAACACACTGTCCTCATCTAAGACTTCAACATTATTACTATTTTAAACAGTTGGCGGCAATACAGAAGAGTGTCAAAAGCAACAGGTTAAAAAGACTGTTATTATCACCATGAAGATTAGTGAAATACACTTGCTGTGTTTCTCTTTGTGAGTAGTGAAATAGAAAGCAGCCATTCTCGTGCAGTGAAACCTCTGGTTTACACCACCAAGCTAACAGTACACAGTCAATCTTACCTTGTTCATCTGTCACCAAATCACTGAGCACAGTGAAGCATCAATTGTCATGTCCCTTGTAACGTACTGTACAACAGCAACATGCGTGTAGAAATCCCAATTGCATTAATTGCAGAGGCTGACCACAACAACTGCCCATTGCTAAGTATCAGTTACACTTTGCTTGCAGCTTCTGTGGCTCTGGTACATTAAAAATCTTGCCACTAGCACTTCCATTATGTCAGGAGTCTCAGGGAGCAGCAGTAATAGCTGACTGTTTCCCTTTATGTTAGGTAGAGTTTTTTGGTAGTACTTATATCTGTTTTCATGTTTCCATTCTTTTGTCATTATTTCACCTGTGAAGAAGCCTATCACATACCCTTGCATATGTTTAACTCTTTGTGTTCTGACTTTATACCACCAGTAAATGACACATCAACAGATACAGCCTTCAAGAGTCTTATCAAAATTTACATCTACATGATCACTTATAGACTTCTTCATACAGCCACAGCAACTTTCCTCAAGCTCAAATAGAAAGACAGATACAGCCCTGTCAGGGCAAGCACACACTGCACTGGACACTTCTGAGAAGACACCCGTTCACCCCTTCCATCCTCCATCCCCATAAGTCTACACCCATATTTAAGCAATGTTTCATTGTTCTATTTATTGAGAAGATAAAGGGAGCTTACTTCCAAAGCAATTTCTTATGATCCTCCCATGTGAAGTGCAACTAAAGCTTGAAGATGCTTAAACTTTGTCCTTTTTTAACTTTTCTTCAAGTGGCTGCAATAGCAAACCACAGGACTGATGGAATGTGTAGTTCTAGTTTTGGCCAGAAAAGGCAAAGATTCTTTCCTCTACCAACCCAACCATTGGCTAGAGCTAACATTATGCATAGCCTTTACAGATTTAGCCTATCACACGGTAACATAAATTGAATTGCTCAACATGCTGACAACACTGTTACATCCTATTAATACCTTCCTTTGTACCCCTTGCTCTGCAACAGCTTTGTCTCCTGGGTGGCCTTTCTGCTAATAATTCAAAGTGACTCTTGACAAGGCTCCATTCAAGTAGGACACATGGATATGCAATACAAAATGACAGTCAGTGCATTGTTGGGTGATTACATATACCTCAGGTGTCAGCAAAGGCGAAAGTGCAAGCAACCTTAACCACCCAGCAAGTGCAATAAACCCCCAGACATTCATAGCTTAGAAATGCATCCTGATGGAAACATCAGGGAAATGAATCATCCATCTTCATTTAATAGATATTATGGGAACAAATACCATTATTACATAATTCATCCAGAGACAATCCATAAATCAGAAGATGCATAAGAATTGCTTTTTTCTGTTGCTCCTTTTCACAAACTGGTTGCCAATTGACAGAATTAACAAGAAAAACAGTCTTCTCTAGAGAGGACAAAAAAAAAAAAAATCTTAACAAAACACCTCCAGACCAATCCTTACTCTTCTCATGGAAACCTAGGTGTTGGTCTAAACATCCACTCACAGAGAGTTGCGCAATGGTGGCTGTTCCACCCAGGGGAACAAGCCAACTGCTGAGAGTGACTCCAGTGCAGAAGCATCACCCCTCTGAACACAAACAGGAGAGTGCCTAGATCCATCAAGGGTCCCAGACCAGAAGAAATGATGAACTAGCCTGGTCTTCATGTAGGGAGCACAGACAGGAGCAACAGCAGATGAGCCTGGAAATATGGGTAACCCTTATAAAAATGGTCCAGCTAAGGGAAAAGATGAGAGAGGACCAGACACAAAGTTAGTCACAGAACAGCTTTAAGATCCTCCTAGGAAGATTAGCCAGGAAATTAGGGCAGCAGGAGCCAGAGCACAAGCACTCCTATAAAGCACATCCAAAGAAGGTTAACTTCTCCAGGCTAAACTTAAATAGGGCTTCTGGAGTGATAGGCTGAGTTTGCAGGGAGGCAGAGCCTCCTGGTGTGACTGTTTAGGACAGTTAAGACCTGTTAGCAGCCTTAAGGATACAACATAGTCAAGGCAGGTGCTCTGGCATGGCAGCAGGAGGCAGCAACGTGGAAGTAATAACCTCCCTGTACTTCTCAGTGTTAGTTATTTGTTCATTTAGGAGACCTACATCTAGCTTGGCCCAGTGAGGAAAAAATCAGAGTAGCTACAGATCCCAGATGGCAGGAAGGACTGCCAAAGGAGGCAGCTTTGGGCGTCAGGGGCATCTCTGCCCCTGCAAGCTAGTTGTTTGCTCCTATTCCTTGCCACTCTCTGCTCCTGCAAGTAATTTTACCTCAGTTTCATGCCACACCAGTCTTCTACCATCACCTGCCCACTTTCTCTCCCTGGCTCCTGAGGCATGACGTGGTCTTGGACAGGTTCTATTGCCTCTGTATTCCATCTGTGAAAATGATCTTCATAATACTTATCTTGGCAGCTTCTTATTTTGATAAATGGGTTGACTTTGAGCACATGTTACAAACCTTTATTTCAACATTGAGAAAGACATAGAGAAGTGAACAATAGCACCCATCCTCATTCTTAGATTGAGGTCCAAGGTTTCATTTGACCTGATCAATTTTTATGCAAGCATGCATGTAAAGTGCCACATACCTCTGTGACTAATCATTGTTTTGGATCACCAAAGACTGTATTAATTAATGTAAACATGGCTGTTGATAACAGTCATAAAAGAGCTTCCAAATGGCTTAGCCAAAGTAATTCACAAAGCTGATTTTCCTTCAAAAGAGAGATAGGCAATGGGTACATTAGAGCAGCATCACAGGCAACTTCCAACACACCCAAAGACAGTTTCTCTCTTCCATGCTTAATAAAGCATACTAGGGTTGCTGTGTGGTTACGTGTGTGTGTGTGTGTGCATGTGTGTGTGTGTGTCTGGTTTTGTTTGTCTGGTTGGTTTTCTGATAGTATGATATAGTATTTAGAAAGTGTTTTGAAGGTGCTGTCAATGCTGAGGAAGCTACTGAAGTTTTTAAATAATACTTTGAGGAGTTATTATTTAAAGAGTTGATGCTTCTATTTCTAGATGTAGAAGACTGTATGGGAGTTTGCACATTACCTGCAGAAGTATTTAAAAGCATTGTTAGCTGAGAAGTATTATGATATCCCACCTACAAGGCACTGTGTTGCCATGGTACAAGGCACTGTAGGACACCCTCTTATAAGAACTCTCCATGTACCACCACAGTTCCTGAAAAGATTCTTCTGCACAGACTTTGAAAACAGCTGCAACAATTTCATTACTGTAACCTTTTCAATTCCCTTCTGTACTCAAGTTTTCTTCCGTTTTACTCTCACCAGTTGTACTAGACTCAGTTTTTGGTCTCTGAAAGCCTGGCTCAAAGCTAACCTCACTTATTGTCTGCAGCACACTTAGGTGTGGGAATTGAGCACTAAAAAGACTGATTCATATGTAACAGTCTTAATACAGTCGAGTCCTTCAGCCTTCAGACCTGATAGAAAAGCCACTGCTTAGTACTGTCAAGGCTGCTTAGTCAAGCAAACAAGCTTGTTGCAAACAGCTGACAAACACTGCTGGAAGCTCAATTAATTACCCACCAGGCAAGCTGTCCTGCCAAAGGGATGGCATTAATATTGTTCAAAGTGTGGTTTAAGTGCTCCCCTCTATTGCACAATACTTGTATCCTGGGACAAAAGTCCAGCCAGTCTCTGAGTGGGTGCCCTGCCATCTGAACAAATAGATATGAATGTAAGCAGCCAGGGTCCTCCATGTACACCTATTCAGTGTAGGTACTTGCAGCAGTATTAATAATGGGAAGAGTCCAAATGCCCTGGAAAAAAAAATTCCCAGGAGACAGGATTTTTTTTTCTTTTCAGTTGCCAATCTTCACTACGTTTGCAGTGGGGCAGGTGCTGACCAACACCTGTGTTATCCTGTGTATCAGTAAAGAATGAAGAGTTTTCCCTTCCTATATAGCACAGGAAAACATGAGTTCTTGTTCTGGGGAATGCAAAGACTGCTCTTGTCACACTGATCCTCCAAATGTCACCATGCTAATTTCCACATACCCATGAGAAAATCTGGAAAGCTAATTTCCAGATGCCAATTTCCAGATGCTAATTTCCACATACCCATGAGAAAATCTGGAAAGCATTTTTACCCTCAGGGAAGGAATGGCTTTATTCACTGCTGTGAGGGTATATGGGCTTTCTGTTCAAGTGAATCATGGAAGTCCTGTATTTTCCCTCCTGCTAATTGTCATATTTCTGATCATTCAAGTCACATTTATGTTCCTCTTTTGAAGGGGAAGTTAAAGAAATAGCTTTGATACAAAGATCAAAAAATGTGTGGAGAAGATAATACTGCTTGCTAGCAGATAGGGGATGGATAGGGCTATGTTTCTCCTCTCCACTGTGAGACTTCTCAGTGGTATCATGGAGTGTCTAGGCCTTCACAAAGGACAAGTCTGTTCTTCTAGTGTGCTCCCACAAAGATATTCCTAGAGCTTCTTCCTCACTGGTATTCAGGACCACATGCAACCCTGGATCTACACTTTGGCTAACCAAACGCATACAGAAAATTCACTTCCACCTATGCTGGGCCCTGTGGAATTTTCCATGAAACCTGGCCAGAATTTTATGTTTCTAACAAAACCAAAACAGTCTTTAAATCTTCAAGCTTCATTGCAAATATTTCTCATAGAGCTCTGCAGCAGGAATAATTACTGTCCTTATTTATTGGGTAGGTTATACAAATCCCCTCGTAAGTAAATTGTAGGATTAAGAGGAAGGTTAATGTGCTAGATTAAACTGACACATTTGTTTACTTCCTCCTAGAAGGAAAGACTAAAGGACAGTGACCTGTCATGTGTATTAATTCAAATTTAAACCTGCCTCAGCTCCAGTGATTATCTCTGCAAGTACCAAGTCTTAGTCTAGCAGATTCTGGTCCAATACTTCATACACAGAACTTCTGCTTATCCAAAATATGGTATCTGTTCAGCTTCTGATTTTTTTAGATTGTACTAATTTGTTCTTTTGCATCACCTTCCCTCTTAGAGTTTCAGAGGGCTCAAAATGAATTTCATCCATAGTCACCCCACAGGAGGCATTACTTACCCTCACTTTACAGGTATGAGCTCTAAAACAGAGATTGATGACATTTTTTTCTATGATTTGACTGGATTAAATGAACAATTTATGCATGATTCAGAATCACTGAGTTCTCTGGGAGTCCCTAAAAGTGATTTTCCTATTGCAAAAACCATAACCTAAGCTCTGGTAATATCTGAAACTGCACGTATTTAAAAGCAAGGAGGTTATCTCTATTTCCCACTACTTTCTGACACTGGCACTAGTATTGCAATCATGTTGCCTGGGGGCCGATGTTGCAGTTAAGGACAGTAATGGAAAGTCAGATACGAATTTTACCTTCCGTTAACTCCATTAAATGCATAAATGCATGTATGTCTGAATAGTGTCGGGGCTGCTTTGCTTTCCAAGTGAACTTCTTCTCATTCACTTTCCTGTACTTCATTCTATACCAGTGAGAAAGCTACAGCCAACAACACTGCCTGAGCACACTGGTGATCGTGAGTAGCACACACTGCCCAGACTTGCCCCAGCAGATCATTTTTTACAGATTAAGGTTATAGATCTTACCCATCCATTGAGGTGGAAACTTCTCACAGCACAAGGCATGTGCATCCCTGCACCACCTAAGTAGACAATGAAAGAAAGAGAAAGAAATAGATGCCAAATGGAGAGACAACTTTTCTGCAGTCACAAACAAGGCATAAAGCAGAAACAGGACTCTGGTCTCCAGAACACTAACATCAAGTGCCTTAACTCTTAGTCTTACTGTAATGTTCTCCTCAAGAGTTCAATGTGATAAAGTGCTCCAATAGACAATACTTTCTGATATAGGCATATCTTTCCTCACCCCAGCACTAGTGTCATGCTTTCTACCTTCAGGTAAACCTCACAGGGTGACTTGAAAAATCCCCTCCATGCACATGCCACCTAGTATGTGCATTTACAACCATGCAAATACACAACAAGTTGGAAGCAGAGCTGGACTTCACCTTGAATCTAGTGACATGACCATCAGTCTGTTCTCCCCCCTTTAAAAAAAAAAATTCATCCACATATGATGGCCTGGCAGGTTTCTATATTTATCAGCTCTTATTTTAGGAGGTCTGCAGGAGAAATGTATGGATTACAGATACGGTGCTCCTTGTTTCAGCTTAGGTTTCCAATAGGGATAGTTGTTTTGGGATAGGATCCCAGCCGAGAACCATTTGCTGTTGGCCTGCCAAGCAGGACTGCAAGCATTGCCAGTGCTCTGCTTGACTTAGATTGAACAGTTCATGGGCTCTGAGGCAGGGAAGGAAAATTCCATCATGAAATAGCTGATTTAAAGTGCTATATCCCACAGTGACAGTAAAGAGTGTTTGCTAATACTAACACAGCTTTCAGAGACTTGAAGTTCAGCTTTCAAAATGTGTTTCTGCTTAGGAGAGGGCCCAAATTAAACCCTTCTATCAGATCAAAACTTCAGCAAGTTTTGGACAGAGAACAAATTCTGATTTGGGAGCTGACACCAGCTTTTCAAAATGTGAGTGATTACAGAGAGAAGAAGGAAGAGAAGGAGGTGAGGAGGAGAAGGAGGAGGAGAAGGAGGAGGAAGAGGAGAAGGAGGAGGAGGAGGAGGAGGAAGAGGAGGAGGAGAAGGAGGAGGAGAAGGAGGAGGAAGAGGAGAAGGAGGAAGAGGAAGAGGAAGAGGAAGAGGAAGAGAGTCTAGTGTCACATCCACCCTCTCTTCTCTACATGTGGAGAGTACCAACCTACAAAAAACCCTATCCCTCACTCATCAGCAGGATTTTGCTTGGGTCATGAATGTCTGTACAAGAGGAAGATAGGAAGTGACACTGAAAAAAATTTTAAAAACTTCATTGAGAACTTAACTTGTAAGCAAAACTGACATTGTGTAGTATTTTGATGACTATTGTATGAACAAAACTCCTCCGCATTGACATGCAATTTCAGCAGATAGCACAATATGTAGAGATGGGAAAAAAAAAAAAAAAAAAAAAGGAAAGCAAAGAACCACAATGACAGTATCTAGCAAAGAACCTGATAAAGATCATTCACCAGGTCCAATATAAACTTCATAAACTTCTTTCCATCAAGGGAGGCTAAAATAAGATATAATTCTATCCAGAGATTTTGATCCTACTGAAGAATGATCTTCATTTGCAGGGGTTAAATAGTCACTGCATTTTTGTGTGTTTGCATTTGATAAGTCCCAGTAGAGATAAACATATTTAATGTTTAAAATGTAACAGTGTTAACTGGACATATTAAACATATTACAAGAGATTTATCAGAAATAACATTAAAGGCTATTATTAGCCCCAGCTGCAAATATTCTTCAAGAAGGAATGGCTGAATGTGAGTTAATTGCCTTCAAAATGGTAGGCCTTATTTGAAACCCTTTTCAGTGGATGCCTTTCCACTGATTTCAGCAGCCTTTGGGTCAGGCCTTTTATTAGAAAGAGATGTAATTTAATAGTGGAAGGAAGGACTGAAAAGCCAGACACCAGCATTTCCTTTGCTTTATCATGTCAGGCAAGGTTACTCGGTATAATCAGCAATCAAGATTTGGCACATCTTAACCAATGTAAACTGAACATCAGCTGCAGGAAAACATCTTTGGTTCAAGATCAAACTAAATGGGTCAGAATTTCAGACAGAGAACTGGGGCTTGTTCCAGCTTCCACTAAAACCAGCTGGAAGGTTTCTATGTACTTTGACTAACACAGGCACTAGCTGCTCCTTCTCTGTTAGAAGCAATGGAAATTTTGCCACTGACTTCAGATACAGGAGAATTAAAGCTGTGTGCCTTGGTATAATTATATAGACAGGCATTTCAAAAGGAAACAAGAATCAGATGCCTATGTGAATTACATCTCTTTTTGAAAGGGAGACACTATGAGTGGAGAAGGATTATGAGTATTTTATTTTTTTTATACAGAAATCCCAAGTTTATCCCAGATTTAGCACTTTAGCATTCCTGTGATAAAGTTAGATTGGTGTCAATGAAGATAAATCTTTTTCTCCTTTAGGTAAACTAATAAATACAAGAAATACGGTATCTAATAGAAACAAGGCCACAAGAGATACATCAAATAATGATACTTTTGTTTTTCCTTTAACTAATGAGATATGACCAGTCAATTATCATATTGGTCAGGTTACCTCTCTCTATTGCATCCTTCCATAGTACGATTTAAGTAAGAAGATTTCAGTTTCCCAGTACCCCTGAAAAGCAGGAAAATCATATGACATATTGGACCCAAGTGGCCTATCAACTTATACCTGAACACATGGCTGCACCAAAACAGAGAAAATCACAGTAGCAACAGTCATCAGCAATCCATCACAGATGAGATTTGTAGGAGAGGAGGTCTGTGATCAAAGGCTGCAGGATTCATCCTTCCCAGCCCCGCCACCTCTGGGGATCTGTCACAAGCCAGGTCAGACTGTGCCCCTCTGGGAAACTGGGGGGCTGGGAAAAGGAGTCAAATTTGTCTGTTTTAATGGGAAAACAAAACAAACAAACAAACAAACAAAAAGTCTGTGCAAAACCACATTTAGATCAGTAGGAAAGAAAAGACAGCCAGACAGCTTTTGAGATGGATGGTATTTTAACTTCAGGCTTATCTTTCAAAATCAGCCTGTGTTGTCAGTGGTTGAAACTTGCTGCTAGGGTTTATCTTTTACATTTGGGCTACTTCTTAGTAACTAAGTGGCTGCTCCAGGGGGTTGTTGCTGCCTTTCACCACTAGTACAGTCTTAAAATGGCAATAGTGGCAAATATTTTCAGAAGATGCCAGCCTGTATATGATACACTGGTTACACTGAACAGCCAAGAAGTTCCCACTAAGTTTAAAACTAATAGTTCATGCCAGGTAACTGGAAGAATGTGGCCCTAAGAACCTTGCTGTTCTGTATAAACAGGCTGAGTAATTCACAATTTTAGTCTCTCATTCAAAACTACATGTAGTACAGATTTAGCTAGAAGGAAGAATGAAAACTATGTTCCACTGACTGCAGGTAACATAAATGGACACATCTAATTGTCATGCTATTGCTCTACACTGCTTTCTAGGTCTGTCATAAGCTTTCTCATGTCTTATGACAGTTTGGGGCTGATGCTTCTTGGTCTTGTAAGATGTCAAGTTATACTAGATCAGTAATCCCTTGTTAGGTAATATGGTACAAGACACTGCCACTGAATGAATATGGTGCAGAAATATTTTCAGTTTTCGTTTCCCTGGAAATACCCATCGTTCTTAGCTTTCTAAAAAATAATGTTGAGATACTGTATGGTGGAAAGGAGGGTAAAAGCAACGATTATACAAAAAGGTTGAGAAACTTTAATGACTTGTGAAAACATGTAATTAGGGATTAGCAGCCCACCCAGGAATTTTTTCATGTTGAATTACCACACCACTCAAAGTATATATTTTAATTGCTGGGTGTAGTGAATACATGTAATCCAAACTGTTGAAAGAGCATCTGCAGTAGTTACCACACTGATATGCAAGCCACAAATCCTGTTGTTGAAATAGGTTATTCATGACATGCTCTGTCTGTGAAGGTGGGTTTGGGGGAAAAATTAACATCTGATGTTCTGCTTTTTCTTCTCAGCATTAACCCACTGACATTAAACTCAGATATTCATTAAATTTGTGTTTAACATTTTATATCTGCACGTTTCCTATCCATTTATAGCTATCATGTAGGGATGATGCTGTAAAAAAAAGCCATCACCTCACTGATACTGTCATGAGCTGAGCATGCCATCAATTTTCAGGGGGAGCTTCTGTGGATGATGGAGGACCTGACCCTGCTCCACAGAACCAGAGAATAATTCAGATTGGAAGGAAACTCAGCCCAACCTCCTGCTCAAAGCAGGGACAACTATGAAGTCAGATCAGGCTGATTAGGCTTTCATCCCACAAGGTCTTGAAAGCCTCTGAGCAAGGAGACTATACAACTGCTTGGAGAAACCTGTTCCCTTGCCTGACTGACTTCATGGTGAAACAGTTTTTCTTTATATCTAGCATTAAATTCTCTTGTTTCAAATGTTGTCCTTTGTCTCTTGTCCTCCTACCACTCACCACTATGAACAGACTGGCTCCATCTTGACAACCTCCTTGTGGGCACTGGAAGGCCCGTAGCTCCTCCTGAAACCACCTCTTCTCCAGGCTGAACAAGTCCAGTTCCATCAGCCTCTCCTCACAGGACGAATGCTCTAGCCCCAGGCCATCCTGGTGGTCTTCCACAGAACACTCTCCATATTATTGACACCTCTCCATATTATTGACACCTTTCTTGTAGAGGGGTGGGTAGAAGTGGACACAGTATTCTAAATGCAGTCTAACAAATTGTGGGTAGAAGAGGATAACTCCCCTCAAGCTACTGATTATCTTCTGTTAACAGCCAAGTTGGGTCATGCTCAGCATGCTGTCTGCTGTGACCCCCAGGGCCAGTTCTGCAGAGCTGATCCCCCAGCTTGTGTCATTGCCATGTCATTCTCTTCTCCCAGATGCAGGCCTTTGCATTTGTCCTTGGTGAATTCCTGTTGCCCTCAGGCTTGTCTAGATCCCTCTGAATGGCTGCCCTGCCCTCTGGTTTATCTGTTGCTCTCTCCAATGCAGTGTCATCTGCAAAATTCATAAGCATGCACTCCATCACCTCCTCCAAGTGACTGCTGGAGGTGTGAAACAGGACAGGTTGCAGGAGAGACCCCTGTGGTGCTTCCCTTGTCACTGACCTCTTGCTAGAGCACAACCTGTTAACTACTGCCTCTGAGGCTCACTATCCAACCAATTTTTTATGCATCTGTTCTTCTACCTATAATGTCCTAACTTGGATACTACACTGTTGTGGGAGACAGTGTAAACGTGACATCCACTGCTCTCTCCTCCTTCACAATTCTTGTGATTTTATCACAGAAGTTAAGGAGATCAGTCAGATATGATTTATTTGTTTGGTACTGTGTCTTATCAGCTCTTGGGAAAGAAAAAAAAAAAAAAAAAAAAAAAAAGCATGCAAGAGAATTAAGCAAGCTTAGCATCAAGAAGAAATTCATACATTCTCTCAAAGCTGTACTTCTACCATCAAAGAATTTAAAATATTCTATGATTTATGAGTAAAATACAACTCAGATCTTTAGAGAAGGCCACAAGCAGCAAAGCAATGACTAAAGCCTATAAGTAAGACCATGGTCTTGTCTTGCTTAAGAACCAAGGAACCATGGAAATCAACAGCTATATGCAGACTAATAATTCACTGCCCGAGCTGTTCGTGGGTCCTGGAACAGGAACGACTACACCGTTAGCATGTTCACTGGCACTAGCTGGCCTGTGCCAATAAAAACTCTTTGAAAGAATTTCTGGCCATAATTTGGCATCTGAAACATCCCAGGGGCTGTTCCCAATAGGCTATTTGTATGCAAACACACTGTTTTAGGGACCAGGAACACCCTGTTTTAGGGACCATGGAACAGACCACAGTAAATGTGGTCTGTTCCATGCCAACTGGCCCCAGAACCCAGAATGTTCCCAGGTGCACTTTGTCAGCTGTTACATATTGAGCCACTGCAAGCCTTTCCTCTAGTTCAACTCATTCAGATGTGACTGTCCTCATTAACGCGTGACTCTTTCACTTATGAAGATTTCATAACTGAGAATCACTTGCATAATATGCAACTTTTCTGGGGGAAGACTCATGCTAACCCAACCAAACCACATCAGCAAATACCTGTGTGTATTTATGAATGTGAACACTATTCCACATTAATTTTCAAAGCAAGCATGTACAGAAGCTGGCTTGAATCTATTTTATCTCAAGCATGAGTAAGCACCATCTCATAGCATTTCTTCCCTTATCTGAACAGTATCACTAAACTTATGATACCCAAGTCCATACAGAAAGTTAAATTCATCCCTCATCCATGAACATGCTGCCCTCATTGATGTTCCCACAGTGCTGAAAAGCATGAAATAACATGATGAAAGAACTGCTACTCTCTAATACAGAGAGAACAGGGACTTTCTCCAGTCAGGTCAGGGTGATATTTCAGAGTCACAAGAAACACCCAGGCCCCATTAAAGATCAATGAGATCCACCTGACCCAATGTGGTGTCTTGCAGGCTTTAGAAAGCGGGATAGTGAGTCCATGCTAGTATGAAACATGGAGTGCAACACAGGGCTTAGAAGGTTGCCCATCCATTTGCCTATTCACTAATTCCTGCAGGAACTAGTTCCTCCAGGACATGATCATACACAGACACCCCAGGTATCTTCAGCAGACCAGTGCTCCTTCGCAGAAGATACACGAACAGGGAACAGCTTGGACCTGGATCCTGCCTTAAGGAATAATTGAAGCATACTAACCAAGATGGTGAAAGAAATCCCTAATAAGATCAGACTTTTTGTATTGCATTAGATTTTTCAATAGCTAAACAGTCCCACAGATGTGCTGAACTATGAAACACAAGAGGAAAGACATATTTTGTCAGTAATCTTTATATAAATGTAGCACTAATACGAAAACATCAGTAATGGGATATGGCTTAAGTGAAAACACGGTCAGTTTTCTGTGAACAAAACAGCTTGTTTGCTGAAATACTAGACTTTTTATTGAATGAGTAGTTCTATTTATAACAATGAAACTTCTCTTTTGACAAACCGGGTGAAATATTTTCTTTATCAAGAAAAGAGGAAGAGGAAAAAATTACCAGCTTTCAGTCATAATCTGGTGTGCCACCAGGAGATGTGCAGTGAAATCATGCAGAGATCCTCCAGCTACCCCTGTCCAAGCGAGGAGCAGCATGGGATGCAGCCGAACCCAGCTGTGCCCACTGAATCACTGCGTCTGTTCTTGCTCCACATAAATGTGCCAGTTGGTCGTGCTTGATTTGCTTTTCATATATGCTCATATATATGAGCATATATATGCTGGTTTACCCTACAAAAACAATCAGGATCACAATAAAAAAAAAAAAAAGTGACAGCACTTTAGTGTAGATATGCCTTAAGCCTATGAATTGGACGAGGCTGTTATCAATCAAACACAGATCTCTTATGTACACAACCCATACTTCTTCCTGTATTCAAGAACTCCTCCAAATCTATCCGCCTGTCTCTTCAGCTTACAGTGATGACTCACTGATTACATTAATGAAAAATGAGAGGGCTCCATCCATTTGTGAACAACTAAGAAACAACAGCTGACTACATTTTCCACACCCCCACCCCCACCCTTTTTTTTTTTTCAACAGAGCAGTTAGGTTTGCATTATAGTACCTGTTTCCACAACAGAAAGCTCAGACTGGAAAGTGTCTGTCTTCCAGGTTTTCAATCAGTCTCCTTGTGATTCCATATCTACTAGGACAGCTGTTTTTATAGCCTTCAGGATGGACAAAATCACTTGTGTTGGAGTACTGAGGCTTCCCTCGGTTTTGGCCTTGTCAGAGGAAGCCTTTAGGGTTGGACAAGATGCTGATTGTATATTACATGTAAGATAAGTGGTTTTGTACAAAGATAGAAACAGTTGCGTTTTTTCTCAGAAAACTAGCACGCTCTGGCATCTGAGACTCCTTCAGAAGGAAATTGCAGTGCGAAGCGCAAAGAGAAAGTTGATCCACTGGACACGGGACAAAAAAGAGTCACTCTCTGCATTAATGATAGTACTGCTTTCAGTCATATAATGCAGAAGTCCAGAACAGAATCAGAATGATGAACACCTTATTAATGTGGCCACAACAAAGCTTAAATTCAGGTCCCTGTGGATGTTTCCACACCTTTAACATAACAGATACTTGTAAAGAGAGTATTGGTCATATATACCAGGAAAGATGTCACCTACCCTGAATTTTACTTGTATTCATATCAGATATATTTACTTTTGCTGGAGTTTCAATAGATGTGTATTTCTGGCTGTTCAAAGCAAACAAAACACACTTTGCATCAGCAAAGTCTAGGCAAATATATATATATACACACATATGCTTATTTGCAAATGTGTATAGAAAAATATGAGACATAAGTGCCTTTGTCCTTCCATCAGCTACAAAGGGAGATTAGATAGTGAGATCATCTGTCAACATCTATCCCATAAATGTTTAAATATGGACAGATGAGAGTGTCATTGATTTTCTGGTTCCTTTTTTCTGTAGATTCAAGACTAGATGAATAACGGTTTACCAGGAGGAGCATGAACCCAGCCACTGGAGAGACAGAAAACTGTCTTCATGCTTAGTCAGCAAGTAGCAGGGAAATTAGGGGTTGGTTTTCTTGGATTCAGCATCCTTCACATTTTATCCTGAGCTATTGTATTGCACTGTCATCCTTGTATAGGCTTCCTAAATTCTTTGTGTGCTTTGAGTTCTCTGAACTTTTAAAACTATTGTATAAATAACAACTAAAATAATAAGTTTAAAAAAAAGTGCTCTGAAGCTCATAGAAGTCAATGTACAGATACCAGTGGCTGCAGAGGGCTTTACACCATGCCTCTTTACACAATTTCCTCTTCCCTTAATTCTGTTTGAAGAGAGAACAAAACTGAAATGTCTTACAAAAGAAATAACTTCTTATGCCAATGTAAGAAAACTCTTAACATGTGCCTCTTCAGGAAATTCAGCTCTTTGTGGAATCAAATTAAGAACTTTTATGACTGAAAGATAAAACTGAACAGAAGCTCTTTGTGGAAGGCTTTCCAACTATTTATTAAAAGAATGCAGGGCTGATATAATATTATCCTTCCTCAATTCTTTGTTTTCCAGACTACTGTGCTGTTTTATTGTGCCAATACATTTTCCAGGACTGGTCTTTCCACTGCGCTTTTCTCATGATAGCATCACCTGGAGGTCTGTTTCCTTCATGCTAAGCACTACACAGCTGCCCTCAGGAACATCAGATCTTGCAAATGTTACTAAACTCCATAGTAAGTGACACCTTCATGGACGTTAAGTTATCTGAAGACAACATGAGCAAAGTGCTGGGCAATTCTGTGAAGGAAAATGAGGCTAGATGTCAGACTCATACCATGTTAATATAAAGTCAGTGATTGCTGGCTTTAGGTGATTTCTAAGTAACAGGACTACAAATGAATTGGCAGTATAACTGTGATCTCTCAGAGTTCTACGGTGGCATCATCCATGCATAAACCTACAGACTCAGGTGTACAAGTAAAAGTATTCAGGCTGCATCTGTGAAGGAAACAAGACTTTTCAAGTACAGAACTCCTAACCATAAAATAAGTTTTCCCTTTGTAAAAATATTTTTTCATATGTCCTCTGCCTTCTTGAACTCCCTCTATATAATAGTTTTTACCACATCAGAAAATATTTTTTTAAGGTTGACTTAAAAAAAAAAAAAAGTGGTTTCAACTAATACAGTTCTTTTGGCCATCACAGAAAGAGCTATTTTTCTGTTAGTACTTCCCCTGCAACCCCCCTCCACCTCCAAAACCCACAGTGGGTTTAAATGTGGTCTAGCCTATAAAGCACAGACACAGAACAAGCAAGGACAAAGGAAAAGAGGGAGCAAGGACCTGTCTGAAGAAAGGGAGATCATAAAATCACTGGCACTGTAGCTTAAAAATGTAGCAAGAGAGCATCCCAAAACTCCAAGGAACATGGAGTACCTGAAGATATGTGGGGACTGATGATAGCACAGTTTACCAGCAATTTTCTTGTTCCTGAAATGGATACAGCACAGGAGTTACGTGCAACTACAAAGCTGAAGTTGTTGAAGAAGGTATCATGATGTGGTATAAATGTGTTGAATAAGCTTCCGTTTTAAACACTTAAAAAGTCACAGGTTTTTCTAGAATGGAAAAATTATAAAAGAAGTGTTGAGGTTATTAAAAAATAAAAATTAATAATAATAATAATAAAAAAAAACACAATAGAGAGAGCTGTAGTGTCTTCTTTGCTGTCTTTTTACAGGTGTTAGATTGCACATACCCAACTTTCCTCAATTTGATTACAGAGGAATAATAATCAAAATATAAAAATATCATATAATAGTAAATATATAATATAATAAAATATAATCAAGAAGGTTAGAATGGTTAAGTGATGAAAGCTGTGATTCTGCTTTCAGAACAGGGTTTCATAGGAGAAATGTGCAAATAAACCATGGAAGACCATC
The DNA here is from genome assembly GCF_009819795.1 of Aythya fuligula. NCBI lineage: Eukaryota > Metazoa > Chordata > Aves > Anseriformes > Anatidae > Aythya > Aythya fuligula. The sequence continues at coordinate 71,837,113 of NC_045559.1, forward strand.
AAGGTGAGCAACACTGTGAGTGTTTTTGATTGCGTTTGTGTTGATTGTAGAGTTTTAATACTTTTTGTACTAGGTAACCTTGAAATGCAGGGGATAGTTGACCTGTACAGGGAAGTATGCAAGAATTACATAATTATGTACAGGGACCATGAGGGGGGAAAAGCAAACAAATCTTCTCTGCAGTCATAATTTTGTTGAAAGTCAACCAAAGGAAAAATTCCAAATTACCATCTAATTTTGTCACTGCCTCTGAATTAGAATTAGATCAAGTACGTCTTGATGGGGAGAATATGAGGGAACAACTGTTCCCACATGATATCCTAGTCTTTAAATTGGAAAGATGTACTGGATGGATGGACTACTCAGTGGGTAAAAAATTGGCTGGATAGCTGCACCCAAAGAGATATGGTCAACAGCTCAATGTCCAGGTGGAGATCAGTGACAAGTGGTGTTACTCAGTGGTCAGTATTGGTACCAACACTGTTTTACATCTTTGTCAGTGACATGGACATTGGAATTGAGTGCACGCTGAGCAAGTTTGATGATGACACCAAGCTGTGACATGCAGTCAACATGCTGGATGGAAGGGAACACCATCCAGAGAGACCTGGACAGGCTTCAGAGTTGGCCCTGTGTGATCCTCATGAAGTTCAACAAGACTAAGAGCAAGATCCTACACATGGGTTGGGGCAATCCCAAGTACAAATACTGTCTGGGTGGAGAATGGATTGAGGAGGACTTGGGGGTGTTGGTTGATGAGAAGCTCAACATGAGCCAGCAATGTGCGCTTGCAGCCCAGATAGCCAACCATATCCTGGGCTGCATCTAAATAAGGGTGGCCAGCAGGTCAAGGGAGGTGATTCTTCCCCTCTGCTCTGCACTCATGAGACCCCACCTGGAACACTGTGTTCAACTCTGGGGCTCCCAGCACAAGAAGGACATGGACCTGTTAGAATGAGTCCAGAGGAGGGCCACAAGGATGATCAGAGGGCTGGAGCACCTCTCCTATGAAGACAAGCTGAGGGAGTTGGGGTTTTTCAGCCTGGAGAAGAGAAGGCTTCGGGGAGACTTTATATCAACCTTCCATTACCTAAAGGAGGCCTACGAGAAAGCATGAGAGGGATTCTTTGTCAGAGAGTGTAGTGATAGGACAAAGGAGAATGGCTTTAAACCAAGAAAGGGTAAATTTAGATTAGATATGAGGAAGAAATTATTTATTATGAGGGTGGTGAAGCACCAGAACAGGTTGCCTGGAGAAGCTGCAGATGCCCCATCCCTGGAAGTGTTCAAGGCCAAGTTGGATGGGGCTTTGAGCAACCTGGAGGTATCCCTGCCCATGGCAGGGAGGTTGGAACTAGGTGGTCTTTAAGCACCCTTCCAACCTAAACCATTCTATGGTAGTAATAAATAATTTATGCTACTATAATACAAACCAAAAGAGGCTAAAACCAGAGCAGCATGTGGCAATTGTGCTACTTGAAGTTTGTCTTGTTCATGCAGTCATGAGGTCTAAAAATGCTAATAGACCAGCTCAGGCAACTAAATCTAGTGCAAAGCATCCTTATCTATTGCTGCTTTTAGCCATTAACACTTTCCCAGCAGGGTGTGAAAGGTGGGATAATTTTACCTGCTCAGAATAAACAATCTTTCAATGTGCATGAGATTACACACTCATTGGCAGAATCTTGCAGTAAATCTTGGGTAATGAACTAAATGCTAATTGCCATGTATAAAGCATTAAAAAAATAAGATCCACATTTAGAAAAGCAAATATAATACTATGTGCTTAAAGTTAAGCATCGTCTAAGAAGAAAATAATCATGGCTTCAATTTTCCTGCCCATAAAATGGGGGTAATGTTACATAGCCATTTTCTGAATTACTAAAGGATGTTTAGACGGGAGTCTCTACATTATGGCACGATAGTGTTATTTTCAATCTCTCTGCACACAATATTAAGTGCAATCCTTCCAAGAACATAACCTGTCTACTATACCACAGAGTCAAGTCTGATTTAAAAAAATAAAGGATAGTGAGTGATCAAGCACACATTACAGCTGTACCACTGGGTCAGTAAGTGAGAAGTTAAAATAAGAAGTTCATTCAATAAAATATTGATTCTGGAAACAGATTACAGGAAATCATACTGTACCACTAACTTAATTTATGAGTATTTATATTACAGGAATTATACCAATATATCAAACACAATGCCTTCAACCTTAGTTCAAAAGAGAATTTTATCTCTAAACTTTAACAACTGGGCTGCAAATAATTCAGATTATATGGGCAGCATTTTAGCAGCCCATTTTCATCTTCTTTAAAAGCAACACTCTAATGTATGATGGTTAAGGATCAAGTTGGGATTATGTGAAGAATGTTAAACATATACCAAATAGTACATCTGTTTTGAATAAAAGATGTTACATAGAGTTCCAGTTCATTTTTGTTCAATTCTGCTGTACGTGTTGTAGCTGCTAAATGAAACCACGCATAAGATAAATACATCACTTAAGCAACAGATTGCTCATCAATTGTCTGACATTTTCTGAAGTATGTGAGTTAAAAATACTTGGGGGCAAAGGCTTTTCTAGTCAGAAAAAACTGTTCCATGTTCTCTTGTGGCTCATTCTTCCACTTCTGGGCTGCTACCATTGTCTCTAGGCTGGTGCTAGATCATTTCCTCCATGGTGGGAAAGCAACAGAACTTACTGCAAATGCTCTGCTCATTTACAAAAAGCTAGTCTGACTCAGGACATGTTTGCTGACCTGTCTGTCAATCTCCAGTCAACAAACAGGTTGTTCCCTGTAAGACAACCACCAATACATTCTATTTGGTTACTGTGTCTTACAACGTTAACATTGTTTTGAAGCAAACAGTTTTTCAGAAAATAGAATTTCTGTTCAGTTAGAAATTCTGATACTTACATATACATATTTTTAAAAATCTTCAGTTGGAATAGGAAACTGAAAATTTTCTGTAGCATACAGATTGTCAAAGTCACTAAGCTTGATTCACTAATAAATTGATTTCAACAATGTCAAAACATTACACTATAACATAGTGATGTTAAGCATATAATTATAAAAACTGGGCAATAACGATATCAATACCAATATTCAAACAAAAATACTTTTAAACTTACTTACTGAAACAACTGTTCAACACTTCTAGCCCTTGTGGGGCACAAACAAAGAAGACCCCACTAAGCATCAGTGAGGGTGACTCACAGTGGGAGACCTCTTCCTCTTCTGCTCCCTTCCCTGAGTTGGTTGATCTTTGTGTCCAGACCTGCTACCCAGCTCCCTGGGCACATCCACGAGGAAGTGCAGACCTTTAAGTCCCTCATCTCAGGTGTAAATGAGATAGGTACAAATAACAGCCCCATGCTTGCTTCTCTTGCAGGAAGAGAGGCCCTCTACAGCTTCTGAGAAGGTCCCCAGCAGGCCTGTGGTCAATACTTTTCTGAGGACAGGCCAAAGGCCACAGGCAGCCCCAGTAGTGCAGACTTCTGAGAGAGTTCTGCCACCACTTTCATTCCCCTCAGTGAGCCCCTAACAGAGATAGTCTGTGGTCTGGTGGGACTGAATGGATCCCACACTGCTCACCCAGTACACTACATGAGCAACAACTTTACCCCCCACAGCTTATTCCAGAGAATGAGGGCTGCCTTGAATCCCAGAGTCTTATGCAATGGGTGACTCCTGTGAAAGGGTAGCCCATGGCAGACCCTGCAGAGCTCCTCTACCTCCTGGGCCTCCCTGGCCACTTCCCACGGACCATTGTTGCAGGCCCCAGCAATACCTGGACAGTGTGTCTCCAGGCTGTGCCCAAAAGAATAATTATACAAGCTCTCACTCCCTTTCCCAGCAACTAGACCACAAAGTGGCTGCCTCTCTTACCATCGTCATCACTAGAGGCTGTACCTCTTATCATCACACAGTGGGTGAGAAGCCCCAGCTGGCCAACTTGTACTCCAAGCTAATTCCTTGGTTCATCTGGAGCATTAAGTCTGAAAATTCTTTGTGGAGCAGGAGACATGGGCATACTCACAGGATTCCCTGACCCACAACACTTCCCAATATAACAGAAACTGGGTACACGTGAAAGCTGTCTGCTCAGCTGCAGCCACTCTTCTGGCTCCTCCAGAACTTCTTGTTGAATTTCTGGCATCATTCCTCCCCTTTTCTCATTACTGATACCCTCCCCAGCTGCAGGCTCACCACCTTACACTGGAGCTCTCTGTTGGCTTCTTCTGGGGACAGAAGAAGGTATTTAATTTTTTGAGGAAACAACTATAGAAATGGCTGCTGTACAGAGGCCTAGAGAAGAGTCTAAGACCAGTGCATTATACAGATGTTTGCTTCAAGCTGGCTCCACTTAGGAAACAGAGAAATTTTCTACACTTTGAGTATTTTAAACTCTATTTGATGTCCTCTACTTCTCATGGTGGGAAAAAAAAAAAAAAAAAAAAAAAAAAAAAAAATTTAATGATAAATCCCTCTTCAGCTTCTTCACCTTTTTTTTTTTTTTTTTTTTTTTTTTTTTTGCATGCCAAAGTGCTTAGGAAAATTGAGCGTGGTCAAAGAAAATCAAGCCATTTTTCTGTGTCTGCCAGCACTGCAACCAGTCAAGACTTTTCATGTTTATGTCAGAAAGAAAGAGTAACCGAATGAGTCCACATATACCAAAGGGTTCCATTCCTACATTAACAGGTATCAGAGACAGAAAGCTTAGTAAAAACATGGCCATCACCTGTCATCCAGACCGATCCTGGGCTGACCTTCAAATTTTTCCTCACTGGTGTAATTCTCTGTGGCTTTCTGGTAACCTAAGACAGATGCATGTGATGACAGGACAAGCACTTTGAACCTGATATACTGCTGTATTATTTTTGGGGCAGACTTTTATTGTGATTGTGAAGTAGGCAGAGAGAATTAATACTCACTGTAGTATCCACTAAACATCATTTACAGCCCCAGTGTGATATGGCTGCAGACACAGCTCGTTTCTACTACAGGGAACAATCCTCCTAGGGTAGACTTTTTAGTATAAGAAAGCTACCAATGCAGGGCATAAATACTCAGTGTTTCTGAGGCAAAGAAAACCTCATCACAGCAGATGTTCCTGCAGCCAGTGGAAACTGGCACACGCAATAATGTAATTTCCAGAAGAAGAAGAAGAAAAAAAAAAAGAGAGAGAGAGAGAGAGAAAGAGAGGGAAATTTATGGAGTGGGAAGTTTTCAAACGGGCTCTTCCAGTCCAAAGGGACACATACCATCAGCCCTGCCAACAACTCTTAATGTGTTCTCAGCGTCCTGTTCTCAGCATCTTTATCTCCTCACTGTCCTAACACAAGGTACATCTAAACTACTGGCCTAAGTAAGCTTCAGATACAGGATTTGTCTACAGTTACAGTTACTATGACGGTTACACCAGCACAGGACTGACAGCAGATCTCCACAGCATAGGTGCCAACCAAAGGAGATTTTGTGCTGTTGTAGTCACACCAGGTTCTGAACATAACAGGTTAATCTGACAGCAGCTTTCTCCTGGCAGCACAGCTGTGTCCACACCAGGAGCTTGCTGGCTAAACTCCACTGGGCAGGTTTATTTATTTTTTTATTATTATTATTTATTTTTTATTTTTTCTGGAACCAGTCTAACATGTGAGCAAAACTTTCTACTGTAGTCCCTAAAAGGAACATCTCCAACACTGATCTAAAAGGCTCAGATACTTCCTCAAGTATAAATGAGCTCACTTGCACTTCAACTCCAACTATAATAAAATTAATGTATGTCCTCCAAAAAAGGAGGTGGAAAGACTGGTGACTGATGGATCACAGGAACGTCAAAACTGCTTCAGTAGTTTTCCTTCAAGCAGCATTTGATAGCTGCACTAACAAGGCAATCAATGAAACTTCTTATTAATGCTGCCACATGAGAAACACAGGATCATGATCATCATCAGAGCAGAATCACCTTCAGCTTTGAAAAGCAGACTAAAATCTCCCACTTTTTTCGAACTTGTAGGACTACTTCCATGCAGTCTTTTTTTTTTTAAAAAAAAAGGGGTTTAGTTAATTTGTTTAGTTGGTGGGCTTACAAATAACCTGCTTTCATTTCTAGTACAGGGCTGGGAAAGTAACGCAAAATTTACATACGTTTAGAAATTAATCAACACATTGAATATTTGTGCCAGATTAACTGTTCACTTGTTCACATCTAAGTATCTTTTTGCTATAGGATCTCATTCACTTTGCCAGAAAAAAAAAAATCTCTCTGCATGGAGTCCCAGGGAAACAATGTAAACTGGAGATCTTTCACTGCTTGATAAATAGCTTTGAGTAGGAAATAAAGAGATGTGAGAGGGCTTTTTCATGTACCTCCTGCAAGAAGTGACAATTTTTTTCGTCCTTATTGTACGTGCAGGTTAATGCAGTATTTTATTTTGAAAAGACATACTATATCCAGCATACCACACACAAGTCAGATGAAAGATTAGTCAACAAGAAGAGAAGAAAAGAATAAGCAAGGAATGTGTCATCCCTACATACATGTCGGGCTCATACGACTTCACCCATCTCTGTTTTGAAGTGCTGTCACCAAGTGCATCCTCCACTACTGTTAAGTGTATTGTAGCCTTTTACAGACTGTTTTTTTTTTCTTCTGATTCACTTTATTTAAAAACACAACAATTTTCACTGAAAGAAGTTCTGTAACTTGTATGACAGTTCCCTTGAACCAGGACCAGTCTGAGATCTTAAATCATGCCAAATAAAAAACAAAAATTGTGCCAATTAACACTTACTATTTTACATTTTATAAAATAAGAAAATGAACAAAATCTTGCAACATAAAATGAGACTGTTTGTATTCAGATAGTATATTACATGTCTTTGATTACTAAATGTATGCTATTTTAACCAAAAAAAATGTTAAGTGTACAGGATATATATAGCATATGTAGCCACAAGCCTGCAAAAAAAGTATCTTTTGCATTTCCTGACTTTCAAAAAAATATATATTTTTTTGAAACCTTTATAAAGTTTGCAATATCATGCATTAATAATAATAAGTGTCATGTAAAGTTAAATTCTGCTGTCAAACACTAAGGTTGTCAAGTCAGCATTGACTATCATTGTGGAGACTTTTTCTTGAATAATAATTTATTCACTGAAAGTGCAGTTTTCATAAATCAAAGCAATCCTTAACTCATGTCAAATCTGGCAAACAAATCTGAACATCTTGCTCTGTGATGAAAATCCTTTGGCTCTATTACTTCAGTAGATGAACAAGAGCATGACCTCACAGGGCAAAGGTTACGGCATTTGCCTTTGAGCTGGGATATCTATTTTGCACTTTCTGTTCAAAGTTCACTGAAGAGGAGAATTGAGCATTTTGTCCTTTAATTCTCCAAGTAACTACCCACTCAGCTACTAGTAGAAGGACAGAGGATAACAGGAAAAATGAGAAATACCATCTACTACTGCTCATCTGGATATATCATTCTGTCTCTTCATTTTCATTAAAAGTGGCCAGAAACATTTTGTATAGAATCCTGCCACATCCAGAGAAACAAAAAGTGATCAAATGCAGCCAGGATGGTAAAAAAAAAAAAAAAAAAAAAAAAAGGCAACAAAGGCAACAACAACAAAAAAAAATCAAAAGGCATATGTGGGATCAGGAAGCAAAAACAATACTAACAATCAAAATGAAGAGAATAAATACTAACAGCACCTACATTTTTCCAAAAAGCATGGGTTACAGGTGTTGTAGGTAACATATTCAGCACCTAAAAGAGCAGATTTTTATCAGTCGGAATGCTTCATTTAATATATAATGCAAAAAAATATGGTCAGCAGACGAACTACATGGACCAGGTACATGGTGATCTGTCGGACCATGGTCACCCATCTCTGCTGAAGTCAGCCTCTCAGGTACTCCTTTTTTGGCTGTGTTTAGAACTAATCCTGGATGATCCATACTGGGGGGAGCTGAAACCCAGGTTAGGTGGCACTCCCATTTAAAATATACAAACTAGAAAATTCAGTTAGTGTATTTTACTGGTTTTCAAAATAGACAAATCCATTTAACTGATGAAATAAGAGTAAAGGAATCACAACAAGCAACAAAGAAGGGACCTTGCTGGGAAGCTCTTTTTCCAGGGTTTGTGGATGTCTTACTCATTTCAGTATTCTCTTTTATTTTACAAGTTTCCCATTTTAGACCTCTTATGAAAAAGCCGTCTTTAAGATGCAAAGAAAAAGCCTTCTCAAGAATCAGCAATACTCTCTAGGGGTTGTTTTAGGCAATTCTAATTTTATAGTTTCATCTTCATATTGGATAAGGATCTTGGATAGTGTCAGAGATTTGGTATGTGCACAAGATCTTTGCCCTGGAACATTAAGTTGTCATAGCTACATAGCTTTGGATGGTTTCTAAACATGACCAAATCCATAGCAGTATCCCTCCCAGCTTTAACAGGCTCTTTTGTGAAATCTGGTTCTGAGTGTTTCAAAACGAGTCTTGTTTTGCCTACATGTATATGTATCTTCATAGCTGATATAAAGAAAAATAGTCACTGAATCAATGATGAGGTGAGTTAATAGATAGGTAGATAGATAGATAGGTAGATGGATAGACAGACAGACAGTCAGATAAGCAAAAGGAGTCCATGACTGCTTAACAGCAGTTTTCCTGATATTTAAACTGTATTTTCATGCTCTTCAAAACCCAAGAGTCTGCAAAAGTCTGTGTATAACACTGTTTTTCAGGTAGAGAGTTAATCATCATTCTTTTAAAAGTAAAAGTATCAGTGTTTTAAAATTATAAAATAGGAAGAGAGGGGAAAAAAAAAGGGGGGGGGAGAGGGGGCGAAATCTTGTCTTCTGAAAACAGAAGGAGATGCCCCAGTTCTTTGATCCAGAGTATAAAATAACTTCTAGTTTGGTCATAGCAGGGCAAAACTGGAATAAACTCATCAACACCAGAGGAGCTAAACTGGAACTATACCAGAACAGCTGAGACCAAAGCTGGGCCTTTGATTTTATATTTTGTTCAGCTCTCCTGTCACTTGAGCAGAATCATAGATCAGCAGCTCACTGCTTCTGGAAGTTGGTGGAAAGCTAGGATATTTTCATCTGGTGTAAAGATGGAAAAATGATTAAATTACTTTGAGCTTTGAAGCATTAATATTGATTTGAAGGTACTGCTATATGTGAGAATGTGGTGTTCGAGATCCTCTGCTGCAGGGGAAAGAAATATTTTCCAAATAGTATTTTACTTGAACTGTTAAAAGAAGAGCAGAGATTGTTGATTCCAAAGGTAACTACGGAGCAGATTAATTACAGAGAAGATAGAAAGGGAAATCTAGTAAGTGGAAATTGTTTTTTAACAAGCTCTTTAGCAAGAAATATTATTATAAAATGTTATTGAAATTATATATATATATATATATATATATATAAAACCCAGATTAGGTCTTCTTTGAGCAGGAGGTCAGATCAGATCACTTTCAAAGCTCCCTAACAACCTACCTCATTCCACAATTCTAAACAAACTGGAATTCTTTGTAATATACTTGCTCAAGAGATTAAAAGAGATTTAAAAATATATATTAATTGAATAGATAATTACTACTATGGCAAAATAACTTACAAGTAGTTGCAAATACTGAAAGTAATACTTCCTCAGCAACGCAAAAAATAGTAATGTTATGGTATGATCATTCAAGTAAAGCCTGGTCAGAGAAAAATATAATGGATGAGTCCTTTAAAACATTTTCCCTAAGCTTTCCCACTGAAAAAATAACTTTTTGGTCATGTCTGTCACTGCTTCCCTCACAGTTACAGTCCTCTCTTTGCATTCCAAAAGACCCAAGGAAACAATGTTGTTAAATACACAATTTTATAAATGTTATACAGTAAAGGCCCATTGAAAAATGTTTCAGTATATAACTTCTAGGAAATTTAGACTTAATGTAGAATATGCATCACTCATGAACAGAGCAATTAATTTTTACTGCCTTATTGGTTAAGTTAATCACATTATAACTGCTAGCAATTTTTCATCAAAACAGGAGACTATCTTACCATATTTTTTCCTCTTGCTCTACTGGAGTGCACTGGAAAGTATCACAAATGCAGACAAAGGAACATTGTTAATAGGTGGTATTGGTTCTCATAAATTCACTCTAAAGTTGATGTAAACCAACAGTAAACTGGAATACCAAGCTGATATCAAGGTGAATGTGTGGAGTTTGCTACAGTGAAATAACAAAAGGAAGAATACTTTGGCAACTTTCAGATGTATATTAGGTGGTAGAAGTAATATGTAAAATTTTTTGCGCTAATTCTCCTATTGTGCTTGTGTTTCATGATGGTTCTTAGGGTTTCCAGTGGCAGATATGAACACAGTTAGGTGCAGTACTAAACAAATGCAACATTGAAAAAGTCATGAAGACTATTCTGATGCCACTGCATGTGCACAGGCCCAGCCTTGCATTGCCTACCCACCTGAAAATACCACTGAGGATACTATACTCACTCCCATCCTGCTCAATCTAATACCCACAGAGAGAATCCCTTTTTTTCTTTCAGGGAAAAAGGTTTGAGTCAAAATAGACTAGGTTGCACTAATTTGAACAATATTTCTTCCTAATGCAGTTAGAAAATGTCCATATAGCTTGGTTAGGAAAAATCTGGTTATTTTTACACTTTTGTTTATGTGCGGATACATAATCTTGGCCTTGGATTTGATGGGTTATTTTGGCATTCATCACACCCATCTTTGTGTTTTTCCAGTGTTGTGTGTGAAACTTGGTTTCATATCGTCATGCAAGTCTCTGAATCAGCAGCAGCTCAAGATACGGAAGGCACAACTGGCTGCAATCACTAGCTGTAAATATTTATGCCCACTCCTCTCCCAAAGAGGGACTGAATGGCTTTCAGTGATTAAAGGTGGGTATCAGTAAAGACATTCAGGAAGCAATTACGGACCATTTACACTCTTCTTACTGGAGGAAGTATGCTGCTATTGACTTAGAGAGTTTTGAGCTTCTGCAGATAGCAATCCGCCAATAGTTGGGATGGTTTTTGACCCACAATACATGAAATGATAATCTGTATGGTACCACCATGATCTGAAGAGATATCTGCTTAAAATATTCTTAAACATCAGGCCCAAAGTACAAGGAAATGTTACTCAAATATTTTAAAACATACAAGTACCACTGTGTACTTATTTTCTGTTTCCCTATGCTTTTATCAAGACTTTCTTAGTATTTTTTCTTTGGAAATGCCAGTTTAACCCTTCTCACAGAAAGATATCTTCCCTTCATGTGGCCTTGTGAATTGAATTGTTGGCTTTGATTTTCCTTATAGCATATCTTTAACCATTTTTAGGACATGCATTTATTTAAAAAGGAGCAGCAGATATATTTCTTGAGACAACAAAAGGGTGGAGACAATGAAAGTCTCTTTTTTCACCAAGAGTATACTCACTCTCTTGGTTTTAATTGGTGTTTGTATTTTTTATTTGTTTGTTTTGGGACAAACAACAGATAACAATTGTTGTTCTGTAATCATCATCTACTTGGAAATATGGTTTAGAGGGGTTGGTCTGTCTTTCTTCAAATGATGGCAGTTTATCACCAATACTTGTAATTATGGACCACTACAGAAGAAGCTGTGAAGACACCAGCCAGAAGTGTCAAGTGACATTGGTCATGCCAGCCAGCCAGCCAAACACACACACACACACACAAAGAGAGAGACCTACAATAGTATTTGGCAAGACATATGTAAATTGTCACTTGGACAATACTCCCCCATTAACGATGAGGCCTAAATGAGCACTCATGATGCCTAAATGCCTATATGAATGTTGTGCTTTCCCAGTTGTGCTTTGCAAGCCAAGCTAACTCCAGGAAAACAGCAACCTTTTCTACAGAAATGGTGTTTCCTGTGGCCAATAAGGTAGGGTGCTGGCAGGATGTCATAGCAGCTCTGGAGCATAGAGGTTTTGAAGCCTGACATCCTAGAGTACCTGGATATGGAAACTCCCCTCACCTTCCAAGAGCACCATAATTTGAGTGCTTTTTCTGCTACCCTTCTCTTACATAAAACTCTTTAAAGCCCCTGTTAAAGAGGGAAGATCTATATATGAGAAGTTCCAGTTCTAAGATCCCACAGGTGGAAGTCTTTGCACAGCCAGAGAAGGAGATTGTTACTTCCTGCCATCTCCCTCTTTCTACCCTGCCTTTCCATGTAGTGCCCTGCTACTCTAAGAGTATTCTCATTTTAGCTTAACTGTAACCAAACTCTGTGCTACACTCCAGCAATGTCAAGCTAAAATGCTTGATGAGGAAACACTGGTGGAAAACATCTGTACTTTGTTTTATGCAACAGAAGAGTTAAAATTATTTTCATAAATACCATAATGTATAAAAGCTGTGAACACCCAACTGTAGTGTTAGACATCTAAATTGTATAAATATATTTGTCTCATATTAGTAAATGCTATTTGAACAGAAATAGCACATTGTAACAGCCTAACAAGAAGCAGTCTTTCTGGTGACGTTTGAGACTTCTTTGCTCCACTGTATGGAAATATTTAAGACTTAAAAGATTTACATTACAACACAGAATTTAAAATGGTCCAGCCCTGTTCCCAGTGAAGTCAAAAAGACTTTTGACTTTCCATCAACTTCAATGGAAATGGTATAAGAGCCAAGATGCATTTTAATGTCTTTTTTTTCTCCAATGCTCCTCCCCCAACCAAAAAAAAAAAAAAAAAAAAAAAAAAGGAAAAAGAAAAGGGAAAATGAAAGGGAAAGGGAAAGGGAAAGGGAAAGGGAAAGGGAAAGGGAAAGGGAAAGGGAAAGGGAAAGGAAAAAGGAAAGGGAAAAGGAAAGGGAAAAGGAAAAAAAGGGAAAGGGAAGAGGAAAGGAAAAGGAAAAGGAAAAGGAAAAGGAAAAGGAAAAGGAAAAGGAAAAGGAAAAGGAAAAGGAAAAGGAAAAAAGTTTTCAAGCATCAGTCTCTGTCATGGCCAGACACTGACATCAATTGAGACTTCTGTGCAGATAACAGTAAGTGGTCTCTGAGTATCAGATTTCTATGCACAGCCTACTAGGCACTGAGAAACACTGTGTATTTCTACATTTATTACTGGAAAGCTTCGATTACATTTTAGCAGCCTTTTCTACAAAATGCAACATACTGTCTTTTTGTTCTGAAACAAAAATTCTTACCTTAAGCACTGCACTCACTTTGAAGATAAAATTCAACATTAACTAGAAAGTAATAAAAGCTGATCCTCTGAAGGTGTATGAGTATGACTTAACAGTCCTTGATCCCTTTTCTTTTTTATGATTGATAGATGCCAAATGAAATGAGATAAACTATGACTATAAATTTCTAAAATCCATTTTTAAATTTAAATAATGTAAAGAAAAATGCCATTTCTCTTCAACTTTTTCCATGAACCACCAGTGTTTAAATTGTTTTGTTTGATAGCTTTTATGTTTTCTAATTTTTAATAAAGTTTTATATTGTACATTTTGCATTTCTATTGAGCCTATATGTGAATTTTAAAAGCATATTTAGCTCCTCACAAAAGGTTTCAGGCAACATGGAAAAGACATGTCCTAATATTTAGTTCCTTCTTCCTTCTGTTTTTTTCCTTTTTTTTTTTTTTTTTTTTTTTCTTTCCCTCTACTGTGTCTTAGCTATTCCTTCTACTATAGTGCCCTAAGAATTAATGTAATAGCAGAAGGTTTTTCCTGAAGTATTCTCCACTGCATTTTAGTGTATTTTCCAATAAGCTTGTCTGACATCCCTTGAAATATCAGGTATATCAGGACACCAACCTCCATGAAGCAAACGACTATCACCCACATAGACCGCTCAGTTGTCCATCTTCCTATCCGCATCTGCTGGATGTATCTGAGCACAGACATTTATCTCAAACTTCTGCTTTTCTGTTATTTATATTGGCACCTCTAAAAGATGAAGGAAAAAAAAAAAAAAAAAAAAAGGACAAAAAATGATGGCATTTCTCAGTTTGCTGTATAGTTTCATGTATTTAAAGAGAACTAAAGGAAAACTAAACTTGTAATGAAGTCACTGAGCTGGGAGAAAGGTGATTTTTTTTCAGTTGCTGGCTATTATGATTTTCATTTTCCTCCAATTTCCAAGTAGGAATATTAATACCTTATTTCTCTTCCTTTTTCTTCTGACTATTTAGAATTGCAAGCTCAGTTGGAAACTACCTACAGTGCATATGTATGGTGCCTATGTTGATGGGTTCTTGATCTAGTTCAGTGCTGCTAAATGAAGCACATATATATTGGTCATGAATGAAGAAACGACATTTATGTGCTTCCTAAAGTTTGTACTTAAAAAAAAAAAAAAAAAAAAGGCTTAACATTTTTTAAAGTAGTAGTATACATTTTATTGAAACACTAGTCACCTGATACTGACCTTCAGGCCTGCATGTTCTTTTATCTTTAACATATAAGCAGTGAGTAGTTTCTGAAATGCTTCCATTGTAGTTTTCAGCTAAGCATATTTCAGAGAGTAGGGGAAAGGCTTACAGGATAACCAGCTAAATCACTTCCTAAATATTTCAAGCAGGACTGAGTATTCTAGGAATCAACAGCTCATCTGAATCTGGATTATGTTGTTTGGAAATGAACCGCTAAAACAAATAAATAAGGTATTGATAAAGATTTTCCCACCTGCTCTTTCTTGTCATTTCTGTCCTGTTCTTATGTATATACCATGTATGCAAAGAACAAGTTACACTAAAGGAAAAAAAATCCAGATTGCTTTCCTGATTTTTTTTTCAGTGAATAATCAACCTAAATTGCCATTAAAACTGTCTCTCAGTGGGTGAGCAGCAATATTTACATATGCAGATAAACACAAGAAATGCTCTTGCTGTAGCTTTGGGTTTATAAACCCCTGTTAAACTCTCCCATGATCTCTTGAAGTATTCACTGGTCGGTCTGAAGTCACTCATTCTCACCCTACTGCTCGAACTCAGGCGAATTCCCTTGACATGGTGCTGCCCTTTGCTCCCAAAGGTGTAAGGCAGGCAAAAGGCACAAAATACAAGGCACCAGGCAGTGCTACCGGCATGCAGCTGCACGCACACCAGCCGATGGGGTTGACGATGAAGGAGCTAACACCAGCATCAGAGCCAGTACTTAAGGCATGGAAACAACATCAGGCACAAATATGATGTGCTTGCCCCTGTTACAGTTACCATGGCAAACCTAACCGAATTTCTTTGTGTCTCAGGGTAGAAAAAGCTTGGAGCATGCAGCCTTAATAGAGAGGGGCTGGCTTTCCACTCTTTGGGTGAAAACATAAACATTACAGGTGTTCAAGTGAAATGGTTTTCAACGTTTTGCTTGCTTATTCCTTCGGTGTTGTGCTTCAGTGTTGCTCTGTTTGAAGAGCCCTATGTGACCCTTTAAGCTTAAACACAGACAAACTTTTATCCCAGACAATTACAAGGGAAAACATGGTATTGTCACGCAAACGTGATCCAGTGACTTAATTAGAACCAAGTTCAGAGAGACAGAGAGGAGCTGTAAATCTCCTGAGAGTCTTTGGGGGGCTGTTGCAGGAGGGTGAAGCCTTTGCAACACTGTGAAAGCCTGCAATAGGAGAAGAAAAAAAAATAGGAGAGAGAAGGGAAAAAAAAATGTATTTCAGATAGAAAAACAAATGTTAGAATATGGCAGTATTTTTTAAAGGAGAAGGTGAAAGCCGGCTCGGTGAAAAAGCCGGCAGGGCGGGAGTTAATTTGCAGCAACACTGGAAAGGAAGACCAAGCCGGGTCAGGAGCCCGGCGCCCTCTGGTGCGGGAGAGCAGCAGCAGTGGAAATTTCCTTTGGAAAGCAGCTTTGTTTCAAAGTTCAGACAGATTAAAATGACTCTAAAACATGCCAGCAGGACGGGTGCAGACTTGGCCGAGCCCCCGGCAGCACCCGGACGAGGAGCCCTGCTGGGGGGAAGCTCAGTTTGGGGGTGATGTTGGGGTGGGGTGGGAGTTGGGGGGATGATTTCTTTTCTATTTTTTATTAGTATTTTGCCTTAGTTTCTGCTCCGGTGCAGAGTGTGACGCAGAGCCATGAGACGAGGGAAAGAGGCTTGAGGAACCGGGTGGGGATGCCAAGGCTCGCAGCCGCCTGCCGCGACATGGTGGCGGCGCGAGAAGCGCAGGGGCTGCCGAGGGAGGAGAGAGGGCGAGACGAAAGGAGCTCCCAATAGAGATGCCGCCTTCATGCATGACCCTAATCCCAAACGGGATGGTCCGCAGCCAGGCGTCCGTGCTCTCCAGTGGCTCCCCGTTCCGTTGGGGGCGATGTGCCGGAACCCAACACCCTTGTTGGAAACGCCAGGACAGCGAGGAGAGCTCTGCGCTGCCAGGCTGAGAATTCCCATTTTTCACATTTGCAATGAAAGCTGGAGCAAATAAAAGCAAGCCAGTTGCGCCTCATATTGAGAAACAGCACACACACAAAAGCCCACCTACGAAGGACCAAAACGGGAAAGCGAGCCGGGCTATGCCTTTAGGTACCAACTCGGAAAATGCACTCCGTTTTTTAACTTCCCCCCACCCAAAAGAGGGGGGTGGCAGCGTGGAGGCAGCTTCCCAGCTCATCTCCCCCAGCTGCCTCTCGCTCCTTCCTATCGCGTCCCGCAGTGGCCCATCCTCCAGCAAAGCAAAATCTCCGAGAGAGCCGACGGGGCGCGAGGGTCGCTCCTCGTCGGCACCTGGCTGCCGGGATTCCCCCTCGGCTAACGACAAATTTGCCCTTAAAAATAATAATAAAAATAAAAAATAAAGAGTAAATATATATATAACAACAACAACAACAACAAAAAGAGTATATATATATAACCAAAAAAAAAAAAAAAAAAAAGCGAGTGGGTTTTGAAACGGGCGTTTTCACCTCTCCCCTGATTGCGCTTGAGAAAGTCTGGGAAAATAAGCGGCAAAGTCCCCGACGTCCGCTTTGCTTTTGCGTATCAACCTAAGCGCTGAGACTTCTTCCAGAGACACATTTTCAGGGAGAAAAAAAAAAAAAAAAAAAGGAAAAAAAGGAAAAAAAGGAAAAAAAGAAACCACAGTCCCCCACGATTTCTCCAAAAAGATCCAGCAGATTTCTGCTGTCACCATGCGGGGGGCTCCACACCTTGCCCGCGTTGTAGACAGCCACATGCGACTCTTCCACCCCATCGAGCTGCCTTAAACGGGAAAAGTTTTTTGTTAGAAAAAAACTACAAAATAAAATCAAGAACCCATTTTGCAGCCAGTCAAAGAAAACTGTCGCCGAATATATGTGGGAAGGGTCATGTGCAGGCGGATTTGTCCTATTAATAAGGCACGAGAAGAGACAGAGGAGCGAACGCGTGCCGTGAAGCCGACGTGGGATGTTATTTGGGGTAATAGATTAAGGACAGACATCGGAAATCAGCACCTGGGGTTTGCGCAAACGTGTCGCTATTTCGCGTTAAATCTCATTTCCGAAGAGAGCTTCCCCGGCTCCGCTGCACGTCTTTTCTCGCTGGAGGGAAGCGGGATTATTTGGAAGCAGCAGTAGGACGGGGGGGAAATGAAGAGACGACAGCTCCCTGTCGGGAAGCTAATCAACATTATAGATTGGAAACCTTCAGCTACCAAGGGCTGCTTTTCCGCTAATGGTTTTAAATCATACACGTAGAAATACGGAGACTAATTACGAGACTGCATCAGAGCTTATCTGAAAACGGCTGGGAAGTTGCAGACCGTGCTCGGAAACCGCTCGCACCTTGCAGGGAAGCCTGTTGATGCCGAGGAACTGACAGCCGGCTGCCAAAACAGGGCGGGAGGGGAGACCAACCGAACCCTGCAACGCAAAGCAACCTTGTAAACGCAATTTTGTAAAAATCCCCATTTTTTTTTTTTTTTTTTTTTTTAATTATTCTTATTTTTGTAGTTAAATAATGCAAAATTTTGTTTGCAGCCGGAGATGTTAAAGATCCGCTAGTAACACGCTGTTCTAGATGTAGGGAATATTTAAAATTTGACCGTAACAATTCAAGAAGTAAGTGTTTTAGGTAACAAGTCTACGATAGTTATTCATTTTTCTTAACTAGAAATAATTGATTTTAATGAACTCTTAATAACAAAGATTTCACAAAATAAGGTTTCGGTATTTTTGCTTACAAGTTTTTATTTTATTTTATTTTATTTTATTTTATTTTATTTTATTTTATTTTATTTTATTTTATTTTATTTTATTTTATTTTATTTTATTTTATTTTATTTTATTTTTATTCGGGCTTTTACTTTTTTATCCCTTTATTGCCCACTTTGTAGCTACGTTTATTACTGTCAATAAGGGTTTCCAGAAGGGAAAAAAAATGCCCAAGGTGAGGAGGGCCCGTTTTCTTGGCTGAAGCGAAAGACAAACCTGTTGGCTTACAGGAGAACAAGATGAGGCCCCAGCTCTCGCTGAGTGTCCCCCATAAAGGATCCCCGTTTATTTCCCTTATGTCCCGCTTCATCCCCTGGAGGACAGGTTGCCGCCGGGGCGAGGCAGGCAACCTGTTCCTCCCGTGCAGTGATTTCTGCTCGGAGGCTTCCCCGGGAACGGGTCGCTTCAGCGGGCCACCTGCGGGCTCGGCTACGAAGGCTGCCCCTCCTCTTCCTCGGCCTTCCCCCGACACGCGTGGAGTGTGCGAGCGGGGAGCGGCGGCAGAAGGGCGAGGAAAGGAAGGAGGCTGTTGGGCACCCCGAAATACTCCGCTGTCACTGGTGGCTCGGAGAAATTCTATTAACGAGCCATTAACTGCGGTAATGACCCGTGTTATTTAATCACCAGCGCGCTATGAAAATTATTATTTATTTGAGACTTCATTGCAATTGCCAGTCGGCCGCCACTTACTGAGGATATAATATGTGCTATTATAGGGTGAGCGAGGGGGCTCTCAGATAGGAAAACACGGAGCTAGGCAAACGTACTGACAGCCGACCTCTATGCTTAGGGTGCTAGCTCTCTTCTCAGCACAAATAGAAGCAATTTCCCCCTTGCTCAGCACTCACTCTTCCTGCAGATCTCCCTGCAAGGAGCTCATCACAAGAGCCTCAGGGTCAAGCAGGCCACCTCCCCATAAAGGCCTACCACTGGATTTCAGCATGGATTTCAGCCCAGTCCGAAGCACCTACGCTAACCAACAAGGAGCCCACGGCTCTGCTCCCGACCCCGATCCCTGCGCCGCGCCCCGAAGCTGACTGAACCAGATGTCAGCAGCGGAGAAACCGCGCAAAGGTCGAGGCACGCCAACCAAATCCTAAACGAAAACCGATTTCAAGGGATTTCAGCGCAAAGCCCCCGATCCTGGGACCGTAGGATCGGGTCCACGCCCCTTGCCCCCTGCTCGCCTGGCAGCCGGGAGAGTGAGTGACCAGGACCGCCGCCGGCCCCAAAAGCTGTGAGATCGCAGCAAGGTGACGTCAAAATAAATAAATAAATACATGAAGGGGAAGGAAAAAAAAAAAAAAAAAAGGAAAAAAAAAAAAAAAGCAAAATAAAAGCCAGGAGGGAAGTGCAGCCTCCCAGCGCTGCAGGCTGCCAGTTGCTGCACCGAACTGTTGCTCAGGTCTTCCTCCATGACGCCCGCACCACGGAGGGGACAAAGGTTTTGAAGGTTTTGTTTTACTTTCCTGCAATGCCTGTTGTCTTTTCCGCACAAGGCAGCGATCACATCCCTCCATACTAGGCCTTGTAAAACATTTCAGTGTTAAATACGGGGTGTGCCAAAGGCTGAGATGTTCTGACTGACGTTTATTTTATACAAAAATGCATCCAAAAATGCATATACAAAAATACATCGGGGACAAATTAGACCCGAGCTAATGCAAAGTCGGTAGAAGCAGCAGTTTTTCTAGTCAGGCATTGGCTTTATGCCTGGTTTATACAGTGCTTAGCAAAATGGATTAAGTGCGATGATCCCTCGGTGAATCTAAGCAGTATGATAAACTGCAGTGATAAAATATGACTGTACCATTCTTCTCATGATACCTCCAGATTATTTTCTAATGGTACATTCCCCAGTTATTACTTCTGCTCATGACTAACTACGGCAGGGCTGCCAGAATCAAAACACGTGGTCGAACCCAGGCAAAAAAAAAAAAAAAAAAAGTTTCTTATCCCACTACTGTCCTACCTCTTCAGATAAAAAATGTAGCATTCAGGAGTCTGAACACGCAGCTCCTCTACCACTAAGCTCATTGCAAATTGTGACATGCAAGCAATGCCCTTATTTTTAAGTAATTGGTCTGATTTCAGCTACCTTGCCTTTAAAATAGCCTATTGTGTATTAGGCCGCTGAATAGGACTTTTTTTTTTTTTTTTTTTTTTTTAATTTAGGAGGCAAAGAGCAGGCAGCAGTCTCCCGACTTTATAGTTTTATAATTTCTTAGAATTAACAAAGCACGAAACGGTAAAAGAAACAGGAAAAGCCGTTTGCTCCATGGAAGCCTGCCTCACAAGCAGTTGCCGCGTAGGCCCCGCTTCTCGCGCAGTACAGAAATGAGTAAATGAACAAACTAAGGGGCAAAGCAGGAGGGTACGGTGACAACGAGCATCTCTCGGGGACCTCGACGGGGCCACGCGGGTGCCGTGAGGGCAGGCGGCTGTTGACACGGGCAGCACGCCGGGACCAGCCCTCAGGAGGGCCGCACACGCACCCAGGGGCTCCCGCTGCCCTCCGCGTCCGCAGCACCGGGCTGGGCGCGGCTGCCTCCCGTCAGGCCGGCGGCCATCTGCCGGCAGGCTGCTGCGCGCAGCGAGCGGGAGGGGCGCGGTGGGAAGCTCGGAGCGGCGAAGGGGGGAGGAAGGAAATGGAGGAAGACGAGGGGAAGGCGGGCTCGGAGCGGCCGCTGGGCAGAGCTGAGGCTGCGCCAGCGCTCTGCGTGGCGGCAGCCTCGGAGCACGGCAGAGCGCCGGCAGCGCCCAGTGGTGGTTTTGGCGGTAGGGGGTGGGCACCCCTGGGTGCCCTCCGGCTTGCTCACTGTGCAGAGCCCCCTGGGGCCGGTGCGGTCCCCGCGGGGCCCCAAGGGAGGGCAGCGCAAGCAGGGGCGGGAAGCGCCAGCAGCGCCTTCCAGAAGGTTCCCCGCTCCCTGACTGACTGACAGGGCGGCGCAGGGCGCCCTCTGCCGCCGCCCCGTGCCTTTGGGGCCGGGGAGCCGCGCACGGAATTTCACTGCTTTCTCTGTGGGGGAAAAAGTCTTTTAAAGCCGAGTCCTCATCCCGCAGCATATCCCCTCCCCAGCCCCACACCTGCTGTCTGTGCAGTTTTTGTCGAGATGAAAGCAGGCTATGTCCCTTCTGTGTATAGCTTTAGCACTTCACGATGAAAGTGCTGAGTAGAACTAAAAGTCGACTTAAAAGATGAGCACGGCCTGCATAGCATTTTTTGCTCTTTTTAAAAGTGCATGCTCATTTAATAAAAGCTTTATGCTGGTTTCCAGTTCCATTAAAATGGCTCTGGTTATCAGATCACAAATACCGAAAATGTAAATTCAGCTTGTCTAATCCGTAGTTTAAAATATTCTTGTGATGTCATGAAATGTCAGCTTATAAAATATTTTCATTTAATTAGGAAGCACTAAGAGGATTTCTAGAGAAAAAAAAAAAAAAAGAGGAAGCTCACTCTGAATTATTTATGTGCTGTGAACTACCATTGTTGCTTCTGAAGCTTTTTAAGTACAAAAATGCAGGCTTTATTTGCTTTTCATTTTTAGGCCTTAATTCTTTAATTATTCAGGCATGCAAAGGCTTGTGAACAGGGATTAATTATGCAGGTAACCAAGGTTTTATTCCAAGTTTACTCTTCAAAAGCAAAGATTATTTGTTATTACATATACTCTACCTGACACCATTCATATTCATGCACCAAAGTAAGGTTTTAAGGGTATATTAATGTTTTGGAATTTCATAAATGGAGAAAAGTGCACAGATGAATTTGTGCCATGCATAAACTGAAGAACACGTTTTGTTGCAGCATCACTATGGTCAGTTAGCAAGACTCACTCATCTACAGGAGATGAGAGCATCCTCTGTCAAGATCTTTGTTCACTATCCTCTTCCTTTTGCAATAAAGATGAACCACATTATATACAGCAAAGAATTTGGGAGCTCAGAGACTGTTTTAGGCTGGGAAGATTTAGTTCAGAGCGAGAGTTAAAAGGAAGACCCTTATGTCCAGTAAGGTTGAGCAGACCTCTGCCAACGAAGCCATCCAGAGCTTTCAGAACTCTGCCTCCCCCAGAAAAGTATTGTGTTTATTACACAGCATTCTGACACTTTATTTAGCTGCCCTGTTCCCACCTACTTTTCCAGCACTCAGACACTGATATGACATTAAGAATCTCAGTTTAGGTGCCGAAGCACACAAGTTTGGTGGCGGGAGACCCTATCATGGAGAAACTTAGGTACATGAGTGCAGCAATGTATAATTTAATAAACTATGCTGTCAGAAGTACCACAGAATACCAACACTGAGAGCCATTTACATCTCAAAAAATTTTGCAGTTGTAATCCTACTTACTTCAGTTAGTAAGTCCCTTACTTAAAGCTGACAGTTATACTAGTATAGTTTCAATTTACAGAAGTGTCATAGTGTATGTAGTATGTCTTGTTCCATAAAACAATAATTCCTTAAAAAAGACCTTCTCCTGATCATCAGACTAAGATATTTTAATTGAGACCTGAGCTTAAGACCATGAAAATAGTGAGAATTAAAACAGTAAGCGTTGGAAAACTGACAGCTTCTAGTGTGAGCTGCACAGCTGTCCCAAATCCTCCCTGCGAGTAATCTGCAGCGCCATCTTGTGTGAAGCGATGGGAATGTTGTTACGGCATGTGATGCTGGTTGTCTGGTGTACTTGCAAACTGCCCATCACCCGAGTGCTTCTGGCTTTAAGATACGGTACGTTGTAAAATGAGAATGTATTTTGAATGCGGTTTAATCACGAGTCCCTTCAATAAGTTAAAGAAGTAAAAGAATACTCGAAAAAATGCCTTTTTGTAGTAGGAGAGATGTGTATGCCTTTATCAAAAGAACCAAAGAGTAAGGAGTAGTGTTCCTTTATGCATAGCCCAAAGAGAAGAAAAACAATTTTTTTTTAATACCAGAGGATTATTTTAAAATGTTAAGACAAGAGCTAGAGGTCTGTGTAATGGTTAGTCCGAGACCTTTGGAGGCTTAGTGAATTTTTTGTTTTCTTCCCCCCACTGAACTCTAGTTCCACTCCAATTGTTAAAAGACACCCTCTAGGCAATAGGGAGTGATCCTCGGCATTAAAAAGCTATTTTATTTCAGACGATCACAAATGTATTACATCTTGTGTCTCATGCATGTACAAAAACTAAAAAACTAAAAAAAAAAAAAAAAAAAGAAAAGTCTTTTAGCTTCTTCATACCAAAGCAGCTTCCTCAAGCTCTCCACAATATCCACATACGCACTCCTTAGTGCAGGAAAAACAAAACAAAACAAAAAACCACTAAACTCAAAACACCCTTACAACACCAACTAATGCTGGCAGATATCCAGGAGAAATGGACCTTCTACTTTAATTGAACTCTTGTTTTCTTAACTCACTGATGAGACTGGTGATTAGGCAGCATTTACAGTGTGTCAGTTCTGACAAGGTTAGAAGGAAAAGACAGCTTGGGGGATACTGGTACAGCAGGGAAAAAGTCTATACTTTTTATAGCCAACCAAATACAGTAAGGAAAAAGTCTATACTTTTTATAACCAGCCAAATACTGTTAGATGAACACCATAATGCAAATAATCATATAGAAAATATATATTCAACATATTTACAGTAAAGATTTTTAGGGGGCTTTTAAAAGAATAGAAATAGTAGTGAACTAATCATTAGCATTAGTATTAGCATAGTATTTTTCATCCAGCTTGAAGGAAGACATCCTGTTACGATCAGAACATCCAAGTCCAACCTCATTCTTTGTTCTGAAGATAACTTCTTCAATCTGAGAAAAACTACTTAGAAAAGGAACATGATTAAAAGAAATCACATGTAGAGTACCTGCATGCTTTCATCTTCTGGTGGCATTTACTTCAGATAGCAAAGGACTAGAGAAAGAGAGAAATTAAGGTCTCACTCAACCTCTTATTTTGTTGAAACATGATGAAATAAAAATAAATAAATAAATAAAAGACCATCACAAAAATGCACAAAAAGGAGAAAAACAACAGCACTTAGTAACAAAATTATGACATTCTGTTTACTTCACTAGTAGGGTGTCATATATTGGCCTGCTTCTGCGACAGCTTACAGACAGTTTACAGAATGTCTACAGTCTGGACTTGCAAGCCACAGGGTTGCATGCTGCACTGTAGCTGCATCAACACTGCCATTGTGGTGCAAGTTCCCAGTGTAGATACTGGAGTATTGGTGTGACTTCCAAAGAAATGTTCTGTCTTGGGAGAAAAAGGGAGGGGGATCAGACATTTCCCCTTTTCCCTTCTGTTGCATTCAGTTTGTCAAAGCATTGTTTCTCTTGCCAAAGGCGTGGAAGCCACTTCCAGTTTTGGGTGGCTGGAAGAAGAAAGGACAAGGAGCTGAGCTTCATTTATATGGAGTGAACAGCAACAGATGGAGAAGCAAGAGACAAATGCATTGTTCCTTCCCTTCCCTTCCCTTCCCTTCCCTTCCCTTCCCTTCCCTTCCCTTCCCTTCCCTTCCCTTCCCTTCCCTTCCCTTCCCTTCCCTTCCCTTCCCTTCCCTTCCCTTCCCTTCCCTTCCCTTCCCTTCCCTTCCCTTCCCTTCCCTTCCCTTCCCTTCCCTTCCCAGATCTTTCTCTGGATTTAACTATCCAGTGATTTTGTAGCTGTCAACTGATAGATGTGCACTCTACCAGTGCCTGCTGGCTAATCCACTTTTGGGCTGTATTAGATTAGTTGAAGAATGATTGAATTAGAATAGTATTCTCAGAATCACAGAATTTCTAGGTTGGAAGAGACCTCAAGATCATTGAGTCCAACCTCTGACCTAACACTAACAGTCCTCCACGAAACCATATCCCTAAGCTCTACATCTAAATGTCTTTTAAAGACCTCCAGGGATGGTGACTCCACCATTTCCCTGGGCAGCCTGTTCCAATGTCTAACAACCCTTTCAGTAAAGAAGTTCTTCCTAACATCCGACCTAAAACTCCCCTGGTGCAACTTTAGCCCATTCCCCCTCGTCCTGTCACCAGGCACATGGGAGAACAGACCAACCCCCAACTCGCTACAGCCTCATTTAAGGTACCTGTAGAGAGCTATAAGGTCACCCCTGAGCCTCCTCTTCTCCAGGCTGAACAAGCCCAGCTCCCTCAGCCGCTCCTTGTAGGACTTGTTCTCCAGACCCCTCACCAGCTTCGTCGCCCTTCTTGGACTCATTCAAGCACCTCAATGTCCTTCTTGTAGCGAGGGGCCCAAAACTGAACACAGTACTCGAGGTGCGGCCTCACCAGAGCTGAGTACAGGGGGACGATCACCTCCCTAGCCCTGCTGGCCACACTGCTTCTTATACAAGCCAGGATGATGTTGGCCTTCTTGGCCACCTGGGCACACTGCTGGATCATATTCAGCCGACTATCAACCAATACTCCCAGGTCCTTCTCCACTAGGCAGCTTTCCAACCATTCCTCTCCCAGCCTGTAGCTCTGCTTGGGGTTATTGCGCCCCAGGTGCAGGACCCGGCACTTGGCCTTGTTGAACTTCATACAGTTGGCCTCAGCCCATCGGTGCAGCCTATCCAGATCCTCCTGCAGAGCCTTCCTACCCTCGAGCAGATTGACACACGCACCTAACTTGGTGTCATCTGCAAACTTACTGAGGGTGCACTCAATGCCCTCATTCAGATCATTGATGAAGATATTAAAGAGGACCGGCCCCAGTACTGAGCCCTGGGGAATGTCACTAGTAACCGGCCTCCAACTGGATTTGACTCCATTTACCACAACTCTTTGGGCCCGGCTATCCAGCCAGTTTCTAACCCAACGAAGCGTGCGCCAGTCCAAGCCATGAGCAGCCAGTTTCTTGAGGAGAATGCTGTGGGAGACGGTGTCAAAAGCCTTGCTGAAGTCAAGGTAGACCACATCCACAGCCTTTCCCTCATCCACCAAGCGCGTCACTTTGTCACAGAAGGAGATCAGGTTCATCAAGCAGGACTTGCCTTTCATAAACCCATGCTGACTGGGCCTGATCGCCTGCTTGCCCTGCAAGTGTTGCGTGATAACTCTCAAGATAATCTGCTCCATGAGCTTCCCTGGCACTGAGGTCAAACTGACAGGCCTGTAGTTCCCCTGGTCTGCCCTCCGGCCCTTCTTGTAGATGGGCGTCATGTTTGCTAGCCGCCCGTTGACTGGGACCTCCCCCGATAGCCAGGACTGTTGATAAATGAAGGTAAGTGACTGGCCAGCTCCTCTGCCAGTTCTCTCAGTACCCTCGGGTGGATCCCATCCGGCCCCATTGACTTGCGTACATCCAAGTGCTGTAGCAGGTTGCCAACCATTTCTTCATGGATAGTGAGGGCCACATTCTGCTCCCCATCCCCTTCTGCCAGCTCAGGGTACTGGGTATCCAGAGAACAACTGGTATTGCCACTAAAGACTGAGGCAAAGAAGGCATTAAGCACCTCTGCCTTTTCCTCATCTTTTGTAACAAGGTTTCCCCCCGCATCCAGTAAAGGATGGCGATTCTCCTTAGTCCTCCGTTTTGTGTTGATGTATTTGTAAAAAGATTTTTTGTTGTCTTTAACGGCAGTAGCCAGATTGAGCTCCAGATGAGCTTTGACCTTTCTAATTTTGTCCCTGCACAGCCTCGTAACATCCTTATAGTCCTCCTCAGTGGCCCGCCTTTTTTTCCAAAGATTATAAACCCTCTTTTTTCTCCTAAGCTCAAGCTGCAACTCTCTGTTGAGCCAGGCTGGTCAACTTCCACACCGCAACATAGAACAATAAATTCTGCTGCAACATAGAACAATAGGGGGAGAATGAGGAAGTCTATGGAAAAGAATGAGTATTGGTATCAACAGAAGAAACTGTGTTTCAATTTCTAAGGGGAAAATCTGCGTTTCAGTTATATTAGTGCAGCATCACAGTTTTAAGAGATACATAAAGAGTTGGACTTGTTCTCAAAAGACTCAAAATTACATAAAATGAAAGAGGAGAGACAGAAAAAAAAATAGCAAAACAAATAATAGGATACGTGGTCTTGTGGTTTGGTAGGATTCCAAATAAAGTATATTAAATTTGTTTTGTGCGGTCAGTAGCGTATTGTAAACCCAGATGCAGAACATGCAGAATGGTAAAACAATAACAATTGAAGAAAAATAAATGGAAAGTGGTAGACCTATCAACAGAAATACAAGAAGGCTCCTTTAAATGAGTGCTTGAGGTTTTACATATCTGTTTTATATAGCTGGAGATTTGTCTTATGTATACCATGAGAATTGCATTTGTATGTGTTATTTTTCAATGAATCATGCTCAAATAAAAATAGAATGCTGCATAGAC
Organism: Aythya fuligula; assembly: GCF_009819795.1. NCBI lineage: Eukaryota > Metazoa > Chordata > Aves > Anseriformes > Anatidae > Aythya > Aythya fuligula. Next base: position 71,864,708 of record NC_045559.1, read on the forward strand.
CAGAGTGTTTTTGGTACTGTGTATCCATGCTCTTACCTCTTACCACTGAGTAATGGTTTACTAATAATGCAATGATTTGTAGTTGGGTAAAATGAAGGACTCTCTGTGTATCTTAAAGTTCAAGGAAACTTGTTTAGTGTATAGGGGGTTTGTTTGTTTGTTTTTAATATTTTGTGCTCAGTGCAACAAATACTTTGTCATTTGGCAGAAGTGTGAAAATTATTACTGTATCAACAGTAAGCCTTTATCATCCTAAATTTTTGTTCTTAGATCTATCTACATACTGGTATTGCTGTTATCTTGGTTGAATTGATTCTGACCCATTCTACTCTTCCCTTTTCTCTGAGTAAACGGAAAAGGAAAGTATTTTTTTCATACATAATTTTTGCATATTGAGAAGTAATAGTATAGTGTATTTGGAAAACTCAGTGCTTTTAGGAAAGACAGGTAAATCGTTATTTTAGTATGCAATGTTTACAAAGGGAGCAGAAATGGCCACTGAAAGCAGAGGCCACAAAATGCCCCCAAAAAGGCAATAGTGTTTCAGGAGATACCAGTATATCTCACAAAATTCACATGGCATCTTCAACTGAATAAGCCTGACCTCTTTACTAGTTTCTGTCTCTAGGAAGAAATGGTATTTTTTCCCCATTTCACCCATACCAGTAATCAAACAGGTAAATAAAGAAGGTCAGTATGTGAGAATACTATGAGCAGTATTCCCTATAAAGAGCAACAACTGCTGCAGTCACTAGTATGTAGGGATGACTTCATCCTTAGATGAAATGCCTTCATTACAAATTGTCTTAGACTGGACATCTATTCAAGAAAGCATTAGTAATATTGTCAGTAATCACATCAAAACATCCCTGTTGCTCTTTGCAAGCCATAAAGACAAAGGTCTAGCTCACAGTTTTGGAATTTCCTATTCAGCAAAGCTGGTGCAAACATCCAAAGAAGATGGTCTGTTTGTGTCCTTTGGCTTGATTATTGCTTCTTTTGTGTAAACCCAATCTGTGGGGATCCATTTAGATTTTTCATTGCTAATAATATCACCACTGTCTTTCATAGCACTATCTATGAGTAAACAGCAAAGCAAGTAAAGATGGAACTAACATGGATATCCCTATTTCCTAGCTGGGAAAGGAGGCACAGTGATGGAAATGACTCATACAAAGTCATTCGGTAGGCCAGTAATTCAGTGAAGACTAGCACTAGGCATGTCAAATTCAGTATAGTCAAATTCAATTAGCATCATGAAAAAAGACATAAACAGAGATTAGCTGAGGTGACATGCGACAAAGAATTAAGAGCTAGAAGGTGTCCACTTGCCAGTTGTTTGATTTCAATGGGTAAAGGTTGTATTATTTCAAAACATTATCAGCAGAATGCCTTGATGGACAGTGTTTTGTGCTTAAAACAGCTGGAACTGAGTTGGTCTATCAGCAAAAAAAAAAAAAAAACAAAACGACCAAAAAAAAACAACCTCTCTCCTCTCCTCTCCTCTCCTCTCCTCTCCTCTCCTCTCCTCTCCTCTCCTCTCCTCTCCTCTCCTCTCCTCTCCTCTCCTCTCCTCTCCTCTCCTCTCCTCTCCTCTCCTCTCCTCTCCTCTCCTCTCCTCTCCTCTCCTCTCCTCTCCTCTCCTCTCCTCTCCTCTCTCTTTTTTCTTTTCTTTTAATTTAGCTGTTGAGTTACAAATAGATTCTTAGAACTACCAAAGAAATGCCTTATCTCCTGTACATTTTAACACAGTGTTTCATTTTACCAATGCTCCTCTTTCATTTGGTTCCAAAATCTTTCTTTCCTTCATTCCTATTCACAACTAACACTCTTTTCATTGTTGGATCACTCTTTTCTGCATATCCGTTTTTCTCCTCTTCACTGTTCTTTTCCCATTTTTTTCTGAAAATTAGCTTACTTTTTCTGTTCTTAGGGTTTTTTGTTTTGTTTTGTTTCATTATCATTTTTAAATATGTAAGTAGCTATATCAGCCACCCTTAAAGTCCTTTGAATACTTATTGTCCTGCATCAAATTCTTCCAAAGGATATATTTATGCTGCATATAGAAAACAGATTGCTGTGCATTATGATACCAAAAAGTAAGACTTACTAACAATGCAGTCTTTGCAAGAGCTGACACAATGTAGATCTAAGGAATAACAATTAAGATTTGGCTTCCATGTTACAAAGGAAAAGTACCCATACAAGCATAGAGAAATTTAAAAGAAACTTACAGAAAATTGCACTTTTTTTTTTTTTTTTAAATTGCTAGAAGTAAATGGACACATGGACACCTGCAGCTACCAGCCAAATGAGGATTCCTCCTGCCTACCCCCTCCCTACCCCTGTTCCCTTACCTCTATGCCTCATTGAATGTAAGAGGCATTGTCCGTACACAGTGGAACATTACCTTTAGAATCGAACCAATTTATGACTTTCTAAAAGAAGAAAAAAAGAGTGAAGAAAAAAAAAATAATGAAAGATTTAGCAAATAGATTGTATTTGGTAAAAGAAATAAGTTCTCAGTTTATGGTTCATAGCAAGTCAGTAGACAATAGCATAACAATAAATTGTAGTACGAACTATCCGTATTACACCAATTAAAGAGCAGAAGACAAAACACTGTATTAGTTCTGCCATGCATACAGACAAAAAAGACTGCAATGATCTTGTGAATAAAGCTTTACATTACTTTAGAGGGACTAATTTACTGAGCCTAAAACTCCCCTTCATCTGAAGGCCTGTGGTGGTTTTACTCAGGTGGGCAGCCGAGCTCCACCACAACCGCTCTCTCACTCCCCCGCTCCTCAAAGAGGAAGGGGGAGAAAATACAACACAGAGAACTCGAGGTTTGAGATGAGAAAGGTTTAATTAAAGTGAAAGGGAATGGGGAGGAAAAACAGAAACAAAAGAAACAATCAGTCCGCGCGGAAGCACAGAGAGAGAAAAAATTATTCTCTACTTCCCATCAGCGAGCGGTGTTCGGCCACGTCCTGGGAAGCAGGGCCTCAAACGTGTAGTGGTTGTTCAGGAGGAACAGCCCCCTCCCCCACGAGAGCCCCCCCTTTTATTGCTGAGTGTGACATCAGGTGTTATGGAATATCCCTTTGGTTGGTTTAGGTCAGCTGCCCCGGCAATGTCCCCTCCCCATCACTTGCCCACCCCCAGCCTGCTGGCTCTTGGGGGCTTGGAAGGAGTCCTGATGCTGTGCCAGCACTACACAGCTATAGACACAACACTGGAGTGATATCAGTGCTGTTCCAGCTATGAGTGCAGAGCACAGCACTGTGCGGGCTGCTGCAGGGAAAAGGTGACTCCAGCTCAGACGGACCCAACACAAGGCCCAGCAGAAAAAAATGCAAAGGGGTGAGGAGTGTCCTACAGGGTGGTACTAGACTTCAGGGCTCTACTCTGGATCTGGAATTATGGTGGGGACTAATCATTTCAGCTTGGGAATCAGCAGCTCTGTGTTTTGATGCCAACACGATGATTCTGTGTTGGGGAGGAGGAGGATGTCTAATCCAGAGGATAATGTCCCACCATTTTCTGCTAGCACAGGCAGCATTCTTAATATGTACGTAATGATGTTGCATTAAGGTCACAAAGCTAGTTTCCAATTGCTAACCCTTGTTGGAACATACAGAAAAAAAAGCTGTGTGCAACCAAAAAGGAGTGAAAGAATTTCATTTACGCTATGGTGTGAAACCAATCCATCCTACAGAAACAGTTTATGCTTTCTCCAAAGATCCCACAATTTCTCACTCTTTTGGAGGCATGGGTACAGATGCACATTACAAACACAGTGGCACCCATACTGCCCATCTTCTGTTGGAAAATCAGAAAGATGCATTGTTTCTAGAAGCTGAAGAGAATCGAAGAGTGTACTAAGGCAGAGTCACGTAGAGAGGTGTCTGCTAGAGTTACTAAATTAGTGGTTTCTGCTCAGTGCTTTAAAGGTTTTGCTGCCGTGGGTGGAATCATAGGACCCCATTCTGAGGGCAAGTCTCCACAACAAATATATGTTTCCCTGAGTACTGGCAGCTCACTGTATTACAGGATTTATTTTGTGTGCCTCCCTAGGTAATCTGTCCTCATGCTTTGCAGCTTTCAGGGCATACTCTGTTTGAGGGGGAGAGGCAGGGGCTATGGCGGCTACACCATGAATTTGAATAATGCAGAAGTTCAGATGTCATGCCAGGAGGGTGTAATGGATGAGTTATTGCCCTTTAGGGCCTTGCCCAGTAAGACCGTGCTTGATTTGAAAGTAAGATTAACACACACACAGATACATAAACACACACACACAGGTATGTTAGGGCTGCATCAGATAAATAAATAAATAAAAGTGCTGAGACCCTTCAGCTTCAATGAAAGTGATGACAGAGCAGAAGCAGTCAACACTTAGGTGTAGACCCTGGTTTCTACAGAGATCTTGTGTTGAGATTACCAGACACTGGATTTAAGCAAAAAGTCTGAAAACAAAAGCATACACTTCTAAGCATCTCATAAATTGCTTTTAACTGCACAAAGTACTGCAGGGTGCATATGAGCACCCCCACATTAAGTTGAATAGCAGCCAGATAAAATATCCTGCATCTTTTGCTGATAATCCTGATGAAAGGAGGCTTATTGTAATAGAGGGAAAATGTAGGAAAGATTTGTAGATCATTATAATTCAGTGACCTGGGTGGGGACATGACACAAACAACATTATTTGATGAATCATAGAAAACTGTAACAGGAAGAGTGGCAATCCTTTCTAGCTTGTTTCCAAACTGGTCATTTCTGTAAGCTAATACAGGCAGCAAAATTTACTATAGAACTGCAGTGTGACAATATAGCTAGGTTAGTCAAAACCTGCTACAGAGGCAAAGATGAAAATATCAGTGTAAAAGCAACAACTGTTTTGGAAAACAGTTCTTTTATTTTCTTGACATAGTTCCTGAGAAGAGGGGGGAAATCCCATTTAGGAGTTTTTCTCAGTATCTCACATATATGGAAAAAAAAAATCCACAGGTTCGCAGCTCATCTGTTATTTAAAAACATCAATCATTAGAAGGCATGCAATTAACTTTTGAAATCTGGCAACTATGTACTGTCAAGTGTGTATAAATACAGAGTTATTTTTGAAAATAGCCCACACAAAATTGAGATATGATACTTCTATGCCTGACAGGAGGGCACACATTCATACAGATTTACATCAAGATTGTAAGCCATATACAATAAAGCAAATTAATAAATTCAACATGAATAAAGCTGATAAAGTCCTGGTTTTTAAAGCAGATATGGTTATCAAGTCCTTTAATGAGTTACTCTGGGAGAAAAAAAAAATACGTTTAAAAGTTCAGTTACAAGATAGATGCCCAAACATATGGCTGATGTTACAAAGTTTCCTACTGGTTGTTGAAATCTGTTGAATATTTTCTTGATATGAGGGAGAAAAAAAAAAGCCATTGAATTCCCATGCTCACTGTTCTCCTTTCAGGATGTTTTCCTAATATGAGACTGCATCAGGTAGCTACAGCTGTGCACTCCAGGTAGGAATGTGCACTTTGACCCTAAATCTGAGTTTTCTGGGAAATGTAGTTTAGAAATCAGAAAGAGAAAAGGATGGTTTTTGATAGGCTTATTTGCAATTGATGAAATTAATGGTTTATCTGAGATATTATGAATAATACCTCTGAAACCAATAAGATGAAGGGCTAAAGAGGATTCACTTGATTAAGTTGTAGCACCAGTGATACACTGATAAATAAAATAAGAGTTGTGTACCATTTTATCTATCATTATTGCTTTCTTTCACCCGCTATATTTCTCCCACTTCATATTTAATGAGTATACCTACTATATAACTTTGATGAGTCTCAGCACAATGCCTCATCTTCTTACAATGAAAAGTACCTTTGCAGAGGGTTATCCAAAGAAGGGATCAAAAAGATCTACAATTTTACATGCACAACTTAGCTGCATCACTAGTATGGATGAAGCTAACACTGAGCAAAGGGACAGATGCAGTGGCAGAAAGAACATAATAAAGTCTGCCAGAATTTCCTACTTGGTAACTTGAGGGTAGGAGTATCTCTCATATTTTTCTAAGAAAGTAATCACTCCCTAGCATTGGTAGAAAAAAGCCATGCTCTACAATCTCCTCCCATGATTTGGCACTCAGGCCTCACTGGCCTTACTTACACTGGGATGCTGCCCCAGCGACAGACACTGTGTCTGTTTCACTGTATCTGCACAACAGCAAAGATTTGCCTTAGTGATATTTCAAGTGTTGTACCTGTGATGCAAACAGTAATTTCCACGACATATTTGGAATCTACAGATATGCCATTTCATTTGGATTTTTGTCAGGCTGAACGCAAAGTGTAGGTATGGCTTTAGTCTTCACAGGATGATCATCAAGACATATTTGTATGTTACTCATAGAAGCCAAAAAGAATTCTGCATCAGATGGAGTAACATTACAACAGTAGAGCAGTTAAGAAAAATGACTCCCTCCTGTGGTGGGACAGAACAGGCATGAACCTGTGGATAACATAAATCACAAAAGAGAAAATTACTCCTCAGCCCTGACTTTCGTTTGTTGTATCGTAGGTAGTTGTTGACAAAGACACCTGCAGTGGATCCTAGAAAAATAAAAGAGAAAGGGATTCTCTTTAAATAACAAACAAACAAAAAAAAAAAACAACAGTAGAAGTTTGTACCAATTACAGATTAAATTACTGGACTATAAATATATTTCTTTTTGATTCCAGTATAAGCCTTGCTGAACTCAATACTTGGTTTGCATTCATTTGGGCTACCCCAGTGTGGCTACCTTAGACAGACAGCAGACTTTGATTCAGTTAGGTGCTCTTACTCTTTATATTACCTGAAGCAAGGAATGAAAACTATGTACATAGCTTCAAACCCTATGCCTCTGAATTGCTGACCTAAGTAGAAACGTGCAGACTCCTTTTATTAGATGTAAGCATTATGCCTAAAAGGGACCTTGATGCGTGAAGCCTGAGGCAGAATCCTGTACTAGTAAAGAATTTCTTGTAGTTTTTTACCTAACCTGATCTTAAATCTTGTGAAGATTTTTCCTGATTTTTAAACTAATTGTATTTAAATTCTGCTCAGATCCATTTATCCCGTGTGTGTGTACAACAATTTACTACCTTGCTGTATTTTCAATGTGCTTTTGCACCTTTGATGATTACTATCCTCTCTCTTTTCAGTCCATGTTTCTGTAAAATAAACAAGCACAGATGGTTTAACTTTTCTTCATGAATCATATCTTCTACACATCTTCCTGTTGCTCACCTGTAGGTTACCTCCAATTGATCTACATCCTTCTTGAAGTGTGCTGCGCAGGAGACACAGTTCATCCATCACTCTAGCCTTGATGCTGCTTCAGAGAATGACAGGATTGGTTCACATATAACATGTACATCTAAAAAGTCAGTTTATTCAGAGAAGTTCTATTTAACATTTTTGCAGTTATATTACATTGCTGGCTTATGTTCTTATGTTCTTAGCTGCTGAATCTTCTTCTGCAGACAGTGTTTTAAGCTAATATAATTGATGCAGATAAGAAGCCAGTTCATGAAATACAGACGAAAGGATCTAGAATTATGACCAGTGCAACAAAGCCAGTAAATACCCACTCAGCGGGGGAGGAGTTAATGAGAGGGTCTGTTAAATCCGTTTTGTGCTGGCATCTCATACACATAATGCATTCCAATCAGACATTTCTGTGGTTTGAACAATTCCTGCCTCTGAAATGTTGGCAGGCTTGGGAATTACAGGAAGACAGACACCTTGAGAGGCAGAACATATTCCAGGCAAGAAGACGTAAAAGAGAAAACAGGAAAAAAAAGGGAGAGAAACAGGGAATAAAAAATGGGGAAGGAAAATAAACAAAAAACAGTGGTAACTAAAGGTATGGAAAAAACTGTTAAGTGTAGTACCAAGTGAGAGAACAACTTATGGTACAATGGGAAGTTTAGTCACTGCATAAGATCAGACTCAACCTTTGACCTTGGTGCAAACTTTCTATCACCAGTAATGAGTATTATGCCAGACACTGTGCCAAATGTGTGCCCCAAGAGCATAAACAGGTTGTAATTTGCATGCCTCTGTCAGATGAGTATCATACCCTCATGCTGAACTGAAGCTCAAAGTCCAGATGATTGGAACAAGCTTGGCATCAGAACCTCACTGAAGGACATACTGAATCTTAAAACCAGCTCTAGAGGTAGATAGTGGGTTCAGTAGTCTCTCAGAAAGGGAGGCCACCTTACACCTAAGAAGCAGTTAAGTAAATGAGGGAAGGAGCCAAGAAAAGACTTAATGAGCAAAATATTAAGGACTGTTAGTAAATGTGTATAGTTAACGCATACTTGTTAAGAATACTTGCCAATTTTATGGCATAAGATCCGTGTCAGAAATGATAACTCTCTCCTTGTCTGTTTCTTATGCTCATTTTTATTCTTTTAGTTCCTTTGCTCTCTTTCAGCCACGTCCTCTTCGTGTTTTCCCTGAGGAAGACTTTCATATGTCTGTGTATCTTAGGTGGGCCTTCATCTCCAACTGTGTGGAGCAACACTGCCAGCCAGTGGCTGCCTGGGATAAACGCGGGCAGATTTCCCTGTGGTTAGCCTTTGGGACCTGGGACAAGCACTCCAGTTACCTGTGATTGATCTGAGCAGTAAGGAAGAGAAAGGTGTGTAAAGAAACCTGTCGCAGAGGCATTATGCCTGCTGCCTGCATTCCCGAGAAATTTCACAAGATTTATTCTGATTTTGAACACCGTGCTTGGAAATGAGCTCCAGGGAAAACGATGTGAAGTTTGACAGACAGTTCAAAATTCCTTTCTCTGGCCACACTGCTCCATTTATAAAGCTTTATATGTGAGCTGGTGTGCAGGTTTTTGCCCCTTAATCCCCTGAGGATTGCTCCCTCATCCTGGGACAGTCTGTTCTCTGTCTGTAAGGCCCTACAGTCACAGTGGTCCAAGTCAGACTAACAGCGCCATGTCCCTTCTGGCACAGATTGGGCAGATTGGGCAATGGAAAATAATGAGATGTATGCCCTGGCAAGTGAATCTTGTTCCTGTTGCCTCCTCTTCTTTTTTTTTTTTTTTTTCCCGATACTTGCCCTTGGGTAACAGCACGCCTGTTAGTTACTGCTGATTGATTAAGCTCTGGGACAAATCCACTGCTGACCACGGAAGGTTGCCCAGGTTCTCCTCCTTACATGCAGGAAAAGCCTTTCCTGTCGAAGGAGTGCGGGTAAACGTGTCTGTGATGGATTGTGAAAACTGATATCCAATAGACCTTTGAAACATTTTACCACGAGCCATTTCATTAAAAGGCTCTGGGGAGGGCTGGCGTCAGGCAGCAGTGTGTTACAGGTGACCTTTCCTTCTGCAGGTTTGTAAGAGTGAATGTTACACTTTATCAGCATGTGGCAAACGAGCAGAAAAAATGAATTACTGAATTTTTCAATCGCCTGTAGGAAGCAACCTGCCACACCAATTATTTTGGATGAGTGATAATGATAACGATAATCATTTGCTAATGCCTGTGCACTAAAAGAGCGTTCAGCAAATGGTTTCAATCCACACCTACCAATGCTTCTGTATTTGTGAATATTACCTTACTTTCAATAAATATTTATCATTACTAAGTTGATATTTGTTTAATATAGTTCAACAAGCTTCACATATTTTTGCCTATAAAATATTTGAATTTCTGAATACTGTGAGAACTACCTGCTTTAATATTCTACAGTGCCGTTGTTCTTCCTTTTTTTTTTTTTTTTTTTTTTTTTTTTTAAATCTCAGAATTATTAATCTCCATGAATTCTTATTGTTAGCCTAAGATTTCAGCAATAGTTAAACTGATATTTGGAGGAAAGAAAACCTACCATTTATCCCCAGTCCAATTAGCTGATAATAACAGTGAAGTAAGTGTCAAAAATATAAAAACATTTTGTTCTGAAATTGTAACTATATCCAAGGTCGTTTAGACAAAATCTAGCTTGTTTGCTTCTATTGAAACTTCACGGAAACATGACAAAGACTCACCAGTTCAAAGAAGCAGGTGGGATAGGTGACAGGGGAAGGGAAGGGAAGGGAAGGGAAGGGAAGGGAAGGGAAGGGAAGGGAAGGGAAGGGAAGGGAAGGGAAGGGAAGGGAAGGGAAGGGAAGGGAAGGGAAGGGAAGGGAAGGGAAGGGAAGGGAAGGGAAGGGAAGGGAAGGGAAGGGAAGGGAAGGGAAGGGAAGGGAAGGGAAGGGAAGGGAAGGGAAGGGAAGGGAAGGGAAGGGAAGGGAAGGGAAGGGACCACCAGATGGAATGTATAAGTAATCTTTAGAGAAGAAAGGAAACAATTAATCGTTCTGCCCCTGAGACCCTCACTCTTCCTGATCTCCCTGGCGCCGTGATCGTCCAGCTCCGACGTCAAAGGGGAGCGGGGAGCAGCCGTTTGGGGAGACTGAGGAGCAAAGCAGCTTCTACCGTGCAAAACCCGGCATTTAGGCAGAGGTTTGGGAAGGCAGACGGCGACCTGCAGGGGGGCGGGGGCTCGGGGGCGGTGGCTTCTCCCCGCTGCACCGCCGCCTCCTCCGGATCCCCCGGGTCCCCCAGGCGGCCTGTGCTGTGCTGACAGCGGCCCTGGCTGCCCGGGAACCCAGCGGAGCCCCCCGCAGTCTCTTCGGCCCGGCCCGGCCCTGGCATCGGCAGGGCCTCCCGCCGCCCCTGGGTGGCGGTGTTACCCCGTGGGACGCGGTCCCGCACCCGTCCTGCTCCGCGCCCCCAGGGGGCTCGTCCCTTCCTGGCGGGGTGTCGGGGGGGTGGGGGCACGTCGTCTAACACCGGGAAAAAAAGGGGGGAGAGGTACTGGGGAGGCAAGAAGAGGGTGAGCATAGTCAGTGCCCCCGGGGGGATGTCTGGATTAAGTTACGGGGCTGGAGAAATAGTTTTGCAAGGGGAAAATATGGCTTCATCATCTTACTTAAAAAAAAAAAAAAAAAGTCTGGGAGGAAAAAAAAGGATATTTAAACAGAAAGAACGGGGAGGAATAACTCAGAGTTTTAAAAAGACGAATTATAAACAGCTAAGAGTTAGGAATAAGGGAGCAGAGGTGGTGGGGAGGATGGCTGGGGATGGGGGGGTGCAAAAAGAAGTCGAGGTGCAGCGAGAGGCAGCGGCGGAGTAGGACGGGATCGACCGCCTCTGTGTCACCCCGGGGTGGCACCAGGGGCCCCAGATGAGGCCGCTCTCTCTTCCCCTCAGCTTCTGCTTCCCTCGCCCGGAGACCCGCTGGACATCCTTGAGTGCTGCCCCAAGCAGAGCCAGTTTGGGGGAGCAGGGTGGCTATGGGAGGCATCCGAGGATGACCTCCAGTTTCACACTGTGTCACTTCAACCACGACAGCCTGTCTGGGCTTTAAAAAATCCTTTGTTCTCTCCATCAGGACAGATGAAGTTCTGTGTTCAGTCTCTTTTGCTTGCTTGTCACTGCCTGCTTGCCTTTCAGCCCTCACTGATGTGCGTTTAGCTGTTTCTCTTGAAGAGATGCCTAGAGCTATTGGTGTTTACTGTTACTACATGTATATGTACGCTTGTGTGCAAGTGGGCATAGGTGCACAGGTTTATCCATATCTCTATAATTTACCGCAGCCCACAAGCGTGTATTGAGTGCTATTTAGACATGCGTATGCATGCAGATATATGCCTCCGGACAGACACACTTTGTGTAGTAGACTGGAATAGGTAATTCCACAGAATGCAGGAATAAACTGAACAGCTCTGAAATGAGTGAGAAAAAAAAGGAAGGGAAGGGAAGGGAAGGGAAGGGAAGGGAAGGGAAGGGAAGGGAAGGGAAGGGAAGGGAAGGGAAGGGAAGGGAAGGGAAGGGAAGGGAAGGGAAGGGAAGGGAAGGGAAGGGAAGGAAGGAAGGAAGGAAGGAAGGAAGGAAGGAAGGAAGGAAGGAAGGAAGGAAGGAAGGAAGGAAGGAAGGAAGGAAGGAAGGAAGGAAGGAAGGAAGGAAGGAAGGAGAAAGAAAGAAAGAAAGAGAGAGAGAAAGAAAGAAAAAGAAAGAAAGAAAGAAAGAAAGAAAGAAAGAAAGAAAGAAAGAAAGAAAGAAAGAAAGAAAGAAAGAAAGAAAGAAAGAAAGAGAAAAGCCTTGCTTGACTGTGTCTGAACACAGTAATTTCACGAAGAGCAGTAAACTTAATATCCCAAACTTATGCTAAAATCCAACCATATCCGTTTTTTAAAGGACGGGGAATGTTTACTTGCTTCGGAAAATGAAATCAAATTTAGTGACAGGCGTTTTTAAGTGCACAGCAGGGTTGAACGGCCAAAGAGAAATGGCCTGGACACACACACACTACGTTTTAGGATACAGAGCTATAAGCAACCTGGGATTAACGCCTGCCTCTTTATAATTAAAAAGGAAAATAATAATAATAAATTAACAATGTATTTCGGGAAGCCAATATATTACAAATGCAGCCTCATTACCATACTAGAGGAAATGAAAAAAAATGCTGCAGCTTGAGACGACGAGTATTTTAGTTCCCTTTTTGGATACATTTCATGTGTTTTCCCAAACACTCAGGCTGAGGGACATGCCTACTGAAACATAAATACGCACAGAACTTGCACACGCACATACGCACGGACAGATAAGACATGTATTAGATTCTGACACATACAGGGTGGGGGGAAGAGCAGGAGAGAGAGAGAGAGGGAGAGAGAGAGAGAGAGAGATCCTCCTACCTGGAGCCATAGATTGCAAGATACGTAGTGTTACCTGGGGAAGTCAGAACAAGTAAAAACACATTGAACTTAAGGGCTCTATGAGGCAGTTGATCAAGATCAGTGCTTGCTCATTTTCTTCCTCAGACTGTCTGTCTTGGGTTTTTGTTTTACCGTTTTGAACAGCTCTTTCTATTTTCCTCCCTCTTTAGCTTTACTATCGGAGCCGGCTTTGGTCACCATGGCTCTGGGAAGAGCTGCTTATCTGCACTTTGTTGATTTTTTACAGTTTGGCCGGCTTTGCTTCGGGGCAGCTTCAGAAATGCTCTTGACTGGGATTTAATCGACAAGATCAGTTCCACTTTTTGTGCAGTTTTTATGGCTCAGTCCATTCCCTAGATCATGCACAGAAACTTTCGCAAGTGGATTTTCTACGTGTTTCTATGCTTTGGAGTCATCTATGTCAAACTAGGGTAAGTCCTTTTGCACCACAAACCTTGTCTTTTGGGTCACGTTAGCGCGGAGCAAGCGCAGCCGAAAGAAGAGAAGCGACCGAGCGACAAAAGGACGGGAAGCGATCGTGTCTCGCCGCCGGGACCCCGGGGCAGGGTCGCGGTGCGGGGCCCGGTGGCGGCGGGGTCGCTCCGGTGTCGCGGAGCCTGGAGGGAGCCGCTCACCGGGGAACGCCGGATCCTCGTGTTTTGCACCGCTCAGCCGGGCTTCTGTATTAGCTCTGGCTCACGGTAGCCTCGGAGCAAAAAAAAAAAAAAAAAAAAAAAAAGCCTGACAGAGTTAACTCAGCCGCTGCTGATGAGACAATAGAGCGGAGCTTAAGTATTAAAAAGGAGAAAGGGGCGGGAGGAGGGGATTTGTTTTATGCAGGCCTAGACACAATTTGCGCTCCTAACCATCACGCCAACGTTGTGAAATTAACTTGACAACTGCTCCGGCTGCCTCCGCATCCCGGCGGTCGGCCGGACTGGGATGGGGGGGGGGGGGGGGGGAAGGGAGGGGGGCGCCGGCAGGGGCGTCTCGGGGGAACCGGGGGGGACCGGAGGACCGGGGGGGCCCGGCCAGCGCTGCCGGGGATCTCGGCGGTGTCTCCGCGTTGCTGGATGGCAGCTGCCGATTCGGCTCTGTGATTTCAGTCGCTAAGTTTCTCCCTCTGCCTCTCCCCCTTTACCTGGGTGCCCTTATTAATATTGTTCGTCGCAGTAGGCTGACTTGAGTTGAATTTCCACATTCCTGAGCCCCAGCCGAGTCCTTACCTGTCGAGCTACAACCTCTTTAAAGATCCTGTCTTTGCATAGCTGTGGGATTTTTTTTTTTTTTTTTTTTTTAATGATCAAGAATGCATAAGGTGAGTTGCAATCCGAAAACGCTTGCTTCCCGCCTTGAAACCAACACGGGAAAGAAGGGGCAGCTCGCGTGTGTGTGTGTGTGTGAAGGGGGAGCACGTCCCCGGGGAGTCAGGCCAGAAGCACGGAAAGGGCCGGCAGGGACAAGCACGGAGCCGGCCGCCAGGACCCTCCGGGGTCGCGCAAAGCTGTCGCCCGCTGCCACCCCCCGTCTCCTCCTCGGCCACCCCCCCCCCGAGCAAAACGGGCGGCGGCGGGGAGGAGGGTGCCGGCGAGGCAAAAGAGAGGCGGTCTGCAGCGGGGGGAGCGCGGGAGCCGGTTGCACGATTTGGGGTGGGGGTGGGGGGCCGCTGAACCAGGCTGCAAACGGGATCAGAAGGAAAGCGGTGCCCCCGCCGCCCGCTGCTCCTGCCCGGTCCCTCCCGGCCCGGCCCTGCCCGGAGGGTCCCCAGCAGGTTGCATTCACCTTCGCTCGCCCATCTGGCTAGCCACCTAATTCGTGGCCCGGGCAGTGCCGCAGGGCTCCCAGCCAGCCCTCACGGCTGCAGGTGCCCCGGAGGGGCTCCCCGCGGAGCCTCAGGGTGCGGGCCGGGCCGGGTACCTGCACCGCCGTCCTCCTGATCCTTCTGAATCCACCCAGACGGGGCGCCCCGTCTGCCCCGGTAGCTGACCGGTAGATTCGGTGCAAAGGCGTCCCTCGCGGAGGAGCAGACGAGCTGAAAGAAAAGGGTTTGCAGAAGGAGGGGTAGTGCTAGCGCTGTTCGCTTTCACTGCGGTTTTAGTCGTAAAGGAAACAGAAGATTGGGCACGTGTTACAGTCTGGAAGGCAGATTTCTTTTCGAAATTGATTGTGGCTGTTTTAGAAGGGGATTCGTGAGGGAAAAAAATCGCAAGAATGCTGTCGAACAGAGCCTGGAAATAAAATTGAGTGGAGGGCAGGAACAGTAAAAGCCCTTACAGAAACCCCATCAGATCCATCACCGTGCCTGTAAGGCGATGAGAATACTTCATTTTCCCTGAACAATGGGAGAGAAATTTGCTCTGAGATCCAGGGCTACTTCTAGGCTAGGCATGTGGGATGCAATTATTTCCTCTTTCATCAGCCACTGGAACTACCATTTTGTTGAAACCATATCCTCTAAGCGTAATGATACCTTTCCTAGTGAGCTCTGTGCGTAGCAAAGGCGGGGGGGTGGGGGGGCGATGAAGTGAGATAAAACACGGTTTGCCTCCCCGTGCCTTAGGTTTAGTTTGCAGGGTGAAGGAGAGATGGAGGTAGCAAAGAGCTTGGCTCATGCAGTTACGTTATTTGCCACCGAGCACGTGTTCTTGTCTTAATAAAACGTGATCAGAGCTGGGCTTTCTGGCTGGACAGGGGCGAAGGGGAGCACGAGGGGAGGGAAAACAAGACAATGCCTAGCTGCTGAGCTGCGGGGCTGCTGCTGCGGCACGGCAGGGTCCCAGCGGCGGCTTGGAGTGGAGAAGCCGCTGTCTGCAGTATGGAGGAAGGAGCGAGACCCCACTCAGGTGGTCCTCCCTTCTGCCATTCCTCCCTCCATCCCTCCTCCATCACTCCCTCACACGGAATTCCCGTTCTTCCCACTTCCATTTTGCATTCCCCAGTATGCTTCTGGCCGTGTCGAGCCTTGCTCCCGCACCGGCCGGCACAGGTGAGGGGAGTGAAGCCGCGGTGACCAGCAGCCCCCCTGCCCCCCGGCACGGCGGGGGTCGCTTCTCGCCGTTGCGCCGTGCAGCCCCCCTGGCTTCCAGCATCTAGCGGCGAAAACAGAGGCAATCAAACGGCGACCTCGGCTGGCAACTGGATTGAAACAGACATGTTTCCTGCGAAGATCGCAGAGCAGCCAGCTCCAGTTTAATTAATAAATGCGTCGGAAGTTCAAAATCGCAGCTGTGCCACAGATGCAAGTCGCAGCGGATGCTCTGGGGATGAGTGCTGGGACCTTCTGGAAAGACGGAGCCGCTGGCAGTGCCCAGATCGGGGCTCGGGGGGCAAGCCCCCCGTGTTCCCCGTCGTCTTTCCTGGACGGATAGAAGGCGGGCAGCCAGTGGGAGCGGAGAGGATGCCCGCGGGGAGGAGGCCGAGGTGCGGCTCAGGGTGTGCAGCAGGAGGGAGGCAGGAGCTGGCCCTGCCCGGGGAGCAACGGAAAGCTTGACCCGGCGGCTCCTGCCCCAAACGCCAACGAAATCCCGCTCCCCTCTGAGCCTCCCCGCCCCTGGGCGCAGCCTCGACGGCAGCCACCATGAGGGAGGCAGCGCCGGAAGTCCCGGAGAGGTCTCGGGAGGAGACGAGAGGGCTTCAACCGTGGCCCCCCGGCCCTTCGCCACGATGCCTTTGGCTATGCTGCCACAGCCAGCCCGTCGTCGGGTCGCGTCAAGGGACTCATCTTTGACCCCCTTCTTTTCCCCTGCAATAGACTTGCAGCTCTGTGAGGTACAAGAAATACCTGGTTAGGACCTGAAAGAAGTCCAGTGCGTTGCCTGCTGGACGTGCGGTCAAAGCTCTTTCCGTCTTCTGACGTGCTCTTCTGCCGGACACTGCAGGTTTTGGTGTAAGATAGAAACAGCAGCTGGGAATACATAAAAGAAAGAAAAGGGAAATACTTTATTCATGCCTGCTCTGCTTCATCTGCCTTCCATCGCACCGTGCCGGCAACCATTTCGGTGCCGTCCTGCCCTTATTTTGTCAAAAAAAAACATGTTTGAGGGAGAAGAAATGACAGATGCTGAAATGCCCGTATTAGGGGCTACCACCAGTACCAGCTCCTAGAGTGCCACACCATTTTATGTGGGTTGTATTCGGCTTAACAAGTCGGTTTATTCGACAAAACAAGTGCACTTCTCGCTATTCCAGACTGCCATATATATAGATACAATTTGCAGAGAATTTAACGCGTTATTGTTATCACCGGCATCATTGCTATTAATTTTCCGACGTAATAATCGGCCCGCGTTTTTAGCGAAAAGAATTATCTTCCCAAAATGAATCGGCACGATTTGGTTGATTTTATAAGACTTTCCTCCCTCTACACGACAAAGCTATCTTCCTCCCAAAGCTGTGCAGAAGGGCAAAGCGTCTTCGTTTCATCCGGGCTGGCTTTCATCCCTGCCAGCCTCACTTCGAAATTTTCCAGCGTTTACTTTTCATTTTTAGAATTCACTTTCTTCCCTTCCTTCCCCCGCCAGGCACATATTTAAAAGCACATTTTAAAATATATCTGAAGCCGAGAAAATGCTAGAAATAACCCATCAAAAATCTCTCCCCGTTCTCCCAGCTCGCGCTCGGCTCTGCTGCCCCAGCCACTTCTTACGTCTGAGAGGGGCAACGGGCATCACGAGAGATACACAGCTATATGTTTCTCTCTCTATATATGTGTAGACAGATGCACACACACACTTAAAGAAATAAATACGACAATTTCAGAATCTTAAAGAATTACAAATAAATAAGAGGATTCTCGGATGTAAGTAATTGAGAGGCTTAAACTTATGTCCCTCATTAATCGAGAGTAGCGTCCTCCAAATGACGCTCACTGTACCAGCGCATGCATTATTCAACTTGTAGATGAAAGTCGTTAAATGAAACAAACCCCCGAGGAGACTCTTATCGGATATTCGGCGGGAAACACCGTTTTTACACCAATTCTACACTCGCGATTCCATCTGAAGGCTTATTTCGTTGTGCCGCAGGGACAGCTGCACCCATGTGCCAGGACTGGTTAACTCGAGGAGGTGTATCCGGGGTGTCTGGGGTAGCTCTCGGCCAAGAAAGCTCCTTCGGTCGTTACGCAATTAACCCGAGACGAACATTACAAACGCTACAGACCAAGAAGACTTAGGAGCCCAGTTCTTTTTCGCTCCGGCTGCACTTCAGCTAAACTCGCCGCGGCGCACAATTCTCTTCGGGGCTTCGTTTGGAGACCCGAAGCCCACGTCCCTCCAGCAGGCTCCCATCAGCGGGACTTTGTTTCCTTACCCGAAAACCAGATGAATCCAGGGCTTCGTGGGGCGAGGGGCTCCCGCTGGTGGCAGCAGGGTCGGGGCGAGCTGCCCCGGCCCGGGGCCCGAGGGGCACGCAGGGGAGAGGGGGCTGATTCGCCGGCAAAGCGCCTAGCCCGCCCTGCATCCTCTGGGAAAGAAGGAGGGAAGGGGAGAGGCGGCAGCTCTGGCCCCGGGGGCTGCGGAAGAGGTTCCCGGCCGTCCGGGCGCTGCGGCCCCCGCTCGCCCCCGTCCCCCGGCTGCTGCCCACCCGTCCTTTTCCCCCTTCTCTCACGCCAAAGCCAGCCCCGCCAGGAAGCTACGAGTGTGCATGTCTTTATTTCTCAGGCGGGCTACGACAAAGTGTTTTTTTTTTTTTTTTTTTTTTTTTTTTTTTTTTACAGAGGTCCTCCCAAAATCGGAGCTTGATTTGCAACAGCAGGGGCAACAAGAGCCAAGAGCGCTCCGGGACTGGAGGGGACGGCGGAGCCCTTCGGGGGAGCTGGGGCAGCCACCCATCATAAAGCAATTAACCGGGAGCTGCCGGCTCCTCCAGGACGTCTCCAAGCCAGAGCCCAAGAGCTGCCTTCCCCGAGGCACGAAGCGAGCCGCCCCAAAATGCAGCGCTTAGCGGGTGGGGACCGCTCCGAGAGTTGGGCGTACGGACAGGGCTGGCCCGGGGAGAGAGGGTGCATTGCAGTCCGGGCGACATCCGTGTCTCTCTATTGTCATCCTCTCCTTTAAAAAAAAAAAAAAAAAAAAGAGGGAGAGAGAGAGGGAGAGAAAAAAAGTAGGCGGATTGCAGTGACTGACTGCCCAATGGCAGCCCCGAGTCTCAGGAGAGTTGCAGAGAGAGAGAGAGAGAGAGAGAGAGAGGCACTTTCTGCCATCCAAATCCCTTAAACCATCCTCATTCCAACACGAGAACCCACTGTAACAACTTCCAACCACTGAGACATGACAGGCAGGAGCCCAGAGGCAGCAGCAGCAGCGAGAGCAGCAGCAGCAGCACGTACTCTGCACAGAGAGCAGCATTAGCACCAGGGGAATACTAGACACAACAATACAAACAAACAAACAAACAAACAGACAAAGCCCCCCCAAGCCCAAGGGACTGGATTCCAACTCAGATTCAAGCCACAGCTGACACCAAAAAGGGTGGGGAGTTACGACCAGGGGGGGCCAGAAAGGAATAACCAAGGAAGCGAACTCCAAGAGTGTAAACGGGATTCAGCCATGATCCTTTTTTCATCTCGCAGTGTGTTACTCTCAGTGTATTACCCTCAGATTTTCCTCATCCTTACCAGTGGGAGTTACCTGTAAGTGATCCAGATTTTTTTTTTTAATTGTTATTTTTTCCAAATACCGTTTGAAATGCCCCCGCTAGCTACCTAGGGGCAATGCAAGCAGAGGGAGCCGGGACAAGCCAGCCAGCCCGGGCGGCGGCAGCTCCGCGCAGAGCGTGGTGGTGAGGATGATGATGATGATTGATGATGATGTTGGTGGTGGTGGTGATGGCGGCGGAGCTGCTGGCGGTCGGGCTCCGGCAGGGGAAGGTGCACCGCCAGGTAACTCCCGGGGCTGCCCCGGCGGGGCCGGGACCCTGCGCGCCCCTCCGCAGGGCAGTGGCACCGGGAGGGCGGCGGGCACGGGGCGCGGAGCGGAGCGGAGCCGAGCGGCGTCTCCCCGGGGCCTTCGAGCCCGACTCCTCCTCCTCCTGCCGTAGAGGAGACGGCCACGGCTCCGTGCTCGCCAGGGGAGACCCAGCCCGCAGCCCGAGGGGAGCTGCGGCCGCGCTGCGCGGAGGCGCAGGCTGGCCGGGTGCTTTTGCTCAGGAGGGATCTGCAGTCCCGCAGATAGAGCTGGCTCCAGGACCTTTTCCTTGTGAGGAAGGGGGTGGAGGTAGGGGTGGGGGAAATGAGAGTCGGTGGGTGGGACTGCAAGGAGTTTCGGGCTCGGTTTTTTAATATCTATATCTGTATCTAACTTTGCGGGGGAGAAGTAGCGTACAGGCAGCTACGTGCGGGCTGCGGGGAGCGGCGGCCGCCGCGCTGCTGCGGGTCCCGGGCAGGTCCGGGACGCCGGCCGGGGGGGCCGGGGCTGCGGGCCAGGGGTCCCCGCACCGACCCGCCGCCGTGCCCGGGAGCCCGGCCGGGGCTGCGCTCCAGAGCCCCGAGGGGCTGCTGGAGGGGCTGCCGAGAGCCCTCAGGCGAGGCGCGCCCACGTTTTGGGGCAGCAGCGGGGACAGGAGGGCGCCGGGGGCTGGAGTAGCTGGTGTAGCGCCCGGACCCGCTCCCTCCCTTGAGCATCCCTCCGGGACCCGGCGCGCCCCTCCGTGCGGGGCGCCGGGCTCGGGGGGGGCCCAGGGCTAGCTCTGAGGCGGGCAGGTCGCCGGCTGTGCCCGGGGAGTCGCCTCGGCTCCCGCCTGCGCTCGGAAGAGGCTGCTTCGGTGTCACCTCCTCAAATCCCCCCGGCTGCAGGGGCCGGGAGGATTTCTCTTCTATCCCACCCCCGCGGCGAGCACAGATCTCTGTTCCACGGCGGGTGCAAAATTGGAGCTCCTACCCCTGAGTTGCATGTGGCTTTTCTTTCTTTCTTTCTTTCTTTCTTTCTTTCTTTCTTTCTTTCTTTCTTT
The DNA here is from genome assembly GCF_009819795.1 of Aythya fuligula. NCBI lineage: Eukaryota > Metazoa > Chordata > Aves > Anseriformes > Anatidae > Aythya > Aythya fuligula. Next base: position 71,885,454 of record NC_045559.1, read on the forward strand.
CTTTCTTTCTTTCTTTCTTTCTTTCTTTCTTTCTACCTATCCATCCATCCTATCCATCCTATCCATCCATCCCTCTGACTATTTTTCTTTCTGTACATGCAGGCAAGCAACACACATGCACATAAACCAGCACGTGTGCGTGTGTTCTTCCGTGTGCATATTTTTTTTTTTTTTTGGGGGGCTATAGAAAAATATAGCCCACCGCTAGGCAAAAAAAAAGTAGGAATAAACACAGACATAAAAAGAAACTAAACGCCTATTTCTGTATTCTTAATTCTTAATGAAATGCACATGCCTTGGCTACCGATTTTTAAAGGCGCTTGATTTATGGAGCCACGTTAGGTTTAATTCGGTGGGATGCTACTGATTAGACCAAACAGCCTGCTTCTCTTTCCAGGCAGGATGAGTCTGCTGGTAGGTGACCCAACAGCCCGTGAAAAAATTGCAATGCCATCTTCTTTTTTCAAACAGGAGGAAGGAGTCGTGATAAATAAATAAATATACCCATTTAATATAAACGTAGCCATATTTTTCTCAAAACCGTAGGAAATTACTATCCTACAAAGTTTGCCTTCTATAAATAATTCAAATCTTGAAACAAAAGTTTTAAACCGCACACCAGATGCTGGCATGCTAGTGGTTTCCCTTGCTGTGTGACATAATTATAAGGTCCGAAAGCAAAAGCTATAGAAGTATAATAATAATACTAAGGCGACTGCTGAGGGGAAATACAAGGGGAGCAATGCCTGCTTTATTTAGAGCGAACCGCTCGGGGATCTTTTGAGCGCTGCCCTGCGACAAAGCGAACTTGTTGCGGGGAAATAATGCTGCCTCGGTTCATCCCGCCGGCGGCAGGTCACTGGGAGCTGGACCCACGGAGCCGGAGCCGCAGGGACTATTGCAGTCCAGCAGAGCAGAAGGGAAAGGGATCAGGAGGTGAAAGCCAACAAAGCGCAGCCCCAAACCAGCGCGGACGTCCCTCCGGCCATCCATCACCCCGCGGGGACGCAGCCGCCGCCTCCCACGGGCCCCGCTCCCCCCGGCCCCGCTTTCCCCGGGTCGCCTCATCCCCAGCCTCTCTCCCTCCATACCTTCTCCCCTCGGCCCCCCTCCCCTAGACCCCTCTCTCCCCGGCCCCGCTGCTAACCCCCAGCAGCCCGGAGCGAGCTGGGCACGCTGCGAAGCTTCGCCTCGCTCCCGCTTGGAAGTGAAAAGAAAGAGGAGTTATTTCAGTGCTTAATGGATAGTAGCCTAGAGAACTTGCGGTGTTTATTTTGTGGGTAAATATACTCCTCAGGCTTACTAATGGTAGCTTTTGAAGATTAAAGCATAGTAGAGCCTGTTCAAGCATTATCTTCTGGTGTCTGGTTCTGCTACCCTCGCTCTCTGGAGGGGAGGATGCTTCCCAGGCTGCTATTTACTAAACTCCCATGGACTGTCAATGATTATGTTAATTGTGCCCGAGATCTCTATCATCTCTTGGTCGTGCGAGCAACAATTCGTCTTCCGAGCTGCTGGTACTCAGGGGATAAAGGCAAAATTCACGAGGGCAATTTGCAGCGGACGAGCAGAGGGAGAGCAGCGCGTCTGTGCCGCGTCTGTCCCGCTGCCTGCGAGCCGGGCACAGCACGGGTCGGCACGGCTCGCGTGTTTTGCCAGCACGGCTGTAACACACAGCCCGTCCTGGTCAAATGCAATTTTGAAAAGCGTGCAAGCAGAAAGGCACACAAGGCCTCGGTGCTAAGCGTGCAATGTCCGGGAGAAGACACGCAGATTTAAAGAACAAACTTCTTTATAAAGTCGATTTCTGTACTGTGAACATGCTATCTGCTAAAGCAATCTTTTCCGGCGCGCTCACCTACTAACCTCTGGCCCTCTGAGACACTGTAAACATTTTTACAACCAGAAGCAATTAGTGTCTGACTTTTCGGAAAAGAAAACCGACTTCAGGTAGAACGGCTGGTAGTAGGGTGACTGATACATGTTAATGCACTGGACATACGTTGGTAATCCAATTACATATTTAAAGTATACAACTGACATTTAATAATACCGATGTAATTAGTATAAATGTCTTAAAACAGGATTAGATATAACACGGTTTGGCACCATTTCTCACAGTGCGTGTTTAAGTGCACGTGTCTGTATGCATACATGTAATTAGCTTTTGAAAAAGATGGGGCTGTTCTGGCTTTCCATTTGTGTATCGCCTTCACTGTTCATCTTCTTCAGGGTTGGGTGCATTCACTAGCAACATGAGAGTGTTTTTAATAAGCTTATTTTGGGGATTATCTGCTGGTACATAGAGTTAATTCAGTTATTTGCTAAAAAGTGATTGGGAATAACTTGTAAGAGAGTGTGTATGTACAAGGTAATAGCAGCATAAACCTTCAGAGCAGCTAAGCATTCTGACACCACAGTATAGCAAATAATTTTTATTAGCCAGTAGGTATTACTGGCAGATTATGAAATATAGGAGAAAAATGCCTTTGTATGTTTTGCGTCTGTTCTGCTGATGCTGTCACGTCCTTATAATTCCACTTCCTTTACAACAGGGCTTCTCCATGCTTGTGGGAAGTGGGTTAGAAGGAGCATGTATTTTTCACATGCTTACAGGAAAGTACTCATGCCTAATCCCTAAAGATTAGGATTGCTAGAGATGGTCCCTGAAATTTTTCTCTTAATCTGGGCAGTGTAGGAGGGAGCTACACAAACACAGAAGAGCAAGCCCGCTCTGTGTTGCAGCTTCTTCAAGAGGAGCCCACTCTTCCCATCCCAGTGAGATCAGAGCTATGTTGACCTCTGTGATAAAACTTGTTATTGGAATGGGATTGTCTCTGGCCCAGTCACTGGACTGTGGTGTTAATCTGTTGTTTCACTGCTCTCGTGCCTTGTTCATCTTTTTGCTGAGGCTGTGTATACTTTGGGGCAAGCTCGCTCTCTCAGCCTCTATTTGTGCAGCATCCAGTGTGCAAAGAGAGTTCTGGTGGGATCTTTAGATTCTCCTGTTCCATAGAACTTCATAATACTCATTTATAAGAGGATTTGGAATAGGACTACAACTTTATTTTGCCTCCACAGATGTATTGGCTTAGATACAGAAGAGGTGAACTCCCAAATTATATTGACTATTTTTTAGGATCACCTAAACCACCTTTTCTTTTGCTTAGGAGAAACAAGAAAAATAAAGAAGATTTGCATGCTGTGCTGCCATAATCACTGTAAGATTGGTTTACCTGTCTGATAGAGGCTATTTCCATCTGTTGAAGCTGCCACACAAAGACAGAAAAGTGACTGTGATATAACTTCCTAGTAGCTTTAGAAGATCAAGTCTACCATTTCTCCAAGACACCCAAACCAAAATTCCCTGTCTAAAACTATAGGACTCTGGTAAACATGCCACCCTTCTTCCTGTTTTGTCTAGGCCAAACACTGGATATCCCTGAATTTAAATGCAGATGGATGTAGCCCCCATTCTCAATAGTTTGTGGCAAGCAGGTTCTGGGGATTAGATTTCTAGCACCCTTTAAATTTTAAAAACTCATGACAAATAATTATAAGGAAAGGTGGTAGCATCTAGAATTTGTAGAATGACAGCCTGCAATTATTACATGTGTTGCATTACTAACACAATATTACCATTGGATATAAAGCATCATTAAATATGCAGATGAGCAGGTCAGGTTTAAAGAAGATATGCTAGCGTATTAAAGAACAAGGCTAATCCCTCAGAAAACAATCTTTCAAAGGAGGTGTTAAAAAGCCAGAGAAAGAAAGCTGCAATTATACTGCTAGACTGACAAACACATTTTATGCAATGGAAAAAATACACCATGTGGACCTGGCAATATGGCACGGTAAAGGTAGAGTGGTGCCAAGTGTTTTCTTGGTGCATGCAGCTGTATAATTTGGGCTGAAATACTGTCAAAGGGATTCCCCAAAACACACCTTAATGCTGTTGTGCTCCCAGGTTGCTACAAACAGCAGGAAGCTGGGACCAGCTCTAGATCAAAGGTGTTCTGCAGGCATGCTGACACCAAGCATTACAGAACTGTTGCAAGGGTGATTTCTTCAGCCCATAACCTTTGCACATCATTTAACCCACAGTGGATTCTCACCAGTGTTTTTCACATATGTTGGCAAAACACATCTACCTGCTTGCTACCTGACAGCTGGCTTTTTGCAGCTCTAGGTCATATGCTTGACTCTTCTCATTATTTTTGTTCCTCCCTCCTTAATGCTTCATTGCCCTCCTGTACAGCATTGCCCCAACCTGTCCCAGTTCAGGCACACAACTTTTATAGTATGGCAGTAGTACCTACACGGAAGAGTTGTGTGGGAACCAGCCAGGCCTCTGGCCATGAGAACCATGACCAAAATATCAGTGCATGAAAGCAAAATATCCTTGACTTCTGGAATTTTTCTGTGTATGCAGGCAAAGAGCTGAATGAGCTTGTCACTGAAAGATGTGGATTTACAAGCCCAGAATTACTTGGGAAGCTAAGAAAGATCAGGAACTCAGGCATGCTCTGGAAGAAAAGTCAGGGAAAGAAGGTTCTTCAAGAATATCCGTCAGTCCTTTAAGGATTATTAGCACCTTCTCCATCTCTTTTACTTTCCCTTCTGTCTTGCCCCAAATGTAACATTTTCCTGACATGACACATTTTCCCTCCTTTGTGGAAAAAAATGCATAGGACTTGGTAGCTGCTTCAAGATAGCTCCTATATATTAGTTCTTGCTAAAATACATGCATAAGAAGCTCTGCAAATACTTCAGCTGGTGCAAATGTGACAAAATTTTAGCTACAGAGACACAAAGGATTTTCTTAGTAGAGTTCTCTATCTACATGCGATGTATTTCTGTGACTTCTCTCTTCTGTTACTGCCTGAATGCTCTTAGGACAAACCTTTATCCAAAGCACGGAATTGCTTTTTTCCACATTTCTCTTAGGCTTTGTTTCCCCTTTAAAGACAGTTTTCTCAACAGTCTGAGGAAGCTGCAAGTTAGCTATCTTCTTCAGTACTAGCAGAGTATAGACAGTTTCTGCAAAGTTAAGATAGCTATGGCCAATGTCATCGCTTTCATAAAATAAATAAATATTAGTAATAATAATAAAAAATCTTTCTTCCACTAGGATTCGACAGCAACATAATTATCACCTGTTAAATATTTTATGGCCAATCACACCTTCTTTAGAAAGTCTGATGGCAGGCTAGATTAGAGAGCTATTGCATCTTTTTCTGGAAATAACTTTAAAAGTGGATACAATTTGTACCCACGTTGTAGCTACAGTTTTGTACATCTATTTTCTTCTCATCCTATGCCTGTGTATCAGATCTCCCTCATGGCAAAAACCCACAAAGGACAAAATTCACATTTATGCAAAAATCCCACTTAATCATCATGGTGACATAGTCTTTGTTCCAGCTCTTTGTCCAAAGTCAGATTTCATCCTGAGTTCCTAACTAATTAGGAAAAAGGACATCCAGTGGTATAGCAAGTGTGCAACTGTGGGCAAAATTAACATGTGGCAGAATAATTTTCCCCAGTGAAGTGGCAGCAAGTCCACTGGTACTGTGTCCCAGATTGCTTGCCTGAGGTAGAGCCACTCCGCTGCTAGGTGGACTTTACTGGCAGATTTGTGGTTTCGGTACAAAGCATAAAGATAACACTGATGATTTGCCTCTTCCTCCAGAACATACCTAGAACACACAACAAAAGTGTTTTCTTCTGGATGGCCACCACCAGAGGTTTGTGTAGCATTTTCGAAAGCTCCTATATCTTGTCTTTTCAGCATGAAGGCCTACGGCTTCTCTCCCCTGGGGTTGCATCCAGTAGTTTAACAAAGCAGAAGCAGCTGTGATGAAGCTGTGGTGCAAGTGAGAGGAGAACCAAGCCCAAAGTCAGCACGAGGCTTGTTCTCCCAGCATCCCTTCTTCTGCAGCCTTGACACAGGCATGCAGTATTTCACAATTTGAAGGGAATGCGGCCATACTTCCCAAGAACATACAGCAAAAGCAATATTAACAGGAGGCTATTCCTCTATATCAGACAAAACCCAAAATCAGTTCTATGGACTATTGAAGGAATCATTACGGCCTCTGGTGCCAGTAAGAGCTGACATAAAAACATTATTTATTTTTTTTTTTTAGGGGAGAAGCACTTCAGAAATACTGCAGCATTTGCTTGTTGTGCGCAAGGCACTGTGGGGCAGCCCAGCTTTCAAACCTGGAAGTAAGAATAACTCATAAAGATATAAACCACTGTCTGCCTGCAAGTAGGACCTGGAAAATAATTTGAGGTGTATTTAATTTAAAACTATTTAAGTGTGGCTGTTCTGGGCCTGGATATCATAACCACCCTCCTAATCTGGCTGAAGTGAGACATAATTATAAAATGTGACTAATATTTAGTAATAGTTGCTTTCATACAAGGGTTGTAAGTGAATTAATTCTCCCAGTACTCAAGTGAACTGGGCAAGGATCATTTCACTCACAGCTGGGGCAGAACGTGGCAGCTGCCAGGCAGCACATGTCAGAACTGTGAGCACATGGGGGCCAGCACTGGCCCTAACATCCCCCACAGCAATGCAGGAAAGCATCTGCAAAAGCCCAAGTGCATCTCTAACTGACCTAGACCCTGGCCAGAGCAGTGGGGTAGCCCCGCTAAAGATGAGGCTTTTCTGTGGTGGGGTTTGCTCTGTGGTGATGACAGAGGAGGTCTGAGACTGGAGGAAAACCTCAGATGCTGAATGGCCTGACTTCTGTCAGTTTCTGCCTCATTTTCTCATAGCTTTAACAGGGCAATGACAGTGCTGGCATGGCACGGAGGGAGGGGAGGAAAGCAAAAGCTGCCACAGCACTTTGGAAATGGAAAATGCAGTGTAAGTGCCATGTCATTACTTTCAGTGACTCTTCTCTGACTGCAAAGAGGAGAGTCAGCGTGACTGTGTCTCCTCAGAAAGATGGCATTGTGCTCACCTGCTTCGCCACCATGTCCAGTGTGGCCACTTCCCAGGGTCAAGAGCATCACTTCTGAATGTTTTTCCCCATCCTGGGAGGCTGGCCAGACACCCATGGGCACAGCCAAGCAAGTCCTGGCCAGGGAGAGCTGCTGGGCACGAGGCGGTGGCTGGTGGCAGCCTGGGCAGCAGGCAGGACATGGTTAAGGGAGCTCTAGGGGGAATGGCAGCATCTCTCATGACTCCTTTGGCTGCTGGCCAGGAAGCCATGTGACTCGTTGGTTAAAAGAGTCCTCTCAACCATGAGACACTTTTTTTCCCCCCTCTGGTTGTACCTTTTCTTTTCTGAAGTTAAAACAAAACGTACCCACAAAACTTTCCACATTAAAGTTGTACTGTAGTCTGATGACTCAGGGTGAGAAATTCAAGGGGAATGAAGAGCAAGTAACATTTCTGAATCAGATCTGTTGTGCTGAGCCTTAAAGGAAAGGAGGATTTTGCTGGATGGAGAAGAGCACTTCTGTAAAGCACAGTGAGCAAGGAGAAGAAAATAGGACTTACATCGATTCGCTACTGCTGTGGGCTACAGCTAAATCAGTTGGAGTAGCTTCATATACAGTGGACTTTGATGCTATCAAAAGGGCCAAGGGTGAGGGTGAAAATACATATGGCTTCATCTGACTCACAGTAAATTCCTTTTTCTCCGCTCCCACGGCTTTAAGGGGTACAGAATTTAGCTTTACAGTTTTTGGTTGTTTTTCTTTATTGGCAACTCTCCTCACAGTATCTGAGCACCGCCCACAACTATTAGATTGGCACATCCCTCGTAGACTTCCTGGAGTCTTTTGTTCTTCTCCTTTCTATGTCCCTAGGGAGGTCTGCCCAGGGTAGGTGCTTCTGAGGGCTGGGATGGGGTCAGGTTATTGTTGTCAATGTCACTCTGGTTATGTTGTAAAAGATATATCAAAGAGGAAGCTCTTGCACTGTGACCCAAAGGTCATCACACTCTGGATTAGTCTAATCTCTGAAGGTTTGTTCCCCAGACAGATCCTTTCGACCGAGAGTAACTTACCTCTGGGCTCAGAGATTTGTCTTGAATTTTATGATCTTTGTTGTTTCACAGGAGCTCAATAGGCCTGGCAGAGCCAGAAGTTTGGTCCGTCTTCTGTTGCTGGGCCATAAGCCACTAATTGCTGTAGGGGTTAGGCTTTACACCTTGAACTGGGGATGAAAGAGAACAGGAGGGACGAGAAAGACATGCATGCAAAGACAATATGCAGAGCACAACCTCACCTGGTCATACTTTAAAGTCGATATGCTGTTTTCATGGTCAGAACATGTTGGAAGTCATAAAGCCTGTGTCTCTCTTCGGCTTTGTCCTCTTCTAGGAGAAAAGGGCAAAACGTTTTGAAACCCCCTAGCAGGGAGCTTACCCATCTCTTTTGGTCTCATGTAGGCCACACTGTGTGGCTGGAAAGCAGCAAGTTCAGGGCTGTCCATTAACCAGTAACACAATACAACCTATGCTAAGGATGTGAGGGGGTGCAGAGCAGACTTTAGAAACAACACCTTACTCCTTTGTAGACACAAAACACAGAAGTACTTCTGAGCAGAACCAATGCATCATCTCAGTGTAAATACTCAATTTATGAGAATGGACTGGGACGAGCACTTGTGCCTGCTGCCCCTGTCTGCTCTTTTTTTCTCCTCTCCCTAGCCCGGTGTGCTAATGCCTGCTCCTCAGCAACAAGACTTGGCAGGTGGTACCTGATGAGATAATCGTGCCCCAGGGGCAGAAGGAGGCATAAGGTGCAGCCAGGTGCTCCTAATCTGTCCATGAGTGTGATTTTCTGTGGTAACCACACCCTCAAGTGTTGTCTTACTGCAATTAGGAAATTTGTTCAGTTTAGGTCAAGTACTTTTATGAAGGTGCTCTTCACATCTAGTATGTGTTGGCATGGCAGGAGTGTGTAGATGTCCAGGGTCAGGTGCTGTTCTGAGTGGTATCCCTGCCACTATGAGCTCATACTTCTCGTCACTTTGTGCTTATTTCCAATCCTCAACCTTCCCTTTCTGCTTCAGGTGCAAATAAAAACAAATGGAAATGCTTCCCCTGGACTAGGCACAAGTTATATCACAGGCGAGGACCCTTTTAAGAATTCACCACTTTTCCTTTCTGGAGTTTCCATTTTACAGAAAGGGCGTTGAAAGCCAAAATATACGAGGGCTGTACTGCAACAAAGATCAAATGGCAGCTCCTTCCAGAAGGTAGCAAATGCTTTGCTTTTGCAGGCTGACTTGCATTTCAGTCATGCTGCAGGCAGGTATGGCAGCTAGGTATTAAATCAGTCAGGTTATGAAGAATACCTGACAGGTACACATCTTTCTACTGTTTTATTAAAGACTTGGTGTAATAACATCTGACAGGCAATAAGGTTCTCTGGCTGCCACCGAGGTGAACAGGAAAGGGGGGCCTCATGCTGCTCGCAGCATTTGTTCCCTATGTCTTTACTTGGGCAGAACTGCCGTTGCTTGCCACAAACTACACTGTGGTTCCTGTTCCAGCCTTGCCTGCTTAGGCTGCAGGAAGGGAAGAAGTCTCCATGCCTTCACACAGGGAAGCGCATGCAAAATTTTTCCTGTTTGCCCTTCATGTAAGCTTAAATTTTGGTTCCATCTAAACTTTGCCTGAGTTACTACAGGATTTATCTCGCAGTATTTTGTTAGGGCAATGCTGTTTGTTGTAAAGACTTGGCAGAATACATCAACTCAGAAGAAGATCTCATATGCTGGGTAAGGGTAAATCAGGGGCCTGGTATATTTTACCTCTCTGAAAGTGGAAAACACTTTCAGTGCTAACAAAAGTCTCGTTTGCTTTTCTTCATATTGCACAGATTATTTTTTTTTTAATTTTTTTTTTTGAGGTTTATCAGATCTTTGCTTACACGATAGTTGCTATTGTATACCCAATTAGAAATCAGTGTTAGCTTGCTGACAGTAGCTGGCATGGTTTGAGTTCCCCCTAAGACATCTTGTGAGATAATTAAAGCGATGACTGACAACATAGCATAGCGAAAGTAATGTTTCTCAAAATGACGCCACTTCTACAGGTTGCTTGTACACATTCTGTTAAATGCAACCCCATTATATCTACCCTTGTTAATGAATTCCCTGAAAATTAGACTGCCCTCCCCCCCCCCTTTTTTTTTTTTGAGAGCTAATCCTGTAAGTCTCTCAATTTCTGACTCCTTTCATGTTTAAATGTATGCCCAAGAATAGTGTTTACAAAGGGTGCCTGAATCAGAGCCCTGGAAAATGAATTCCTCTCCTTACCCACAAAACCAGTACAGCACAAGCAGAGGGTGTGTGAGCTTCCCCACTCCACCCCATCCTTGTGTCTCATCCATGACCTAGAGGGGCAACCTCTAGCTAGGCATAAGCGGGTGGCTCAGTCTCTGTACTTATTTAATCCTTGGCCAGCGTGCTAAGGCTGCCAATAAGGGTGCCAATTGTGGTGGTGGTTTCTGTGATGTGGATAGTTGTCCACTGAGAACTGGATTAAGACCATCAACTCATTTCAAATACTCTAGGCCACAAAGCATCTGCCAAACAGTAACCATTTTTTTTGGTCACTACTGACTTGGGTCATGTTTGGATCAGTGATGAAAGGCTCCATATCCCAGTACCAATCCTCTGAGCAATACAGTTTCCCGGAATATTTTTTTTAAAGAAGGAAAACCTTATTTATTGTCCTAAATTCTCCTTTGATCTGCTGTTTTTAGTGTGCATAATGGCTCTTTAAGGTGCCTAATTTTAATTGCCTCACTGTAGAGGATTCAGAGACTGGGAGAGGTTTTGGAAGATGGCAGGTGGCAGATCATGGGGTGTGATCCAGTGAGCTCTCAGGAAGAATGGATACACACCCCAGCACCTCAGCTGGCATTGCATTTGGACCTAAAACTTATACCTTCTTAAAACTTATCTTATACATACTTCTTACAGTCTCTCAGTAGGGAAACTACCATTAAATTGAAGATCACATTGCTTTTGTGTTTGCTCTTGTTCTTTCTAATATATCTAGATATCTATATCAGATAAATGCAGCCAACCAGCTTTTCTGGTAGCTCTTCCAGAAGCTGATTATATTGTCAGATATCTTTGTTACCACAGTCTCTGAACCCTCGACAACCTTTTGTATATGCCCGTTAACATGTCATTTTTTTGGGAAATGCCCTATTTCACATGTATTGAACTGAAGGATGCAGGGACTAAATACTTTCACTCAAACCACACAGTCCAGCAGGGTGAGAAAATGAAAGGGAACTTTCCTGATCTCAGTGTAGACCCCAAACCATTAACAGTTATTCTCTTCAGCATACCTGAAAGTGGAGCTAGGGTCAGCTGAAATTCATAGTGTAGTTAGCAATTAATAATATTGCCTTCAGTAGCTGTGTGTGTTGTGCAGAAAGGACCCCATCTCAGAAAATGCCTGGGTAGGAAGCAGGTTGTCAGTATGCTGAAGGAATGTCATTGTGGCTTTTCTTGGATAGTACAAAGCTGTGCAATATTCCCTATTCCCACCAGTTCTCCCTTGAACTGAGCAAAATACTAAGAGGTTACTTTTATCCTTCCTTCCTTCCTCCCTCCCTCCCTACCTCCCTTGTAAATTCCTTGGGGTAATTTACATTTGTGCTACTATGAAGACACCTTGCTTGCATTAGTTCCTTAGAACAATGACAAATCTACTTTCTTATTCTCTGTTACACCTGGAAATGACGCATGTTATGATATCAAGAAAGTGGCTGTTAAGACAGAAAATTCTCGGCAGATCTATTACAGAAATCGATGGTCAGATGCAACAGATATGGGTAAACAGCAATAATATTGAATTAATTGTGAGGCTGTGATAGTATTTGCTTTCTATCACACAAGCAAAGTGTCAGGATGATCATATCAGTAGATATCTCATGGAGGTTTATTGATATTAGACTGCAAAACAGATATACTGGATTTCCTTATATTTTGTTTAAAATAATAAACAAAAATTATGTTATCCCATGTATCCTCTCAGTGTGAAAAGTTGTTTCTATTAAGAGAAATAGAAGAAAATGGAAAAAGTAGGGAAATGATTGTGTTTGTAAGACTATATGCAGAGATATAGATATATATAGAATTCATAATTCTTTAGTTCTTAAAAAATAAATGTATCACTATAAAGCTTTCTTTTTTCTCTCTTTCTCTCTCTCTTTTTTTTTTTTTTTTTAATTTAAAGTTTCTTGGCTTATTTGAAGTCCTTTTATCTTGAGTTTCTATTTCCAGAGTAGAAGTTTCCCTTTTAATAGCAGCTGAGGCTTAAATCAAGAAAACATGGAAAAATGTAAGTATACTGGCTTAAGAGAACTTGTAGTTACATGCATATGTTTAAGTAGACCATGGCCTAAACCTAGAAAACATGGGACATACACAGGGCCTACCACCCTCCTATGTTCCCAGAATACAAAGGGATTTCAACACAATTAACTCTTTCCTAAATCAGGTTATTAAGTTGGGGGATAGCTCTCAATTTTACTTTCTTATTAGTATCTAACACACAAAAAGTGAGCTGAAAACATAAAGTGCCAGTGAAATCTCAGCTTGGAGCATGACTCAGGTTTTTCCTTTCAGCCTGATGGCTGTGTACAAGGGCTAGACTTGCTGCCTCAGGAGCTTCAGGGCATAAGGTGGGGGAGAGGGAGGGGTAGCAAGGGAGGGACAGCAAGGACAGGGGCTGCATATACCCCATGGAAGAGAGAACGGAGAGATGTAGGGGGTGGAAAACCCAACAGGAGGGAGAATGAGTGAACTGGGAAGAGAAAAGGGGAAGGAAGCAGCAGAAAGGAAGAAAATCAGAGGTCAAGAAAGCATGAAAAACAGAAGAGATGGAGCTGGAGGGTGAAGCAGACTTTAGGATCATTGCCAGAGGAAGAGTTCTTGGGAGGTTCAGCGCTTAGCTGAATCATGGTTTAACCTTTCTTGTTGATCAAATCTCCATCAGCTGATAATAAATGTAACCACCTGAGAGCACATTTTTTGCAACTCAACATGAGGACCAGAGCTGGGAGAGGAGCATAGTCTGGAACCGGGAGGTAAGTGTGGAGTTAGGAGAGGTGATCAGAAAGCAGGAGCAAAGCAGCACAGGAAACCACTCTCAGGCAAGTGACACTCTACTGTGCCTCTGAGGCTTAGTTTTCCCCCATAGAGGATGTGACTCAACATCACTGGTCAGGAAGAGACAACAAAGAATAGAGCAGGAGATGTTGATGGCTAATTTCAGCAGGCAAAGGATGATCCCCCTTTTGAGGAGAGGGCAGGGGGAGAGATGCAGGAGAGGGCATGTAAAAGGAGTAAGAAACAAAGCAGAGTTTACATCAATAAGAGAATTTGGCTTTGGAAGAAAATTTTCTGCATGGCTGCTCCACATAAATTGTGTTTAGCTCTACAGATTTTGGGATTTCTGACAAGGCTCTTGAATGTAAACTCCTAAGGACAATTTTACCATTTAGTATCCAAATATGCTGTCATCCACTGAACCTAAAGCCTTGTGAGGGTGCACTTTTAAGTTTAGAAATTTGGTGATATTCTAATAATAATGGTTAATAAGCACATAGATTAAAGGTTGTCTTTATGGGATTTCATTTGTGAGTATTGGGGTACTAGGGAGAAAAGGCCTGTCTGGCCTGTGATTCCATAACTGTAGTGTATAATATATATATTAGTAACATAATATCATATTTCTTCAATGATAGCAAATGCTGTGTAATACCAGCATGCAGGAGTGAATTGGGACAGTCACTTGGAGGGGACGCTCAGCTTTTCCTTCCTATAGAGCATGAGTTCATTTCAAAAAACAGGCTTTCAGAGAGTGTAACATTATATGTAGCCAAACCATGAAGGATTTTCTTCTCAAAATATATTCAGCTTCTTTCTTCCCATCTCAATAACTAACTCTCTTCAATCTTTCAGCAGACTAGAATGTTGTTTTTGAATATATATAGGAGCTATTGCTTGGCACAGAATAGAGATTGTGGCTTCCATACACTACCAGGGTCCAGTGTATTACACTGTATTTTGGAATATTTCTTTATATATATATATTTATATATAAAGCTACCAGACATAATTCACATCTCTTCTGTTGTCTTCTTCATGAACGCAGATATATAAAGGGTTGAGAAACTATAGAGAGACTCGAAGACTTCAAGTGATTTTTGGATCTTACTTTTAGCCCTGTTTAGAGTTCTCTTTCTAAAGTTTCCCCCAATTTTAATTGAAATTATTGCCTCATACACACATACATGATTTCAGTGTAAGTCACACAAAGTGGTCCCTAAAGTTTCACTCAACAGTTCTTACTGAACTCATGTATAAGTAGATCTAAGACAAGGCAAATGTTAATGTGCACTGGCTATTTTATCTCATCCTTCTAAGGAATTTAAACTCATGGAGAGGAACAGAGTGAGATTGTCATCTGAAGTAAACTATTTTATCAAACCTTAATCTCAGTGCAGCTATGCTGGTTTGAATCTTGTCTCTAGTCTCACAGTCACAGACCTGCATTTTTCTTTTTCTGACTCTCTTCTATTCCCTTCATTATTGTTTTTCCTAAAATATTTTATTTTAGGATTAAGGAAGGAGATAACTGATAGAGAAACACAGCACTGAAACAAGGCTCTGAAGCCATTGATGGTCCTCTTGGTGCATTCTGCTCCTTGGAACAAACCTGGCATCACCTGCTTTCCATGAGATGTGAAGGTAGAGAGATGCTACCCAGGGAGTAGGAAGCACAGTGTAAATACCTGGAGGAAGGTTCACTCACAGGCTTAGAGACACATGCTCACACACGTAACCCAGGCAGAACAGTAAATGCTAGCTACAGTGCTTCTAAGCTGAGAACACATATCTGGGCAAACATAGGTTATTATAACTCTGTACAGCAAACCACAAAGGCATTCAAAGAATCACCACCACAACATTTTACAGAATATTATTACAACTGTCACCAGCAGTTCTGTCAGAAATCTGAAAATTGCAAAGGACAAAATTTAGCTACTGAGGAGCAGAGAATTCTCAAAAATTCTCTGGCAGTATGCTGGCACAGTTTGGACCAGAGAGAAAAATGCTGGGCTTTGCTGCTAAGCATCCTGCAGAGAACAGGGAGGAAAATAATATCAGAATGATATTACATTATCATCTACACCTCTTCCTTTACAATCCTCCATGCATTCTCGTGAGCATCTTTATGCGTGTTCTCTCTCTCCTGAACTGCAACACCACTGGAGCTGCACTAGCTCCATGACCAACTGGAAGGCAGTTCTTCATCAAAACCTCTGACCTCACCATAGTTGTCAATTTGGAAATGGGTTTGAATTTTATGAGAGATAAAGTAAAATGGAATTCTGCTCATCTGTTCTATACCTGTAGCAGGAGAATGTGTCACAGTATTAGTGGCACACTAGTTAAATCATACCTTTGATGTCACATAAAGCACCCAGTTGGGCATGGTCTCTCTTGTTGTTAAAAGACTTATTTTGTGCATTTATATATTCTGATATAAAATACCTGATATTGTGTGTTGCTCAAGAACTTCATTATACATTATTGATTGTCAGAGGAGAAGTAGAGATTCGAACACAAGGATCTGGGAGCTGGAGCTTCTGGAACTTGGGAAGCTTCCACAGGGGGGAATTTTGGAGGGTTGGAGCTTTTAGAGTATCTTGATAGGAGGTGGAGCAGGGCTGCTGTTGAAGAAGTGGAGAACTTGAATTCCTGCTTTCAGTCCCATGACTGACATGGCTCTAAAGAACCCTCTCCACTCTGTGTCCTTTTCAGCTGCTCCTTCAACCAGAAGTGACCCACCAGTGCATTTCCTAAAGGCTTCAGTTAAATTATTAGAAGTGAAATGGTTAAGCACACTGATTGCCATTTTCACCAGATTTCAGTAAAAGCAGATTTGTAACATAAACCATGCAGCTTGAATTTCTCCCAGAGCTATAGTTTCAGACTCCTTGCAGACTGAAGGGAATGGCAGAGTTACAGTAGTTTGTATGTTGAAGGGCTAAGGGAATTTTTAATATATTCATTTTTTAATATATTCAGTGTCCTGGTAATGGGAGGCACCGAGAAGGTAGAGATACTGAATGCTTTCTTTGCTTCAAGGACTCCCCCCCAGGACTCCTTGACCCTGGAGGGAGGAGAAAGAGTTTGGGAAGTGGAGATCTCCCCCCTGGTTGACAAGAGAGTGGTTCGGGAGCGTCTGAGTAGGCTCAACGCACACAAATCCATGGGTCCCTATGGGATGCATCCACGTGTGCTAAGGGAGTTGGCAGAGTTGATTGCTGAACTGCTCTCTACCATCTTTGAAAGGTCCTGGAGAACAGGAGAGGTGCCTCAAGACTGGAGCCAATGTCACTCTGGTCCTCAAGAAGGGCAAGAAGGAGGATCCGGGAAACTACAGGCCAGTCAGTCTCACCTCTGTCCCTGGAAAGGTGTTGGAACAGTTTGTTCTGGATGCCATCTCCAAGCAACTGGAAGAGAAGAATGTTATGAGGAGTAGTCAGCATGGATTCACCAAGGGGAAGTCGTGCTCAACCAACCTTGTTACCTTCTATGATGTCATCACCAGCTGGGTAGACTAGGGGAGAGAGCAGTGGATGTCACCTACCTTGACTTTAGCAAGGCTTTTGATACTGTCTCCCATGACATCCTACTAGCAAAGCTGAGAAAGTGTGGGATAGAGGAGTAGACAGTCAGGTGGGTTGAGAACTGGCTGACTGGCTGAGCTCAGAGGGTGGTGATGGGCGGCACAGAGTCTGGCTGGAGACCTGTGACTAGCGGTGTTCCCCAGGGGTCTGTGCTGGGTCCAGTCTTGTTCAACATCTTCATCGCCGACCTTGATGAGGGAATAGTGTCTGCCCTCAGCAAGTACGCCGATGACACAAAGCTGGGAGGAGTGGCTGACATGCCAGAAGGCTGTGCTGCCATTCAGCAAGACCTGGACAGGCTGGAGAGATGGGCAGGAAGAAACCAAATGAGGTTTAGTAAGAGCAAGAGTAGAGTCCTGCACCTAGGAAGGAACAACCAGACGTATCACTACTGGCTGGGGGATGACCTGCTGAAGAGGAGCTCTGAGGAGAAGGACCTGGGGGTCCTGGTGGACAACAGGTTGACCATGAGCCAGCAGTGTGCCCTGGTGGCCAAGAGGGCCAATGGGATCCTGGCATGCATTAAAAGGAGCGTGGCCAGCAGGTCGAGGGAGGTGATCCTCCCCCTCTACTCTGCCGTGGTCAGGTCTCACCTGGAGTACTGTGTCCAGTTCTGGTCTCCCCACGATAAAAAAGACAGGGATCTCCTGGAAAGAGTCCAGCGGAGGGCCACAAAGATGATACGGGGCCTGGAGCATCTTCCCTATGAGGAAAGGCTGAGAGACCTGGGTCTGTTCAGCCTGGAGAAAAGAGGACTGAGAGGGGATCTCATCAATGTGTATAAATACCCAAGGTGTGGGAGACTGAGGGATTTGGTCAACCTCTTTTCAGTGGTTTGTGGGGATAGGACAAGGGGCAATGGCCACGAGATGGGGCACAGGAAGTTCTGCACCAACATGCAAAAGAACTTCTTCACAATGAGGGTGAAGGAGCACTGGAACAGGCTGTCCTGGGAGGTTGTGGAGTCTCCTTCTCTGGAGATATTCAAGGCCTGTCTGGACGCCTACCTGGGCAGCCTGCTCTGGGAACCTGCTTTGGCGGGGGGTTGGATCCGATGATCTTTCAAGGTCACTTCCAACCTCTACAGTTCTGTAATTCTGTGATTCTGTGATCAAGATGTTGCTGTAGTTTCCAAATCATAAACAAGGACATGTCAATGCAGTTGGCCCCAACTAGTATCTGTGTGAAAGCCTGCCAATATATGTGCGAAGTGTTGCTGAGCATGTGCAAACCTGTGCCAGCCAAGCCTTGTTGCCTCTGTCATCATGTATTCCAGCAATGGCTCTTCTGGAGCTCCACACACATGAGCACATCCTGTGTGCTCCTCTATGCTGGGGTGTGAGCACTGCCATGGTGGTGTTCAGTAGTGCGTATTTTCTGTGCTCCTGTGTGATGTCCTGTACAGGAGAGGATATAAACAGTTCAGAGAGGTATAAAACATATCATTTTTGCTACATGCCATGTCTGTCTCTCTCTAAAGCCATTTGTTTTATCACTGAGAATTGGATGACTTGTCTGTAATACAGCACTGACATGGTGGAGTTGTCACAATGTCCAGTTGTGAAATCATCCCACTGTGGAAAAATCCCTTCAAATGTCACTTCCCTAATGATGTGGTAATTGGTGTCGATCTGGAAAGTGAATTTCAGCATCATGTCATCTCACTTGGGCCCCAGCCATGCAATGCTGGATGGGATATTTTGTTACTTGGTGTGGTTGTTTGCTACCATGATAAAATACAATTGTATTGTAAAGGTAAAAAGACTTCTACTTCACAGGCCAGAGGGAAAATGACAACATATCAGAACAGGAGTACTTTTGAAGCAACCTGAGGCTGCTATCCTTATAAAAATGCAGATTGCCTCAGGGTCAATGAGTATAGTTGTATAAAGTCTACAAATGGTCAGAAAGTCCTAGCTTCTCTGTTGTACAGCACACTCATTGCCGGTGGCAATGACTTATAAGATATTTCACATTAAGCCTGTCA
The DNA here is from genome assembly GCF_009819795.1 of Aythya fuligula. NCBI lineage: Eukaryota > Metazoa > Chordata > Aves > Anseriformes > Anatidae > Aythya > Aythya fuligula. The sequence continues at coordinate 71,904,142 of NC_045559.1, forward strand.
ATCTACCGAGACTAACTGTTGCATCTCTGATATGAGAAATACTGTTTGTGGGGGAAATATGTTTATTTATGTGCTACTGTTTCTATAAGTGCTCCTTAGGTTTGGAGCTTCAGAAGTGGCTCTGGCATGCCCAGGTTAAGGTGCTGGATAAATTATTAGGCATTTCTGCAGCTTACCAGCTGATATCACCACAATGTAATAGATATCAATGTACGTGCTGAACAAAGCAATCTGTTGTATCAGGTTCCCACCTACCTCAGTTCAGCGAGAGGTTGATGTTTTGTGGCCTAATTTCACTAAAGTGCGTAATCCTGGGAGTATCCCATTGGCTCTGATTTGAACTCAGTGGGAACATATACAGGCTTAGAATTTTCCACACGCTCTTAGGAACATGCCTAAAGCCCACGCCTGGTGTACTCCATGGAGCAAACACCGGAAGGTTGAGTGTCTTCTGCAGCCACTGGTGACGAGTGTGCTTCGGTCACAGCATACTCCCTAGGGTGGGTGATTGCTTCACCAGGCTGTTTACAGTTACATTTTTTTCTGACCAGGGTTGTTTAGTTTGCCCCTTTGCTCTCAGACCTTTGCTTGGACAGTCTGGGTCACTTTTTAAGAGCTGCATTTAAAACACAAGTTCAGATCTCTTTGGGAAATCTGCCTGCAATCATCAAAATTGAATGGGACAAATCTATATATGTAACATTCTGAATATACATTGTCACTCAGTTGCCTAAAGGAGATACGAGATCTTGAGGAAATTGGGCTGCTTCTGTGCTGGAAATCCGTCTTTCAACTCCTTGGAAATCCAAGTGATGGACAAATGTCCTTTCAATAATCTGGCTTCCCAGCACTGTTACAATCTGTACTGAAAGCCTGGAGAATATGGTATGTACTGACTCACACACGTGTGCCACTGACCATGCATCCAGCTGAAGATGTGTGCCTTGCCCAGCGACCTGTATAGTGCTGCCTTTCTTCTCACAGAGCTGCATCCCTGGCTGCATCACCACCCCATCTGCTGATCTAGAAGGGAAGGAGAGGGAAAAATATGGACACAGGCAAGGTCCTGAGCAGAATGGAAATACTAAGATAGCAATAATGAGAACTGATACTGCTCCTGCCTTCCTATGTACATATTGCCAGGCAACTTCTACAGTGAGGACAGACATTTCTCTGGAGTCCTCAGAGACTCCTGTGGACTTAAGCAGTCTTTAGCACAGGTCACATTTGTTTGCTCCAATCATTTGCTTTAACAGGGTGAGTCAAACAGCTCCAGTTCCCTTCCAGTTTGAGACATGGTTGATTGAAGGGGAGGGTGTGGAGGTTGCAGCAGGAGGGAGAAAGAGGGAATAGTCTCCTTTGAAAGTGAATAAATGCTACCATTTCTGCTAATTGCATAAAAGTCAAAAGCTAAGCCATAACTGGTAGTGCAAGTCTGAGATTACTCGACAGCCCTGTTATTCAAATGCAGAATGCTGTATGAGGCAGATACAGAAGAGCTTAGTGTTAGAAAAGGCTCTTATCTTCACTTCTTAAACCACTCGTGTGTTATGACAAGTCATCCCCAGCCTAACAAATGAAGCTTAGAGCATCCACCAGCAGCATTAAAAAGTACAGATGCTGAGAACGCTAACAGTGGACCCAAATGGCCCCCAATATTTGAAGAACTGACACCTCAGTTCAGCCTTCACTCATACCCCTTTCTCATGAAAGGTCTGAAACTCACCTGTCTGACACCTGCAGATGAACATGCAAAATACTCTTTTTGATAGGAGAATTGACTTCCCTGTCACATTAATCTAGTAATAGACTCTTATGGATTTCAATAGGCTTTGGATCAAGCTCAGGAGTGACCGATAATGCACACAGAGCATTAACATGTGGCCCTGAAGGATGGCAGACATCACAGCTTCTGCTTGTATTTGGCAGCTCCTGTTAAAGCCAGGGCATACCAGAATGGCTCCCTGAGATGGCTTGCTGTGGAGTGGCAGAAAACTGGCCTCGGTGTTAATATCTAGAATTGTTTTCAAAGTGAACTGGATTACATATTTGTGCATAGGATCTTTCCTTTGAAAATTTCAATATATGGAAACCACAATTGCTCCATGATAAGAGGTAAACAAAGAAGAACAAAAGGAACTATCGTGTTGCAATCCATTTGGATGTTTATCTGTAGCAACACATAGAGGTGTATTCACACGACCAAATTTAGGCAACTAAGAGAGTCAAGTTAGGCATCTAGTCTCCCTGCATGCTTTGTATAGTTATTGGAGAAACAGGCAGGTCCATGGCGTTGTTCAATCCACCTCCATTGTGAATCATCCTGGGACTCAGCTAGCTCTTTCCTTGATGGTAGAAGGAATTTAGGGTGCCCTGTTGCCTAACTCAGGCACCTTTGGCAACATTATGAATGGTATAGAAAATGGGCCCAATGAAGAACACTACCAAATATCACCATTGAATTCCTATTAAAATGAATCAGACCTAACTTTGAGTAAGAATGCTGAGATTCAGGAGAGTTTGAAGGGAGCAAATGTTATTCTAAATAGGCAGGGGACCAAAAACTCTGTGCCTATATCACACCTTGGATCCCAAGTAACATAGGGAAAATGCAGTCCTGGCAGTCTTTCTGCTGCATGAATTTTCAGATTGATGAATGGGAGCTGTAATAGTCCCACATAAATTAAAATAGTCTTGCTACATTGCAGCAGCAGCATCCTTCTTTATGCTGGTGGACTGAATGACAGCACTGTTACATGACAGCATCTCTATGGAGGTGGGATAGTGAGGACTCACTTACAGGGGTCCACTTACCCACTGAAACAAAACAATTCTACAGCGTTTTGTATAAGTTATTGGCACCATGCTCAATATACAGCTGAGGAGGAAGGAGAACAAACCTCTTTCTAATTCAGGTAATGAGTTCAGCAGCAGTACAAGCAGAGGTAACACAATCCCTATTGCTGCTGAAACGTGTTTGGGACTTCCAAGCAGTGTGAATGAGTCACAGGGAGGGACAGAGAGAGAGAGAAAGAAAAGCAAGCTCAAATCTGGGAAGGTAGGAAGTGTGGGTGGAAGGCAAATACCATAGAAGAGCAGAGGGCTGCTGTGTGAGTTAATTGAATCCTATAGATACTAATACTTATCATAAATACCAAAGAGATTTTAGCAACCGCAAGCTTTCAGAAAACAGTAAATGAAAACTGTTTCCTGTGACCAGAAGTACCAGAGAGGAAGATGTGAGTGGAGGAAAAAGAGATAGCAGGACTGTGAACACAAGGGAAAGAGTACTGCGGAATATGACATAATGGAACATGGATTAGCAGTGATTATGTGGCATGGATAACAAGATCAGATGATTAGCTTTTCCAGAAAGATGCTGTTTTTTTTTGTTTGTTTGTTTGTTTGTTTGTTTTGTTTTTTCTCCCAGTAATCTCTTCTTAAAAGGCTGCTAGAATGCATGAACAATACAAGAAAAACTCTTCTTATTCTAGTGGCTTTTCTTCTCATAACTCTGTACATTTTGCACATAAAGCATTGCAGGATACTTTTTTTTTTTTTTTTTTTTTTTTTTTTGAGATACTTAATTTTAGTATTATGTTGCTTGCTTGCTTTGGTTTTCAGACAGCAATGAAAGCAAGTCTTATTTTTAACTATCAACGTTGCTTTTTGGGAGCTATGTCAATGTGGACATCACCATTTATTACTTTATACTCTACAACATTATCTTCAACAAGGGCCTGCCCCACAGGGTGCAAAATGCATCTTAGAAAGTAAGGAAGAAATGCAATGCAGAGGAGAGTACAAAGAGATTTCTTTGACCCTTTCATGAGAATGTTATAAAATAAACCCTAAACTTTAGGCTTTGCCAACATGCGGAAGTGATATAGATATATATATATAAAAATTTCCAGGAGGACAGAATGCAGTGAGTTTCAAATATAATTGCCAATGTTGGTCTGTTGGTCTCCAAACCTTCCCAGGTAACTCCATCCACATGTTAAGTAGAACAGTATTCAGAATGGATATAATGGTGAGACTCTGGGCCACAGCTGTTATAAGTTAGCATTATACATACAAGCCAAAACAGAGAGGGAGGTTTTTTCTTGAAATTATAGGAATGATTGCTGTGCATTTAGTTTGGTGTTGAAACTTTTCCTGTTCTGTTACTGCCGCAGTAATTTCAGATGAGGCAGTTCTAAAGGCTCTCAGGAAGAGGCTACAGAAAGGATACTGCCCTGACCTTCGTGACTGTTTTTCTCATAATCTCTAGAGTGCTCTTGAGCAGGAATTTGCAATTGACATCAGAGTTGCTGCTCAAAGTTGGCATTTAAAATCTCCAGGTTTGTGTTGAAATTTCAGTTTAGATATTTATCTATCTATCTATCTATCTATCTATCTATTTATTTATTTATTTATTCTGGAGAACTGCCAATGAATCATGTGTGTGGCTTATGTGCCTAAGTGTGCATGGTGTCTTTAACTTCATGGTCACATTTTCCTATGGGATGCCCACATCAGGAGTGCATACCCTAGTATATTTGCTGAAATTGACTGAGGGTCTGCAGGCTTGCTACTTGTGGCTGTGAATGAACACAGGCTGTCTGGACAAGAGAAGGAAGGTCCTGTGGATCAGATGTTTGCGTGTTGCTATCAGGAGCTACATTCTCTTTCCTGTCCTATCCTGGCAGGGGAGGCACCATGATCAGGTAGGTGGTTTTCCCTTACACTCCGGGTATGCTGATCCCTGCGATTTCCCCAAATGTGGGAAACTTGAATGTATAATTTGTGGTAGTGGGGGACTGCATTTGTGCTCTCCCCTGGTAAAGGAATCGGAACTAGATGATATTTAATGTCCCTTCCAACCTGAAACCATTTTATGATTCTATACCATTTACCTGTATATGCTAGCAGTCATTCAAACTTCTTTTTTTTTTTTTTTTTCTTTTTAATTTAGTAGTATTTGTTCCCATGTTTGATTGCTTACTTTGGGTTCCCAGCATATGGTTTCTGAAGTGGTGAACAACCCAGTTGCAGAAAAGCACCAGAGTCAGAGGGATCAGTGTTTAAAACCAAAAAAGTACTCTGAAGGCTGATGTCTTAAGACCCTCAACTGAATTGCTCATACCAGCAATACTTCATAGTTACATCTTACTAAAATATTAATGTGGGAGGAATCATATCTCTTTACCTCAAGTAGGATAAATTGTTTAAATTATTTTTTTCCGTGATTCTCTTCAGCGCTTCACATTGGTTGGTACTATACAAAAGCTAAGGTGAAGCTCAGAGTTACCTATAAAATGAAATGAATAAAATAAATAAAAAATAAAATAAATAAAGAATAAAGTCTGGGATGCGCATTGAGCAAGAAGAAAGCAAAACAGAGCAATTGTTCATCAAGAGAGTGCATCCATCCTGCACACTAGTGGAGGAGAGGGTCCTGTGGAATAAAAGGTTATGTTACCATAAGCATGGAGATAGCTGAATTAAAGTTTCACTGTCAGTCCTCACTCTGTCACTTCCTAAATTTTAAGTACTTGAAACTTATGACCTTGAAATGTTAGTTTAGAAATGCTTTCTCCTCCATTAATGTTATGCATGCTTACAGTGGTTAATATGGAAAGCTTGATGGAATGACCCTTGACATGAAGCCTGATGTAGATTTTTAGCCCCTCCATTTTATGGCAAGAGCACTTTCCATACTTGATTTTTCTGAGGCTTTCTTCTATGACTTAATATATTGGCTCACTCACTTTTAAATTAACAAGTTACTTGAAACCTGTTAATCCTAGAATTTAACAGTTTGGAATTCTAGAGGCATTTACCAAATTCATCCCTCATACTACTTAATGACTTTTGGGTATTTGGCTTATTGCACCCATTTTCTTTTGGAGATTAATCCTGCTAGCCTTACTCACAATGAAGAGATGCATAGACTTGGCCTATTACACTGGACTTCTGTGTATCAACAACTCAGTAAACGAAAAGACATATTTGGATACCTTTGCAGGGCAAAAAAGGACTACTTTGTGTTTTGCAGAAGAAACAGAAGCATTCACAGGGCAAATTACAACTTTGCCACATAGTTGATAGGAAACTGCTAAGTGATGATTTCTTGCAGCAGTTTGCTGAAGATCTCAGTTTGCTTATAAGCTCTTTGTTAAATACATTCTAATTCTTGAACTCTAGCTCCTATTAAAAGAAGGTGCATTTATAGATAAAGGTGTTAGAACACGCTGTATTTTCTACAGCTGATTACACTGCTGAGAAAGTATAATCCAAACCCTGCCCTTTGCAGGAGAAGGAAAGCAAAGTGCTTGGCTGTCTGTGTTAGCACATAGGTGCATGTGCACATGTGCATGGGTGTGCAGGTGCCTGTAACAAAGGAGGAGTTAACTACTCTTTGAAAAAAAAAATCAACCCTGGCAATTTCTGGTTTTGCTTCATTTCTTTTGAAGAAAAAATGTGTGAAAGGTGAAGCCTGCAAACAACTTGGCTACATTAGGCTAGAGAGCATGAAGAAGGCCGACAGCAGAAGAAAGGTATCATGGAATACATCTGGACATAAGCATCATTAGTTGGAAGACATCATCATGCCATGGCTGTTTGGTGGCTAAGGATAAGATGGATGTTGTAGGCTCCCCAGGGGCCTCACCAAGCCCCTTCTGTAACAGGAAGATTTACTGTCCCTGTTGCCAGTGTTGGCTCCAAGTCCAAGAGGTAGGTCTGAGAATGTGACTTTTTCCTCTTTGAGTCCCCAAGGTTATGGATAAACTTGCAGTGAGTATGGCAGTACCCTCCAGCCTTTCAAAACCCAAAGACAACGGACAGCTGGGAAGAGCCTAAGCCATGGGAAGCAATGGGTTAAATTTACTATCTCACCATTCAGCTACCCAGAGAAAAAATTAGAGAGATTGAGTTGATTTCTCTTTCTTCACAAGCCAATCTTCAGTTGCTACTGTCAGTGTCATAGAGCAGAATTAAATTTCATACTGCAGAAGTTTCAGTTTTCTCTTTGACTGTCAGTGGCATACATAATTGCCTGAATCAGTGATGGGAAGCTGAAAACAGAATCATTCAGATATTTATAACAGCAAACGTTATAGCAGGAGTCATAAGAGCAAACCACTAAGGGGAGGAATGGACCATTCACCTTTGAAAGTGCTCATAGAAAGTCTGGATCCTTTCTGGCATGTATAGTCTTCGGTCTCTCAAATTAGTAGTTCATGGCCTCTTTAGAGGTCCAGTAAGGGTTCAGATGCTATTACAAAGTTTTAGGTAGCAGCATGCAGCCACTTGGTTCCTCCAAGGTGGAGGAGTGAGGGGCAGCTGTGGTTACTGACTGACTGTGGTTGCACCAGCCAAAGCACTGTGCAGCAGCTTCAATTTGCTGACAGGAGATTGACTCCTATGAACTGAGGTGTCTTGCAGCCAGCTATGAGAGTAAAGATGGTGGAGCAGAGAAGAGGTATGTTACTTCCAGGTGAGGAATCAACATAGTTGACATTAACAAATCCACAAAATTTGTGTTGTAGTTATACACAGGCTGCATCTATGATAAGAATTTGAGATATAATTTATCTAGTATGCCCTCCTTGTCTTTAGAAGGAGATAATCAATGAATGTGATAATACTTATTTTAATGTTAATGTTAGTCTAAGATAGTTGAATTTAAAAATGGTCCTTAAGATGGTACTGCTGAGCAACATGAAATGACACATTTAAGATTTGCTATACCTACAGTCATATGCCTTCTTTGGGACTGGGAAACATTGACATATCTTTGGAAAAAGTGAAGAGGATGGTTTGTTTTGTAATTACTAAGTGCTGGATTCAGCACCTGGGATGGGGCATCCCTGGCTGTATATGTACAGACTGAGGGACAAGAGGCTGGATGGCTGCCCTGCAGAAAGGGATCTGGGGATTTTGGTTGACGTCAAATTGAACATGAGCCAGCAGTGTATTCTGGATGCCAAACAGGCCAACTATACCCTGGGGTGCATCAAGCATGATATTGGTAGCCAAGGTCAAGGGAAGTGATTGTCCTGCTCTGCTCTGGTACAGCCTCACTGCAAGTACTGTGTGCAGTTTTGGGCGCCAAAGTATAAGGAGGACATAAAACTCTTAGACAGTGTCCAAAGGAGGCATACAAAGATTGTGAAGGGTCTAGAGGGAAAGATGTATGGGGAGTGGCTGAAAGCACTTTGTTTGTTCAGCCCAGAGACTGAGGGGAGGCTTCATGGTGGCCTGCAGCTCCCTCAGGAGGGGAGCAGAAGGGCAGGCACTGAGCTCTGTTCTCTGGGGACAGCGACAGGACCTGAGGGAATGGCATGGAGCTGGGACAGGGGAGGGTCAGGCTGGGGGTTAGGGAAAGGCTCTTCACTGAGGGGTGTTTGGGCACTGGAACAGGCTCCCCAAGGAAGTGGTCATGTCACCAAGCTGCCAGAGTTTAAGAAGCATTTGAACAATGCTCTCAGACACACAGTCTGATTTTTTGGTTGTCATGTACGGAATGAGGGGTTGGACGCAATGATCCTTGTGGGTCCCTTCCACCTCAGGATATTCTGCAATTCTATAATTCTGCAATACAACTTCAATAAAAACTTCAACTAATCTAGGAAAAAGCTATGGATAGCTAGAAAGACAAAACAAACCCCCAATGCAACATCTTTCTCTTGAACAAGTGAATAACAGCAACTACAAAGACAAAGATCAGGATTATTACGAAGTGTGAAAAGGATCATCTGGATGGCAGAGGAAAGCACTAAGCATGATGCTATTGTCAAATTTTTTAGTGCCTCTCTTCTTTGCTGTCAGCTTGTTCATTACTGGTGGTACATATGTAGTCATTGGTATGTGCCTTCTAATTAATTTTTCACGTAAATTAACACCTAGCACTGAGTCCTTATCATGAGAGAGATCACAGTAATGGGCAAGTTACTGTCCTGACCCACATACCCTCTGTGAAGGTAAAACGAATGCAAGGAAGCAGGAAGGAAGCACAAGACAATGAAGTGGCTTGTCCAAAAATACACAGGGACCAGAATAGGACCAGATCTTGTTATTTTGAACTGGTATCCAAGCCACTAGAGAAGTGACTCTCCAGTCTTGCCTGTAGGCTTTCTGGGAGGGTAGGTTAGCAAGGAAAGCATGCCCAGGATGCTCTTCAGGACCAGGAGACTTGCAATATCCTGCCTCTCTCTGATGCCGCCCTCACATAGTTGGACTCAGAGCTCAGGCTGCTCTGTTCACACCTAGGTATCAGTTCATTTCCCATGTTCACTTGCTTTAAGGAAGTCTCCTGTTATGACCCATCCTGTTTAAAGTGCATTTCATAGTAGGGCAAATAGCCAAATATTTTATGAATCTATGACTCCAGAGGAGAATCTCCCAGATTTGCATTTCAAATGGGATACTTGGCCTATCCTCTTCCTGATTTGACTTTATAATGGTAAGGTCTCTCATTCAGAAAGACAATAGGAAGGTAAATGTGGTAAAACAGTGCATTAAGTATACACCAGGGAGGATTTCCTTGCCATTTAGCGTCTGAAATACAGCCAGACAACCAAAACCCGCAAAACTTAAATGAGTATCCAGCAGCTGCTTGGTTTTGGTCTTATATAAAGGAGTACTTCTGTTCAAAAATTTATCTCACAGTTTTCTTCAAACTCATGTGTGGAGTTTTGATCCCTTCTTTTACCTTGTACTATAATAGTTGGACTCAATCACTCCAAAAAGGGAAAGAGTATTTCTGTAAATCTCAATAAGCACTGAGAAGCTGTATAAGAGTTTGCTTGGCAAAGATGCCACATGTGAAAAATTTCACTGTGCTAAGATGGTAGGGAGCCGTGTAAAATATTCTTCTCCAGTGACAGAAGAAAAGCTTTTCCACTAAGGTTCATTACAAGCTTTGTGAAGTAAAAGATGTTTTGGATTAATTGTCACATTCAAATTCAAAACATATATATGTATATATATATTATTATTTTTGCATAATTCTGTGCCTCAGTATTCACATTTCTAACAGTACCACTTCTCATTTCTTGTTATTGCTAGGAATTTCCAATCCCTGATTTTTAAGACCTTAGGCTTTTCTCTGCTTCACATAAGAGATGTTTGGAAATTATTTGGTTTGCTTGTACAGTGTCTCACTGCTAGATCATACTGACAGCCCATGTCAATCATGAAAGAAGTTGTGGACGTTAGTGGGCTGCAATATTTTACGATCTTACATTACAGACTATCTTATTTCTCTTTTCTGTTCTGAATGACTGATTTTCCGTGTCACAGGAAACATATTCTTGATGGATTTTTCTTTGTTTTCATTTTATGTAGTGACATTTTGTGGAGATAGAGGATACACTGCTGAACATAGGGCAGAACTGAGAATAACGCCTTCACCAAGAAACTTACTGTCTATGTTTATGTCTTCCACTGAAATAATGCAGGTGTGTTTTTGAGCTACATAACCAAACTGGCTAGAGAACTCATCATGACATTTATGGTGCAGAGCAGATCTATGGTATACAAATGATTATAATGTCAAGCTTTCTGCTTGAGGTCTCCAAGTCTGTTAATCACATTTTTTTCCCCTCTATTAGCAACACAAGAAGGGTCATAATCCTCTTCTATGCAGTGTGGATTTCTTCATGTCCTTTTCTAGAAAGCCCTGAGATCTTTAGAGTACACAATGTAAGTGCAAAAGCAGTAAGCCTATTTCACAAATCTGGCCATGCAAAAGCAGTAAGCCTATTTCACAAATCTGGCCATACTTACTGTAAGCCAGCTGTTTTGCTGTCCACAATTCCTCTGTGGTAGGTTATGTCCAAAATCCATCCTGGCATGACTTCACTTCTCCAGTCAGAGGGCATCCTAAAAAATGCACAAAATCATACACCCTTTAATTCTGAGTAAGAGATGCATCCATATACCTTGTATATGTGCCTGTATATAAGGAAGTAATGAATGAACAATATTTTGTTCCATCCTGAAGGAGTCCCAAAACAGTTGCAGGCCTCTGACATGCGTACTCAATTTCACCTTCACAGGGCTGTCCCACTGGGCCATGGATTTAAATGCCAAATTATGTCTAAATCTCTAAGTAGAATCATTCAATTCTGAACTAGAAAATGGCCATTTATCAGCAAGCTCTATTCAATTTACTCAAGTAATCATCTGGTTTCTTGCCCCAGTTTTGCCAGAAACAAACAAACAAACAAACAAACCTATGTTTTTCATTATTCAAGTCAAATGCAGAAAGTGTTAAGGCAAAACCAGAATGCAATATATGTTAATGCTTGCAAGAATTTTACCCAGACAATTATAATTAACTTATTTTTCATCAGTTCTCTGATTCCAAAAAACACCAGAGAATTTTTAACACAACAAGAGATCAGGCCCTCTGTTTTATCTCTGGGAGGCAACATCAAAATGTAGTACATGCATCATCATCTATTACCATCTATTTTCACTGTGAATTAGACATTTAGTATCTCCAGAGGAACTGTCTTTTGGGTTAGTATGAGATTACATTGTTTTGTTCTACAGCAAAGATGCTGATTCTTGTTAGCATTTGGGAGTTGGTTTGTGATGCTTGGATTGTATTATCAGATACTGCCGCTGTATGTGCTAGTTATCAAATCCGTCATGAAGTTATAGTTTTTCCCTACACAAAACAAAACAAAACAGAAAAAATGGGGTGAGGGTGGTGATTTTCTTATTCTTGTGCTTATGTAAGGCAGAAAGAATGTTGTTGATCTTTCTTTTTTTTTTTTCTTCTTGTTTTTTTTTTTTTTTTTCCCCCTTGGGTGACAGGAAGTTTTCAAGCATAACAAGCAAGAGAGGTCTAAAGTATACTTTAAGACATGGCATTAAGGTATTATTTTACAATATCTTTTGTTGTTGTGAAAATATTCACAACATTCCCTTTGGTTTGTTGAAGTTAACTTGCTGAACAAACATATGACGTTCACCTGTTGCAACTGTTTTTTCCTTTAAAATTAAGACTAAAACATCATTCTGTAAGTACTTTTTTAGAACACACGAGAAGTCAGAACAAAAGCAACCAGCTTGGAAAACACTAGCCACTCTAGGAAGAGCCTTGGGAGGATGGATTTTGAATAGCATGAACTGTGATTTTTTTCTGGGCACCTGTGGGGTGGGCTTCCCCACACAGAAGGGCAGTTTGTGTCTCATGGTCAAATTTTCAAAATAAGTAAGATTTCTGTTGACCCTCCAAATGGGTGGCCAACTCATCAGAAAGAATTGTCTGTCAACTGAGTAGATTTGTGACAGGGGTGAGTGGTCCTACTTATGGACTGAACCCATGACCTCCTAATCCTATCTTATGTATAGTGCCTGCTAGACTGTTCAACGGTCATTAGACCTGGGTGAACTATTTGGACAAAAATTGAGCCATTCTGGGATTAAGGAGCCACAGAAACCAAAACCAGCTCTTAAAGTTTTGGCTTTCAGTTTCCACATAATTATGTATTTCATTGATGTCTTGCCTGTGCTATGTGTTTGTTTTGCCATGACAGTAAACTTTCATGCTGGATCCTATAGGCTAAGCTTGGAAAGATCAAGCATATGGAACGAGTCCTTTGTGTGTGAGCCAGAGAAACTAGAGTTTAAGGATTCACTTTGATGGAATAACGTGATGGTAATCCAATAAAATCAGGCAGTTTGAATTTTACTCGGGATGAAATGCTCAGAAGTTCAATTAAGAAATGTAAACACTGGTTTAAACCTAGAGTTGTTTATTTTAAGTGGTATTGGATAGAAAGTTTTGTACCACATTCTATAAAAATCCATGAATTATAGCAAATTCAGAAGCATCTAATGATTTGGACTCTTAACTCCTAGGCCCCCTTGAGCATACAGACTGACCTAGAAATTAAACAGAGAGAGACTGCTTTTCTGTCCAGAATTGAAAGACACTTTTTCACCAGCATGTGTCCTTCCTTACTAAAACAAAACAAAACAAACTGAAACAAAAACAGACTTTTCTTTCACTCTGTTTTGAGATAGAAGAGAATAACCCAGTAAGGCTGGAAGTGATGCTACCTCTTTTACCTTAACCAGTTCACAAATCTCTGATTACAGCAATTCACGTGCACAGTTGTTCTAAATCTCTAAAGTGCAATGAAACCAAAACAAGTCAAGTCTACTTCAGCTATGACTTACTGTGAGCTCTTTTTGTCTGCTGTAATTTATGCACCAAAACATTCTTTAGATTTATCTGGAAGCCAGTATATGCACTATTTCTAAGACTCTTAAAATTGGTGTTTTAAAGCATGACTTTTTTGTATATTAAGTATTTAGTAAGGATATTTTTAAATGTCAGAGTTTTTTTCTGTCTCAAACACTAGAAGTTTTATTGCAAATTTCAAGACTAATCTATTAAAATTGTTTCTGCACCTTTTACTACAATTCTTCTCCATCTGCCCCAAATTTTCAGTCAGAGGCTGCAACTCCTTTTAGACACAAATGAAAAAGGTGCTGATACTGACAATATTGTACAATGCTACTGTTCCATTGGTGGGGGCTGAGACACAAGTTCAAAGACTCAAAATATTTTTGCAGGGCTGATTTTACACAGTGCAAGATAGCTTTAACAGTGGGTCCATGCAAGAACTGAAGAAGTCAGAAGAAAAGAAAGATCATTTTAAGATGTGTATATAAGTGTAAATAGTCACTTTACTTCAGATCTCCACTCTCTCTGCCTTGCCTGTGTACCTATTTTCAGATTTGGCGGTGTTTTGTTTTTACATGGCTATGAAGGATATAAGTGAAGACCTCAGTGCTGAGTCGATGTTGGTTTTGATACGCTTCATATATAAATTTTCACTCTCAATATACCAGTACCAATGATTCCTCAGATGAGCTTATTCCCTGTCACCTACAGCTTTCTCAGAAACTGACAGTTAATCTAACATGGGCAGGCAGGGTTGCTCAGTATGGCAAATGGCTTGAGGTCTCTGGTCCTTAAAGTCAGTTGAGTTGGTTGTTTGCCTCCTACAGGGCAGCACTACACTGGATAAAACCTGAAAAGAGCAGTGTTTCTTTTTTTCAGGCTGTGATATGAAGAAAGGAGGAACACCTTGGCATTTGGCTTGGGGGAAAACATAGGCAAACAGAGGAAGTTAAGAGTGCTATCTGTAAGAAACCCACTGATTGCAACTGTATTGGGGTATAGGGTATAAAGTCACTGCCCAAATCAAAGCTGAGGGCAGCCCAGGATCACTGGGAGCAGGATGCATCCAGAATGGCACTACATGTATGCTTTATGTAAAGCCTTATTCTTTCATCCTTGAGAGGAGGAGAGGGGAGAGTTTATTTCCTTCAGTGCCCGTCATGATACTCAGTTTAACTTTTTGTGCAAAAAAAACATTGACCAATGTGGGGAGGTCTAAAATAGGTCTAGGAAATACGCCTAGGAGGAAAAGTTGGTTTGGAGGGCTGGTTTGCTCTAGAGAAAACTTATCAACAACGTAAAAGATGGTGCAATACTCCGGGGACAAAATATTCTGTTTCATGCATCAGAGAAGAAGTGCTGAGCTTTAGTTATATAAATTAGGTTAGAGCATAAGGGAAAATAGGTTTTTTAACGGACAATAAAGTCCTGGAACAGATTGTTTTGGGACATTTAGCATCCCCATTACTGGTGCTTCTTATACATAAAGAACTAAGTGCATTAGGAATGAAAAAGATGTAGCTGATCTTGACTCAGGGTAGGTGGATGGACTACTGCCTCCTTATGGTCACTTTCTGTCCTGTTTACTTGTTTCCATTCTTAATACTGTGCTGCCCTACCACCATTCAGACAGAAGTGATTACCACATCGCTTTCTTAAAAAACTTTCTATAGGGAATGCAGCTCCTTTAGTCTCCAGCATCTGTGGTCCTGTAGTATCCTAATGGGAGCCTTTTAATGTGCACATACAGTGGCCAGCTCTGCACACTGCTGTGCATAAATATCTCAGTCCAACAGAATGTTCTGGCACTTACAGATGCTTTGATGCATGGGTTCTTCTGATATGCCTAAAGACAAGCATACCCTTTTTTTTTGGCAAGGCATGTCACATCAACTTAATGCCTACTGTAAGAAACTATGAATGTAGGTTGCAGATTTCACATCTTAGAGCACATCCTGACTTCTCCTGGCTGTAATCACAACACTGTTAAACTGACCTCCCCTTTGACTAGTGGGTAAGTTTCATAGGGCTTAATGATATTTAACTTGTGAGATTTTAGAAAAATGTTTCACAAACTTTAATATAGCCTATGGTATTATTGCTAGTTGAAGTATTTCTGTTCTAGAATGGTTAAATGTAATGTAGAAAGAAAGGTTATATTACTCTATCAATTTCCATTGCACTTAAGGGTAAAATGTTTTTTTGAAAATCAGTAGCAAAAGAATGCCAGCACTGGGGAAAAAAAAAAAAAAAAAAAAAAAAAAAAAAAAAAAAAAGCAGAGTAAATATTTGTTAGCAGAGAAGACTCTTCCAAGAACACAAGGTTGGCTGAAGACAAAGACTGGAGTGCAGCGTGCAGGTAGCTGTTACACCACGCCCAGTCCTCCCAGGGAATTTTCAGCTTTGCTGAGCCTGCCCTAGGCTCTTGCTGACCAATGCTGCATGTGCTGTGCTCTCTGCCTGTACACTCTGCAGACTGCATACACTGCATTTTTATGTAGCTGTTGTAGTACAGCCTCTGCTGGCTCAGCTGTGAATCCCAAATTATTATTTTCACTCACCTCCTTAAATAGGTTCACTTGGGAATGCATGGTAATAAAAGGACTCAAATAATTAGATTTAGAAAGAAAACTGGAGGAAAAGTAGCATGCAAAATACAGTGGAAAAAGGCAGACCCAAAGAGCATCTGCATTTTGAAGGCAGGAAAGAGCTGAAATGGAGTCAATAAACACAGCAAAAATAAATAAATTAAAAAAAATCACACATATTCCAGGTGTGAGTGCTGGAATATGTATGATTTTTTGAGAGATCTTAGAAGGAGAAGTATTTCATCTGGTTGCTTTCACAAGCTTATAGTGATTTGCACAAAGCCAGTCCCTAGGGACACACCCAACACAGGCCACTGGGATAATAACACAGATGCACAATGTTTACAGCTGTATACCAAATTTAGAAGCTAACCCTGGAAAAACATCTCAAAATGTCTTTTACTAATCCTTCTGAACACCTGGAATAAGTGCAACAAGCCAGGGACCTAGAAAAGATACCATGTGCTTTCCTAATGCTCTTACATCAGTCAAACTTAAAATTTTGAAATAAGCAGCTGAAAGGAATCTTAGAAATTCATGGGCAGCCTGTTGGGTGTTAACATTGTTCTGTGCAGTGTTGATAGTTTGGATTATACATGTAAAGTACTGTATTTCTGGTCACAGAAAGTCCTGAATATAATATTTTGAATGCTACAAAATATGTATAGGATCTCTCTCTATATTTTATATTCTACAGTTTTTAAGGGGTTATCCACATTTTTACCCCTCACTTCTCAGGCTGCAGCCATTTTATAGTAATGGCTAACTTCTGGGAATAGATCTAAACGTTCGATGAGTCTCACAGTGTGCTAGCAACTAAGCCCTGCTTACAAAGGCTTACAAGGGCCCTGCTTAACCCTGTTGTACACAAACTGCCTCACAACCTCATGCCAGTACTTTAAGGATAAACGATCCGGTGGATCAGAATTTCTTTTTATGTGATTATCAGTGAGAGCTCAATGTAGAAGGCACAGGCCTGCTCCGTAAAAGTGGTTTTGCATGCAGTTAGTTATGATAATGCAGAAGGCTGCAAATCATTTTGTCACTGGAAAATAAAGGTCAACAAACAGACTTTGAAGAGAAAAAGCAAGATTAATTAATGCATTCATAGGCTATTTTTTAGAAGAGCAATTCAGTTTGATATTTCCTCAAAAATATGTTATAATCCTTTTTTGTTTGTTTGTTTCTTTCTTTTTAGACAGGTATTTATTAGAAACTTACAAAACCTACCTAATGCAGTGTTTCCGTACCATTTTACTTAGGCATCTGCCTTAATGCAAAACTTCTACTTCTTAGATTCATTTTGTGATTTGGTGTTTCCTCTGAAGTCTACATGCAGGGATATATTCTGGTACTTCAGCTGACTTGCAGTTTAATAGCAAATTTCCCAGTGCAATAAATGCAACAAAATGACAAGCATGAAGTGTGGCAAATATTGAAATCAGTGGTAGATTTCTTGCATTTAAAGGGCTGGTCCTAACAGCACTCTCCTTCTTTAACTCAAAGCTCTGCAAGATCTTATCTGAGCTGTGCAGGCTAAAAGGGACTTCTATGGCACTTCTGTTTTGGAAGCATGCTTACGTTGCAGCCAGCCAAGTGAAGTCATTTAAAGCTACCTGTCTGGCCACAGCAAAATCTCCTGGTTGCCAAACCTGTCCAGGGAGCAAGACAAGTACCCGGGCAATCAACTCATGCTGGCCTCTGTGTCTCTTTGTATGCTGCAACTTCTGCCAGGTCATCTAAAGCCAGTCTGGATATGTCTGCATGGGGCTGAGCTCACAGCCAGGTGATGGTGCAGGGCTAGCCTGGTCTGGGAGGAGGGTTAGCTGTGTAACCCTGCATCTCCAGCAGCAGGAACAGGAGGCAGGCTGTATCTAAATTCTCATCCATAAATGAACAGATGTCACTCTGCTGTTTCCATTAGTTTGTGCCTCTGTAATTTTCTGTGTTCTCTTTTCTGGTTGTGCTGACCTGCCATTAAAATACCAAGGTATTTTGGTTACTGGTAGCAACATGACAGTACCAACCACAGAATATACGTTGGGGCTCTTAATCAATAGAAAAATACCCAAAGGGGGCAAAATATCTTGATTCTAAAAGGAGACTTCCAAGTAGGAGCTGTGATGTAATTTGTTGCTCTGAAAAAGGGCAAAGCATGCCTTCATGCCAGACCTGGTGAGATCAATGATTTCTGTTTCTGGGATGTCATGTTTCTTTCCTATTTTTTTCTACATCCTGGAAACAACATAAGTGCATTCACAGTAAGAGAGCGTACACCAACTAAAGTAATCTGAGGGAAAGAGAACTGTTGAAAGTGGGTCTAGGGATGAAGGCTTTGTGATCAGAAAAACTGAGAGACCTTATGATCTTCAACCCCTCCATTGGCAGACAACTGTCTTGCTTTAAGTAAGATGCAGCAAGCATATGAGATTTTGGTTTTAATTTTGTATGTAGATGTTTTTCAATTTGATATTCTGATATCTCATGGCTGTAGCAAAGATTTACCACCATGATTTACCAGCACTTCAGTGATGAGGAAAGGAAACAAGAGAAATCTTGAATCAAATTATGTTGGTGTATTCAGTGTATAAAAATTTAATGTCAATGACAAAGTGAATTTAATTTTTTCTGTTCTGCTGTTAATTCAAGACCAGTTAGACAGCTAGATTTGTGGTCATATATCAGTGCAGAAATAGCAACCTCCAGTGGTCATTTAGTCCAAGTTACACATTTTGCATGGGGTCAGTATGGCCTCTTTACTTTCATTACTTGAAAAGACCTCCAAGACTACGTTGTATGGCTTTTCGGTTATAGCTAAAAGCCACATACATGCTTTCACTTTCATGCTTAACAACCAGTTTTAAAATTAACATAAAAGACTAAATATTCTGATAGAATGATGTATTAGTAAATTCTCAGAGTTTATTCTCATTGGCTAGCAGAAATGAGTTCCTACCTGCACTACTGTCGTGGTTCCGCTCGAGTGGGCAGCCGAGCTCCACCACAGCCGCTCTCTCACTCCCCCTCCTCAAAGAGGAATGGGGAGAAAATATGTGAAAAGGGGCTCAAAGGTTGAGATAAGGATGAGAAAATCACACAATAATTATTGTAACGGGCAAAACAGACTCGGCATAAGGAGATAGTAAGATTTATTGCCTATTACTAACAAGCGAGAGAAGTGGGAAAACAAAGGAAAAAGCAAACCAAAAGCACCTTCCCCCCCATCCCACCCTCTTCCACCTCCTCCCCCGAGCGGCGCAGGGGAACAGGGGAATGGGGGTTATGGTCAGTCTACAGCACTTCTTCTCTGCCGCTCCTTCTCGGTCACTCTCATCCCCTGTGCTGTGGGGTCCCACCCACGGGATGCAGTCCTTGATGAACTGATCCGGCGTGGGCTTCCCACAGGCAGCAGCTCTTCCAGAGCTGCTCCAGATATGGGTCCGTACCACGGGGTCCATCCCTCAGGGAGAAAACTGCTCCAACCTGGCTCCCCTACGGGCAGCAGCTCCTGCAGGTCACCTGCTCCTGCATGGGCTCCTCTCCATGGGCTACAGGTCCGGCCTGGAATCTGCTCCGGCAGGGGTCTTCCACAGGCGGCTGCCTCCGTCGGTGCAGGGCCACCTGCTCCACCGTGGTCTCCTCCACGGGCTGCAGCATGGAACCCTGCTCCACCGTGGTACTCCATGGGCTGCAGGGGGACATCCTGCTTCACCATGGTCCTCACCACAGGCCACAGGGGACTTCTGCTCCGGCGCCTGGAGCGCCTCTCCCCCTCCCTCTACACTGACCTTGGCACCTGCAAGGCTGTTCTCTCACTCCTGGCTGCTGTCTGGCGCAGCGTTTTTTCCCTGTCTTAAATATGCTCTCACAGAGGCGCAAAACAACATCGCTTATTGGCTCAGATCTGGAAAACAATGGGGCCCTTCCCAAACATGGGGCAGCTTCTAGATCTTTCTCACAGAAACCACCCCTATGGCTCCCTGCTACCAAAACCTTGCCACGTAAACCCACTACAACTACCTGCACTAAAGCTTATTTCTTTCTGGGAAGCAGATATTTTCCTTTCTTGTAGATCCATTATTACATGCTTTCATCTTTCAATTTCCTCTTTCAATTTGTGTATCATGTTCATGGAAGTCCTGTGCATGAGAAGCCAAAAAAAAAAATAAAAAAAAATGATGATATATCATATACTTAAATGCTAAATGTAAATATGAGAGAGGCCTATATTTTAAAATAGATTTCACCAACAGTCCATCTTCAACATTTAAAAAACACAACCGCATATCTGCTATTAACTAAATGGACAATTTAGAGTGAGCTAGCAAAGTGGAATATATGTTTGTATGCATCAGAGCCATTCTACCAGGATTTCAGAGCCACACCATATCTGACACACATCATCAGATTTCACAAATTAAACAGGATATGGTCTTGCCAAATTTTGGACTTTACCTGAATGACTTCATTTTTCTCCTACTCTTATAACTTTTTCACAGGGGAGAGCAGTCTGCTGAACTTTGGACAAACCAAAACATACACTTCAGTTAGACTTATTTAAGGCTCAGAGTTGATAACGTTTGGAAAAATTTTCAATAGCTATGTGTCATCTGTGATGGAGACAATTTATTCATTCTTATTTGCTATATGAACAAAAATCATATAATGAAAACTTGGGATTTTGCATCTTGAAGTGTGACATTTTTATTTGTCTATAACACTGAAACATTTTAGTGTAGACACATAAATTGTGTGGCTTATCTCTTCCAGCCATTTGGTATTTCAGAGTTCTATTCCCCCACAGAGAAACTGCAATATCCCATCACAGTTATGGTGCAAGGTAATTTTTTCCTCTGTAGTGAATCACTATTCAGCAAAAAACTGTAACTTTGTTAGGTATCAGCATGATTCTTTCTTGTGCTAAAGGAAAACAGAAATAGGGTGGAAGGCAAATAATAGCATTTGACATCCATACTAACTGGAAATGCCTCAGTAGGCATTCAGGACTGGACATTTTGTTATTGATAGCAGATGTTGCCTGGTTCTTTGCTGGGCATAATACAGGTGTGTGGATGCTTGCAGGACTGAAATGGTAGGTTCTGTTAACAATGTGCTTATATAGCCATAAGACAAAAAAAATAAGTATTTCAGTGTGATTTCTACATCTGGCATGAAATCAAATCACTTTATATCAACAATATTTTTATTAAAATTACTCAGATAGTTACTCTTGGGTACCACCACCATCATCACTGGGAAGACAAAGCAGGCATATTGTAGTCTCTCACAAATGACCCCTCACATGCCAGGAGAACCATGGCCTGCCTGCAACTTGCTCAGGCCTATCAGCTTACTCTGTTTTAGCAAATAAAATGCTTTTGAAACCCAAATTGTTTTGGAATCAATGTTTCCCACACTTTAGGTATTTTGACATCCTATTTAATTTCATTGTTTAATAGGTATGCAAAAATGTTTTTCTCCATCTGACAAGATGCCTCTAGAAAAAAAAACTAGTGTAGACCAAAAATGAAAATGCTTGTTGCACAGTCGTTTACCTTTCAAATATGGTATGCCTACTTTAAGAGATTAAGCAAATGTCCAGTTTGGCAGTGTGATTTATCTGATAGGAGCTATATTTACAGAATCACAGAATCACAGAATTTCTAGGTTGGAAGAGACCTCAAGATCATCGAGTCCAACCTCTGACCTAACTCTAACAGTCCCCACTAAACCATACCCCTAAGCTCTACATGTGAGGCATTTCTGTTTTTCATGAGCCTTCTCTTGGTGTGAACATTTTCCCACAAAGATCAATGTGGAGAAATGGCTCCTAGATTAGTACATGGTCACTAAAGATTGTCACATCCTAGACATCATCAGGACTTCATATCAGAAAGGCCTGATTGTGATCAAATATTTATGTTGTTCTGTTTTAAACATAACATAATGGGAAATAAACTCATTACTTTTTTAGAATTCTAAGTTCTTTTGGAAAAGATATTTGCTCTTAGATAAGGCCTCCTGGCTCTTGAAAATGAAATCTGTGGGTAATGCACAGATTTCAGAAAAAAAAAAAAAAAAAAAAAAAAAAACACCATAAAGTAGCCTCATATATAGTGGAGTAATAGTCTTGAATAAATTGAATACAAGTAAACTAGAGGTGTAACATGTCTTCAGGATATCCTGTTACATATCAAGAGTTGCCTCACTAACTGATGAGTAAGTGATGATTACAGTGGACCATACATGCACCAATCAGATTGGAATGTCATTGTGGGTATAAATCTCAAGAGATATCAGACCAGAAATACTTGTCGGTCATAGTTGCTTATGCTTTCTCTTGCTCTTGAGTGACCAGAAATAACTAATAAATGGCTTGTACCAAGCACTAGTGGAATCTGTGAAAGCAAGTGAGTAGTGGGTGAGTCATTTTTTTTTTTCTTTAATCACTCCCAACCCTCCTACCCTGACATAACACTATTTAGATGAGGGGTAGCTCCTGGGCCTTCAAATTGAGCTTCAGCTATATTGCATTAGAAAGCAAAGTGAGCACCACGGCCCAGCTATCCTCCATTTAGGCTCAGGACCACTCGTATTTGTATGATTCTGTACAGCAAGCTGGGGACACCATGAACCCAAAGCTTTGCGTAAGCTTTCCCCCATCACTCTTGTGTACAAGGATCTAATGTGGATCCTCATTTCCACTCCTCTCTAAAGCAAGCATTTTGTCTAAGGCACACCCTGCCCTTGTGAGAGCTGTGCCCTCAGGTTTATCTATCTTACCACATTCATTCTGGACCATGCCACCAATCACACTGTATGATCCAGAAGGCTCTTTTTTGGGTGATCTCAGAGAAGTCACTGCCTTTCATTTAACATGAATGACCATCTTGCCACCAATGGCCCACAAGTCCAAAAACTTGGCTTGGAGCTCCAGTGGAGATGAACGCACCATGGGACAGTATCAAACAGTCCTGTTTGATTTCCATTTCAATAACAGATACACTGAGCAATGATTTCTTAAGGCCTGCTGTGGAAAACAAAATTGAAAGCATAAACATATGCAGATGGAATTCAGAGCCCATGATGCTTCCGCCAATTCGTGCAACTTATGCATGCTCAAAATATTTACGTAGGAATTCCTAATTAAGTAAACTATTCAGTAGTGGGTGTACATTTCAGATATGTTACAGTGTCACCGCAAAATATGCCAGTGCCTCCTTCAACAAAGATCCCATTATGGAGCTTTTTATCAGGCTACAGTGGGGGTAGGTTTTCAGTACAGTTGCACCCAGATTTAAGCTGTGCAGCTCCTCTTCTGTTAATGGGATTCGTGTGGCTAAATCCCTTCATTCCTTGCTGAAAGGGATCTCCGACAGCAAGCAAAGGTGAATATCGAGTAGCGCAGTCAGGGCTGACATCAGGGTAACCTTAAGCACGGCCTGTTCAAAGGACTTGCAGCAAGGCTGTCTTGGTGGCTTGTGGGGAAATGTCGTACTGCACCACTGTGCAGCCAGGAATACAAATGAGAAAGGGTCTGTTAGAGGAGATGGTACAGCTTCTGAAGCCACTCCTGGCCTATAATAAAGTGTTATTTGCACAGGGAGCAAGGACTGATGGAAGAGAGTTTTGAGTGCAGACTCAAATTTCAAACCAAAAGGTTAAAATCAGCTTGGTTAAGTGCTTTGTTTGTATGAAATGTGTTGGTAGTTTTATATTTCTTTTTCTATTTTGCCTTTCATTTGTTGGAACAAAATTCTAAGCTCTTTGGAGAAATCTCAGTGCATGTTTGTGCCTGTACTGGAACTTGGTGAGAACTCTGGTTACTGACTCCTATTTATCTATAAACAGCTAGCTCTATTTATCACTTTGCTAAAAAGCAGATTCTTCTAACAACAGTAAAAACTAGATTTTTTTTTTCTCATGTGGTTGTACAACTGCCCATTATAAGGATTTATTTTATATTTGTGTATTTGCCACTTGTGCAAATAAAAAAAGCCCCTCTATAAAATAGAACTCAGGTGATGACGTTCTTATGCAGGACATTCATCAAGTTGCAAGAACATAATGACATTTGATATCAATGAAATGACTAATGTGCTAAAGTTAAGCAAATGCCTGCATTTGCAAATATAAAATAGAGACTCTAGAAAAATTTTTAATGAAAAGTGCATTTTTATTCTGACAAGCAATATGGCATTCAATATGTGCTTGTTAATTGCTCACATGATTTTAGGGATTAATATTTAATTTCTGAAGTATTTTCAAAGACCTATCATTTTAATGAACTGCTGAATTGCTTGCAATATACAATAATTTTCATGGTTCTGATCCTTACATTTTTCCCTATAATGCTGTGAAAAGGAAGGTTCTGAGACACCACTCCTCAGGTTTAGCTTGTTAACTTTGAACTGCAAGGTCCTATCCAAGCCCAGATTTTTTTTTTTTTTTTTTTAATATATATATTTTTAAATTTATTTGAAAATTACTCTGTTTAGAGCTCAATTTCAGTTCTGGTGTTTCCCTTGCATTAATGACTAGTGATGGAGAACAGTGATGACTATTCATATGCCAGCCACTACCATTAATTGCTTTGATGTGCAATGTTTTCCCACTAACACGGTTCAATTGGATAACCCATGTGGATGGCCCAACATCACACTTTGAATTGTGCATAGGCTATTGCACTGTGGTATGGTTACAATTATAGCAAACTGCACCAAAAATCTTATCAAAACACTTTATTCAGGATTTCCTTGTGATAAGAATCATGAGAGTTTGCACCACAGAGAAAGATTAGATGGGAAAAGATGCCAAAATGTGGTGTGTGAATCTGTCTTTTGACAGTTATAAAGCAAAACATTCTCCATCAAGTAAAAAAAGTGTAGTCTTCAACCTGCCAAAGGACAGGAGTAAAGCACAGTCCTCCTCAATGTGTGACAGACGCACAAACTGAGGGACACCACAAGAAATAGTGGAGAGGAAGCTTGAAATGCTGCTGGATGCATTTCTTTATTATAAATAAAGTTTTCCAAAACCTCAGATTCATGATTCAGCATTTCTTTTGGCACTAAAATTGTAGTAACAATTTAAAGTAGGCTAAACAAGTCTGAGGGAATATGCTGGTAAATTCAGGCCAAAGAGGGGGAAGTCCCTGGAAGTAGTAATTAAAAAACGAAGGGTCTCCTCCCCCTCTTCCTCCTTCCACAGTAACTGAAGTTTGATCCTTTTAATAAGGAAGGTCTTAAATCTCTCTTCAAGCACACAGTAATTATCAATATCCTCACAATACTTCCTGAGGAAGATACGATGGTACTTATTTTCTGGATGAATAAGCTGTCCCACTTTGACCAAGGACTGCTCCAAAAACAATGGGAGACCATAGAATACTCTCTTAAACCTAATTATGAGACAGTAGCAATGTGTATGAAGGAAGCAACTAAACTGTAAATTATACATGGGGTAGATACTGTAGCCAAACCTTTCTTACATTTCTTTGTTTTGAAAGTCATAAGTTTTTGCTGCTCAAGTTGAGATAATTGTTAGTGGAAGCTGTGGGGGAAACTTTCTTTTCCAAAAAAGATGCCAGAAAGTTATCTCATAACTTTTATCAGTATTTTAATGTAAAAATATATTTATATTATACGTTATATATATATATATGTTATTTACCAGTTAACTGGTCATGTAGCCTCAGATAGTCAATGACCACTGGGTACCCAGTGGACCAGAACAGTGTGTCTTGTGTACATATGTTGAACGTCATCTTAAATTTTGAAGTCTTGTGTGTGTCCACATCTATGACTCAACCCCGCATTCCTTCAGGATTAGGAATTTTCCTCAGCTGGCCCGTTACCTGTGCTTCCTGACAGCATGGCTGACCTGTGTGCCTTTCAGCCTCCCTTACGCAGAAGAACCATTGACCAAGCTGCAATTTCAGGTCCCCTGTTGGGCATATTCATGTTACGCCTAGATTTATAAGAACACTGTCAAGTAAACATGGTGAGACTGCTCCTGAATCGTTTGAGACCCATGTAGCTCCAGGGGTGAAACCATCCTTGGGATGAAGGGGACAGTACCAGTTATTTCTGGTGTTGGTGGTATGCAAGCCCAGAGAACACAGCTTGACATCAGAGCCCAACAATGAAATTGCAGAGCAAATGTTCAAAAACCTACTAATTTTTGTAAACTCCGTGCACCTGTCTTTGCAATTTGCTCTCTCCTCTGCCTCAATGTACAGCGAAGCTTCTCTGCAAGCTCTTCTGCAGTTTGCCTGTCATCCATCACTTATCAATTTAGTTTGCTTAGAATTGGAACTACAATGTTTTCTTTGTCGCTTGGAGAGGCACCCAACTACTATCCTTTATACAATATAAACAGTGTAATGCTATATGATATCATGTGGCTGGATATATACATACTCTGAACAAGATACAGTTCTCTTCCTGTAACTTTGAAAATAGACTAGATACTAAGATGGTTTGGGAAAAGATTCTGGTATTTTTAAGTGATGAAAGTGATACTTTTCCTTAAAATTTTAAATGACTCCTTCACATGTTACTATCTAAGTACTATGTTAGTTACTGTCTAAAACCATCGTGGAAGTCAGAGAATCGTATTATCTCTACACGACATTCTTATTTTTTTTTTTAAAACATTATTGTATCTCTTAGAAAGTTTTGGTTTTAAGGCATGGTCATTTAAATATTTTATTGATTTTTTTTTTAAGTAGAGAGGGCAGAAACAAAATCTTAGCTCAAAACCTGCCTGAATCTTGGGGAGTTGTGGATTCCAGATGCTCCAGCTTTGTTGCTTAGTACTCAGAGAAACAAGAATGAAAGCAACAGGTCTGAGCACTCATGCCCCAAACGCTGTGAGTGGTCAGAGCTGCAACTACATTTTCTTCTTATTTTCATTTAGTAGGTAGTACCACATGGCATGCATGTTCTGTATTTGCAATACCTTTTTTCCATATCTATAAAGCCCCAAGCCATAAATAAAAATACAATGGAGAAATTTCTCAGGGATTGTTAACTTTGGAAAAGATGCACAATTACCTATTAAAGGCAGAGTGAATCATCATGGAATTTCCATCCCACAGTAAAACTTGTATTTTATTTTGACCAGCGAAGAGTTCTGCATTTCACCCTTTTTGCTCTGGCTTTTACTGTAGTTTATTGAAATGGCAAAATGAAACACTCTGATTTTGTTTAAATGCAACATTTATGTAATTTTTTGGTTACCTTTGAGGTGAAGTTGATAAGTTCCTACAAAATGCTTCAATTTTGTTTAGTCAGCATTTTCCAAAAAGAGCACTTCCAATGGGAATTTTTTAACACTAAGAAGAGAGGCATAAGTGAGTGTTCAAGATGGAGAGAAAAGGAATGGGGAACTTATTCTGTATCCTGTAACTAACAGGATGGGAAAACAAAACTATCTGTATGATCCAATACTGGGCTGGGAAAAGCTAAAGAGGGGAAAAAGTTTGCAGAGGTACTTCCTTGGAGCTGCCAAGAAGCAGGATGCTGTCTGCCGAGCACAAAAGCCAGCTAGTCCATGCAGCAGGGGCTTTTGCAGGCTTCAGAAGGTCTATATAACTAGTCAGGGATGTGGATCAGAAATAATGACCACATACATCGTTATGGGGTAGTATGCCTCAAGCTCTTCCCTTTTGGTGGTGTATGTTTTTTTTGAAGACATTTTCCAAAGTGTTTCATTGACTTGGGTGCTGAAGAGTGTTTTCTGAAAATGGACTGAAGGCTCCTAAGTTGTGTAGCTGTCTCAGGGTCCAACACATTGGGATGAGAAAGGACTGTTTTGCTAACAAAACTATACTGATTTCCTTGCTCTTTCTGGCTTACCCAGAGTCAGTTGAAGTGTCCCTGCTGGTACTTGATAGATGTGACCTGAGGCATACCTGAATGTGTACCCACGTTGTCTTATTTTTTCAAAATATGACTGCTTAAAATGTAGCTTGTACTGATGTTGAAAAATGAGCCTGTAATGATGCTGAAAAATAAAAAATAAATGCACTAAAGTGAAAACACATGGCAGGTGCAAGTTATATGTAAGCTTTATAAATAATGCTGAAAATATACTTGAAGAATGAGAAATACAAATGTTTCTGGTCTGGATATCCCATATGAAGGATCACTCATATGTGCTCCATGATATTTGCCAGGTCTCGAAGTGCAGTTATGCTGGTGAACTTTCATTAATCACTCAGTACAAGAGTGTAATAACGGGCAAGAAAGTTGGTACTGTCAAGTCATCCTCTAAATTGTGTTCAATGGTTTCAAATGAGTAATGGATGGATGGGCTGCAGTAATTAAAACACTGAGCCTGAATCTGTGTATGCCATTCAAAGCAGACATTAACTTCAGAGATTCACATACAATCATTTATCACTATTTCCTTTTTTTTTTTTTTTTTTTTAATATGACTTACTTTCCACATCTAAACATCTGATGGCAGTGTGTAGGACTGGAAGCAGAAGTCACAAAATTCCACTTTCGTGGTGTTTCTGGCACAAATCAGACCAAGAATTACTGCAAAATTTCCAAATCCACGTACCAGATCAGAAAAGTTGGGATAAATCTGCAGAATTATAGGAACTAAACTTCCAATCTTTCCTCATTTACTTAGCGCCTTGCCTGCCACATGGCAACATACAGCAAAAGCAATTAATAGCCTCATCCTGGTTCTAATGTGTCTTTCTGCTTTTCTTCAGAGCTTTGTCATCTGTGGTGGCTTTAGGAGCTAATATCATCTGCAACAAAATCCCAGGCTTGGCCCCTCGGCAGCGAGCGATCTGTCAGAGCCGCCCTGATGCCATCATTGTGATCGGAGAAGGGGCACAAATGGGAATCAATGAGTGCCAGTATCAGTTTCGGTATGGGAGGTGGAACTGCTCTGCGCTGGGAGAGAAAACAGTCTTTGGACAAGAGCTTCGAGTAGGTAAGGGAGTCTCTAATACAGTGCTAAAGTGGTATGTTGGGGCTATATGTCTTTTAGCTTTCTCACTATGGTTCTGCAATGTTTTAGCTCCCTCTAAGGTATTTGCTTCCTGCAGTTGAACAGTGATGCTCCCAGAGCAACTGTGGTCTGTATTTTTCAATCATCAAATAGTAATTGGCAAGAGACAAGAAATCTCTAATGAACTCTAGACGAAGTCACTCATATCTGTGCAACTTCATACCTAGCAATGACCCAGATCCCTGCACAGGCATCCCAGGGCACAGTCATCACAGCCCGTGAAAAACTATTTCCAATTGTTATCCTGTTAGAGGCTGCCATGATAACTGTGGTGCCTGTTAAGGCCAATCAAAAGGGAACTACAACGAAATCCAAAGAACACCTCCGCAGATTTCCCAAGAGCTTAAGTAAAAGGAGACTCCCTACTAACTGATGGAAGTGTAGCACATATGACACTGGCCTTCCAATAAAAAATAGCAATACATATCCATTTTAATGTTGCTATCATATTTTTAAGAAAATACTGCAACTGATTTGAGGCAGGAAACCTATTTGAAGAAAATAATACTGGATCTTGGCCAGACAAAGCATTAGCTGGCAGAAGTTAAGTGATCACTTTCCATTTACTGTATGTATGCTATTATTTCATAGGGAGGATTATGCAAATTTATTTTCCAGCACTGAGATCATTATTTTCCTTATCAACTAGCTCAGTATCCTAATCCTTTTCTTGTCCTTTCCTCTCTCCCCCAGGGGCTGTCCACTTACCATATCTCACACTTACAGTGCTCAGTGTTGGGATAACATTTTGTGGTGTGTGGCTCTCACAAGAGTGCTCAGAATGAAATCATCCAGCTTCTCTGTGTGGTTGTAGCACATTCTTGTTGTGTCACATTCTTCTCTAGGTGACACCTCTTTCTTGAATTCAGTAGTTCAAGTGAGTTTTGTAACACAATTGAATGTAGCCAGACACAAGATATCTTTAAAACTGTGTGAAAAAATAGCGTAACAATTATTGCCATCTGTGCAAAGAAGAGGAAACTTACATGGTGCTTTGGTTGTTAATAGAGATCAAGGCCCCCCCCCTTTTTTTTTTTTTTTTTTTTTCCCCAACATACTTGTGCAATAAATGCCAAAAGCTGAGGTGCACTTAAGTCAATGACAAAACTGAATACTTTTTTCAAAGCACATGCAAGACTTAGAGTCTGATTGAGGTCTGGGCTTTTTAAGAGCACAGTGGACTAGTTATAACGCCTTGTAACTGAGTAAGTACATTGATGTCAGGAGAACTGACTTATACTAGCAGAGAATTCATCATACTCTGGCATTACTCCACACAAAATCACAGAAGTGAAAAGACCTAGAAAGCCAAAGTAATGGCTAAAGAAAAGTCTGAATTTTTTGAACTTTAGAAAAATTTTTGGTAGAATTGATGCTGAAAAGATGTTAGTGAGAAATTTGATTTTCAGTGTCTCTTCCCACATTTGACTGAGGAAATTTCTAATTCCTCTTAGAAAATACATCACACCTAACTTTTGTTTATTAAAAGGAAGTGGAAGGCATTAAACATCCTCGAGACACCATACACAGGAAATAAACTAACACTTGACATTTGCCTTCACCTTAAAATGAATCAGAAAACCATCTAGTCACCTGTATTGACTATTAGAAGCACAGGTCTAGTCTTCCTTGGTTGGTCTTAAACTTGTTTGTCATAAGATGATATCCAAAATGATATTGCTACTAGAAAATATATAGATGCTAAGCATACTACTGTTGTACTTCTTTATGCTCCTTGTCTTGACCTTGTAAAGCCTGCAGGCATGCTCTGAACCTTAGACAAGTAAGTCCTCTTAACATCTGTGAGATCATCTATATCCTTGGAAAGAGACACTTGGTAGTATTGTACCCAAGTCAGTGTCACTGCTAAACTTTCAGTTGAAAATGTTTTCATGACCTCTGCTTTCCTCTTCAAGCTCAGAATCTTGTGACACCTCATCAGCTTAGGTAGGATTGTATTAATACCTAACAATCTATACCACTGACAGAAATTGTGCAAGTGAGCACAGTGAAAACACTTAAAGAGAATAACAAGTCATGGTTGTGCTTTCTTTCTGAAATAAGAGGTATAGAGAACAGAAATTGTTTGGCATCAGGATGGACCAGCTATCAGGATGGTCAGACTATACAAGTTCTGAAAAAACAAGGTTTTCTTGAGCCACTGTTCAGGTCATATTTGCCAAAATGTTCACCAAATTCTTGACCTCTTCACCAAACCTGGGTGGTTTCTTTCAGCTCTGAAATGACTGATGTGGAATTCGGTGGGTTCTTTTATGGCTTAACCCAAACACAGACAAAACTTGGCAGTTGCAGCTGAGTTCTGCTTTGACATTTGTTGGGTGTGAAACCACACAAACTGTAACGGATGGAGAAGGTTTACACGACCTCTGCCAGCTGAGCCAGATGAGTTCCGTGCAGGTCTATAAAGAATCCCATAATCCACATCTTTATTTGTTTTATTAGTGGAGTAGCACCCAGAGATGATGTGATCAGTATCTAGGGAAAGGACAAGGTTTAGGAACTGGTGTTATTACCCTAGTGAGGGGAAAACAAGTGAAAAAAAAGGACAAAGTTAAAAAAATAAAATAAAATAAAATACTTAAAAGGTACAAAAGACTTGTGAACATAAATATTCACATGTGTAACAAAACATCTGTATCTGACACACACAGAAACACTAAACCAGACATTTGGTTCCGTCTTAAACAGACTGAAGGAAGAATTAAGACAAAAAAAGACAGATGTTATTCATTTCATCCTCAATAAGCTATGTTGGACTGATGCTGAGCTATCTTTTCAAAGACTTACTTCAGTGAATTGGTCCTCTATCACCACCTATGTAATACACAGGGGTCACCTGTGTATTAAAAACAATGCAAATAATTTGTTCAGAGGTCAGAATAACAACTGTAGCAACCTTGTTATATGTAGGGCATTCATATTTGTGTGAAAGATTTATAGCAACCATTGATAAAAAGTGATAAGGAGATCCAAATTAGTAGCATGAACAAAGGATGTGGCATGGAAAGAATTAGGCAAGCCTTGTGTATAGCTCCTTTTTTTTTTTTTTTTTTTTTTAATTGTCTTTATATATATATATTTATAGCTGAGAACTTTTCCAGTCATGCTAACCCCATAGAAAAATATCACTACTACACTTACTTTACTCATCCTGTCCCTGCACATACTCATAATTGTCACCTTCCTGCACTCATCCTTAGTTTTCACACCAGCTTCTCACATAATGTCATCTTTTGCACTCTACTCATTCCTCTTGTTAGAAGCCATAAGTTTACCTCTTTAACAAATGGATTCACAAATTAATTGGTTAATGATAGATAAATTGGTATTATACATCCGATAATCATTGTTGAAAATCCATTGTCCTTCTAACTTTTTGAAGGCAAGGGCCCTGATTTGGAAATGTATAGCCTCTGGTCCTACCAAGCTACTGATGCAAAAGAGTGGATTGGTGTTAATTGCCCCAAATGATGGTTTAAACAATCTGTCATGAAGGTACCTCTAAAAGTTATAGATTATTAATAGCAATTGGAAGCAAATAACTCTAAGCAAATAAGTAGCCAGTGCAGCCTCTAAAGTAGGGAGTTAGAATCAATATCAGAATTGAAACCTACCATGGTTCTTTGAAAATAGATTGTTCTGGCTAATTATTTGAGCGTTAACCATTTCCACTGAAATTCTCCCTACTGAAGTGCTTATAAACAGACTGCTCTTATAGTGTTAAATCCAGGGCAAAAATGAGGTACAGCAGACAAAAGTCTTAGAAATGTAGAGCTGTAAATATATAAAGATATCAAAATAATCTGTAGAAGATTCCTTTGTCAGACTCATTATATAGAAAAATGTTGTGAATTAGTAGTATTCATCTGGCTGTCTCTCTACTCATCAGAATGTCTCAAAGATAACTTTAGATATGGGTTATATGGAAAAACTTAATTGAACTGAACACTTCACAGGGAAGAAGCAACAAATTGGCAAAAAACAAGGGAGTTCTGAAGATTTTTTTTTATTACTTTTTTTTTTTTTTTTTAAATTTCTGACCTTTTTTCAGATTTGTAGATTTCTGGTATGTTGAAAAGATGCTTCTGAAGTGAGGTTAAGCTTTGATTGCTGTGAGAGATTTAGGAAAAGACCAATATCTTAAGAAGTTTCCAGTCACCATGCATTTACCCAAATTTTATTCCACTCTCCAGGCTGAAAGGGAGAGGGATGGAAGAGAAAACTGCATTTTTAAAGACTACTGAAATATGTGCATGGATTTTATTAACTCACAGGTGAAGAAGACCTTACAGGTTATTTTGAGAAACAGTCAGAAAATAAAGTTGATTGTCAAGGTTATATACAAGCTTTCACTTGTATATATGCACACATAAAATGCTAGGAAGACAGCATAATTTCAAACAGAAAGTGAAGAAATGAAGGGAAATACCTTCCAGAAGAAAGACACTCATAAAAATGTGATTCTTTATATATTTGCACTGGAAATAGGTAGCTAAATCCATGTTGAATCCCGCTATTTTAGCTGCAGGCCTAAAAGAACATGGGAATCGGGCATGAAAGATTTGTAAGTGATGGCATTGTGGAGAAATGGTTGGCATTTTATCATGCATAATTAAGTATGTCAGTAAATTATTCTTGGTTCAGGCCATATATAGGCTTAATTAAATTTGGATTCACATATGAATCCAGTCATTTTTATTCTGGGCTACAATGGTGGATTGACTGAGATGCCAAATGTTCATAAAAACTTCCTACCAAAAATGGGAGGAGTAGAGAGGTTCATTATTCTCCAAAAATGGAAAATCACATCCAGGGTGATATATTAATCTAGTACAGTAGTGTCTAGTATGGTATGAGTTGGCCAACTTGGAAAGCTTGACTTGCAGTATGAGCAGAAAATTTCCAATACATGAAGACAGGCAGCATTCTTAGGCATGCTTTACAACCATACATGTGTTTTAATGCTATCAGCAAATCAATAAAGGGAACCATAAATGAATCCAGATAGTTTGCCTAAAGTAAGTACACTTTTATCTCTATTTCCCTTTCTTTCCTCTTGTCATTTTTTTTCTTTCAGTTTCTTTATGTTCTCATTTTCCAATTTTTAATCAATATATGTTGTTAGTTAATGCTTACTAATATTCATGTATCAGGTTGACTGTATGTTTATTATTCAAATATCTGTGTATTTATTATGGGAAAATCTATATTTATGGAATTGTGTTATATCCAATAAAAACAATATGGGGAAAAGAAAGGAATCGTGCAGCTGGAAACAATTTAGAGGGGGAAAATGAGTTGGAATTAGATTATTTTAAATGTGATACAGAGAACAGTATACACTTCACCAACGGAAAGGCAGTAATTATCTTTGTCATAGCAGTAGGTGCTATGATTGGTTTAGGCATTTGCCAGTTGCTGTCAACCACAATTGCACAGTGGCCTTTGGATATAATTTGGATTTTTTTTTTCTGTTGTTGTCATATAGCATGGTTCCAGATAACAAAGTCTTTTTAGCATTCAAGCAACTGATCAGAAAGGAACTTGTTTGTAATTTGAGCTGGATGTCTGCATTGGTGCTAGGATATGGCAAAAGACATTCCAATGTAGAAGTGGCATCTTGGGGGATGGCAGCAGCTTCCAACTCATAGTGCAGCAGGTTATCTGGGGTTTCAGGACATAGGTACACACAATATGTTCAATCAGCCAAGACTGTGTGTGAAACTTAAAGAAGCCTGCCTAATACCAATACAAATTGGGTCCTTGCTACTCACATGGCTAACATGGATTGACTGCTGATGTCCATTTCACAAAATGTCATGTGGAGGCATTGCATTTGCTTGTGTGATTTAGTTAAATGAGTATATGCTATAAATGCCATGGCAAATTTAATGAACCATGGTTTATGCAAGAATAGTTTTTAATAGAAACACGGCGTGTATTACAAGATGCGCAATCCTTAGTTATTTAAAGAAAGAGATTTCCAATTATTAGGCTGAATTAAAAAATAAAAATAAAAAATAAAACAATGCACAGTGAACTGCCACCCGTACTGTTTGAGTAACTGTCTGGGAGACAGGCAGAGGCAGCAGTAAAGAGAAGAAAATACAAGCTCTGAGGACCTCCTCAGAATGTTCATTTTGCTGGAAAGATTTATCTTAGTGCAAATACCCATTGAAAGCCTTATATTAAATAGCTCAAACAAACTGTGTATTTCCTTTCACAACTGACAAGTTGTTGTTGGAAGGAGAAATAAAAATATTCTTAACTTGAAGAATATCCAGTATATTTGTACTATCTTATTAGATATATATTGCGGAAAGATTTCAGTTATACCAGAGATAGAACAAAGATAGAAAGTCCATGTTAGAACAAATTTGGGTGAATCTACCTAATGTCCCTCATACCTATATTAGTTATCCTGTAGGCAATAAGGTAACTAAAAAAAAGGCATGCAAGCTGCCTTATGAGGACAGTTTTTACAAGGCAATTCATTTTGATGGTGACCTAAAGAGTAGAAAAAAAGCTGTGAAAACCTAGTGGCTACAAGGCAAAGTGAGAGGGCTATTTTAGTTTGCATCACTGACTTTGAAGGAAATTGAAGAAAAGATTTGAACAGTTCATACTTTGTGACTGTAGAAGGGTGGATAAGCTTTTGCTATCACAAGAAACAAAGCAAGACAGTAACCCAAACCAGAATAAGAAAATAAACCTCCCAGCTGGCAGCAGCTGATGTTGGGAAGGGTTAGTAAAAAACTTATGAAATAACTTCCATGCTAAGAATTGATATTATTCTAGCTTAGGAGACCTTTTGTGAGAGTGATAGGTTGAGATTTTTCCTAATTTTAGTAGGATTCTGTCATCTGGAGGATTTTAGAAAAATAAAAATTTATTTCTGTTCTAAGGAATTACTTTTGTATTAAATAAACATCCTATTTTGAGAGGGTGGAGGATTCCAATCTTAGTGAATCTACTCAAAAATATGTGGACAATAATTTGTCTCCCTATAAAAGAAACTTGTCTAGCATATGTAATTTGTGATATAGATAATCACCTTTTTGTAAAGTATGACTGTCTAGTGCAGTGTAGCTCGATTATGGTTTTTTTTTTGTTTGTTTGTTTCTTTTTTTCTCAAGGATCATATGCTTGAAGAAAAGTACAAGTTCTCTTAGATTAAAATATTATCACTGCCATTTAAATATTTACCTCTTTGGCAGAACGGTTGCTTTTAAAAGGCAGACATCCTCATTCTAAACGCAGCACTAATATGTTACTACAATTACTTCATGAACTCTGTGTGGCTTGCAGCTGGATGCTGAATGGTAGATGCTGAACTGAATGAAATCTGGAATTCCCATTCTGAGAGGAGTGCTAACTCCTTAAACTTTTATTTCATTTGTCATATAAAGATTAAGTTTTCCTTGGAATACATTTTTTTCTTCAGACATCTTCAAACTAAAATACCTGACTCTGAACAACTTCATTTTGGTTTACTGCCTTTCAAACTAATTAAGGATTAATGCGCATTGATGTAAATCGATGCAGGGATCTGTAACTGGGGAGGCTCCAGTCTCTGCATCTCACGAGCTTTGTTCTCACCTGCTTCCATATGCATCTAAAGTTATATGTCTCTGTGACACATCTTGCAGCTTGGTAAGAGAAATCGCAGAGCAATACACACTGCCTTCCTGTGACATTAAACCTCAGGTTACAAAAGGGCCATTGTGTTCTCAGAAAACAACAGGTTGATGTGGGGAAGCAGTTTAATACTTTGTTTTAATGGTCCAAAACTAAATGGACCACTTTTTTCTTAAATGGAATAGCTCCTTTTAAGTGTTGATATGGAAAATAATTTTTTTTTTTTTTTTTTTTTTTTGGTGGATAGGTACTCATGGTTTTTGGTATTCTGTGATTGTCCTAATAAATCTATAGCTGTAGTGGCAAAGGATGCTGTTATGTGCAATGTGACCTTATAGGCAGAGTCTGTAACAACCCATATCATGCTCAGCACTGACCAGAACAAAATCCTCATTTTGTGTTGCTTTTAACTTTGATTTTAGCTGCTCAGGATAAAATTTTCTGTGTTACTGGTCTGCCTTGGGATGAGTGAGTCAGAGGTCCTATGGAAAAGATAGTATGCAAATTCTAGTCTATTATTTAATTAAATGTAGGACAACAATTTGGACACAACAGGGCTAAATTTGCACAGCAACATTAAGTATGGCATTTCTTTACATCTAAGTGCCTCGCTTGAAACATTAACGTTCCTTTATTGTCATTTTATTAATGTCATTTTGTAATAAAATTGCTGGCTACAAATGATCCTTAGTATGTTGACTAAATTAGTTCTAGCCTCCCAGTCCTATTGGCTAGTGACTTTCAACATTATGCACACTCAAAAAGGAAGGCAACTAATATTTAAAATTAAATGAAGTCTGGTTCTGGACCTAGCCCAAAATCACAGATGCCAAATTCTAGTCCTTTTACAGTCAGTAAAATTTTAGCTTTTGCTTTTGCCGAAGCCAGGATTTTACAGCCACTAAAAAGGCACTTGCCTTTTGGGTATGAACAGAAGTTCAAATGGGAGCTGACTTTCATAGCAGGTACTCTGCTAATGCCTAAATATGTAAATGGAGATAACTGTGCAACATTTGATTTTTAAGGTACAGAATGACTTTGGAAACTGACAGGTGCTGCTAAATCTTCCCACTGAAAGAAAAGTTCTTTATGTAAAACAAAAGGCAGTGCAGGACAGCAGCTAACCTGAACCTGCTGGTATCTGATCCTGTAATAACTTAGGCTTCTAGTGACTTTGAAGATTCCCTGAGCTTTACTAGTGTGGTTAACTATGTTGTCAAAATCTCTTCCCAAGAATTACAGATGATAGGTTTGGTCATCGAGCTCAACCTCTACATCAGGCAGGACAGACTAAACATAACATTAGACTTTGGAGTTGCATGTGTAGCAGCATCCCTCCCTTTTCTGCCCTGTTCCTTGGGATGCATTCTGTTTGGTAAACCATCTGTTTCTAAATTGAAGAGCTTGAAATGCACAGAGAGGCATGTACAAACATTACAAAAAACACAGCATTTGTTGATCTGTACATTTTGGTTTGCAAGTGAATGTTACTGCATTCATGCTCAGATCGCTGATCCATGCAGTTTGCTATCCTGCCTCTAGTCATGAGCAATTTCTTTTTCTAATGAAGTGGCTGGCATAGTCAAAATATTATGACTGACAAATATCTTATTTTCTAATTGACAAAACTTCCTTCCTTAGTATTATGCATGACATTTTAGCATTGGATTAAAATACCAATGACTGTAGTTTTTTTCTTACCGACTGTGGAGTGCAATATTACTGTTAATGGTATGAGTTGAATTAAAATGAAAGTATTATCTATTGTTTAAAGGTTTTTAAAAATGAATCTAACACAGTAGTACTAAGGTAGCTCTTCTCTCAGTCTTCAAATTGGCCAAGAACTTTAGTTTTGCACTGTTTACCCGATATGTGCTTAACTTTAAGCACTATGTTTTAAGTCCTATTAAAGCAAAAAAGGGTTTGAAAGTGCTTCACTTTAAATGCATGCCCAAATGGTATGCAGAGTACAAAAGTCATAGTGAAAGCCAGCATGCAAATCAAGCTGGGGATGGGTCTTTCAGATAGTTAAAAGTGTAGCAATTTTTCAATTTTGATCTAATTTGGTTTAGAATTTAGGTAATCCTAGGTGAAAACTTGCAGTCACAATTTTAATTTGTTACTCTGTCCACTACAGAGGCTCAACCTCAGATTTCTGGGACTGATAAAGAAAGATGATTCATAAGACTTAACCAATGTTGGTGTAAGTGGGCTTGGATAGCCAAGGCATATTTAAGAAAACTGCTCTAACCCCAGAAAGCCAAATTGTGTGCTGGGAGAAGACCCTGTATCTCTAGATGTAAGCTCAACAGATGTGGATTGGCTTTGAAGAAAATAGTTAAAGACAAATTGCTGTAGACCAGAAAGCTCTGTTCAAGTGCTACAAAGAATGAAGCTTACTCATGGATCATTATTTACTTTACTGTTTACTGATTTCTTCGTGACAACATGGAACCTGGTTTTCTGTCTGACTCAGCATCCACGCATCTGTTCAGAAAAGATGTCCACACAGTGTCCCATTGACAGGGTTAATTCAACCTTGCAGTTTCTGAGGGAAAAAACATGAGAAGTAGTGGTGGTTCTCTGTCTCTGTTGCTGAACTTAAGGGCTTCACACAACAGAGGCAGAAAATGGGAGTACCTTCCTCACTTCTTCTTTTGGCCCAGTTTCATACCACATAGCTCCAGGCATTTGGTTGAGATGTCTAAGATACGAACCTAGCCAGCCTGTATTCCTTGTATGGAAAGGGAATACAGAGAGAAGCACTTTCAGAGGTGATTTGGATCTTAATTTGACTGCATGGACTGTGTGGAGGTCTCTTGACTATCCTGGGAGTTTAGACTCCTTAATTAGGTATCCAAGCCCCCTTAATGTCCCATTTTTGGTCTGTCTGTGAATTTTTCCTCCTCTCTACATATGTTTCTCAGGAGAAATGTGGTCTAATAAAGTCATACCTGCTTGCCTGACATAGCAGAAATGAAAACATGACCTTCCTTTAAACTCTTGGCTATTCTTGGTACTCATTTACTCATTCACCATTAGTACCTGCAAAAGTCATCTTAGCTGATGGCTTTCAGTCAGATACTGGCAAAGAAAAAAAAAAAAAAGCTGTAACCACAGGGCATACACTCCACCACTGCTATTTGGAAATTACGAACAAGTGGGAGTCCAAAATTACCACCAGATGTGTGCACCTATTTAGCAAGTGACAGAGACATGTTCCACAAGAAAGGGTAGCCACAGCTCCAGCAACCCATTCAAGTTGCTTCCCCTGCTGTTTATTCTCAGCTGTTGATATGAACTGAATGTGTTTGAAACAGGACCTGCTGGTCATACTATTCTGTTACATTTAATATGGAGTATGTTTTCAATCTCTGCAGTGAAAGCCTTTCAACTGCCTGGATAGGGAATGAGGAAGGGAGAAAGTGTGTAGCAGATCTATGAGTGTGTGTAAAGGAGGAGAAAAGAAAAAGAGATGGGCTGGGAACAGGAAAAATTGGTGAATCCAATCCAGGTGAAAACATGTTGGGATAGTTATTAACTGCATAGCAAAGGTGGTGAACTTTCCTAGACAGTAAGTGTTCTTTGACCTACTGCTCATTCTTAAGCATTTGTTGTTACTCCATACTCAAATATTAGCACCAGTTAATATACATATAGTTTTCTGCCATAATTTTGACAACACAAGGCCATGAAGCCTTCAACTTGATTTGCTACTAAATCAATACACTATAAATGTGTAGGACATAAGTAGGTCTTTTTTCTCCTCATACTTTTCCTTCTTGCTTTCCTTCTTGCATGAAGTAGTATGTAGGTTACTGGCAATCCTCTTTCAAGAACATTAGAAAATTAATCTAGAAGAAAACATTGTGAGTCTTGTTTTGGTGTGCTTTAAAAGATGCTATAAATAGAATTTACTATATTGCTAGAGAATGACTAATTAGAAAAGTTTTTTTTTTTTTTGATTACAATTTGACCAGTACAGAAATGTCTGACCTGAAAATTTCCTCTGAGCAAAGTATGAAAACATTTGAGTATTCTTCTACCTGAGCAGAACTCATTCTGAACAGATAAAATATTTCTTCACTCTCTTTGTCCAAGCTGAGTGGAAGGCATCTTCTAAAGAAGCTCAATAAAATTTCCTTTCTATCATTTTTCACATATCCTGTGGCTCCTAGTCTAACGTGAGAATTATCATTATATGGTTAGAGCATGGACCAGGAGATAATGGACTTGGACAGTTCCCAGCTGTGCCATATACTTTTCTTGTGACCTAGGGCAAGTCACTTCATACCTCTCTCTCTGAAGACTAAAGATGACTAATTTCAGTGGGGAATTGAAAGGCTTAATTAATGTGGACTAACCTCACTGGGACTTAAACCTTTGTGAAGTACCCTGCGATCCTCAACCAGAAATGGTCACTCTTAAAGACTTCTTTATCCAACAGGAAGCAAAGCACAGATGTGTCATGAAGGGATTTGTTTCTTACAGAACATGGGTCCAGGCTGAAACAAAGGCCATGTGAAAATCTTGACAGGCCTGGTAAGATTATTTAGTATGCATAAGAAGGAAGTATGGAAGCTTTGGTTAGTTGTCCACAAACAGTCTAAATTCCAATTTCTCAAAGATAAAATATTGTCCAGTACTTATATGTAATATTATAGAGAAAGAAAATAAAGCCCATGTGAACTGCTAGTTACTTACTGTATGCTCACTGTATGTGTGTTGTGTGATTCTTTGAGTAAATCTTCCTGTCCAAGAGCTTCTTTTTATAGCTATTGGTGCACAGTGACATCCTGACACCAGCAATGGCTTTGAACACATTTTCCCCTCCCTCCCTTTCTTTTTCTTACTCGTTGTTCCCCTTTTTCTTCTTGTTGTCCCCTTTTTCTTTTACTTCAGCAGTTCGGCAATGCTGAAACTGAGTTCCCTTCTTTGTTTGCCCATTGATCAAACCATGTTGCTTTATTTCAGACACTGCTAGTTTTAAGTACAATATAAACAGAAGTTCTTGCAGGAGGTTAACTGGGATTCCCTGCTCCTCTTACACAACTAAAGTTTCTGCTAGCACTGCTCTCTTGTTTGTTTTCAGGGATAGTGGCAATATTCCACATACTACTGTCAAAATGAGGCACAAGTTCTGTCAAAGAAGGCAAACATTGTATTTTTAAAGGACCCTAGACTACAGGCAACTAGGGATGACCATGGAAAGCTTGAAAGGCAGCAGTCTACCCTCCAATGTGAGTGATAGTAAGAGTGATGATGGGTTTTTACACAGCACAAATTATTTTCCACGAATACTGTGCCCTAATCAAAGTTAAATTAAGTGTCCTGCTCTGAATATCTCATATAGCAGCATGTGTGTGCTGTCATTCTGTGTTAGCCAGGGGAACATTACATCCATGTGAAGGCAAAAGCACGACCTGGTACAATACAGACTAATCCAAGACTTTTCACGTGAAACATTGTTTTGTTTTGGTTTTCAGATATTTGCCTTTCAAACTGGTCTGTTTTAATTACAGCTCAACCTGAACCACAAAAAACATGGACTTTGAACTTTCCCAGAATTCAGTGGTGTTTAGATCTGGCTTTTGGTTTGGCCATCACAGAGATAGGGGTCAGCTTCAAAGTTCAGATCTTCAAAGAAGTTTCTACAAAGCATGGGGCTGTGAAGATTATTTAATGTGACCAGTATCTTGTTTTAATGGTATATTTGCAGTAGAGACACTTGCTAGTGTTTTTTTTTTTTTTTTTTTTTTTTTTAATAATATTTTTATAGTGTCTGGAAGACTGATATTAATACCAATCTATTTAAATACTCTTGTATTCATACTCCTGGAAGGGAGTCATGTCTCCTTTCTAGGTCACAAAGCCTAGATCCTGTACTGAAGCTGGAGTACTTTAAAAACCTACAGATTTTGCTTCTGATCTCTGTTTAAACTCATCCTTCAGTTCTGGGATATCACATCTAAAAACAATCAAAGTTCCTTGTGGGTAAGAAATTTGATCTTTTTATCCTCATAGCATTTCAAATTTTCAGCTAAAAGGGCAGTTGACTCACAAGGCAGGCATCTACCCATTTGCCAAATCCTTCTGTGCAAATTCTTGCAGGTATGGACCAGCGTCTTAAAGTGAACTTGTGCAGTATTTGGCAAAATGCTGACTTATCTCCCTGATTTTAGCACAACACAAATAATAAATAAGTTACTAATCTCATAGATAAGATAGCCTGACTGGTAGCCAGACAGGTTCAGATTAAACAGTAATTCAGTATCTTTCATGAGGTCTAAGAAGATTAGAGTAATTGCTCCTTATTTTTGTGAATCTTGTCACTTCCTAACTCCTGT
The DNA here is from genome assembly GCF_009819795.1 of Aythya fuligula. NCBI lineage: Eukaryota > Metazoa > Chordata > Aves > Anseriformes > Anatidae > Aythya > Aythya fuligula. Next base: position 71,946,966 of record NC_045559.1, read on the forward strand.
CAGGACCAGAAACTCCAGAACTGAAAAAAAGACTTTGCTCTTGTGATGTTTCCAGACTCATTTGCAAACAGAGAGGTTTGGACAAGCATCTGAACTCTGTGTATTTATCCAAAACCCTCTGAGCTCTTTAGTCTTTTAAATCTCTTTCATATGTGTGATTAGTGCTGCGTCTCATTCACTGATGTTACAAACGAGTAGCAGGCAAAAACTCTAGGAAGGAAGGCAGACATCATCGCTTGAATCTTAGCTCTCCCCATCAGAAAGATTGTCAGGCAAGCCAAATCAACTAGAATGTGAATTCAGCCATACAAGCATTGTAAAAGCATTGGAAGATCTTTAAGTAAATTTGAAAGCAACTCTCAGTTCATCCCTTTTCATCAGAATTTTCTCATTTGCTTTCCACAAAATCTGAGCTCTGGCAGGGAGCAGCAGTAATTTCTGGGGTTGCTGCCCTACACCTGGAAGATGTGATCTCTACAGCAGAATTAGCAGAGCAGAAGGCAGGCTTATTCTGATGATCTGCAAACCCAGACTCTCCTCTGCTGCCTCCCAGGAAGGGCTAGTTTGGGATGGACTGTAAGCTAAATCCAATGAGGCATGGTTCTTCTGCTACCGTGGGTGATATCAGCACAGTGGTAATATCCTAAGCAGTAGTACTCACTGCATCTCACTTGTGAAACCTTGCCTTGCCAAGAATGTACCAGAGAAACACTATAAAGACTGCAAGACTAAGATTGTTGAGTCATCAGTGATAGAGCTCATGGTAGAGCTTTGCTTGTGAAATTTAGATATTGAGTTGGTCCTCTAGGTTGTCCTGTCAGGCATCAGAAACTGTGCCAGGAATTTAAGTAAACAACAGAACAATCAACATGCAGAATTACCTTCCAGAAAACTGGCAGAACTTCCCTGCAAACACAAGAGCCTCTCTGTTATGTTTCTGCGGGTGCATTTATATAAAAAAAGCAACATTCCAGTACATTATTTGATATGAATTATTTTTCTTTCTTTATCAAGCATAAGAAATGGTCTTTTGTCTATGTCTACCCAGTTCTTTGAGGAGTATCTTGAAAATACCATTATTTGGAGAATATCTAGAAGACCAGAGTCTATGATGTTTGGACAAGATGACAGCATAACAATTTATCTATCCCAGGCATATAGGAAGAGTTTATCCATGACCAGCAGTCTAAAATGCTTCTTGGAGCCCCAGGAGGGGCTATCACCTTTTTTGAGGATGGGCAGTACTTACTCCACCTTCATTGCTATTACCACAAAAAGTGTGCAGATGTCATATACCTATGAGGTATATGACAGTACTCCTACATTGCTAGTGCACTGAAAGCTACAGCATTACAGGTGGCTATGCCATTTTATGATATATCTGTAATTTATACTGGAAATCTGAGAAATACTTTATATAAATACTTACTTATTAGATCCTGGCAAGACAAAGTATATTCCCTGTCTACGCTCTTCAGTTTAATAAAGGATACTGACACTCTTTGTAAACCTTACTTTATAAATGTCATGTCTAGGTAGAATGAATACTTTATTTCGTATAAGAACATTCTAATTCCATACTTGATATAATGAATTTTAATGATACTCCAAAAACTAGAAAAATACATTAGAAGAATTTATATTGTGTTCAGTTTTATTGTTATTTATATATTAGTTTATATATAGAATAGTATATATATACACTATATATGTGGTTTTATTGCTTAATTTATATTGTGTATCCTAATCAGTGATACTAGTAAAGTAATCTTCTAGCTTTTAATCTAATTAAATCTTTCTTTCCCCAGATAGAATACAAAACAAGATAATGGGCTGAAAGTAGGATATTATAAGTATGGGATCCCCTTTACCAAAATCACCATATACCCTCAGAAATTACACTTAGATGCCCACTGCCAGCATAGATTGAAAAACTTTCTGTCCAGGGAAATGTGGCTTACCTCTGACAGGATGAGTTTAGACCTCTGACAGGATGAGTTTAGACTCTTTGAATTTTCTACACACTGTTTTGGGGGTTCCCCACCCAGCTTGATCACTTCTGGAAGTCTGGCTTCGTGGCATCTAACTCTCTCAATACTTGATAAGGCTCAATTCCTATCCTTAACACATGGAAAATACTAGGAGGCAGAACATCTAAGAGACAGGCTTTAGAGCCAACATCCTGTGAGAGATTTATCTTTAGGTGTCTAGCTTTTGTCCTGTAGATGCGATTAATTTTGTATACACTGGCATTAATTTTGTAAACACTGTCATCTAATCTGAAAACAGTATCTCATCTCTGCAAAAATAAAGGTCTATTTTGACACCTATAAAACACCAGCTTAAAGTTGCAGGTATCTCACTTCTTACTGGTAGTGAAGAAATATCATCAACTCCAAATGGAACATAAAAACATTTAGGATCTCTGAAATTCATGGTGGTTTTTGTTTGTTTGTTGGTTTGTTTGTTTGTTTTCCAAGTGAAAATTAAAGGAAAGGTATGTGTCTAACTCTCTGCAGGTATGACGTGAGGAGGTGTGAGTACAGGGTGTTAGGAGCAGGCTTTGCTGTGTACTTCTTCTACATCACAGGTAGGCATGGTGATGCTAAGCATTGCTGTGTCCAAATCCCCTTAGGGTTCTGGCAGGAGATGGACTGGTTCAATACTATGCTGGAACAATATGTAGAGGTGCAGAGCAGAGAAGCCTCAGTCCAAGGGAACACTTCTGCAATCATGTTGTCTCCTGCCACACTATGCATTTGCATGGACATCCTCCCTGCAAATGGTTGAATTTGTGTTGGATGAGAAGTCCACAGCTGCCTTCCTCCATAGACTCCCCACAAAGAGAACTCAACAGGAGGACAGCTCATTTTCTTGCAAGTCCTTCTGCCATGTGGATAAATGCCTGAACATCCTCATGTCCCTGTGAAACAGAGGTATATAGTATCTGTTGTCCTCTCCAGTTGAAAGTCACATTCCATTTTAAGTCACAATCTACCTCTCACATAAACAGATTTTATCTAACATGAATTTCAGCTGGGCATCATATGGTATATCTGTAATTCAATAATTATGGCAAAGTGGTACTTGCCCACTAATAGACTCTGCACAATATATTGAGGTAACATCCATGATTTAAGTAAAACATCTCAAGAAATTCTGAAGTGAGAGATAAAATTTCATCTGTAATGTACACAGATACTCACACCCACAGATACACACCCACAGACACTCTGGCATTCCCAGGTATAGGAGCTTAGTGTTGACTTCTACTTATACTTTAGCGAACCCTTTAAGAGGTATTATTATTTAACATGTTTCTACAGCAAAGCACAGGTGTGCACAGTGATTTACAAGACGATACAGACATGACCACTGCCCTCAGGGATTTGTTATCTATGTTTGAAGTGACAGAATATAATACAGAAAGAGATGACCTCATGCAAAAGATAGTGCAGACTTATTTTTGAAGAAATGTTCTTCAACATTTATAAGTCAGGCCACTGAAGCAATTCAAACAAGTTAATTCAAATACTAACCCAGTACAGAGTCCACTGAGAAGGTCTGATTCTGCAAAGTGATAATTTCTTAATATTTATAGGCATGGCAATGGGGATCACAGAGTATTTGTGAAATTGGGTCCATAGCAAAGTCAAATACAACCACAGAATAATTTAAGTTATAAGGATCCTATATTGGCAGCCATGTAGAACATCCCTTCTAAACTGTTTCATTCACTATGAGCTCAAGTTTATTAAATCCAAACACATGAAAATCTGAGTGGTAGCAACATACTCAGCTGTTGTATACTACTAAATTGGAGCATAGTTAACTTCAAAATAAATCTCCTTTAAAAATGTGGTAGTACTGTCCTCCACTTCTCTGACTGGTTCAGAGTGGATTTTTTTCCTGTTTTTTTTTTTTTTTTGTTTGTTTGTTTTTTTTTAATGTTTTGTTTTGTTTTTAATGTAATTAAATTAAATTAATGATCATTTTTATGACTATTGAAAGCATGTTTTCTATTTCTTAAACTGAAGCAGGCAACATAGCAAAGGTTTCTCTCGGAAACCTTTAACAGGCCATATTGTGGTGCAAGAGCATGATCAAAAGCAAACAAAAAAAAACCAACACAACACATATGTCCACATATAGCTACAGTGTCCCTTCCCTTTTTCTTAATTACCATTTTTATTTCTCCCTGGGAAATGTTCTTCAAAAAAAGGGAGCATAATGGATAGGCAAACCCTATGCATAAGAACTGTTATCATGAATAGACTGACATGATTAAATTTTTATAGCAACGCCTGGTTTCTCACAGTCCCATCTCCTTCAAGGACATTAGCACAGTTTAGGACCCAGTTTCTATGAGCAGTCTTCAGGAGTCCATGCTTTATGACAGTGGGTGCAAACAACTTAAAACCAAAAAACAGTATGCTTCAAGATGCTTCCAGCTGAGCTTTTACATATTATAATATGTTAAACCACTAGTCATCACTGAAAAGGAAAAACACCAAACATTCAGCAGGGAATCATTAAGTCCCAAAATGAAACTTCAGTAGGTCCAGAACAGAACACAGGCAGGAGACAATCCCTCCGCTCCAGCTATTGCTTCCCACATACTACTTTTGCAGTAGTATTGTGAAAACACACACGGCTGTGACACTGCACAGGCTTTTCTCAATGGTACAGTGTATGTGGGAACTACCCCCTCATGCTTTGTACACTATGTATTTTTCAAGCAATGGTCTTGTACATTCTTTAAAGGACAGCTTAACACCATGTTTTTATTAAAACTTGACAAAAACAAGCAGTAGTGCTTTTGGATCCAAACTTGATTTCCCCATTTTCTCTAAGAACGAGATACAGATTTCTTCTTAGAGCTGAGTTAGTAAGAAATACTTGCTGCAACAAGTATAGCTTTACAAGGGAGAGCTTAAAAAAAATCCTGTTACCCTAGGTACTTTTAAACATCACCAACATGAACATCAGAGCAAACTTACTGAATTCACAGCTGTCCCAGAAAACTCCAAATGATATGCCACCAAAAGACAGTCAAATACAAAACAGAATACAAAACAAAACGCTCAACTTAGAACGGAAATACTGACTATTGTTTATAGTTGCCAGGAGCTAATTGAATATGTTTAGGGGGCAAATTAAGAAAAAAATCTTGTAAAATGTTGGAAGCCTCATTAGAGAGACCACTGTGGAAAATACCACCAAGCCTTTAGAAAATAACTGAAACTGGAGACATGTTTGAAAAAATATGAAAAGCGGAGGCGTGTTAAATATATATATATATCTATTTTAATAGACATGCTTCCAAAACTATATAAATAGTGAGAGCAAGGAGTTACAAAAAGCAAGGGTGAAATAAATCTGGCTCGTGTGCAGCCCATTCTAAAAGAAAATCTGACAAACCCACATGAGCAACAGAAAACAATCCAGTTAACAGAGTGATTTTAGACTGATGGCCAAAATTCTGGCACTTCCACCCATAAAAACTTAGTGGGATTCTAGAGATGAAAATTACTGAATAACAGAAGAATCTGTAAACAAAACATTATGTCACAGCACTGCACAATCTCAGCTTTGAATATGCATCATTCATTCTCTATCCCATCCAAGTGTAATTGAAAATAGACATTATGAGCAGTCTACAAAGAAGCTGCTGAAATAATTTGCAACTCCTGCTTTACTTCTAGTTTAGCTAAACAGGCCTATATGGATGAAATATTATTAAAAAGAAAAAAAAAAAAAAAAAGACAATTTTAATTAGATTGTAGTAGAAAATAAAGATTTTAGGCAGGACAAAGAGAACATTATCCAATATGACCATCAAAAGACTCCATCAGATTTGATCAGAAAGCCCTGCCAGAGTAGCAGATATTCAGTCTGCAACAGGTTCCTCTTTCAGGAGGACTTCTGAGTGCAGGTGTTGCAAGATGAACCTCATGAACATGGGTGACTCTTTTTTGTTGTTGTTGGTGGTGGTGGTTTTGTTTGTTTGTTTTGACAATACACTACACAGTAATGATTCAGTCAGTACTTTGTCAGTGAGTGGAAGATGTATAAAAAAGTTGGTCCACTACTACCATAGCGAGTGTAAACCAAGGATAATGTCAAGAAGGTCAAGAACTTACTGCATCAGCCTTCACTAAGAGAGTGAGTGGTGAGCAGATGGTTATAGAACTCACATAATCTACAGAGGAACATCATCTCAGTGTTAGCTTGGGGGAAGTATCTCTCCAGGTTGTGTGCATTCTAATTAGCTGTCCCTCATATCAGAACATTTAATGAAGCTGCTTTAGAGCCATTAGTCCTGGCAGCCATTAGAGCTGAAAACTTGTGGAGAACTCTCATTAAGAAAAATTGAAAAGACAAATGTACATGTATTGCCTTTGTCTAAATGAAACAGCAGAATTATAGGACCAATCATCCTAAATTCAGTAAATTAAAATAATAATGGGAACAAACACCCATTTGAGCTCATAACTGAAAACAAGGAGATGAGTAACAGTAACAGTCAACAAAGGTCCGTCAAGAACAAATCATGTTAAATCAATCTGATTTCCTTATTTTGCCACCAAAGGCCTCAGAGGCAGGGAAGAACGATTTCATACCATATATTTAGGATTTAAATTAACCTTTTGGCATTGCTTTATATGACATTCTTGTATAGTTTTTTTCACGAGAAAACTAAGGAAACTCTAACCAAATGGGTATATACTTTCAATAAATTTATTTGGAGGATAGTTATCAAAATGGAGGGAGGTAATAACTAACTTGACTTTGTGATCTGTGCTGGTTCTGGTACTGGTTAATCTTACAGTCTTGATTTGACTGAAGGCATAAACTGAGCTCATTGAATTTACAAATGAAGTCAGGCTGGGGAGGACTGCAATGAAATTGGAGGAAGTTTCAGTCAAAATTGAAAATGATCATGGAAAAACTGACTGAAAAGGAAGAAAAAGGAACAAAAAAAAAAAAAGAGAAAGAAAAAGGAGGTAAATCAGAAAGACAAAGATCTGTATGTGGTAATAATCAGCCTCACAAATGCAAGATGGGAAACATCTGTTGTGATAGCAGCAAAATAGAAGACCACAAACTGATTAAGAGTCAAAAATGTCTTGCTAAAACACCATACTGGCATGAGTAAACAGGAGTGTAGCAAGCAAGATGTGTGAAGTGCTACCTCTGCTCTAACCCCAAATGAGCAAGGCCTTAGCTGGAGCAGCCTGTTCCATCTCTGGCATGGATCTGCAAGGCACAGGACAGCTAGCTGAGAGAGCCCAGGGAGAACAGGAATGGTCAGAGCCAATGAAACTGCTCTAGAAGGACTGACAGACCACATCTAGAAAGGGGGTGGAAGCCTTTAAATGTTTAAAGGCTACTGCTACAAGAAGGGAACAATCAGGTTCTTAATATCTGTACAGTAAGAATTAGTAGGCTTATATTCAAAAAGGCAGTTTCAGGTTAATACTAGTAAAACATATATAACAACATGGATCCTGAAGCAATGGAATAGACTGTGGGATCTCCACCATGAAGAACTTTAAGAAAAGATATATAAAAAACTATTTTGCAGGACACCTGCATTATTGGCCAGATTAAGGTCAAGAGACGGACTAGAATCCCCCCTGAGGATCCTGCCAGCCCTACTTTCTTATAGCTTTTCTTCTACTTGTACAATCTGATTTCAGTGTTCTCTCACATGCCTCACTGTAAATTGGTAGTAAATTATAGTAAATTAGAAGGCTAGAGAAATTATTCCAACCCCTGCTTTTAGATTATAAACCAAGAAGTACAAAATTAGTTAACTGAAAATGCAAATAGAGAAAGGATCTGCTCCAGACAGTGAGAAAACTCTCACTGACTTGTATTACCCTTGGATTGAACCCAAGGAGAAGAGCCTGTACTGTTTTCTTTGAGAACTGCTAATGAGTGTGTTGAATAAAATACAAAATTACAAAGGAACTAAACTTTTCTGCAAAAGACTTCAGCCAGCCCTACTTGGGGGGCTATTGTCTAAGTTTCAGTTTACTCATCTAGATGTATCTCTTTTGTCCATAAAAAATGACTTAATGTGTCCTCAGCTTTCATTTGCAAAAGACTTGTCAAAAATAACAAGTTTGGCAAAAATAATCTAACTTCTGCTATAGTTCATTTTTCTTACCACCAACCTTTATTGAATTGTGTCATATAATTCAAGATCCACTGTCTACAGATTGTAAGCATATAAGGAATTTGTTTTGTTTAATAGCAGTGTGTACATTTTTTCTATCATTGTTAATCCAAGATTTAGCAAAATACTGGCTAAACAGTGTATATTCCATAGTCTACTCTTTCAAGTTAAATTAGAGTTCTACTAGCTGACATTTGATGATGCTCTTATTCATTTAACTGCTGAGAAAATACATTTCTGAATGACGTGCGGAATAGTAATATTCTCATCTAGTTACTCTGAAAAATAGATGCCTTACTACTAACTATGAAAAAGTTAAATCTGTAGCCCTGCACTCACAGAAAAATGATCAAAATATATATTTAGCATGCATGATTCTCAGCTGATTGTGGTTACATGCTGAAAATATGCCGCTGAATATATGCATATTAGAATGCAGTAAACTACAGCAATTATGGAACTTGTAATAATTTCCACATCAGCATGCTAAGTTTAGTGCAGTTAGCAGTCTAAAAGTTAGTCAGAGATGACATCTAAATTAGGGCTAAAGTATAGGCTGTTCCAATATTCCAACAACAGATAGACTCCTCTCACCCTTTCTGCCAGAAATTGTTCATTGCAATGATCCAATATCTGACTGTCTGAGCAGAAAATATCTACATTACTGGGTAGTAGGCCACTTTTAAAATACAACCCACCGTGAGAACACAAGTGAACTCAAGCAAATGGCAGCAACTCAGACTGGCAGACCACAGGCAAGACTTCTCGCATGGCCTAGCAGATTGCAAGAAGTGACTCTCAGCACCTTTACCAAAAAAAAAAAAAAAAAAATAGGCTACATTTCAGTCAGTACTGACTGCCATCTTCTATTGAGTTACTAGATCAGACAATTTCTGTGTACCATTCTATGTTTGGGGAATTAAATCAGAACTGTCTTCTTTGACATGAAAGTAGGCATTTCTAATGTAGGAAATGTAGGGATCCAAGGTCTGCAATAAAAGCTAAAATAGTGTCTTTTCCACTAAATTCAAATCTTGACAGAATTATTCTTGTCTACATAAAAGAAAACTTTGAAAAGTCAAACAAAAAATTTTTGTTCTGAGACACGGGTAGTGTGCACTTATACTGCCAAATAACTAGGTGACCAAGATATTCACAGAAAAACAAAACAAAACAAACAAAAAATTCTAGCTTCCAGGTTGAGTCATATCCCAAATGTTCTGATATTTGTTTTTCCTTTTAATGACAATTTTTGGAAAGATCTGTCTCTTTCTTTCATTGAAGAATAAGAATACTTTGAAATCTCAAAAAAAAATGCATAAAATGAGATTATTGTTCTTCATTGCGGTTATCACAGCATTCCATTGCTTAAATTGTTTTAGCTGCCTGACAAGGACTTGCTTAGGACTGACTCCAAACGATGACATGCTAACGGAAAGCTTTGTGTACAGCAGACTTATTATTCAAGCACAGAGGGTCCTATCCCTCCTCCATCAGCATTTTTTGATAGACTCTCTTTATCCTAGGACTTTAGAGAACTGTTGAGGTAATGCTTGCCCTGAAGGTCAAAGAAAGCTTCAGAACATTCTTTAGATAAAAACAAAACTAAACTAACTAACTAACTAAATAAAATTAAAAGAAAAAAAAATTATTGGCAGGACATCTTAACTTGCAAAAGCAATTTGATGTTCAAGCCATTTATTATTTTTGATCCTTTCTTATTTTAGAGTTGCATTGAAACAGAAGAATAATATCTTCAGAGAGTCAATGTGATTTCCATTAAGAATTACTCCATGACTTGAGATAATTCCTTTACTGGTATAACTGTCAAGTGGGTGAGAGAATGATATTTTCCTCTATTCCCAAATGTAACCAGGGGTATAATGGGAACAAAGAGGAGAAAAAGGAATACAAAGCCAGAATATTCTTTGGTTTTACAAAACTGATTAAGGGAAGTGATGTGTGAAAACTCATGAGCAAGACATAGACAGTGCCATTACAAAGTGTCACTTTCTACTCTGGATACATGTGGAATACATTGAATTGAAAAAATAAAACATCAGCAACCTCTCTCTAGCTAATCTCCTGATAAATCTACTGAACTGTAGCTCACAGCTGTGGTATTCCCTGACAGGAATATCTTTCTGCTTGGTTACAAGTTTTTCTACATGTGTTTACTCTACTTCCTGTCATCCTGGAGAGGAAGCAAAACTTATCTCTATATGTCATTTCTGTTGTATCTCATATTTCTAGTCTTTCAATTTAAGAATAAAGAATCCAAATTAAGAATAGATTTATTTTTTTTTTTTGAAAGGAGATGAAGAAGGAAATCCTGCAAGTCAACAGGTTATGTTTTAAAGGACGTCTCAGTTTTGACTTCAGTTGGGGACTGAAAGAGAGAGGAGTGAATATTGATATGCATTTTAGAGAACATACTAGGAATAGAAGTTCCAAAACTTTTTTTGGATTGTTATAAACCCTCAGAATTTCTTGTGGACCACCAGGCATCATTATCATCAAACTTTTAATTGAAAACACTATTAAAAACAGTGTTTAATATGGCTCTGCAGATTAGCTGCAAACCCTTTACTGTGGCCTCATGGACCACCAATGTTCTGTGGACCATGGTTTGGGAAACACTGAACCAGACTACACACATCGTACACCTCAGCAAAACACTTGTGTGTCTGAAAGCAGAGTCGAGCCTTCTGGTGGGTGATATACTCAAATACTCTAGAAGTCAGTTTAACCTTCCTGGTACCTGAATAAAAACAGACCCTTTTATTTTTCTCTTACCTGAAGTTACTTTTTTTATTGCTTTGGAGAAAAATGAAATGGTGCCAAAAAAGAGTTTATGATTGCTTCTTGTAGGATCTCTCTTGTATCCTGCAGAGGTGTAACTTTTCAGGAAGCTATATATGCAAATAAGACACATAAAATATAAAAAAACCCACACTGTACACAGGTCATTCCAGAATAGTTATGATATCTGTGAATACTAAAATAAAGATTTAAAAATAGATTCTAAGGTTTTTTGTTTGTTTGTTTGTTTTTCTCCTCTGGAAGATCTGTTCTTTTTATTTTTTTTTTCTTCCTAAATCCATTAACCAAGTTAAAGCTTTGTGTGTGGTCATTAAAGCATTTCAGCAACTTTTTGCAAAACTTTCAGCAAAATTCTTTGCAATTGTTCTTTGGCAGTAGTATTACAAGATTGTCTGTTTATCACCAAATAAGCACACAGAGGAAAATAATGATAGCACTGAGAGGGGAATTTGTAAGGAAATGTTGTAAATAAGAACAGCAAAATGAAAAGGGCCATACTCTACCCCTACATTAAGTCAGTAACAGAGTGTAGACTCACATGAGAGCAGGCAGAGGTTGTAACATCCTTTTAAATTGCTCAGCCTCTGTATCTCCTTGCTTATGTGCATCCCAAAAGCAACCCATCCTATCAATGTCTAGTGAAGAAACGGCATTTATTTGTCCCTTACATACTCAATATCAATACCTATAACAAGGAGTGGGGAATGAGTAGTGGCATAAATAACAATAACAACAACAGTAATAACAGTAATAATAATAATAATAATAATAAAAAAACCAACAAGGCTTTGCCTTCACAGCAGCATCTCATTTGTTCCAGAGAGGAAACAATGCTTCCCTAGGACTTCCACCACTCTGTAGACCCACTAGACAAGATACAGCAGAAATCAGAGTCAGTGTGGGAGTGGAAAAGTTCACAGCAAAACACACACATGAGAAAAGTCAGCGAAAGAGGTCATCTCTACTTCACCTTGAAAGAAAAAAAAACTACCTAGTTCTTGTCCCTGTGGGCAACTCTTGCCATAGCTGACCATCAGCATCACTAATAGGCCCTACTGGTCCATAAAGGTGCAATAATAACCTCCCCCATTTGTGCCCAACCCTCTTGTGAACCCAAAAGGATCTGGTATTTCTTAAGCTGTCTGTACACTTTTTCCAGGCAGTTCCAACTGTTAGAGCAAACAACTGTTTTCCAGTGAGCATTGCCATTGGTGACTCACCTATTATTCATCCGAAATACATACCGTTCAGCTTGGAAACCTGACGAGGCAATATAAAAACAAATCATATTGCCTCACCTCACCACTGCCCAGACTCATTGGTGAATTCCCTTCTGGTTAAGAGAGTTAGACAGGACTGTCATGTAGCTGGTGCTATGAGACCCTGGGGCAATGAGACCCAGACGAACCAAACATTTAAAATACATGTGTAATTCCGCCAGAATGCAAAGCACATGCTAGAAGTAATGCCTGCCTCACATTCCTACCTCACACCATTGCTGTACATAATGTGTGTACTTTAGCAAGCGCTACCTTTCTGCAAACCCATCAGCTTTTGGCTTCTCTCCACAGGAAGCAGGGAAGCTGCGTTCACCTATGCCATTACTGCTGCCGGGGTTGCACACGCTGTCACAGCTGCCTGCAGCCAGGGCAACCTCAGCAATTGTGGCTGTGACCGAGAGAAACAGGGCTACTACAACCAGGAGGAGGGCTGGAAGTGGGGAGGCTGCTCTGCGGATATCAGATACGGCATTGAGTTCTCCCGGAGGTTTGTTGATGCCCGAGAAATCAAAAAGAATGCACGGAGGCTGATGAACTTGCACAACAATGAGGCTGGAAGAAAGGTATTTGAGCAAGCAAGAGGGATGGATGGGGAAGTGTATGCGCTGGAGGAAGGGGGGAGGCTGGCTTGGTCACAGGAGGCATTCCCCAAGAAAGTACCTCTCTCTGTACTGTTATCTCGCACCTACACCATTACCTGATGGCGTTTAATATTTATGGTTTGTTGCTGTTTCTTTTTATTCATAGTTGACTGTTTATTACAGCCCCCATTGCTGTTCTTCACAATGTTTCTGCTCCCTAAGCCACCTTTTGAATTCCCCCAGTAACAGAGAGGACTTTGCTAGAGCTGTTTGGAATAAAGCTAAATCTTTGCCTTTCATCTCCTTTGCAAAAGTCTAGCAAGAGATGACAGGGCTTGCGATGGCACAGGACTGAGTTTCTGCATTTCTGAACTCCCACAGCACTTGCAGCTATTTATTCCATCCAAAACCAAAACACTTCTTAGACCGCAGTTCTAATGAAATACATACTTCATAGCAAATGCACAATTGTCTGTTCCTCACTAGCAGGCTACAGGCAGCTGCATGATAAGTGCCACTTTGGAAGAAGAAACAGCTTCTTGTCTACAACCACGATTGAGTTGCTTGCAATCAAAACAATAAACATCATGGAGTTACACTGATTTATGTCTGTTGAATAAGAATCCTCACAGATCTCAAAGATTGCCCTGCAAAAAGTTAAATAAATTTTTGTACATAACACATACCAACCTCAAGAGAGATTTTACTGTATCTTTCAAGGTGTTTTCATCCAGGTTAAAAAATGCTGTTTTTACCCTCCAGTGTGAATATATTTCATTGCAGGTGACACCAATATTCTGCTCCTCCCACCTAGCCCCCAAAGTTGGACTCAAATTTTCTTCTCCAAACCAACATAAGCTGTTATTCTACACCAAGTACTAGCAATCCATCTGTCTGGATTGGTGGTGGCAGAAGCAATGCACTTTTCTTTCTGCCTGTATTCTGGAGAATTCTTCTTAATGCTCAGAGCATGCAACAAAATCTCCAGGGAAGAGCAGTCAGTTGTTCACTGAAATGGAAGGTGTCATGTAGGCAATTGTTCACTGAGATGAAAGTGTTGCATAAATTCCAAGTGATGACAGAGATGAGTCTTGGGGCATAATTGTAAGCGTAGAGACAGAGTTGATACTCAATTGATGCTTGATGCAGAGGTCTCCAGAGTCTGACAGAAAGCATCCTTAACAGTAGCACTATCTTTTCCCAAAAACTTGTTCTGCCAAGGTGGGTAGGAGCACCCCATACTGCTATACAGTGTCATGGAGGACTGGCTCCAGGCTTGACTGTTTCTCTTAGCCAAGGTGTTTCACTTTGGTGTCATGCATTGCATTTAGATGCAAAAGAAGCTGAAAGCCACACGTTAAACATGTAACAGAGCATTTGTTACTATTATCTGCACTATGGTCCCTGCTTAAACTGTCAACCCTCCGTGGTGGGCACTGTGCCACCCCAAAAAAGATGCAGATGTATGTCCTGTTTTGGACATGTTACAGCCTACATGTGAAAATGTGACAAAAGAGCAAAAGTGGATGCATAGATTGAGAACAGTGATGTCCCTTGCACAGGCGCAGAAGGCAGCTCAGCATCTGAGCTAGGCACTGATTCCAGGTCCCCCAGTTCTAAATATAGTCCAGTAACCCCTAGACCACATTGCTGATTCTTATTAAGCAAATTGCATTTTTACTGTTCATCAGAATTTCATAAGCAGGAGGACATTAGCAAATCAAAGAAGTGTGTGCTTTTACAAATATTACTGGTAGCAGCATTCATGCAATTGCATTTCTTTCAGCTTCTCTAAAAACTTTGTCTTCTGCAAATGTTCTTGCAAAAACAAATGATAAGGCTCACTTTTTGTGTTTTTTGAGATAGGAATAAAAAGGCTTGCAAATAATGACCACATTCTTCCCTTCCCTCTCCCCCCCCCCCCTCCCCCCAAAATACACTTTCTTCGTAAATGGTGTTTTGGAATTAACCCATTTTGTTGTTGGTGATATTTTTCAGTAGTCATTTATAGCTATATATTTTCATTGTAATCTTTAATGCATCATATAGTTTTGAACAGCTAAGGCTGCCTGAAAGAATTTGATGCAGCTTTTTGCTTTTGTTTTAAAGTACAATCTATAAAATCCTGAGGAATGTGCTCATATAAAAGATGGTTTGGGGTCCATGCTTAGAAATAATGTTGGTGTTATGACATACATTCCCATGAAATGAATATGCAAAGTTTTACAGTATATAATACTTAGTGATTTTGGTACATCTGAGATCATCTGCTATTTGTACAAATTAGACATTCTGAACTTGAGGACTGACTGAAATTCAGGGCTAGAACAAAACTCTGGAAACCAGGATAGGTTTTCTTTGTTTTCTGAGCTGGACCTTTAAGAAAGCAGCCACAGAGTTTTGTGCAATTTCAGCCTGAAATCAGAAGTCCCTTCTGAGAATCCAGACAAGCTTGAAATTGTTGCTACATTTCCTAGCAATGTGGCAGTTTTGGATATTCTGGGTAACCTTAGATTGGATTGTGAGCCAGAAACAAAATCCCAAAACAGGAAATTTTGTTTACATGTGGATGTTATTCTGACATGCTCCATGTGTTCCTTATTCAAAGTCAAGTCAGAAATATTGCATTTATGGCTGGACACTTGCTGAAGTACCATACTGGATCTCCATCTTTCTTCTTTCCCCTTCCAAAATCTCCTCCAAAGACTGGGAAAAGTTCATACCTCTTTGCTTGTTCTGTCAGTACCATTCTGCTGATCTGAATGCAGCTTGTCTTAAAATTTGTAAACATTCTGGAATCAAGCTTTGTATTCCTGTCCAAGATTACTAAAGGATCAAAGTAAGGATATTTTCCTTTGTTCTGAATACGAATAAAAGGTAAGAAGGAGACCAAAGTAAACTCAGATTTTGTTACTCCTTTGTTGCTTCAGACATTGTCAAATAATCTTTTCAAGTTCAGGGTGGGAATGCTGAGAAAGTAGAGGAAATGTATGCTTTTGTATTTTCCTACAGAGATTCCATCAGCCATGGAAATATTTCTTAGTTACAATTCAATCTTATCAAAACTGGTAGAAGAAAAAACAAACAAACAAACAACATATTGTATATATGAACATCAGTCCATTTGCCAAAGTTTTATATTTCGTGGAACTTTCATTATTTTAAAAAACATGTTTACATCTTTAACATTAAGGCTCTTAAGTCTCACAGTTCTTAGTCAGTTCATATTGTATTGGCTTTTTGAGTTGCATAAGACTAACAATATTTAGGCAATAAATTTGCTATCTTCATTTTAGTATTGTTTTTAAATTCCAGAGCCTCCCAGTACAGAAAAGTCAGCAAAAAAATGTTGCAGAGATCCCAACCTCACATACAGTTATTCCCAGGTTGCTCAAAAATCAGTGGAAGGCCCTTGACCTCAGTAGACCTCTACTAAGTGCCCAGAAAATCATTTCTAGAAGCATTATTCATGAGGCTAATCAGCAGTTTTGCCCACAGAGCAATTATTTGAATGCCCCTTATATGCCTGCATGGGATTTTTCATGCACTGAGGCAGGATTTTTGCCTATTTCCAGTCTTTCCCAGCACTTGTCCCAGAGTTGTCATATCTTCCCTCAGACATGCCTGGTGGTCAGAGACATTTGTAGCTATAGCAGTGACAGTAATGTTTTGCTCTCATAGGGATGTTCGCTAAAGCTGGCCTGCTGGCATTTTGCTTTTGTTAAAAATAGAGTACCGAGGAATTTTTCTTTGAGGAAAAGATAGCATGCTGCATAAATAACTGCATGAACTTTGCAAGAAGATGAGGGGGGAAAATAGTTCTGGGGGACTCGTTAATGTGACTTTGCAGCTGAGATGCTCAGCACAACACTCAGAAACAGTACTGCCTTGAAAATGCAGATATTTAGGCTTTTCAGGGAATTTTTGATAACTGTGGAAAGAATGAATCTCCTAATTGCTCCACTAATTGCATCTCCTGATTTCTCTGCATTGCATTTCTGAAAATTGTTTCATCTAATGGCAAGCTTGTGAAGTTTCTAATACGTTTGCAATAAATAGCACCAGTGACAAAATCATAAACTTGCCATTGGCATCATTTGGAAGAAATAAATGCTTAGAGATTCCTGATGACATGAGATGCTACTGATGGAAGATTTTTGCTTTGCAGAAAAATAGTGCCACACAGTGTAAAAGAACAAAGCAGCTAACTTCACCATCATTATTTAAAGGTCTGCTGTGATTCAGAATGGAAAGTACAAGTGTGGTAAATGAAAACAACCCCCCAAAGGAAGCCTAGCATAAGCCTAATGCAAACATTACTGTGAAAAGGGAAAAGAATGGTTTGTTGTAAATCTGAATGATTACAGAGAGATCTGTGGGCAAAACTTTGATAGAGTAATGAAAAATTAAATAGCAACAAACCAAGTAAGCTTTGATGCTGTTTTATTAGACAGCTTTCTACCATGTATTTTTAGAAACAAGTGTCTTTACTCTGAGATAAATGAACTTAGAAAGAGTAACATCTGGGAACGCATGCCATTAATCTTAACTTTTTGTTGAAAGGTTCAAAACAATGACTAGCACTCATGGTGAATATCAATGATAAAAATGTGTTTATTTGTTTGTTTTTAAGGGAGGGGTGGGGGAGGAGAGAGCTAAAAGAACAAGCTGACAAATTGGTAGCAGATCACAGTTTTTACCAAATAGAAGACAAGAAATATTTCTAACAGTTTATGAATCAATTAAGCTCTTATAACAGACAATGTCTGTGGTTACATGGAGAAAAATCTGGCCTATTTCTTTCCCTTCCATGGACACACCCATAATACTGACTGCCAGAAACTCAGCCTGGTACCATCCCAATATGTATTCCTTTGCAATGTCAATGGGTTTTGCCTGTTGTTTTTCTGGAATGCCTGGAAGATGACGTCTTATTTTACATTTGAAACAAGAAGAGAGTGGGGACAAAAAAAAATAATAATCAGACCCTCTTTAAAAGAGATTATTCATTTACATGCGACAATATTTCCATCTAAGCCATGACTAGTTCTCACAGTTCCTGGTGCCACAGAACTGTGGTACTGGGACAGATTTTCTGCTGACATGCTTTGGCAGTAGAACAGCAAATGAGGTGATTTGTTGGTCACCATTATGTATATACATATATATATATACACATATATAAATATGTAGAGAGTGTGTGTGGGCACATCATTGTATATATTTATATTTAAATCTATATGTGTTGTTTGTGCATAAAATATGTAAGAAAGTGTTAGCTCAGTTCACCCCACCTGAAATATTTAAATTAATAAGCTCATTTTTGCAAGATGCTCCATATGCCTTAATATATTGCAAACTGCCTTCACAGTTACCTAGCAGGACATAAAGTTTAGAAATAATCCTCAAACTCTGGATGACATGCTCTGAAGTTGCAACGGAGCCTGAATCCCAGTTTCAAATTTGAAAGCCAACGAATTTTCTTCTTCTATAAGCCTAAAATACTCTTCAAAATGTGACTCTGTTTCCTAAGTCATTTCAGTGATTTAAAGAACGTGACTTTCCAGGTTTTACAGCCCTGAGCCCATTATTTGCTGAATATTTTTTTTCTCTAAAAGAGACACACTATTTCACTGCAATTCCATTGTAAGAATATTCATGAAATAAAAGCTTTTGATATTTGTGCTTGATGGCATACTTTCCACTTTCCCACTTAAATTGATTTGCAGACAGTTATAAATCCAACTTCAAAAAGTTTGGTGTTACAGCTTGGGTGGGTTATATGGATAACTAATGCTTATCCATATGTCCTGAGTATGCAAGCTTTGGCTCAAAATCTCATGAGGATAGTTCTCCCGCTTCCAGTTGGGCTGGATTTACTAGCCTATTTTTTTCTTCCAGAAACACACCCTTAACATTGACTGCCAGAAGCTACATCTGGTACTATCCTATATTTTGAACATTTTGCTTTAAAATTAGAGGGGGGAAATAGCCAAATATTTTAGAACTTGTTAAACAGTTTTATTTTAGAAATGGACATTTATTTTAGAAATGGACTTGCCAATGCAACCTGTGTGTATACAAGATGTACATATCATTCATCTAGTAAAATATTACTTCACACCCCCTAAACCTGACATCTCTATTGTCTGACATGGTAAAAATGACAATGAAGCATTTTCATCTATTTACGATGATATTTAAAAAATTATCTGCAAGCTTCACATCAATTAGAAAAAAATAGTGAAATAACATATTTGCACTTGTTTTGGGGATGTTTTAAGGCGTGCATCTGGAGATTTTTGCTTTTTTCAACATTTCACTGTGATAATACATTTCAGAAATTTTAACTGGTTGCAGCAGTTTGCTGCCCAGACTTAGAAGCTATTTTCTATTCTTCTAGAAGGGCAGGAAGAGGCCCAGATGTGTCTATAACACATCCTCATAATAGTCTCTATAGAAGTCTCTATAGCCCATCCTTATAACAGTAGGGACTTTCATCTGATGGGCAGGAGGTCTCAAATTCCCAGGCTTGTATTCCTGCTAGCCAGGAGGAGAACATGGGTAAAGAAAGCAACAACCTTCTTCCATTCTTTAATTCATTCAGTGGGATTGGAGACAGGTGAAGGACAGACGGAGGTCCTGCTGAGCTGTGGCCAGTGCCAGGGAAAAGCCATCTTGTGTTGCAGCTGGACACTGATCCACTGCCAAACAGAGGGTCCCTACTCCCATCAAACTAAACAATAAAAAAAAAAAGGGATGCAATAAAAGAGGGAGTAAACACAGTTAAGTCAATTCCTCACCTTCCCTCCTAGAGTAGAAATACTGGTTTGATGCTTGATAGAGTAACCTTAAGCAGGAGCACAAAGTAAAATACGCAACTGAATCACCAGTATTGCTCTCTTGCTGGCTCCAGTACACCTTCTCTTCACAGAGCTGGACACAATCTGATGAAATATGACATAAACTGCTCTATTTTTAGCTCTCTGAATTGCTGTTAATGAAGAATATTTTGAGGATATTTTTATTAGAGGAGTAGTATTACATTCTAGTAATATTAGAGCCCCTGTCTGTCAGAGTTTTTTTTTCTTTTTTTTTTTTTTTAAAAAAAGGGGGGGGAAGGGAAAGGGAAAGGGAAAGGGAAAGGGAAAGGGAAAGGGAAAGGGAAAGGGAAAGGGAAAGGGAAAGGGAAAGGGAAAGGGAAAGGGAAAGGGAAAGGGAAAGGGAAAGGGAAAGGGAAAGGGAAAGGAAACAACCCCAAACCCAACTTTGTTTCCCAGATGGGTCTATGAGGTCGCATTTTGCCATCAGTGCTGGACACCAGACTGCACTGGGACTAAGATTTGCTGGTACCCAGACATAACTTCTCATGGCTGCAGCCGCTCAAGTATACAAGGGGATGGTGACATCTCATGACCACAGTATGTCTCTTTGGGTACTGGTATTACCCAAGGCAAAAGCTGATCACTTGCATATTTGATGGGGGAAAACTTTTAAAGTCTTCAATTTCTTTTTGATACTGCAGTCAAAAACTAATATGGATTTTGTTCCATTCAACATCTGGTCCAAAAATGTGCATTTCCACTAAGGAAAACACAAACCAGAAAAGGCAAGCCAAAACAAACACACACAAAATGTTACTATTGTTTTTACATATTTTATCCAGATAGGATTTTTAATATGTACAGAAACTGTATCTGATATTATGCAGTTGGGTCTAGATATGGAACTTGAAAAAATGAGTTTCTTTTCATGCATATCATTTTGTTTTGTTTCAGTCTTTGCTAGGTTTTTCTACTTTACTGGCAGCACAAAACCCTCAAATTGTATTTTCAGTATATGATTTATATAGGTATAAAAATATGTGGAATAAGAAAGCTCTAATGTTATATTTCACAATTCATTTAACAAAGTAGCAGCAGTTAAAAAATTTTACTTGGCAAGATCCTACTGGGGTGGGAGTGGGCCTGTATGTGGAAAATGGACCTAAAGAATGTTCCTACTATTAGTCTGAGGCAGCACGGTCCAGCGATGGGAATTTGCTTTGGGAAGTAGATCTTGCTGTAAACTATTTGAGATTAGATATGAGGTGCTGACATATGACAAATGAAACTGCTGAATGACTGGGTCATACAAGCTAATGATTTTCAGTCTTTAATCAGGCACCTACCTTGGCATAATGTATCAGATTTGAGTAAATAAGTACCTTTAAGGCTCAGGGTCGAAGCTCTGATGGGAATTTTGCTGAGGAAAAATAAGTTGGAGGGACATTTGGGAAGAAAATGCTAGTCATTCTTTGTTCACAGTACTGCATGGAGAGGGCCAAATACTACCACTTTTGCCAGGCCCAGTAGCACCTTGCAAGTGGGAAGCTCCTTGAGATACCAAGTGAAAAGGTGCAGCTGTCCATGTAAATGGCAAGCTGCAAAGCAGCAGGGCCTGCTCCGGGATCTCCACACTGCGCCTTGTGGGGCTTCACAACCACACCTCTGGAAAAGCCTGACTGTGCTGGCTTGCTAACAAAGAGGAATGCTCAGCAGCATCTGTGTAGAAAAGGGAAAAAATATAAAAAAATCTTACTTTGAATCTGCTTAGTTTGGGCCTTGTATTCCCTGACCTCCAAGTTTTTGGGCACAATTTTATACCCACAGCTGACTGTGGGCACACAAATTATAGCATTCAGGAATTTAACTACCTGATGATTGGGCCTGTGCTCAGTGTTGTAACCCCAAGCATTCCACATTCATGAGAGAAGTCTCAAAAAAACAAAACAAAACAAAACAAAACAAAAATGCAAGATTGGCTTCAGGATCATGAATTAATACATTTTGAAACTTTTTTTTTTCTTCTTGTGGCTTGCATATTCAAGTTCTTTCACAATTGTAGATGTCAGGAATATCTGAAAAAATACAATGATGGAATCTGATTCCTGTACACCAAAATGACTCATGGAACTGCACCTTCAGAAAGACAAAAAAGAAAAAAACAAAGCAAAACTTAGGATAAAGTTGCTGCAGATGGTACTACAAAGTGCGTCGGGCAGTGCTGTATATAAAAAACAGTGTCTCAACCAAATACACACAGATAAAGATATATACACATGCACATATAAATATAAATATACATATACGAAGATATCACCAATGATACCTGAGTGGGTAATATCTTGTTTTGCAAGAACAACAACACTCTCTGTTGTAGGAGGTAAGCATGTCAACAAGAGAGAGCAAGGCTCCTCAAAGCAGTGTCCCAAGTGTTAAGTCCACAGATAACCAGGAGCCTCACAAGCTTCACCTCCTCCCACTCTCTGGGCCAGTTACTGATTTGGCCTTTCCAAACTAAAAATCAGACATCACATGCTCACAGAACCTGGTAAAACGTATGCTAAACCACAAACCTCTGCCCTTCACCAAGAACTGTTACTTAGGGAGAAGAGGAACACAAATCAGGCATGGTGGATCAGTCCCATTGCTAATGCTTTCCTTACATCTTGAAGTCCTTACATCCTGTAGTGCTTGGTGAAGTTGCTGTATAGAAGGGTACCTCCATTCAGCTTCTGTTATGAATTTTGCTGCATTGCTTGTGTCTGCAACTGTATGGTGACCACCAGTCAAAAGAGAGAGCTGTAGAAACAGCTTGGTTTAAAATAATGTATTTCAGCAATGTCAGTGAAACAAGCAATTAAAGAAAAAAGAAGTATATATATACATAATGCACATCTAAATACCAATAGATTATTTCAACAGAAATTTGTGGAACAGGATTGTTTCTTTTATTTTTTTTTTAGGGGAGTGAGGAAGGAAGGTCTTTGAAAAAAAAATCACATTCTTCTACAGATGAGTAGAAGAGTACTCTACTCACAAAGTAGAGTCAGAGGAATCCTGACAGACTCTAGAGTATTTCATAAGGCATGCCTCTACTTGCAGCTACTGAGCTACTGTAACGTTGCTGCCATTGCAGAAGGTGGCACTCTTTTTTTTTTTTTTTTTTTTTTTTTTACTATGGAGAAGACAGGTGGGTGATACAGTTCATTATAGAAGTGGCTGTTCCAGTGTCCATAGAAAGCAGCTCATCCTAGCCTTGCTGGTTTTACTTTTAGAGTATTGCAACTGCAGGAGCTTCTTCCTTAACCCAGTAACCCTTGCTGCAAGCCACCTTTTCTTCCTCTGAGCACTGAAAGGCAAACTGGACACTGACATGGGAAAAGCCTGTGGTTCCAGAAAGTCTAAGGTATTTTTGACTTGGATGCTCAGCTGTCTTGTACTTGCTACTGTATGTTGGCAAGTCCGAATAAAAACCAAATATTCTCTTTAATACTGAAACCCCAGAAATTTGGGAAAAAACAAACAAACAAACAAACAAAAAAAAAAACGTACAATTTAACTGAAACTTGAACAACTCAGGAGCGTGCCCTCTATTTGCAGGGACAACCAGATCTGTACAGCTTTTATTTTAAGGCCAGTTTCTTAAGCAGTAAGCATTTTTTACTTCCCTTCTGCTTCATTATGCCATTGTACTCAGATTTCGTCCCTTTTATCCTTTGCCCACTTCAGTCATGTTCTGGGATATGCAATGAAACCACTATTGGAGATGGTCCGCAGCATCAGTAATGCTTCAAGACAAGCCTAGTAGCTCATATTTCTTTGTTAGCATCCCATCGTGAAAGAGAAAGATCAGTTTGCTTTGTTCTTAGGCCTTGATTTTCATAAGCTAAAGATGACTGTGGGTGCAGTTGTGGCCAGGCTTAAGTGGCAGCCCAAGGGCAGAAAAACAGAGAGGCACTTCCCTGAGGCCAGTCTCCCCTCCCCACATATACAAGAGGCAGGAGGGCATCTCCCTGCCTTGCCCAGGGCTGTGTCAGTGCCCAGGGAAAGAGGGATGAGCCAGCTGTGGTGCGGCTGAACCACAGATGAGGCTAAAGATGAGGAGTGGAGCATGAGCATGAATGTCCTCTAGCGTTGGAATTCGTCTTAGGGACCACCTGATTCTGGGTTAGCCTCTTCCAGAGGCTGGTGGCAAGACCATCACTGATCCCTGAATGCACATCCATGATGGGAGGGAGGCATACTTAGGTATTACACAGCCATAGCAATAATAAATAAACCCATTTCTCTTTAGCTCACAGCTCAGCGGAGCCCTTTGTTGGTTTTTATTTTCTCTAATATTGCACAACAATTGCCCCAGGGTGAAAAATATACTTATGTATGAACATTTGCATGATATGGGGCTAGGTGCAAGAAGTGCTGCTTTTAAGGGTGATGATGTGCTCTGTGGGTTAAATAGTTAATAGGAATGCTGCTATTACCACTGCCAGTGTAGGCAAAATTTTGATTATGCAGTGAACATGCACCCAAAAAGTATAGTTCTGTGAATTTTAAAGCTGTTCAAAATTTTAAAATATTTTTTAAATATTACTTAAAGCAATTAAGATTAAATACTCTGAATCTTAAAACACTGTTTGAAAACTTTTCTATTTTCTTCTGCTTTCAAAATGAAGATGATATGATTTTATTTTTTTTAAGTCATTGTAGTCTTGTTTTGTCTCTAAAGACATCTTCTGAAATTTCATTAAATATTTTCCAATATTTGGAAATAGAATGAAAATATTTTGTAATGAAATGACAAACCACTGTGTTTCTCATCATGTAAAACAAAGTGTGTTACAAGCATTCTGCTGGGAGGCAAGAAGATTCATAGGCATGCATCTAAAAAACTTTCAGCCAGCATTAATGAATATTAATATAAACTAGACAGACAGTTTTAGGTAAGCTTGCAATGTCATTTTCCTCAGTAACAATATGTAAATGTCTATACACATAGGTGCTTGAAGAGAGAATGAAATTGGAGTGCAAGTGTCATGGAGTTTCAGGTTCCTGCACAACCAAGACCTGCTGGACCACACTTCCTAAATTCAGAGAGATAGGATATATTTTGAAAGAGAAATACAATGCTGCAGTGCAAGTGGAGGTGGTACGAGCCAGTAGACTAAGACAGCCAACTTTCCTGAAGATTAAGCAGATCAAGAGTTACCAGAAACCAATGGAAACAGATTTAGTGTATATCGAAAAGTCACCCAACTACTGTGAGGAAGATGCTTCCACGGGGAGCGTTGGTACCCAGGGACGACTCTGTAACCGAACCTCTCCCAATGCAGATGGGTGTGACATGATGTGCTGTGGAAGAGGTTACAACACACACCAGTACACCAAGGTGTGGCAGTGTAATTGCAAATTCCACTGGTGCTGCTTTGTGAAGTGCAACACATGTAGCGAGCGGACAGAGGTGTTCACCTGCAAATAATGGCATAATGCGCAAATGAACAGAGCAAATCACCACAAGTGAAGATAGTGGAGTACAACGAATGATGACAGCATCATTTTGCACATCTAATATTCTTTGGGAAAAAAATAAACCAACACAACGACCAATCTCTCCCCACTACTTACACCTCACAGATGGTGCATTTTGGCTGGCAGGCTGTTGTGACTGCTTTGGAAACAAGGGCAACAGGATTAAGGTGATGTTGACAACTACATGACAACCTTTTCTCTCTCTCTTTTAAAAAAACAAAAAACAAAAAACAAACAACCTACAATCTGGGTGTTGTAGAGTTCTCCTAGTAAGTGTTTTAAGTTATACATATCAGAGAAGCTGATTGCATTACAGCTCCCATGAAATTTTAAAGAAAAAGACACATTCTCATATTTTACGACAACAAAAGCACAAAGCCCTGTGCAAATAAAGACATTTTTTAGGAAATGAAATCTTCATTGACTAGAACAAAGCAGTCTTGCCACAAAAAAATAAATTGCTAAGAAAGCAGGTAGAGAGAAAACTACAGCTGGTAGGGAGACAAAATCTGTGGTGGAAGTACTCCACTATCAGCTTGAAAAAATAAAGTTCACAAAATTACATCAGCTGCCAGTGACACTGGAACTCTTTGAATGAGCATTAAAATAATTATTTATGTTTTTAATAGTATCAAAATTTATAAGCACTAACGGGTAGCTATGTCTTAATTCTGTACTAAATGTAAACTGATTGGAACTCTAACTTTATGATTTTTGTATTTGGTTCTCCCTAAGTTCTTCAATGCTACTGATCTGTTGTCACTCCACTAGTTGAGCGTTCGATTACTGTAGGCCTTAAGCAATGACCAGAACTGAACAAAAAGATCATGTGAAGCTGTGGTTACAAATGCTTGATGAAGACTTTCCCCACTTGCCTCCTGAATGACTCTTCTAGATTCAGGCTTCAGGTGTGGATCACCTACCCTCAGCTCCTTGTAGGGAGATTCAGGATACAAAGTCATGCTCTGACAAACATTAAAGATTTGCTTTGCAGTCAAATGCACTGGCAAGATCTTCCAAGCATGACACTGCTTTTAATGGTTAAAACATAATATTATCAATAGTTTTTGAAAAAAATATCCTCAGCATGAGCTGAGAAGTTAATAAAAATATGGTAGCTGAACATTAGGTTGCTGCAACCTGTGAGCTGCCGTGGCTTCATGACCATAAGAAAGCCAAAATTTGGGTTAGTCTGTGTCATCATTATTCTAAGGTTGGCAATAACATAAGCCCAGTAAATGCATGAATGTTAAGAAAGAAGTGGACTTTTTACTCCACCATTCAATTCTAATTTACACACCTTTTCCCTAGGAGAGATTTTTTAAAAAACCCTCAGACATTTTACTACTGTAGAACCTAGTGGTTTAAACTCCAAGTGCCAGATACTCCCAGGTACAGCATATTTAATCACATTAATTTGCTTGCATCAGGGATCCTTAGCTGAATTTCAGAAAAGTTGGATTTAAAATTTCCTAATGTCTGTGTATCTGCATTTCTAGCTTTTGTTTCATCCTGTTACCTTTTGTGAGGGGCTGCACAGCCATGAGGCCTCCTCATCCAACACGGGAGCACATGCTACACCACATTGTGCTCTTGGGGCAAGGGGCCAGTGGAGCTGCCATGCCACCAGCTCCCATGCTGAGTATGTGGATGATCCAGGATTACTTCCCAAATTTGTGGGCCTGTGTTATCTAAGGTAACCAGCCACTTGGGCACCTTGGTTTGAATGCTCATGAGGACCTGCCTTTCTGACCACAAGCCTTTCTTACACTCTGAAAATCATACCCTTTTGATGGGTGTTCCAAGGATCAACCCAAACTCAAATCACTCATGCTTTTTTGTTGTTGCTACTGGTTTCTAAGTGACAACTAGAGGTTCAAACTCAGCCTTGGCATAAATGAGTGCAACCCCACAGAAGTAAGCAGGGGTCCCCAAAATGCTAGAGTCAATTGATATAATTTAAAGTTCCCTAGATTTATGGGTATTGTTGCTGAACCATAGTGGTATACTGTACTTTCACTACATTCTTGACAGGAAGCAAATAAAGCTCCCAAGCACAGTAATGCACAGTCTTATGGTACTAGATACTGTAAATATATTAGGATAGTATTTGTTAAGTACAATTGAGGAATCCAATTAAGTTATATTATTGTATATCGTTTAAATGTCTATAGAGTATTTTAAATTATTGTGAACTACACTGCATTAAGAAATGAAAAAAGGTTATATATTATAACACCATCCACCCTGAAAAGTGGACCAAAATGACACTTTCTTTTTTTTACACACCCCTGTTTCACAGCTCTGTCAGCTATTCAGAATTGTAACAGTCCTACGATTGGATTAGCTGTCTAGAATATAATGTTTCAGAACATCCTATAAAGCCTTGCTCATGTGGGGGTGCAGCATTCAGAAAAGTAGTGTATGGCACAAAACAGGGGCTGACCACAGAAGTCCATGGACTTTGAACTATGTACCAAGAAAAAGTGGTTTTGGTCAGAAAACACCATTACCACTAATACACTGAAATGTCAGAAAAAAAAAAAAAAAAAAAAAAAAAAAAGAAAAGAAAAAAGAAAAAAAAAAACTTTTCACAAAGGTGTTTATGAACAGAAGTAGGTTACACACAACTTTTCTTTTAAAAAATGTAGTTTGATGTTAAAGAACTGTGACAATAGGTGTTTGAACACAAAAAGCATCACAACATGGTTTAAGCGTACATTAGCCATGACAAAATTCAAAATACTGTATGTTATTAAAAAATATAAGAACAAAGATCAATTTGTTTACTATGTGAATGTTTTATGGCAAGCAGAAAAGATGAGAAGTGTTTCCATTAAAACTTATTTTTTTTCCCTTCTAGCCCACTTTTTTTTTTTTTTTTGTTCATTATTTATTTAGAAAAAAGAAAAAAGACAAAGGCTCCTCTGGATGAGAAATGGCATGCAGATTCCAAGTTCTAAGCAGGTTTTATGTTTGTAAGAAATGGTAATGAGCAGTCCTGTGTTTGATATTGAAGTCCAGAGTCATCTATCTACTTTAGTGGTAAAGTGAACTTTGTAGTAGCACCAGCCTTGATATTACCAGAGATGTCCATTGGCTCAAATGAGACAGAGATAAATGTTTTCTGATAGAAATGTGTCTTCAGACTCCAAAATGCTGCCCTTCCACAAACCTCATGTTATTGATTAGTGAACAGAAGGAAACACAGGCATATAGGAGAGGTCTGAAGGCCAGCACTTGCATGCACTCCAGCTTCTTTAAGCAGGTTATGGACACATCTGAAAACCTAGCTAAATCAGGACCTAAAAGATTTTACAGCGTTTACTTTGCTCAGAATAGCAGCAACCTCCTTGCTAACAGAAATAGTGTATTCCTATAAGAAATCTAAAGAAAATGCACAACATTTGTTATATTTGTCCCGTAGGATAGATATCCAGCTATAGATAAGGGTATAGCCAAATTCCACATGAACTAAGTTGAAAGTAACTTCATTAAATGACAGGAGTATAAGTATGCACAGCATTTACACACAGATGCCAAAGAAAACACTACACGTTCTTTCTAATTACATCATGAGAAACTTGTTAATAGAGCTGCAGGGAGTTTTTATAGCAAATGGTAATATTGCATTCATTTCAACAATGACATCTGAAAAGTAGAAGAAGCTAACCAAAAGGTTTGTAAATATTTTAACAAATCTAAAGCATGGTGTGAAAAGGTCACTTAAAGTTTCCAGCAATTATTTCCAAGGATTTATTTGATTAAGACTTAAAATCAAAAGTGATATTAAACATAACAAATTGAGACCTTCCCTTTTACCAACCTTCCCATGTGAATAACTTGATATGTAATTATGCCTTTCACTACTGAAGTCACTCTCAACGTTCAACAGAAAATACTTTCTATAAAGCTGGAGATAATTTGCATTCATAGAAATTGTCATAACTAGATGAAACGACTGCACATTTCCTTTCCAGTTGCTGGGACCTTTTGTTGCAGTGACAGTTCCCACAGAAAGGGCAGTATAATAAATAGTACAGTAAAGTGTTATTCTCCCAGAGTGACAGCCACAGTGAGACACAAATATACACAAACAATTCTATATCCAAGGGAAAACGTTGAAGTGGAAAGGCAGAAAAGGTTGCAAGTAATTTCAGTTTGTGATACTGAGACTGTGAGAAACCTCTTGCATGGAAAACAAACTGCATTGTAGGCTGAACATGCAATGTTCACATGCAATACTTTTCCCCTCAAACCCAAAGTCCCTGTCTGCATCTCTGCAAATTCAGAAAATTTTGTTGGAGAAAAACCATGTGCAGAGATTGCCAATTATTTCCCTTTCGTGTTTTAGCTGTTATCAGGAAATTGTAGGGGATCATTACCTGACAAAAACATACAATTGTAAATTTAAAATTTGTATTTATTTTTTTTAAAATTAAGATCTGTTTTTCTTTCCCCACCAATTCCTCTGGTACAGATATATGTATGCCAAAAGATTTGCCTGGTGGAGAATAAAGATGGCAGTTTTTACATAATATATGCTTGTTGGTTGTAATGTGTTCCACAGAGCACTAAGGTAGAGGGTATAACACTGCTTTAAATTTCAAACATTTATTTGTATTGTTTTTATGGATAACAGTACACTAAATATGAACTGTTTGGAGACCCAAGTGCAATTCTATTTTATAGTATGGTTCTTCTCATAATTTGGTACTATGGAAGGCCAAGAAAATGAGAATAATAAAGTTTACTTCGGTTTTGAGTCCTCCTTTCAGGTCCTCACAGCAAACAGACAAGATCAATAAGAAACCAGATTTATGATTTTTAAATATGTGCCTAGGTATTAAAAAGTATTAAGATATTTGTTTCGTAGATGATTCCAAATAAATGTCGCTGAACTAGCCACTGGAAATATTTGTATTGAAAGCCAGCTGTATGATTAGCCTCTATCTTTATTTGCCCCACAATTTAGGGAAAAACAGCATTTTAGATCCATGCAGCTAAAAGGAATTCCCAAGGAGATTACAATATTTTGATCTTATTGTTTAATTCCTTTAACTGAGGATGAAAGTGAACATTCCCTACTTCACTGAGCAAAGAGAAAACTAAAAGCATTTTGAGGACTACTCACACCACTCAACTTAAAAGGCTGGCCAAGAGGGCTCACTGCCCTTCAGGGCTCCTTCCAGGATGGTCAGGGGATGTTTTGGTTCAGTCGTGGTCTCTGACCGTCTCCTCCTCCTCAGCTGGAAAAAAATCAAGGAGATGTGTCAGGGGGATTTACCCAATCAAATAAAGCACCAAACATTTTGCTGTGGGAATGAAATCCCATGAGCTATGCCCTTACAGAAATGGTCTCAAACAAAATTGTAAAAGCTGGACTATTAACTAATGATTTGGTGAGACAATTCTTTGCAATATATTTTATTTATTGTTTTGACTTCCTCTTAAAATTTGTGCTGTGTGGAGAAATTAATCCAAGGGTTGAACATTTAATAACATTTTGATACTTGTGAAGGATCCCAAGAAGTGTGCACTGCAATGCTCCCCTAGTTATTCCATGAGATCACATCTACACTTCTATTTCTGGGCTCATCAGGCTATGCCAAAAGGCTCTCACAGCAGCTGCATCCTGATTACTTGCATGAGTTGCACCTTGCCATTAAAGCTGAGTTCAGCCTACATTTTGGTTTGTTAGAAAGGCAGTGAAATTTAATAGTCAAGTATTTTCAATAATGCTAGCCATCGCATGGCATTCTCATCTCAACACCTTTCTGAGGTATTATACATTTTTAAGACAAAGAAAAATATACATAGCAGTACTTAAAAAGGGTTTTCCTGCCCAGAGAGAGTAAAAAAGGCACTTCTCAAAATGCAGTGTGTACACCAAATATAAAGTCTAATATGCACACACATCATGCATGTATTTCTGTACACACACATACAAACATACGTAAATACATAAAAATACATAAATATATGAGCGTGTGCTTGAAAAATACACACAGCAGATATTCAGCGCAATTTATGTAAGATCATTGCTAATTTTGTCCCTTTCTAAGGGGAGTAGATTCTGTGCCCTCACACTGAACTACAGAGCTACAAATTTCGCACATTTCCTTGCAGATATGCTATATCATCAGCACCTGATAATGCTTCTTTTATTTGTAGGTCTTTTTATTTATTTCTATTTTTAAAGAAAAACAACAAAAAAGAAACCCAACATTTTGCAGCTGGAGAAAGTGCAGATGTGTGTAATCTCTCCCTCCTTCATCTATTCGGGAAGAGGATGCAACATAATTTAGCTCTAAACTATTTGCCAAAGGCTCCAGCAAAAATCTATAGTTAGGACTACTACTCAGATGTCCTGGTTTTTGGACTGGAGCTCTAACTGCCAGCCATACTTGCCATGGTTACTGTAATGTATCATAAGCTGTGATGTACATATATGTACCTATTTATTGGCAAGTACATCACAACTCTTCTTCCTTATCTCTCTCTTTAAAAGATAAGCTACTTAGTATTTGCCCCTGGCTGCTATCAGCAAATGTGTCATGATCTGCACTCACTTTGCACCCATGTTAACCTTTTGAGCAGATGCAGGCACTTTCAGTCATAAAATCATCACCAGTACGCTCTTTTAGTATATTTACAGTAATGAGTCAGATAAATGCTTTCTCTTTTTAAAAGGTTGGAAGCAATGCAGCAGGACAGGTTTGTCCACCCACCACATTTTGTTCCAGCAACTCTGGCACAGAGCTGCATCTGGGATCAAATAGTCTTAGGAAGCCAATGTGCAAAGCTTGAACAGTAGGCTAAAGTAAATATATAATGGTGTGGGAAAAAGTCTCTTGTTTGTTAATATTAGGTGATCTGTTGTTCAGGACAAGGAACTGGAGCGTTGTTGGATTATGTTCAGTTGTCTTAATTTCACTGCATAGGTTGCTTTCCTCTCTGTGTTGGTGCGTATGTGCATGCATGAGGACTTAAGAA
Source organism: Aythya fuligula (assembly GCF_009819795.1). Classification (NCBI taxonomy): domain Eukaryota; kingdom Metazoa; phylum Chordata; class Aves; order Anseriformes; family Anatidae; genus Aythya; species Aythya fuligula. The sequence continues at coordinate 71,979,181 of NC_045559.1, forward strand.
GCATTTAAATCAATGCCATAATACATTTTTCATTTCATAAACAGGAAAATAATGGGGCAGGGGGTGGGTGGGTGGGAATTAGTAGGAACCTAAATGAGAAATACCTGGAGTTGGCTCACATCAACATGGTAAGAAAATATGTGCTTTGGAAGGTTCAGCTGACTACCTAATGAAAACCACTCCTGAAGGAAGGAGAAAGAATGAGGAAGTCAGCTTGTGGTCAGCAGCTTCTCTGCCCGTGATATCCAGTACATAATTACTGCAGGGCTACAGTTCAGCCAGCTTTTGACAAATGAACTACCAAGAGTTTTCTCCGCATGTTTTCTATTCAAGTGTGTTTAGTCATAAATACTTGGTTCCAATGGCATTTTCTTAGTCAAACAGAACCACTCCTAAGCATTAATAATACTTCTTATTCTTACTATAAGCCTTTGAACAAGATTCTTTTATTCTGGTTGAAGGTCTCTTTACAGAAGTTGAGTACCCTGGACTTTCTCCACCCACGCTAATTTAGACTAATTATACCCCTAGTACTCTTCATCTCCAAACCCTTTGCAACAGACCATACATTCTGTGCTGAAAAGTTTCCATGAAACACATTCTGTGCTGTACAATAAAATTATCAAATTCATTTTACGAAAGGAAAAAGCAATACCAGAAGGCACAATGTTAGAACACCAAATTTCCCTGCTCCTTTACTCGTAGTCAGCTTCTCTTTCTTCAGGTTCATAAAATGGCAATTCCTGAGTGCATTGAACGCCCCCGGTAGCCTCACTAGACATATCACCATTTTAGAGGTATCAGTCACAAAGACCTGAAAGAGGAAGTAATGAGCTATAAACACTCCTTGGTAGTGCTGCTGTATGATGTGACTGTATTTGCAAACAATATTAAAATAATAAGGTGTGGAAAATGTTAATTTTTAGTTAATACACATTTTTCAGGATATATCACTTTTTAAAATGAGGGGCAGTACTCATCTTCATTCAATGCATTTTTACAAGCAGATAATAGGAGGTCATATTCCACTTTGGTGATGGTTTCCTGAAGTGTAAATTAAGATTTAATCCCAGGTGCCCTTACTAGTGTCTGAACCCTTTTTATAATCTTTGACTCTGTATGAGGAACTTAAAACACACATGTAAAATGCTCTTAGTGAAGTACCAACTGGCAATTTTTGTCTTCAGGTATTCATCTTCTCTTTTAATCCCCACCCCTAATTACTGACCAGCAAAGAGAACAAACAGATTTATTTATTTATGTTTTTTTAACAAATCAGCCAAATGGATACTTTTCCAAGAACCTCTGTTTGTTTTCCTTTAAAAACAGTACCATCTGTCTTCTGTTTAAAACTTTTTGCATTCAAGAGATGCCTCTTCTCCCTAGATGGGTTCACTTGAGCTTCTTTCTCCACTTCAGCTTTTTAGTTAGTTACACTCCCTCACAATCTGATGCCTGTTCAAATGTCTCTACTCAAGCTGAGACAAATCCAAAAAGTACTTGTAAAGGGTGTTGGCCACAGTCCTGAAAGCCTTTCTGCTGGCACTTCAGAGCAGTGAAGTGTTTGCCTGCTCCCATCATCTCCAACTGAATGAGGGAACTGAGTTTATCCTTCAGCCACAGACAACTGCAAGGTAAGCCACAGAACTTAAAGGGGCAATAAATCAAATCATGCCCCGCTCAGTTCCTTGACCTGAAACTTGACAAAGGTGACAGTTATCACCAAATTCAGCTCCTGTTCAGTCGCCAGCAGAGCAAGACTAAGGAATGCCAGGACCCTGAATGAGAGGGTTTTCTGAGCCTTTCTGAACACCTCACCCTAAATATCCTTTTTCAATTTTGAACATTTTGAATCAAGTTTTGCTTAAAAGCTTTGTGTTCATTGTAATTCCCATATCATACTTCCATTCCGTAATTCACCTATCAAAGAAAGACCTCTAAATGCGGGATTTTAAAGATTGGTCTCACAATAATACTGCAAACCACACACCCAACAGAAGCACCAGAAATAATAACAGTAATACAAAAGTCAATAAAGCTGTCACACAAAACTTAAAAAATTGAAACTACTGAAAAGGTGGAGTCTGTGCAGAAAAATAATGTTGGCATAGATTATACTCAGGATGTAATTGCAGCAGTTCTGAGGCCAGAAGGGCTGAACAAACTTACCTGAGCTGGAAAAAAACAAAAATAAAAACAAACAAACAAACAAACAAACAACAACAACAACAACAACAAAAAACACACCCTGTAACAGAGCTTAGCAAAAATATTATTTGGTGAAAAAAGACAGATTAATCAAGACCAAAACAAGGTGCAGCTGGGATGAATCTCTCAAACTGTTCATAAAAACAGGAGATTAGCAGGTGAGAAAACTTTTTAGATGGTGCTTCCTGTTTCTTTGGTTTTATTTCATTTTAATATATTTAAGCTAAAACCTCAAAAAAGGGAAAGAAAAAAGATACAAAAAGGATTTCACAATTATTTAAATGAAATAAGCTGACTGGTTCAAACCAGACCCTATCTTATATCCAAGAAATCCCAGAACTATACATTTTTGTGCTTACTTGGAAAGTAAATACTTTCCAGAATTCTGTGTGTATGTGCATGATGGGAAAATTATCTCACCCCCAGTTTAAAGAGAATGTTATCTTTTTGAATGTTTTGTTCAAATAGATTCCATAATCTTCCTTCCTCTCCTACTTAGGTAAAAATCTGATCAGGTGATAGTGGTGTAGTTTCAGATTCCAGTTCTGAAAGATGACAAGTCCTTCTTTTTCTTCCCTCTAGCCTTTCTCAGATTTATACATATATATTACAAGATATCTTTCTTCTGAGTTCAGACATCCAAAACAAACAAAACTGGAACATATAGTCTTCTTTATCTTGGATAAATATTAAAGCTAAAATCAATTAAGACCATTTTTTTAAAGGTAGTTTTTTTTTTTTTTTAAAGCAAAACAAGAAAACTCAGACAGTACCATTTAAATAACAGAAGCCTAATATTTAAGCAAATCTGGGCTGCCATATTCTCTCAGTGTTTTAACATAAGCACAAGTGGTCAAATATGAGCTGATTGAACAATACATGAATTCTCACTTTTGAAGTATGGTCTATTGGTTAGGTATGTTCCCCTTTTCCTGCCTTCAGAAAACCCTGTTAAAGCTTGATGCCAAGGTCAGGAACAGCAGATGACACTTCAGAGAGACTAAATCAAACCAGGGCACACATGCGTTATAGCAGTCCACTTGCTGTCATGGTTTTTTTCACATCACCATAGCTGTCTGTGAGAGACAAAAATTGCTGTGCCAATAGCCATACCATAGCCAATTTATGGCTAGAAAGTTTTTCAGACATGTCTTGGGTCTGACTAATAGTGCTTGACTTCTCCTTACCATTGGATGTTGTCTACATCTGCATCCCCAGTGGGAGAAGAGGACAGAATGCAAGTCTCCAAGGCTTCATTTGGGGAACTGAAGGTGAACTGCTGAAAAAGCAGCGTAACAGTATCAAAGAAATTATATGAGAGAGATAAGAATAAGATGCAGTCAGTGCCCTAGTACAAAGCTCTTCTCAAGCACCACTGCAGTCCTGTAATGCTAACAGCTCCTTCCTGAATCCCCCAATATTGAGCCTCTCATAATCAGACAGCACTGGGTCATTCCTGTTTTCTTGGTGCTTAACCAAAAGAAAGCAGAAAGTGTCTCTCTTTTTGAGAGAAGTGACAAATCAATGCCACATTAACAGGTTGCAAGGGGAGGGTGCTGTTAGATGTCTTCAGCGCAGACTGCAGAGTCACACCAAGCTGGGCAAAGTAAACAAACAAACACCCCCCAGCTGATAAAGCAAATCAGTTGTTTGTGTCTTTCTGGCTGAAAGGCACCAGGGGAACCCATCCACTCACTGGAGCTGAATGGGGTTTCTGCCCTTGGAAAGCTGCCTTGCTGCCAGCACAGTCACGGCTGGGACCACGGGGCTGGGCAGGCGTCAACCCAATGCACGGCACACCTCGCTGCCTCGCTTGCAGCTCATGCTGAAGAGATCGTGTTTGCATACTCAGGGCATGAATAAAGGCAAAATTTTCCAAACTATTTTAATGTAAATACAGGGGCGTCCACAGCTAACCAGCATGGCAGTTTGACTGGGATGACTGCCAAGGAACAAATTTAATGCAATGTATTTCATTTACTCCTAACAATGGGTAAATGGCACTCTTTCTGTTTAAATGGCATGCCCACTGCTGTCTACGTGTCTGCCCACAGGTGTTATGCAGTATGAACACTTACATTTGTTAACATAAATTTGTTCATTTGTGTTTGCTTCCCTCTTCTAGCACGGCTGCTAAGCCGATCAAACTGACAAAACTAAACAAGTACAAACACTTCTTGCAAAGTGTGTATGCAACAATTAAAGCACTCTGAGGTAGGGTGCAGAGTTTTAATCACACTGGCCCTTGGCCAAGGAGTTGTAGAAGTGAACTGTGCTTCCCCAGTCAAGGAGGAAGAAGGAGGAATTTCCTCCAAGCCTCAAGCAGAGAGATGTGTTGCTGTTGCTCCTTAGTTTTTAGGGCTACCTCCTTGTCCACGCATTTCTACCTGCCAGTGGATCTTCACATGAATACTCTTAGAATTTACGTCCACTGCAACTACTCCTGGAACCATATTAAATAGAAGTAATAGATCCTTTTTTCCCCCGACAATTATTTGTGAGCAAACAAGCTTCAATTGAAGTGAATCTATTACCTTATTTGTGCAAATGCTGACAGCTTTGTGTTGCTTTTTGCAGTGTTTGTGAAATGTCGGTGCCAAAAGAAAGCAGAGAAGATATTTTACTGTGACACAATAACAGGAAAATGTAATTTTAAATCATTGAACTGAGATGTTTTATAAGATAATAGGCTTAAAAATGAGCATGTTAAAATGAGTATGTTAAAAATGAGCAGAATCAGTTTGCCAAATTGTAACCAAAAAGTTTTGCACCTTCTGAGACCAAACTCCAGTGTAGTACAAAGAAAATCTATTTATTCTGTGAGTTTTTCTTTCAAGATTTTTGTTTAGTTATTTAATGCATTAGGATGTAAATTTGTGTGTGTGTTGGGGGAGAGAGCCAGGCACTCCCAGAATGTTCAGCTTTGTATTTGCTTTTCCATTGCTGCGAAATAACTGGAAATGCATCTCAGACATTAGCATACAAATAGTTAGACTAAATTGTTTATAAACATCAAACATTATTTGTAGCTCACACACACACACATCACCATGGAAACAAAGCAATTGTTGTACTTTTAGGATGCAATTTCTCTGCACAGTGAGGCAGAATGGCAATTTATCTGCATCTGGGTGGTTTCACATTACTGTTTGTGGTCACAGATCTCCCCTCCAAATCATCTCTTGGATGTGAAATTAGTTTTGATTACTGAAGAAAAGATTAGATCAATATAAGACAGACAATTTGAAACAGCAGAACACATGTGAAAACTGCATTTATTGCACAGGAGTGATGTGAACTATTCAAGGACAGTGATTCAAAGGCAAACCGAGGAATTTCGAAGCCAGTGAAGGTCACTACGGGCATTTCCCATCTTGCCATTGCTAATGGTCAATGGTTGTTGCCATCTGCTTGTTGGTTGGCAGCCTAAACGAAGTTGTATTGATTATAGAGTGCGAATCTAAAAAATTAGCATGAAGAGGCATCCTTGCTTATAATCTCTCTGGTAAGGTCAAGGATTGAATAGACAGAGAAATATTTTCCCTCCTTAAAGAAGACAGAGTTTTTGCAATACCAGTTTTTAAGTCTAAACAGAGATCTACCAAAAGAATATAGGGCACAGTTTATACAGATAGACTTTTAATGGATTTTTATTTTTTATTTTTTGATAACAAAGAATGTAAGGAATTGAGATCGCTGTCTTCCACCTTGCACTTGAAATGGAGACTATGATACAAAGAAACATATTCTTAGTCCTAATAGTGTAAATGACAAGATCATCACACCTTGGCAATAACAGCTGTCTATTTGGTCATTCCTGAATAACAGGAGCCCTTCAAGGGGGTTAAACAGAAAATGCACAATAATTCATCACAGCAGCATACCAGACTGTACTAAACCATGGCTTGAATTAATAATATATTTTTAACACAAGAAAACACACTAAAATTCTCACACAACTGAAATAATCAGTCTTCTCAACCAAGTTCTGTAAGAGTGGGCTTACAGAATTCTTGCAATTTTAACAAAAAGCTCACAATGAGGCTCATCTTGCAATATTACTGCAGACAACAATCCCAGAGATGTTCTGCCTGAGTCAGAGCTGCAAAGTCACTCCAAAAAGATTGCTCATAGAAAGTCCCATTACTGCATGAATTCATTTTATTCCCCAGTTAGATTTGATATGAATTGACATGCATTCTGCTTCATTAAAAAGTGCTCCTCAACTAAGAATGGAAGATTCCTTTGTGCAATCTGTCCTAATAACACTGAAAACAGAACGGCTTCTCTATCTCTGACAGAGGCTCTTTTTCAGAAAGAGGAAAAGGAGTCCTCTCTCTCCTCACAGATGTAAATGCTGCAAAATACTTTGGGAGCCTTTAGGATAAAAAACTGCTCGAGTAAACACAGGGTATAATTATCATCATCTGTCATCTCTGCGAATCCATACATTTTATATTCCACTTAAAACAGAAAAAAAATCCTCAGTGGGATGTCTTCCAGCGAACCAATTTAGCTAATGAGAATGAATATCAATGACTGCTGGCTAATCAGAATGGTATTAGCATAAATTTTACTTAATGAGGACATATTTGGCTGGTGCCAGAGGCAAAATGGTACTGAGCTAAAGTGTAAAATGCAAAGGATGTGTTAAGTCTCCAAAGAAAAACAAAACAAAATCAAAAAATACCCTATCAGAGCAAATACACAGAATTGTATCTGAGGTCACAGTTATACTAGCACTTTCTTTGCAACCTGAGATTTTACCCTCACTTGAGGCTTTTCAAACTTTTTCATTATTACAGAATCTTATCAACCTTTTAACTGGGATGAATAAAACACCCTGGGGAACAGCCTGACAAGAGATTCAATTGAACTCTTTTAACCTCATGTTGGTAGGTAGATCACCAAGGGAACTTGCTTTCTTCTTAATTTAAGGCATGCAATACACGCGCTGTGCTGCACAACCAAAGTATATTTTTCCTTTGTGCATTGTGTAAGGCTCTGTTTTGAAAAATGCCCAAATATTGCTCCCAGCTTCAAAATGAGAAATGTAACATTGCCCTCTGCCTGCCTGTTAGCAATCTCAGGAACAAAATTCCCTGCCTCACAGTCTGCCGCTACTGTCTTGAAGGAGTTAACTTCTAGAAGCATCCAAGTGCTGTTGTGCACAGCACACTTCTTCTTTATATATGCTCCATATTAGACAGTCTGAGAAGTCTCCATGAACAATATGAAAGATTTTTGTCACAGTAACATAAAGGGGTTAGAGTTCAATGCTCTCACAAAATATTTAATCTTGTGAAATGTTATTTGTAGTGTCATTCTTGTATATACCTGCTTTGAAATTCCTAACCCTAGATTCTTCTATGCAAAGGAATATAGGGCAGAAGTGTTCTTACCTTTGATATACCATAGGATCTAATAATATTTAACCGCTGAAGTCATTTTTGTTTCCAAACCTGTGTCTCAAATATGCTTGGGAACGTGGAAACTCACAATGCCCTCATTCATGACATCAAAATCAGTTCCATGGTAACACATTGTGATGACAAAATACACAGATTGCAAGGTCACAAGTCACACTTAAGAACAGGCAGGGGAGAAATTGTTAGTTTAATGAATAACATTAGCCAATTCCAATAGGAATAAAAATAAAGAAAAAATAACGTGCCTAAAGTAAACGCCCTGAAATGCACTTCAGAGCCATTTCATCTTAAGTAGTTCTTCAAAGGCAGAAGGCTTCCGCAGGTTTCACCTCTGCAGCAAATAGAAGCTCATGTTAAAAATAAAAGCAAGATGCTGTACGGTAATGATCATACTCGTGCTTTTTCTCTGTGTGTGTAGACAAAAATGGTAACTGCAGGGGAACAAATAGCACAAAAAGAATCAACCTTAAAAATATTCACATTAAATCCAGACTAAATCTTCCAAACAACTTATGGTTCTTTCACTTTACAAGGATTTGGTTTTCATGTACAGTGACCAGCCACTTCTGTATCTTGCACTTCCTTGGTCTATAGCCAGGTATTTGAAATATTTCTGTCACAGAAGTTAGCAATGGCAACTCTATTATAGCTTCTTCTAATGAATTCCTAGTGCTTCTTTTACTGCTTACTTGCTGAACACTTTATCACAAGAAAATGATCCAAATGTATGAGATTTAAATGTACACAGGCCACCTCTGAACTTTAAGTCCTTTTGCTGCAAGAACCTTAATATATGTAGGTAGGAGATACCACCACAGCTAGCCCATCACCTAAGAACATAAAGCATACAAAAAAGGGAAAGGAAGGAATACCAAAAGAATAAAATTGCCAACCTGAGATTTGAACAAATGACAAACACCTTTAAGTCTTTGACATTGCCATCAGCTTTGCTTGTAGCATCTCAGAGCAATGACAGGAAAAATTTGGAAAAACAAACAAACAAACAAACAAAACTCTGTGGTTAAGGGACTGCTCTTGAACGTGTCATGTCTTAAGCTTTACATGGTTGTTCGTAAAGGCACTGTACAAAAGGTAACAAGAATATATTTGGATGAATCTTTCCTTCTGACTTTCACGATCAAAACCTTTTTTGAAATTGCAACTAAAATAAATCACATACAATCTATTTGACTTTACTGTGTCATAAAGTTGGCACTACACAGTCTGTGCTTACCACAGTCTGAAAAGTCAAAGGAGAGGATGGATTTCCTTTAACCTCTTGTTAAAATAGCACCTTATTTTTATTAGGAAACACACACACACACATATATGTATTTATGTTTTCTAATAAAAATAATATATATATATTACCGTATCATGGCAGACAGCCCTATCCCAATACATCCTTACATAAACAGTGATTGAATAGCCAAAAAAACAAATTGCAACTCAAATTCTACAGGGAGAAGCTCAGATTAGTTTTCTTTCCAAGGCCAGAGCATTTCAAAATTGATGGGAGAACAGCATCTTTGATTTTATTTAAATGGCATAAAACCACTGGATTATTCAAAAATAATGAAGCATGGTTTTGTAAGACATTAACATTTTTAACATATTCTTGCATTCTGACAGTGCTGGGGATGGTAAAGTTCCCTCTATGTTATATAAAATGGCTTGACAGTTGCATACATACCCAACCACAGGTGGGGGGTTCTTCTTAAATTGGTGTTCATCATGTGATGCTTCATAAGCAAAGAATAGCAGGCCATGCTGCTTTATTCATCTGGGTTATGCTTTTACTCTTTCTTCCTGCGTGTGAAAAGCATAACAGAGAGCTAGCAGAGCAGAAGTAAGATGTGTTTTGTTAGTTGTCTGAAGCCCTGGGGCCCGGAACCGGATAAGTCCTGATATACCCTGGATTGAGCAGAATAAATCCATTTTGTTTCCTACAAACATTTAGCCATTAAAAAAATATGAGATAGAAAAACAGACTTTGCTGTCTGCATGCCTTCTTGTAAAGCTTGTATTGTGGAAATGTCAGAATCATTAGGTCATTGGCATATATTTTGCAAGCCAATGCTTCTACTTTAATTCTCACTGGGGACTGCACGTCTGCATAAAATCTACAATTAAATCTAGACTGGAGAAGGTGAAGTGAGCTTAAAATGATGGTGGTAACACTCTGTGATGGCTGATAACACTTCTAGGTATGAGTAATTAGGAAATATCAATATGGTACAACCACAGCTTTTTAAGTACCTACTTTCATATCAAGCTCCACAAAAGTAATTGGTAAGTGTTAAAATTGTCTCATAAATATTTGAGGCTCCTTTTAAATGCACACAGACACATGTGAATGAATAAAGTTTTAATCTAAATATAGCACGAGAAGTAAATTTAATATCTGAAATTATGCATATCATATGAGAAGCATGGATGCTTATACTCCAAGTGGGTAAGTTTTCTCCTGAATCACCAGACAGATGTAGAAGAAGCGGTCACAGAAACATCAGCCCCATTCCAAAAATAGAAACATCAGAAACATCAGCCCCATACCAAAAATTCCTCTCTTATAACATGGTTTGCTGATAAAATCTGGCATGTGCTCAAGTAAGAGGTTAACACTAATAGGCATAATAATCCAAGTAGAAACACTCAACTCACAATTGGATAAGTAGGTCTTGAACTTTCGGCAGAAACTCCTCTGCCTGAATCTATATTCCCTGCATCAGCTTTTCATCTCTCTCTTATAGAAACACGCGCATGCTTTCTTCTGTGTAGAACAGAAGCATGACTACTCCTGTCAGAAAGACAGACTCTTTGCAGAAGCCGTCCTGCCTCCTCTACATGGCCCCTGTGGCCTTGTCTGAGGCTCCTGGAGGCAGCAGGCCTGGGCTGGCACCTCCAGAACTCCATATTGGGGGGAGGGGGGGGAGGGTTAGGGGGGCTCTCATGAACTCAAATCATCCCCTCAAAAGTCAGACAAAACCATCGAGCACTACCTGGTTTCTTAGTGTGGCTAGTTTAAATCATATGAAACCATAAGTTTAGTGTGATTTTGATACTGCTCTATACATCAACCCAGGTTTATTTGAAAATGAATTTAGTGTCAGTAGACAAGCTAGTGAATTCAAACAGACCTTAGGACAAATGCAGTTTTTATTCTGAATTTCTAAACAAATCCTCAAACTAAACAAATTTCACACAGTTTCTGTTTTCACTGTGGCTATCTTGCACAGTTCTAACTAGTTGCAGATTTCTGGGTCCATTTTTATGTTTCTGATCCATATTTTCGTGGTTGCATGCTCCATAAGAATCCTACGGGATATATATCCCAATCACCTTTCATAGGAACTCCATGTCACACTTGCTTGAAGTTACATAGCTCCAATACATAGGAAAATCAGCTGTGAACACTAAATGCCATTTCACTGGCATTCTTCAAGCTATCCATTTAACTTCTGAATGCTTCAAACTCTCCGTAGGAATAGTATATATGTAGGAATAGTCTTCACTAATATTTTAATAAATCAAAACTGCTCTGTAAAATTCTTTAAAGTGAAAATATGGGACCCAAAAAGATCATGGGCAATTCATAGACATGATTCTGTAACCATATATTGTAAAACTTGAATACTCCATTGTACTCCATTGTAGAAATTTTTTTAAGTCTTGCTGATCTGTTTCTTCAAACTGAACTCATTTGTATTTATTTGAATTAAAATCGGTCTGACTGATGCTATGTGCTATGTATTACAGACAAAAATACCAAAAGCATTCTGTGTCATTCCTCTCAAACTGTAAGAATGACAGTTGCATTGTCTTATGCAAATAAAAGATGAATTTACAGATGTTCAGTTATCATCTGTAAGTGTCTCCCCTCCCCCCGCACACACACACATTTGCACTGCAAGAGTGGGTAAGATGACCAGTAAATAAATCATTAGAAATGGAAAAGTTTTACTCAAATTCTGTTTGTGATTCATTCTTATCCTTCAACAAATTTGAGCAGTTCAAAGCTTATTGGGAAAAGGTGGATTCCCAAAAGCTTGAACACTGAAATAAAATAATTTTCAAAATGTACACCCAAAGATCCAAGGAACCTTCAGAATATATGCTATGCAATGTAAATAAGTCCTGGCCAGGCAGCAGTCTCATGCAAAGAGCAGATCATCTTAAGTATCAGCACCTTCAGTAAATGTGCATGGACTACACAGAGAGAAAGACAGTTCACAGAGAAAACTATAGAAATACGAATTAACTTAGTTTCTTTCAAATATTGTGGAAGGAAAGTAAGCCTGGAAATATTTTCAAAAATCAAACACATATTTTCACAATTGGCTTTGCATATAAATTTTCTCAGATTATTGGCTCAGTGGTACTTCTATTTTTTTTCAACTGCTATACAAAAAGAGTTTGCCAAGTATTAGCCTCCTGTATTTACCTTTCCAGATCAAGTGCAAGAGGAACTGGAACATGATTAAAAAGAAGACCATATTATTTTTCCTTAGAGAACGATGGCAAAGTTTTTGTGGGTTAGAGCAAAAGAAGACACACTCTGCAAGAGAACTAGCTCTCTAAAAGGCATGGAACTTTTTGATTTCATTGTGTTTTTAGAATTAGCTGGCTTCATGAAGAGCCCCTTCTGCCTCTGTATCTTATAAATACCTTCTTTTCATAGGCTGTGAGCTTGCTTATTTTATAAAAGACTTGCTAAATGTCACTAGAATGATATCAACTCATGAGCATTGTCTGGTGCCATAAACTTGGAGGTGACCTCCAGAACTTGAGGAAAGGATGAAAGAATAAGTGCAGGGTTTGGAAAAGCTAATGCTGGTCACAGAGCCAATAAAGGTGGCACACAACTAGAAGAGGTTCAAGGGTATTCACCTCCTCATGAAGACAGTGAGTGGCAGGAAGGCAAAAATTGTGATTATTTTGAATTGTACTAGGTCAGAATCATTAGGTTTATTAAGAGAGAAAATAAAGCTAGTTCTCATTATAAATTACAGAAATCATAATGATACGATTTTAGGAAAAATGAAACTATGGAGATAGAAATTTCTATCCACATAGTAAAGGTAACAAGATGGAAAAACTTTTGAGACATTTATAACAAACGTTTGACTCTGACTGCTTAAATACATAATCATAATTTGATATGGATCACAGCCATAAATCAAGGGGGAAACTGATATGATTTTGTTACAAAAAGGAAGCCCACAGAAGGCAAAAGTGGAGACAGACTACCCAGGAGGACTACAGAGACACTGCTTGATCCTCCAGGGCTGGAATTAGTAGGGGATGTGAATGGCAAGAAGGTGGGATTATTTGTTTGTTTGTTTGTTTATTTGTTTGTATATATATAATAGCAAAAGGAAGGTGAAGAGCCACATGAACCCATTGTTCATGGGGATTTAGTGATGAGGAAATGACTAAGAAAAGACTACGGTACACAATGCTTTTTTTTTTCTCAGTTTTCACTTGTAGGGTTTGCCCCCAGGTCTCCCAGATCCCTGAGCCTAGCAGAGTCCATGAGGAGGAAGCAGAACCCACAACAAAGGAAAATTAGGTTAGGGATCACTTAACACACCTGGACGCACAGGACTCCATGGAGGGGAGAAGATGTATCCAAGGGAGCTGAAGGAGCAGGCCAATGTCATTGTGAGGTTGCTCTGTCACCTTCAAGAAGTCATAGCAGTTGGGGGAGAATCCTGATCGCTGGAGAGAGGAAAATTCCACACCCATCTGCAAGAAGGTGGCAAGGAGGATCAAGGCCAACCAGCCACACACATCTTGGTTCCTGGGAAGGTTATAGAGCAAATTCTCCTGAAAGTCATTTCCATGCATGAGGAGGACAAGAAGCTGACTGGGAGCAGTCAGCATAGATTTAACAAGGACAAAACATACTCACCAACTCTGTTGCTTTCTGTGGCAATGTGATGGGCCCTGTAGGCAAGGGGAAAGCAATGCATGTTGTATACCTTGGCTTTAGCAAAGCCTTTGACTTGGTCAAAGCCCAGGATAAAAAGAAAAAGTGGGTATTCCCATACTCTGAAGTAAAAGAGAGGAAAATGGGTAGGAAGCTTTTTGAAAAGAAAGCTACAACCAGTAACTGAAATATAATGTTTCTGTAGGTTAGACTTAGGTGCATGAGTTATTCTTATATGCAGAGTGTATAAAGACTACTAGGTAACTGGAGTTACAAAAACTGGTTTTGAAGAAAAAAACTTATATATGGTGAAAACAAGTTGATAAAAGCTTTCTTTGATCCCTCTAGAGTGAACTCAAGCCATTATGTGTGGACATGAACTCCATGTGAAAGTATAACAAAATCTTGAAGAAATAACATTTATAATTGTTTTCTTATAAAACATTTTCAGGAAAGGGAGTACTTACTCAAGGGGTGAAGATGCCAGATATTAGGTTGTTAAGAAAGTGAACACAGGAGGAGGACAGAAGCCACTAAAAGGTAGAAAATATATCCTCAGATGTTTTTAATGGCATAGAAAAGCTATCAATGGAATATAAAATAAAGTTAACAGAACTCGATTTCCCTGTTATATACATGCCAACACATACCTAGATGTGTACTTAGACCATAATTTAAGGAAGAAATTAAACTTATTACTCAATCTAGCAGAGAACACATGCTTCTTTAGAAGTATTTTTTTTTTTTCTCTACCAGCTCCTGAAGAGAAAGTGGAAATTCTTCCTACACCTACATCCTAAGGGGATAAGAAATCCAGCTATCTACTAGGAAAGACATTTCTTATCAAAAGTTTTTTGCTCTTTATTTATTTATTTATTTTGCCAATACCCCTTGCCTTCTCATCTCACCTAAGTACTTTATGTAGGCTGTGGAAAGTTTTTAAAAAAAAAATTAATTTCCATAAAATTTTAACTTCTCTCATTTGAATACAGTGCTTCACTGTAACTTTTAGGCTTTGCTCTGCACCCATATCATTTCACAAAATGATATCCCAGCATGGCAAGATACTGAAGGCAATGGAGTTTACTGATGGTATTTTGCTGTGAGTATAAACGATAGAGTGGGATCACAGACATTGATTTTGTGATCTAATCCTGAAACTTGTCAGACAGCAATGTAAATTTAGGGGTGAATAATTTTTCACTTACACACTGAAAAAAAATTGAGTGATTGAGGGGCCCTGTTGGGGGGAGGGTCATAGAAAATTATCAATATTTCTCTACTTACAGAGAAGGAATGATACATTTGGCTAAAAAAAATAAAATATAACCAGTCTATCTGCCATAACTATTGATCCAAAAATATTAATCTGGAAAAAAAAGATAGTGTATGAAAGTTGCTAAACATGACAGGTAGCCTAAGAACTGTTTATAAAGAAGACACCCTTCCTTTGATTCTCTGATGGTAATTGCTATACTGAGTTACCCAGTGAGTCCATTATGAAGGCCTTGCAACATTTTTTACAGAAATGGGAATCACCAGAGGCTGTAATTAATGCTGCAGAAAATCTAGCTTTAGGTGGATACCAGTGAATATGAACAGAAAAAATAAAAGTCTGCTATGCTTATGTATGCAAGAAAAAAGGGTTTCTGGATGAAATGACAATACTCACAGAAGCAGACAGCAAGCCATTTATGACAGTGGTGGAGAAAAGGGTTTCATAAACACAACTTTGTTTGAAGAGGTTATTCTTTCAGTTGCAGTTGGATGATTTATAGCTAGAACATAAACCTGGAAAAAAACTCATGTCAGCAGACACTCTGTCTGAGCCTTCAATAAAACAGAGGTAGTACAAACACCAAGTTTGATGTTGTTCATGTAAATATGTTCATGAAAATATTCTCAGTTCCATACAGGATGCAGTCTGTCACTGCAAGAGACCATAATAAGACTTTACAAAAGGTAATACCAGCAATTAAGGCTGACTGCCCTCCTGAACATAAAACTACTCCTTTTAACAGCTTTGGAGAAGAAATGTATGTTGTAGATGGTACTTAAGAGTTCTAGATCAGTAGTATCTGAAAACTTAAAATAAGAAATACAAAATAGAGTACCTGAAAGGTATATGCATATCAGAATTGGAGAAGACTGATTAGAGGCATGTGGTATTTGCCTCAAAAGTAGTGCAGACATTGGAGGGGAAAAACAAACAAACAAAAACATGATACCAAATGTAAAAAATAGGAATATTCGTAAACTATTGGGGGTGGGGTGGGGAAGAAACTGTGATTGTAATTTAAACAAGGTTAGACCTATCGTCCTCATTTACTTTAGATAGATTGATGTGTTTAGATGAATAACTATTCCTGCTTTGGTTTGGAATTATTATTCTTAATTTCCAGAAATATCACCATTAGATTACGTAACCATAAAATATATGATCACACATATCTAACCTGTGTTTGCATACAAGAAATTACCTGCCTAGGAGAACCAATAATGCTACGAAACATTTTTGAAAATTTTTATTTTCAAAAAATGAAGCAAAAGACATACCGTGATAATATATCACATGAATTAAAGTCTGTGTAGTCACAAAATAGCATACACAAGGTATTTGACAGCAAATGCAGTTATAAAAATCACTTGTTTCCTGTAAACAAGTTTGTTCATTTCTCTGAGAATAATGACTAAGAAAGGCCATACAAACAGTGGCCATCTTAAACTAGCACAAAGGGAAGAGGAATAAAGAAACATTAAGATGCTTGAAGCTCCAAAACAGAGAACACTAGAAAAGAGACCAAGGATCAACCAACTTAGTGGAAAGGATTGAACAAAATATTGTGGAGAGCTACAAGCAAATGAGCACAAGATTAGAGTCAGACAGGAAGCTATGCAGAATCTGCTGCATTGTCACAATTTTTCCCCCTCCTTCATGGAGAAACGAAAAGGCACTGGGTCCTCAGGGAGGTCTGACAAAGTGTTTTGTCCATTTAGTTTACGACTATTAATGTAAGCAGCCTGATTTTGACAAGGGCTTCATCTCCCTTTCTCCTGTAAGCGGTCACTACCTGACATTGAGAACTCCAACTGATTATTGGCCACCACCTAAAGATACAAGACAGGCCTCACATAGTGTATGGTTCAGGTAGACAACCATGATGATGGGAAAAGGGAAGTAACCGAAGCTGACTATCAGGAGACAAGCAAAGGAAAAGCAGCTAATTCCTTTACTGTGTTACTACAAATTTATTTCCCTTTATATCCTTTTCAGACTCTTCTTTTAAAACAGTTTAAAGAAACAAGCCATCATCTGTGCAAAGTGAGTTTTGAAAAAGAGGCTAAAAGACAAGATTTGTAGTGCATATATTAATTTGCCACAAGACTACAGGATGCAGTCTTCCCACAAGGCCTGCTACTGCATATCTGTATCACTCAGCCAGTATTGATCAATGGTAGTAGCTCAAGAGCCCTGAAGTAAATTTCTAGATTTGCAAGCAAAGAACCTACTGATTTATTATAGCCATTTGGCCTGTCTTCATTATGGCCATTTGGCCTGTCTTGACCCCTGCTTGTATCTCTGCCCCATTTTATGCATTTAGACATCAATGAAGAGAAATCATTTATGAATGCACTCAACTTTAAAGAGGTGTTTTAAGCCTGCAGACATCAATAGCAGGTAAGCACATAATTACTTATGTCTAAAATAAAGATGAGATTTGTACACTTTAAGTGCATTCCTGAAAGGATTTTTTTTTTTTTTTGGTAATTTGAGATTTATTTATTTATTTATTTATTTTGTAATTTTGCTCACCTGTAAAAAGTCTTTCACAAATATTTCTGTAAATAAACAAAAGCAGAAGCATTTCCTTGGCAAGTATGTTTAAGAAAGAAACAGATAATTTTGATTCACTTGGAACATAATATATTTCAACATATATTAATTTCTTCTAACATCTGTAGTGTCTGCGTGAAGGGTTTTTCAAGACAGTATAATCTACCTTTTGATTTTTCAAGTATTATGTCTATGCTTCTACTTTTAAGTCAGCCACTAATTGTCACTCACAGTCACAGTAAACAAGATGGCTTCCTTCTCTTTTTATAAGGCCTGTTTGATGCTGTTTCTTGATCTTGAATTAGTTGACTCATATCAAATGCAAATCAAGCTCTTTTACAGTATGAATAATTGCTGCCCTTGGTTAAAGGGGTGAGAAGAGATGAGAAGGAAAACATTACATTTCTGGACAATACTGATGACTGAGGGCTGGTATGACTCATACTTAAGAGGGTTGATAGACACTTTCAAGTCAACAACTTATGAGATGAATAAGCAACTTCAAACAGGGTTTTCAAAGGGAGAAGAAAACAGGAACTGGAATAAGCAACAGAGTACTGCATATGGCCACATCCTGAACTCCTCACTGATGCAAGATTCCCATTGACATGAAATTCATGGTTTGCAAGCAGTGCACTTAGAGTTCATGGTTTAAGACTGACCCTTTGTTAGCTGGGAGCTTCAAACAGCTGAAAGTCCACTCGGTAGGTTTTTAAAGTAATTATTCTTTTTGGTCAGATTTTGTAACAAACAGGAATGCAGAGAGCTGTATGTCATTTTCCACGCACAAAAAATGTTTCTTTCTCATATATAAAGTACTGTTTTAAAAAGTATTTTATTATTATTATTATTATTATTATTATTATTATTATTATTATTATTATTATTATTATTATTATTATTAAAAACAGAATTATTTTGGTGTCCAATCTAATTTTACACTATATGGGAAATAACTATGGAATTAGAAAAATGTCCACCCTTGCAGCAAAGCATCTCCCTGCTGAGGAGAAAGAGACAGCAAAAATGAATTAGAAGACCAACAAATCAGAAATGTACCCACTTTTGCTATTTACTATAGACAGAAATAGCTGTTTCTTCACAAATGTAAATGAAGAATGTTGTGTTTTGTTTGTTTGTTTTTTCTTAAATTCACTAAAGCTTGAAAGAGGTTTTAGCTGTTCCTTTAGAGACAACTTTTTTTTTGGGGGTATGCTTTTTAATCAAAGCTTGTTCCATGTATTACATTATTACCTACTGCATACATTACTGTACATGAGCTCCCTTTATATTTGGCTATGCCAGATTTAACTGCAGAACCTATATTGCTCTCTTTGGAGGACAAGAAATTTTGTGTATGAATAAGAGTCTGTCTTAATCCTATAATAATTTTCTAATTCCTTTCATATTCTTGTCACTAGTGCTTAAGACAAAAAAGAAAAAGGTGAAAAGGCTTAAAAACAAAGTCAAGATTTTGCTCAACTAATGTAAAAAGAGCAAGGAAGAAGAGATTTACTTATATTTAGAGCAGCAGTGAAATAAATATTTCTACTTTGAAGAGGATAGATGACTTGATTTTGAGTCTTTAAGAACATTTTGGATTAAAGAACAAAAGCAATTAGGATTACTTGGCAATTATACTGAGGTAATCAGCCAATGATCCTGCACAAAGATATGCTACTTCTATCACTTCTGTCCAAAGGAGGGCATTGTATTCAATGCCAATGACCCAAGGAGTGCCTGCTATCAGCAGGGAGTTGTCTATCAACCCTCCTCCTCTAACATCTCTGTATGAAAACTTTGCCGCAGGCCCCCTGTCCCCACTAGGCATTCCTGTTGGTGGGGGGAGGTGAGGGCACACATGGGGACTTGCTCTCTAGCCACATGCTCACCCCACTGGGACCTATACCATCTCTTGGCTTCACACGCTGTCCTTCCTGCTCCACCAGACAGTGCCAAGCAACTGCGCTAAACCATGCATTCTAATATGAAAAATTAAACACCAAGAATGAGGAAATCAAACAGCGCATGAAATCCACAAGGCGAGTTTGCTGGACAAATATTTCCAATTAACTTTGCAGTTGGGGCCAAGTTGACTCTGAAGCTGGCTCTGTTATCAGAAACCTTGCAGTCAGCCAGATGGGTTTCGTGTGGTTGGGCTGTGCTGTGTTCAATCTGGCAGAGGAGAAGAGAGTCCTGTGGAAAGGACATGGTGGGAGGATCATCAAATTGGTGTTCTTGAGGTCTTTAGGACTGGCACTCACTTATTTGGGTTGCCATTTAAGCAGGCGAGTCAATGGGATTCAGGTGTTGAGCTCCCATGAGCACATCTGGAAACCTATGCGGGACCCAGGAGCCACAATACAGTGAAGTTCCAGTTATTTCATGCTCTGACACAATGTTCTGCCTAGCCTTTTTGGGAAAGCAGACTGACACTCATTCAGCATAGACAACACCGGCACTGAACTATGTGCCTGACTTGTAAAATTATTAAGTTTGAGACCTTCCATCTGTCAGAAGTGCTCCTAAATGTAAATCAAGAACACAGTGCATTGCTCCTTTAAAGCAATATTAGATCTCTGTCTTGCCAGACCTTCAGTAACTGCAGCTTTAAAGTTTTGGCTAGCACTAAAACAGTTTCTGCAAAATACACCACAAATATCTTCACTTCTAATTTGAAAATATTAGCATGACTAACAATTTTTTGATATACATACAGCCAGTTATGCCCTTGGTTAAAAATAAAATAAATAAAGACTTGAATAAACATTTGAGACAATCTGTCCACAGAAGGGAACAGTATGTATTTGGGGTGTGTATTCTTATCTGTTAAAATTTAAAATAGAAAATCAGGTTGACTAGGTTTCCCATTTTAACTTAACTTTCTAGATATCCTCTGATGTTAAGTAGCTAATTACACAAGCGAGACATAAGTCAAGTGCTGAAAATTTGTCATACAGTATACTTACAGTCTTGCATAGACCCCAGGGAGCAATGCTATACCAGAGTTACAAGCAGAGCTGTGAAGCTAAAACACTGAATTCCGGCTTGCAAAGAAACAGCACAAACAGCAAGAATTCCCAGTACCCAGTAGCATCTCTTGTGCACCTCAGATCAGACTCTGATGGAACTGATGTGTACTTATCATTCATTTAGGTCACCCCATGTATTGCAGTCTGCTTTAAAATCCTACTTTTAAAACATTGATTCAAATATCTTAATACATACCTGGAAATGCTGGAGGAATAATCTCCCTGGCAATATTTATTTATTTATTACTGTTTTGTCATGTTTTACACATCAGTTTTTTCTATTTCATTAACCAAAATGAGAGAAAACAAATCTGCAGTAGCCTACAGTCCCACCTGTACATTCTGCACCTTTCTTTTCATCACCACTGGGTACAGATTTCCTTAGGGCAGCTAATGGGTGGATGGGAGACATCCATCACATGTGGGCTCTCTCAAGGACCCCTGTACTTCCCCTCTCATTTTCTGTGACCCAGTCTGCAAATGCAAGCTCCTTCTCCTTGATGTTAAACTGACTGTTAAACTGGGTGTGTACCTAGCCCTGCACACACCTATTTATTCAGTCTACCGTGAGTAAGTGATTAACAGAGAAGAGCAGTGACTACAAACATCCACTGGTCAGAGCAGTCCAGCCTAGATTTTAGATTCATCCGTCATAAACTCCATCCCTGTCCTGTGTTTATCTGCTCTGAGACACTGCTGCTATTAACTGGGACCAGGATTTCATCACGTTAGGCCAAGGGTACATATACAGAAACAGCATCAGAAAGCAGTGGGATCCCCAAGAGCTGACAAAATCCTGAGCAAGCAATGAGAGGAGATGTGGGAGGACAGTCAGACAGTAAAGACATGAAATGATGCTGTGAAAGGCTGAAGTGGCTTATGAGCAGAAGTCTCACTTACTTTCAGCAGGGCTTTTGAAAACTGCATCCAAAAAGTCTTCTCCAAGTTCACAGGAGAAGTCAGAAGTGAAGCTGATACATGAGCAGCAGTCCAGTACCCACAGGACCCCACAACTCCCCCAAGACAGCTGGAGGCAGACTTCAAATGCTACAGATAACCAAACTGAGAGATTAGATCCAAGTCAGAAAAAAGTTAAATAGTTCAGCAATGCTGCTGAAAACAAGTAGTATGGCACTGGCACTAATGCTAGCCTCAGCATCCAAACCACGGAAAAGAAAGCCATGTCAGCAAGGCTTGCTGAATAAAAGAACTCAAAACCTCATGAACAGCTATGAGGGAAGGGAAAAGGGATCTGCAAACTCTGAAATCATCCATACAAAACTGCATCAAGAAGATGTAAAGCTAGTGAGGTGCTCATGGTGTGATGAACAACACATGCACGTGCTCATGTCTTAGTGCAGACTTAAGATGAGAGAACTGCGACTGGGAAAGAATGAGAATGTAACTAGAAGAAATTAGAAAATGGTAGAAGGGCTGAGGGGGTGGGAACAAGCCCAAATCCCTCATTTCTCCCATGCAAGCAACAGAAATTCACAAATTTAAGGAGCAACCTTGAATTCTTTTTTTTTTTTTTTGATTTTTTTTTTTTCTTCATGTGGGAAATTTTTTTTTTCTCATTCTAATATGAGGCCAACAATAGCAAACCATATGCTCCAAGAGATGGCTGTTCAGGTAAGTAATGAAGTAGTAAAATCCTAATGACACAGACCCCTGTCCTGCCAAAGGGGTGGCCTGGATCCAAGGTGCTGAATGACAACATGATGTGATCAATCCTAGCCTTCATCAGTCAGCAGGTTAAGCACAATCAAGCAAAACCATTAGGAATTTTGAAGACTTTCTCTAGACACCCCAGAAGACCACGTGTGGGAGACATTCATGCTGTGTTTGGAGAGGCAAGCTAGGGCTGCTGCCAAGATCCAATTTGCTGCCCAGGGATGTCTGGCAAGTGTGCGGCCCCATGTGGTGCCCTCCATGACAAAGGGGACCTCCCATACTTGATAAGTGGCTTGATAGGGTGCTCAGTGTGACTGGGAAGGCTCTGCAGGGATGCACACCATGAGAGAGTAATGCACTCATGGATGCTCCCCAAGCTCATGAAGACATGGCCACAAGGCAGGGCCGTAAGAGGAAAGGACATCTAAGACCCCACACAACCTGCACAGAAATTTGCTTTATCTTATCATTTATTTTCTTGGCAAAGACATGTAGCTATTTTTAACATCCACTCTCTAGATTACTTCTCTCTGCAAACTAAGGCTCGTACTGGTTTTTATGCTTTTCACTAGCATGACTTTGGTAACATCACTACATACAATGCCAGAAATTTAAAAACTCTAGTGGTGCAGGATACTACAAAAGTGATGTCAAATACTGAGGCATTAAACAAAGAATGACATTGCATGACAAATATTGAAGCACAACACTGAGATGTGTCTGCCCAGGCCTGTACCATAACTACACAGAAATTCCCTATAAGGCTTTTAAGCTCAAACACTGGATTCATTTCCTTCACTCTCCACCTCTTTCCACCTTGTTCTAAAATGAGACAGAAGAGAATAAATGAATTAGACGTAATTATTTCCCCACCCAATCCCTACATTTTTGCAGGGTGCATCCTCTGGGGGATTGGCTGCTTTTCACCATCTCTAATTCTGCTTACATGGAAGTAGGACCTACCTGGTCTGCAGCAGTCTCAGCACATCTCAAAGTCCCTTTGAGTCCATCATCCTGCTGCTTCTCAGAAGTCACCACTCCCTGATGGTTTATAAGCTCCTTGCCCTTTGTGTGGCACTTGGGACTTTGGCAGTTTTCACGCTTCAGTCCTTCCACTGGGTTCTGCTAGACCCTGAAACCAGAAGCCACCTGCCTGGCCTTCCTCCATGACATTGTAGTGGGTTTACGTGGCAAGGTTTTGGTAGCAGGGAGCCATAGGGGTGGTTTCTGGGAGAAAGATCTAGAAGCTGCCCCATGTTTGGGAAGGGCCCCATTGTTTTCCAGATCTGAGCCAATAAGCGATGTTGTTTTGCGCCTCTGTGAGAGCATATTTAAGACAGGGAAAAAAACGCTGCGCCAGACAGCAGCCGGGAGTGAGAAACAGCCTTGCAGGTGCCAAGGTCAGTGTAGAAGGAGGGGGAGAGGTGCTCCAGGCGCCGGAGCAGAAGTCCCCTGCGGCCTGTGTTGAGGACCATGGTGAAGCAGGATGTCCCCCTGCAGCCCATGGAGTACCACGGTGGAGCAGGTGGCCCTGCACCGACGGAGGTTGCCGCCTGTGGAAGACCCCTGCCGGAGCAGATTCTGGGCCAGACCTGTAGCCCGTGGAGAGGAGCCCATGCAGGAGCAGGTGACCTGGCAGGAGCTGCTGCCCATGGGGGAGCCAGGTTGGAGCAGTTTTCTCCTGAGGGATGGACCCCGTGGTACGGACCCATATCTGGAGCAGTTCTGGAAGAGCTGCTGCCTGTGGGAAGCCCACACCGGATCAGTTCATCAAGGACTGCATCCCGTGGGTGGGACCCCACAGCACAGGGGATGAGAGTGACCGAGAAGGAGCGGCAGAGAAGTGCTGTAGACTGACCATAACCCCCATTCCCCCGTTCCCCTGCACCGCTCAGGGGGAGGAAGTGGAAGAGGGTGGATGGGGGGGAAGGTGCTTTTGGTTTCTTTCCTTTGTTTTCTCACTTCTCTAGCTTGTTAGTAATGAGCAATAAATCTTACTATCTCCTTATGCTGAGTCTGTTTTGCCCGTTACAATAATTACTGAGTGATTTTCTCATCCTTATCTCAAACCCTGAGCCCTTTTCACATACTTTCTCCCTGTTCCTCTTTGAGGAGGGTGAGTGAGAGAGCAGCTGTGGTGGAGCTCGGCTGCCCACTCGAGCGGAACCACGACAGACATACAGTATTATTATGAACAGAGCAGCAGGACACAGGCTACTGTCCTTGGTATTTCATGGGGTGGATTAAAAAAAATAAATCGCAGAATCACAGAATTGTAGGGGTTTGAAGGCACCCCCAGAGATCATTGGGTCCAACCCATCCTGCCAAAGCAGGATCCCTAGAGCAGGTTGCCCAGGTATGTGTCCGGAAGGGCCTTGAATATCTCCAGAGAAGGAGACTCCACAGCCTCCCTGGACAGCCTGTTCCTGTGCTCCGTCACCCTTACCATGAAGAAGTTCTTTCGCATGTTGGTGCAGAACTTCCTGTGCTCCATTTTGTGGCCATTGCCCCTTGTCCTATCCCCACAAACCACTGAAAAGAGGTTGGCCATACCCCTCTGTCTGCTGCACTTAAGATATTTGTAAACATTGATAAGAGCCCCTCTCAGTCTTTTCTTCTCAAGGCTGAACAGACCCAGGTCTCTCAGCCTTTCCTCATAGGGAAGATGCTCCAGGCCCCGTATCATTTTTGTTGCCCTCCACTGGACTCTTTCCAGAAGATCTCTGTCTTTTTTATCGTGGGGAGACCAGAACTGGACACAGTACTCCAGGTGAGGCCTGACCAGGGCAGAATAGAGGGGGAGGATCACCTCTCCCAACCTGCTGGCCATGCTCCTTTTAATGAATGCCAGGATCCCATTGGCCCTCTTGGTCACTAGGGCTCACTGCTGGCTCATGGTCAACCTGTTGTCCACCAGGACCCCCAGGTCCTTCTCCTCAGAGCTCCTCTCCAGCAGGTCGTCCCCCAGCCTGTAGTGATACGTCTGGTTGTTCCTTCCCAGGTGCAGGACTCTACACTTGCTCTTGTTAAACCTCATTTAGTTTCTTCCTGCCCATCTCTCCAGCCTGTCCAGGTCTTGCTGAATGGCAGCACAGACTTCTGGCATGTCAGCCACTCCTCCCAGCTTTGTGTCATCAGCATTCTTGCTGAGGGTGGAAAGTCTTCCCTCATCGAGGTTGTCAATGAAGATGTTGAACAAGATCAGACCCAGCACCAACCGTTGGGGAACACTGCTAGTCACAGGATGGTGGGGGAAAACTGCTATCTTGTAAAAGGTGGCTCATAACAGCTGGATAAAGCAGTCCAGAATAGTCTTAGTCCTCATTAAAAATTAATGGTTGATCAGCACTCTTTGAAGAATAAATAAAAAGCACAATTTAGCCAGTTTCCTCATGGAGTAAATATGAGTAAAAATAATGCCTTGCAAAGCAGTGTGTTGCAGGACAAGTTCGACTCAAGCTGGATTTTGTGGAGCAAAGCTTGTCTTGCCTGGTGACATAAAGAACTGCTAGGAATGGTGAACTTGGTGTGCATGTACATGTGTTAGTGATATTAGCCAAAGCAAGTGAATAAGAGAGGATGTGAACACAGAGATTGTCCTGAGCAGACAGGAGAGCTTTGAGTAGTGAAGCAAGCAGAAAGGATAGATGTGGACCTCCTGTGCTGATGGTGATGTGGACCTTTACCTGGAAACCAGAACTGTGTGCATTATCCACAAATGCATGGCCTTGCACCAAAGAATTTTCCTGACTTCCATCACTTTC
The DNA here is from genome assembly GCF_009819795.1 of Aythya fuligula. NCBI lineage: Eukaryota > Metazoa > Chordata > Aves > Anseriformes > Anatidae > Aythya > Aythya fuligula. The sequence continues at coordinate 72,005,055 of NC_045559.1, forward strand.
CCTTCCCAATATGAAAGGTTTAGCTAGTCACAGCAACCACCCCAGTAAGCTGCAGATACACCCAGAACACTAAAGTTATTCTGTAAATTATCCTCTTAAACTGATTCAAAGCTAGTAATTTTATTTATTAAATTTCCAACTGTGCTAATGTCTGTTAGTCTTGTTGCCCCCTGTTCAGACATTTATGTGATGGCAAAGTCCAAGAGAAAACTTTTTTTTCTTTTAAATAATGGCAGGTACAGTTCCCTTGAAAAATCCAATCCTGCAATTTGGTTTTGCTTCACATATACAAAGTCTCAGTAACAGATTCTAACGGACAGCTCTTGAACCTTGCTGTGGGAAAGACATGTTGCTTTTTCTGAGAGATGTTTAGAGCCTAGAGAAAGTGCATTTATTGAGTGTGAAGAAGTATACAGTCAACAGGAAAGATAATTCAAAATGAAGGAGCAATTTAAAATCCTTTCTTTGGCCAACACTGGCAGTAAATGTCTCACTTGAAATACTGCAAGGAAATACAGCTAGTCTTCACAGTAGAGTTTTGGCAGAGTTGGAAACTAGGTCTAGTAATTAACAGAGAGATTTTAGTTCTGACGACATAAAACACAGAACAGCACATGGCGCTTTCTATTATTTCGCATTTCTGTCTAAGAACAAGGGCAGACTTTGAAATAATGCAAAGGACTTCAGTGAAAGTTAATCATTCAACGGCACGTCCTAGCAAGGTTTCCCTGACCCTCTCTTGGAACGATGCTGGGCCCTCTGTGAGTGCTTGCATCCTCATTAGCAGATCGTGTTTTGCAAAACTGGTGCCTGATGGACTGGCTAAAAGAATTCAACTTTATTGATTGCTTACCCAAAGAGAGATGTCAGACAGCTACAATGGAAGTACAAGGGAAGTGATACAGACCTTGCTGATTGTTCAAATGTTAGAGTGTGCTGAAAGATTTCTTTCTGAGCCTACTCCAGCACAACTCCACAGTGAAAGCTACTGCACTGGGTCTACAAAAGTCTTATTACTGTGCACACCGTGCACTAGCTCGGCAATGAAGTCATTCAGTAGTCTGATTGAAATAACATCTTCTAATTCCCTTTTTGTTGTAATTTACAGTCTCTCTCCTTTGGCTGAACCTGCCAGCCATCCTGGAGGTGAACAAAGAGAATGTGCTAAAGCTGCCAATTCTGGGGCCTGGTGTGAGAGAAGGCATTTGTTTCCAGGGGTTGTATTTACTCTGGAGACAGTTAATCAAAGCTCCGCAGAGCATTGTAATTCTTCTGTTACTTTCATACGGGTATGAACTCTCAGTGTCTGATCCTCACAACTGTCTTTCAAATCCCCACAGTAAGTGAACTCAATTGTAACTTACACTAGGAATGGTTAAGAAAGATTCAAGCTTTTTCAAAATGGCTGTAGGTAATTAGATTATATCACTAGTGTGCAAAATAAGACTTGGAGGGAGTCACACAGCATGAAGGAAGTGAACATTTGAAACAATATCATCAATTTATCAAAAGCCTAACATAAATTCAAAGGATGATTCACACAGACACATCCAAAAAGAGCAGGTGACAAAGGTGTGCATATTAGATTATCTGATCTCAATTTGCTATTAGCCCTCCTTAATAATTCAGATTGCTTCCTACCACACATAAAGACTGCACATACTGAAATGACATTTGATAAATCATTTGTCTTTCATGAAAAAATCACACACAAGCTTTCTCTAAAGTTATCTCCTGAATCCAGTAAACACTTTTTTTTTTTTTTTTTTTTTTTTTTAAGTTCAGCTGAACAGAATCATAAATAATTTCACATGACCAGGTTCTTAATTTACTCTGTTACACAAAATCTGAAGTCTGTGATGAGAGATTCTAAGGTAAAGCAAAACTACAGTGAAGCCACTCATTCTACTGTAACTCTGACAAATCTAGTTGAGAGCTTTTCTATCAAGCAGTACAGTCTCTTTCCAGTATAAAATTATGTATGCAAGAAACTTTCTTGACCAAAGAAATGGCGTGCTACTTAACATGCAAATATTAGAAGCCTGTTTTGAAATACAGATACTTGAACAAACAGATTTGTAAAGCAAGCAAAGGCTTTTTAGCATGGATGTGGATGCCAGTTATCCTAGATAAACATTAAATATGAAGATCATTGATTTATTTTTAAACTGTTATTTATTTTTTAAATGGCTCCATTACACAAATGCAAACAAAGCACACTAGGAACAGAGCACTCTGTGAGAAGTCCCCTGAGGACTGCCTGTGTGCATACATCCAGTGCAGAATGTACAGTGAACTCTAAATAATTTCAGCCTATCTCCTTGGAGAGGATGCTGCTCTATCCAGGATCAGTTCTGGGTGTCCTCCCGTTACATTGGCGAGATTGTTTTAATACAGATAATGATGTAAAGCATTTTGTGACTCTTTAGGAAATGATTATAGTGAGAAATTGGACGCATTTAACACAGTTCCTTCACCATCTCTATGAGATGAACCACACCAACACCTATCTTCTTCACCTTTGGTTTGTTTGCATTGCATTTTTGCCAACTCATTCCCCTGCCAGTCAGATGCTGAAACTGGGCAAGAAGCAATGTATGCCAATCTACTGAGTCAGTGGGACAGGGCATTGGGCTAGGTCTCAGATGTCTGGGTTTGTCTCTAATTTACTGCTGACTTGTGACCTTGGTTCACTTTGCTTCTGCTTCAATTTTAGCTTTTGTAATCTTGTGGCAAACTTGCATAAAGGTATCTGCAACAGTGAGGAAGCTGGGATTTCTTGTGTGCTGCAGTACCAAGCCCATGTAGCAGCAGCAGAACACCAAGGAGACTGTGTTGTCAACTACAAATGAGAGGTTGCCTATACAGCAAAGCATGGAAACATCTGAAGGCAGCCACTCTCCCTCTCCCACCGGAAATGCATTGGGGTAGTGCAGCTATGCTCCACATTCCCTAGAGAATTGCCTCATCACATGGTATTTGCTCCTTCATTTCTGAGCAGTGGAAACCATGAACTGATGATACGCAATATCTTTCCTGCTTTTCCAGTATCACATTTCAATTAAAATCATTGCAACAGATACTACAGAAGCAAAATATGTGCTCAGAAACAGCAGGAAAAGTGATCTGTGATACAAGCTTTGTGTTAAAATGTAGTCTGCCATAAGAATTAAACCAAATCTCAGGAAGAGAGCAGAAAAGAGCAATACAACCCCAGTCCAAAAGCCAGTGCATTCAGATGCATTAACAAAAGATCAAGGTCAGTTGTAAAAAAAACAATCCTTGAGCACAAAGCTGTTTTGTAGCATCAGAAGATGATTGTGATCTAATAAGACCAGCTCCATACCCACCTGAAACACTCTGATTTTATGCTTACTTGCTTTTGTTTACTACTGTCAGTTTCACTTCAACAACTGAGAGAAAGCTTTTTCTAATTAAACGTGCAACTGCTTACCCTGTGTGCTTAATTCAGACTGTGCTAACGCACACAACACGGATCAAGCAAGAACAGCAATTCTAAACCACACTGTTAGATGGGGTTGGCTGTCCTCTCAAGTGGCAGCATTTTGACTTATTCTGTATGTGAGAAGTTAGGATTGTGTCACTTAAAATCTATTGTGAAATCTGTCCCCTACTGAAGGGCAAAACTCCCAGACACTTTAGCAAGTCCAAGAACAGATTCCATCCTCTGTATCTATAGCAATGCAATGGCATAAATTGCATCCATGGGACCTTAAAGTCAGAGAGCAATGTGTGGCAATCATAATGAAGGTGTTTTTCCCATGATTCTTAGAAAACAGAAATAAAAATCTATAATATTTTAACGTTTCATTTCACCAACCCCTCTTCATGAGTCGATACAAGTCCACAGAGTTTCCCATTGCCAGTGGTCAATGATATAATTCACAATGATTTTTCTATACCCTTCTTTCACTGTTACAGTTTCCTGTGGGCTTTGGTTTGATTTGTGATTTTCTTGGCTGTGAACTGACCTGAAAATATGAGGCTATTTCAGGCAAAGTATCAAGGCAAAAGGGAGGGGAGGGGAGGGGAGCTTGACTGAAACTATGGATACATACCTAATGCATCTGGAATATAATTACACAGGCCGTATGTGGCAATAGAGATCAAGTTATTTCAGGAAGCACTTCAAGCTCTTGCAAACAGACACAGAAGCCATTCTGCAACAACCACCTTGGTTTCTCCCATCATCCAAAACAGGCCTCTGCTTGCCACACAATGCCACTTCACACCATAGCAAGGTCCTGGTTCAGGCTGGAAAAGCGGCCCTGGTCCTGATGAGAAGGAGCACCTTCCCAGGTGTTCCCTGGTGGTTCTCCTTCCCAATGCTTTCCCTACGAGCAGGCTCTGAGGAGATGGCAGGATTAGGTGACACCACAATGAATGCCAAAGGCTGTACTTCCAGCCTCCTCTTTCCTCCTCAGGAACTTTTCCAAGATTGACATAGTACAAATTGACATAGTATTTTTACAAACTGCCTTTATCTCTGTGGACTTACAAACATATAATTGAAGGAATATTCTAATATTCAATTATTTGTATTTTTCAAATGGTATGAGTCTTACACTGTAATCATTACATTACAGGACACTTGTGTGTTTTGATGTGGTCTTTTTATAATAATATACAAGGCAATGGCATCATTTTGCCCAACTGAAAACCTACATGGTGGCATTGAATCAAAGTTTTTCCAGTTGCTGAAATGAATCTCATAATTAAAAGAGAAGAAAAATCCTCCAAGTGAATTGTATTTCTGATTTGTTGAAAACTGCACTTAAAAAATAAAAATAAAGTAAAATAAGAAGTCCCACCCACAACTCTGTAGACTTATCCAGTCCTCCTCACATGTCGTGGTGCATCAATTAACTGGAAATTATTAAGGATAGAACTGCAGTTTTTGTGATTGAGTTACTTAAAGCTGCATTCCTTCTTACTGAAGAAAGGCACACATTGAAGTGCAGACCAGTCTTAGTGCTGCAAAACTACTTTGAAGTAAATGAAATAAAATGATTCAATAGCAGTTTTGCTAGTGGGATGTTGGAAGGGCGTAGTGTGAGTCAGTCTGAATTTTTTGTGTTGTCTTCTGATATATTTGTAGAGGAAGCCAGCTGTGCTTTGATCCAGCAAAGCAGGTGATCATGCAACCAACCCTCTGATGCAGCAGAGCACATCTGAGTTATCATTACTCAGGGGTAAAGGTGGGAGCCTTAGAGGGCATCCAAAAACTTGGTTGTTTTCTGGAGAATTTCAATACAATTACTTCTTTGGAAAACATCTATTTTGTGGTTTAACACTGAATCATTAATTGTGTATCCAAGTCTCTTCTCTGCCGAAGAGCCCACTGGGTCCTCAGTTCAGAAGAATTTCCCTTGTAACATAAGCCATTACCCTACCACTCATCTCCCCCAGCAGAGGAGTCGGTCAGTGCCAGTTTTTGAAGATACTAGGAGACTGAGGACAGTCTGCTTCCTTTAACATTTTGTTGAAACACACAGATACTATTCATTTAATCATTTGCTTCAAGGCTCCATTATATAGTGACTTATTATACAGTCAGCTCTGTGATATTTACTCACATGTACAGAAGCTCAGATGGCTTCAGAGAAAAATATGCAAAGCTTTTTTGTCTCTGTTTTTTATCTGCAGCTGACTTCTCTCCAGCCTTGCTAACACTGCTTTGATCTCATGTTGGCTAGCTTCCATGCCATCTTTCTCTTCTTTTTGGGAAGATTCTACTGTTTCATTGTCAGGGGTATTTTATGCCAAGTTCCTTCTTTTCGGAGATGAATCTTCCCAGAGTGGTGCCTTCTTCTCAGTTCTAAACCCTTATTTGAGCACTTCAGTAATAGGCTTTGGCTTTCTAAGATTTTGAGGACAAAGCGCCTCCTGACAGGAGACATCAGGTACAGGCCCAGCTTTATATAAAACATAGATCTCATTTTCATATTCCAAAATGGGAAATTAGAATCACCGGTTTTCATTTGTGGCCTTAAAGATCCTGACAAGAATGTCTATACAATGAATTACAGTTCCACATCATTTGGCAGCAATTGCCCAAGTTGTCATAAACAGTTTAAATCTCCACCAGTTACACAATTTGCTCATTGGGAAGCGAGTAGTTGGGTAAAACCAATGCCCTTGATGGTGCAGAATCAAAATGTTAAGAGATGCCTGCACAACACAAAGCAAGGTCTCATGGAAATACTTACAAGACCTCTAAATGGTACTGGGAGTGGGTGTGTGCTATATGCTTACATCATGGTTACTTAATTCCATCAACTTTCTAAGTATTTCTGGACTGTAGCACATTATTTTAGAACTGGATTCCAGACTTTTATCTATCTTATGCATGTTCCACCATCATAATGATCTATTTAAAAATATTTCATATATTTAAACTTAACTCTATGAGACATTAACTTGTAGAGTTAGCCTGGATTATTATCCTCAATGTAGAGGAAACTTTTTTATTTTTTTAGGCTGACAGTTCCACAGCTTCTAAACCAATGATAAATCTCTCCAGATTTAGAGGGACTAACGCCAGAAGTGGCTAAATCATTTGGGTCGTTATTTATCCACAATTTGCTCTATGGGTATTTAGGAAAAAGCCTAAGAGACAATAAAATATGTCCTAATACTCATGCACCAATGTAGAAATAACATATGGAGACAAAAGTTTTGCTGTGGAAATGCTTCTGCTGGAGCTACTTTAATGTAAGGGCCAATTTCCTAGGCTACTTTGCTTCATTGATGGCTACACCTTGATAACGACCTCCATGGTTACAGAAGAAATTTGTAACAAAGTTGAGAGTGGAATGCAGCTATTTCACTTCTTAATCAGTGTTCTGATATCTAGTCTGTTTTTCCTCAAAACAATAACTACACAGTGTCAATTCCTATGATCAAAAGTTGCAGCTTCAGGACAACTAGCTATCTGGCAGAAATTTTAAAGAGAGGTTAACAGAGCTTCACTCTCAAGATTCTCAGTTGTTAGCTGGACTCCAAACAGAGCTTTGGCATCCCTACAGTCCTTCTGGATAATATCTACCAGGAAAAGAAGCAGTGTTTTTTGCAGGTCCAACAACAGCTGCATGTGTAGTTGCCTTACGGACAGTGGATGAGATCAAGACACCAGCACTCCCTCCAGACAAACCAGGCTCCTCTCCATCAGCTTCCTAACACTGGTGTGTGTGCAAGACACACTAGCAGCCAAAGACTAAATAAGGCCAAGTGATTCTTATCTTGCTCTTTTAATGCTACTATTGTTACTCAGACTTGGACTGGGTTGGATGAGCTAGTCATAACAGCCTGTGAGAAGGGGAAGCTCTGTAAACATCCCACCAAAATTCTTGCTTTAGTTTACCCTTCTCATTGTCTATGACACAGAAAATAACTTGTTAGGAAGCTGCATTATGTTGATTAGATTTCTTTTATATCCCTACCTTTCCTTGTTACTCCAAGGTAGTGACAGCCAATGCCCTAAGAAGTTGGAGGAAAACTTCATTTTGATCAGTCTGCCAACAAAAACATGTAAGCTGGCTGGTACAAATTTAGGACATTTCCTGTATGTCTGTTCAAATTAATGACAAAAGATATCCTAGAAGTTTATTCACTGCAGGCTTTTTTAGTGGGAGTTGTGACTTCAGACCATATTGCAGTTCATCTCAAAACCATTATTAAATGTTTGCATCATAGAAAAGAGGAAAGAAAGAGCCATTATTCTTTCTTGGTTTAGCTGTAGATGAAGGGTTTGCCATCTCTGTGATATGGGATACAAAAAGTAATGACTTTATAAACTAGGGATTGTCCTTCAAAGTTTCATCTTCTTCTCCTGAGTCAGAAAAAAACTGTGGCATTAGACTAGCAAAAGACAACATTGCAGTCTTAAGGACGTAGTCTCAATGCCTTCAGTTCCCTACAGCCACGTCCTGTGTTAATCTAGGATAACAGCATGCTACTCCAATTACCAGAAGGCTTCAGAGAAGTCAAGAGAAAAATCATCAGCATCATGTGAAAACAATCTTGAAACAATGTTATGCTAGAGCATCAAAGCTTTCCAGATGGATTGTAATGACCAGAAGTGCATAATGCCAGCTACGTTGGAAAACTCTGCTGCGTTTTATTTGTAGATTTTTCTTTCTTTCCCTCACCCATTTCTGTCTTCCTCACCCCCACCTTATTTTTATCATGTCCCTTTAACAGTGTTCTCAAAGCTCCCCATCTGAGTTTGGTTCCTTTGGAACTGTGCCCTGCACATAAAATTATATAAAGCAATCTTCCTTTTATTCTAATACTGACATTCATAATCCTCTAAGGACTTAAAAGAAAGAGAAGGAATAATATCAATTATGGGAAAACGACTTTCAGAAACTTAGAGGTTTTGATCAGTTAAAATAAAAAATAAAAAATAAAAAATAAAAATTAAAAAATAATTAACAAAAACCAGTCATTTGCGTAATATTTCCCAGGCTAATCCCTAACATAATTCAAATGAGATGATTTAGCATAGAGAAAATATTGATCTGTTAAAATAAAAAATAATAATAAAAAAAATGAATCTGTAATATTCGTAACATTTCCCAGGCTAATCCCTAACATAATTCAAATGAGATGATTTAGAATAGAGAAAATAATAGAAATTCTTTCTATGGGACCAAAACACAAGGTTTTGTTTATTTAAAATAATTGCAGCTGTGGAATAAAGTACTTTAACTAGACCAAACAAACAATCTTTGTTCAGATGTTACAAAAATTGCTTCTCCTCTTCATTCTCTTTTGAACAGAAAGGTGATTACAAAGAATAAGAAATCCAGCAAAACCCAGCTGTTCACTATTTCAAATCTTTGGAAAATACAAGGTCACCTATACTCTGCTCAAGGGTACAGGAAGGGATAAAAAAAAGATACCTCGCACAAATAAGAGGAGAATATCCTCCTTCTCCCCAGACAACTGTATTAATAGCCCTCTGCAAGATGTATTTTGAGAACAGGCTTGTATTGTGCTGATATCTAATTCTCTAACTCCACAACTATTCAGTTATGATACTAGAATCAAGATGCTGCTGCATGTGTGGTAGGTAAGATCCACCAACACGTAACAGAACTTTTATTAAAAATAAAGGTTTGCTCTCAACTGCCACTTGAAAAACGAATTATTTTAGAAATAGACCTAAAGTCTAAGAATCATGGTGGCTCTCCCCAGTTCTGTCTCTGCTTTGTCTTCAACACATATCAACATAAAACGATCAGCTTTCAAGTTTCATTTCAAAGTTAATATATGGGTGGATTTAGCTTAACTCCCTGCAATGTTCAAACTTCTCCATGTTCACTGAAACAATTTGTCCAACAAATAAACAAAACCTTCAAGTTTTTGTTTGTTTGTTTGTTTGTTTGTTTGTTTTCCACTTCCCTGAAGTAAAAACTAGAAGAAATCACGGGGTCTGGAAGCCACATGTTTTTTAATAGATCTAGGAATCGTGAATCTAAATTATACTTTTATGCTGCGGTTTTCTTGTTCAAAGTGAAAAACAGAGACTTAATCCTTCCTCTGAGCACCTGTAATTAGAATCAGAACTGGGCCTAGGATTCACATTTCTCCAGATCTTGCTCTTTCTGCTCCTCTGCATCAAGGCATGACCTTTTTACAGTCCAGCATATGCTAACAGATCAGAAACTTTCTCAAAGCTCATGTATTATCTAACTCTCCTTTCCCTACCTGAAGGACCCATCAACTTTCAAAGTCTTCCCAACTTGGAAAATTCATGTGATTTTTGTCTTTTCTGCAGCTTGACATATGACAAACAAGCTGAACCAACTGAGTTCTCCTGTATACGTATTGGAGAAAAAAACAAGGAAGAAGATGAATGACAGTTCTGAGACTGTGCAATGCACACAGCACCATCTAATACACACTTCCACTAGTGTATGGGGACTGACATCTCTCTTGCTGTCTATACTCAAAACAATCCTCATATGAGCCTAGAGAGCACAAATTCACTGGGAAGGACAGAGTCCATATGGTATACTCAGGGAGTCTGTCAGATGAGCAGCATGTTTGTCTGGCTGGGGTGACAGGGTAAGAGAAAAAACAAGATTTTTCCATTTCATTTATTTAAGAACACTGGACTCTTAAGGGACACAAGAAAAGTCAAGAGTCTGGATAGCATCTTTTCCTGTAAGTTAAGCATCAATTCATCCTCTGTGACAGTGAAACAGAATTTATGTTGGAGGATCACAAATCTCCCATGTGCTTTGGGGGGGTAAGCCATACCTAGGCCTATGGGATTAAGAAGGCTGGTTGATAATTAGATATTTCAGGAAGCTGAATACTGGAAGGAGATGGGAAAAAAAAAACAAAAGCTACCACAAGCCATTTTTCCTTTCACTGCTGGATACAACTTGCCCAGCTTTATTTTTTCTGTCCCTCTGTAATTCCCCAAATAATCTACTGGTCTTCTATTATATTTACTTCCAGCTGAAAGCCAGAGTTTCAAAGGCACACACAAACTGAGAAGTGTGGAAGCCATTTTAACACTAGCTTCACCAAAGAAATGTTCATGCTAAGCTTTCAGCAGAGCTACCAGAGAGCAGACGAGGTGAAGATTAGATTAATGCATTCACTTCTCATTAGCAGACTTTAAAATAGATTTTTGTTCATTTGTTTGTTTGTTTTGAGAGAGGGCAACATTACAACAGCTCTTAAATTCAGATAAAAATAATGTCTGTTATATTAGTATACTCCAATATGTTGTTATAAAATGCTTTTTCTATATTCAGGTGAACATGGACTACACAGCTGACAGTAAGACAATTTTTTTTTTTCATTAATCTGTTTCTATTGAATTGTTTTGATATATCTCACACTATTTGATGTTGATAAACTTACAGCAATTAAGGTCATGGACTTTAAATTTTAAAGGAAAATGTGTTTCTGAACTGGATAGCGGAAAAAAAAAATCTAGAAAATATAACCAGTGTTTGTTTTCAAGGTTTGACCTTACCTATTTCATACTTTGCAATTCAAATTTTTAATCAAATCCTGTTATTTTGAGATTCGTGATTCCTGACCACTTAAGATCCAATATAGAACTCTCAAACCTACTTGATTATGGATTGCTTTCCAGATCCTTCTGCCTCTTCATTGCTATGCAGTAACCAGAAAACTCTCTTTCCTTTGTGCTGCTTGGTACCACACACAATGCAGTAAGAACCACAGATATAGTCAGACTTGCGTCCCCTATAAGTTCAGCAAATGTAACACACTTAGAAGTGTAACTTTCAGGTCTTAATAGAGTACGTGGCTCTTCCATTAGTTTAATCTATGAATATTCTGTAGACAGTTGTTTTTTAATCTCTTATATCAAATCATATAAACCCTTTAGACAATTTAAAATGCTTATAATTTCTGTAAGATTCAGGAGTTCAACAGTCTGGGGACAAATCTCTTGCTTATATTCCCCATCAAAGGCAAATTGATGTTGCTATAACCTTTCAAAAAAAGCTGCTCTTGGAAGTGTCATAGTAAATATGTAAATATGCTTTGAAATCTAATATCCTTCCTGAAGTGGAAGCCCTGGAGTAAAAGAGTTCTTTGAGAGTATGTTTTGGTTTCATGGGATCATATGTATGTGATGTGACCAGTAAGGCCAAGAGTCATCACTACCATACCCTTTGGCAAGAATGTTCCAGGGAGTAAAGCTGTCCCAGTGCAAGGAAAGGATAAGGAATGTGTTTGCACTGTGGCAGCATCCAGAGGCCTCTGACTAGGAGTTAAGAATCCATTACTCCAACATATACCATGAGTAGACTGTTTCTGCCTTAATATAAAATAATCTGAAACATTTTCTATGTCACTTCCCTTCTCCTTCTTGCAGAATTTCTTCATCTCACAAAGCTTTTTACCTGTCTGTTCATTAAGTTTCTGCCTCCAGCGAAAAAAGGTCTTAGAGACAACATAAATTACATTGACAGCACCATGCTCAGTAAAGCTGTATTGCTCTACAGCAGCAGAGCACTTGATATCTGCCCTTCCCTTATTTGAAAATAATTCATCTCAGCTACCCCTTTCACTACACCAGTCAAACAGGCTGATGGCTCTGATGAGTTTCCCAGGAAAGAATACTCTGAGATGATTCCCAGAAATTCACCAACTTTTCCAGCCAGACTCCAAATTGCACAAAATTTACTCCTCTGGCTGTACTGCACTCTTAGAAATGAGTTGCACTTTCTTCCTTGGCCTACTCTTTAAGAGGAATAAAGTTTTTGTTCTTCCTAAAAGAGATTTGGCTCTGGCCCACCAAGATACTGGTTTGGGAAGCAGGAGTAGCAATTGGTCTTAGTCCTCAGGAGACTACTTCTAATTGTGGAACATTGGTTGGTATTGTTAAAGTGAGTAATGACAGTTATCACAGAATCACAGAATTGTAGGGGTTTGAAGGCACCCCCAGAGATCATTGGGTCCAACCCATCCTGCCAAAGCAGGATCCCTAGAGCAGGTTGCCCAGGTATGTGTCCGGAAGGGCCTTGAATATCTCCAGAGAAGGAGACTCCACAGCCTCCCTGGACAGCCTGTTCCTGTGCTCCGTCACCCTTACCATGAAGAAGTTCTTTCGCATGTTGGTGCAGAACTTCCTGTGCTCCATTTTGTGGCCATTGCCCCTTGTCCTATCCCCACAAACCACTGAAAAGAGGTTGGCCATACCCCTCTGTCTGCTGCACTTAAGATATTTGTAAACATTGATAAGAGCCCCTCTCAGTCTTTTCTTCTCAAGGCTGAACAGACCCAGGTCTCTCAGCCTTTCCTCATAGGGAAGATGCTCCAGGCCCCGTATCATTTTTGTTGCCCTCCACTGGACTCTTTCCAGAAGATCTCTGTCTTTTTTATCGTGGGGAGACCAGAACTGGACACAGTACTCCAGGTGAGGCCTGACCAGGGCAGAATAGAGGGGGAGGATCACCTCTCCCAACCTGCTGGCCATGCTCCTTTTAATGAATGCCAGGATCCCATTGGCCCTCTTGGTCACTAGGGCTCACTGCTGGCTCATGGTCAACCTGTTGTCCACCAGGACCCCCAGGTCCTTCTCCTCAGAGCTCCTCTCCAGCAGGTCGTCCCCCAGCCTGTAGTGATACGTCTGGTTGTTCCTTCCCAGGTGCAGGACTCTACACTTGCTCTTGTTAAACCTCATTTAGTTTCTTCCTGCCCACCTCTCCAGCCTGTCCAGGTCTCGCTGAATGGCAGCACAGACTTCTGGCATGTCAGCCACTCCTCCCAGCTTTGTGTCATCAGCATTCTTGCTGAGGGTGGACAGTCTTCCCTCATCGAGGTTGTCAATGAAGATGTTGAACAAGATCAGACCCAGCACCAACCGTTGGGGAATACCGCTAGGACTCCAGCCAGACTCTGCACTGCTGATCACCACCCTCTGAGCTCAGCTAGTCAGCCAATTCTCAACCCACGTTACTGTCCACTCCTCTATCCCACACTTTCTCAGCTTTGCTATCAGGATGTCATGGGAGACATTATCAAAAGTCTTGCTAAAGTCAAGGTAGATGACATCCACTGCTCTCTCCCCATCCACCCAGCTGGTGATGACATCATAGAAGGCAACAAGGTTGATTGAGCACGACTTCCCCTTAGTGAATCCATGCTGACTACTCCTCATAACCTTCTTCTCTTCCAATTGCTTGGAAATGGTGATCGTTATGTTATGGCTGCAGTACAGGAAAGAACATTTCAGGGATAAAATAACAGAGGAATGAACTACAATGTTCCACAGGCTCAGGGAATTTATCAAAAGCAGAAGTACATGCACCACTTGGAAGAGTCTATGGTGCTGTGCCTAGAAGAAACTCTCCAAAGGAAGACACAGGTTGATTATAAGTGGTTTTCTGTCAGGCTAGGGCACTCTCTTTGAGAGTGGTATTTTGTTCTTGCAATTAGCCAGTCTGAACAGTGGGTAGCTCATGATCAGCTTGAATGACTGAAACCAAATCATGTTACAAAGCATTTAATCTTCTGCCCAATTCATGTTTCATAGATTTGAAACGGGATTCATAAGCTACCCATTGCTTGTGAAGTATCTTCCACAAATACTCCCTTGGACCACGTACAGGGGAAAGAGTGGTCTCTTTTTCAATTCTGTCTTTTAACTCCCTCAGAAACTTACAAATGACATTTGAAGAGTTCTTACATAGAAACCTAGAACCATCCTTTGCTTTACACCCCAAGATTTCAAACAGCCTTCTCCTCTGCAGGGTCACCAAAACTCCCTTTGCTCCCAGACAGGACTCTGTGGACAGTGCAGCAACATTCATACCAGTGTTATTGAATTTTATTTTGGTTATATTTAAGAAATTAAAGGCACAAGGAGGCACACGTAAGCCAATGACATAATTGTGAACTATTCCTCTTTTAAGGGCCTTACTGAATTATGTGCCTATTGTTGCTTCATCCTCAACTGCCTTATGGGTGGATCTGCACTGACAGTATGGGTGGACATTGGATATGTTGTGCATAAGCCTGCATGCACACCTGAATGCACACAGGTGTGACCTTGTTGCTTCCTTCAAGCATGACTGACAATAGACAAGAATGTATCATGGAGCAGTGAGAGTGTGCTGTGCTGCAAGGCAAGGTGAATGGGGAGTTGAGTGCAACAGCAAGCAACATGAGGCAGAGTCCCCACAGGCACAGGGTTAACCAGGCCCAGCCAAGAGCCCTACAATTCCCAAACATGTCATAGAATTGTAGGATGGCTTTGGGTTGGAAGGGACCTTAAAGATCATCTGTTCCCAATGCTCCTGTTGTGGGCAGGGATACCACCCAGTATATCAGGTTCCCCAGGTCCTTATCCAACCTGGTCCTGAACACCTCCAGCAAAGGGGCATCCACAGCTTCTCTGGGCAACCCATTGTCTGTGCTGCAGCATTCTCTGAGTGAGAGAATTCCCTTCTAACATCTAACTCTCCCTTCTTTCAGTTTAAAACCATTCCCCCTTGTCCAATCCTTATCTGCCAGAGTAAAAAGTTGTTCCCCATCTTTTTCTTAAGCCCCCTTTAAGTATGGAAAGGCTGCAATGAGATCTTCCTGGAGCCTTTACTTCTTCAGGCTGAATATCCCTAGGTTTTTCTTCATAGGAGAGGGGCTCTAGCCCTCTGAGCATCTTTGTGGTTCTCCTCTGGACCGGCTCTAAGAGGTCTACATCCTTCTGGTGCTATGTGCCCAAAACCTGGACACAATATTCCAAGTGGGGCCTCACAAGGGCAGAGCAGAGGGGGACAATCCCCTCCCTCGACCTGCTGCTGGCCATGCCTCTGTTGATGCAGCCCAAGATGCAGTTGGCCTTCTGGGCTGCAAGCACGCACTGCTGGCTCATGATGAGCTTTTGGTCCACCAGAACCCCCAAGTCCTCTCCACAGGGCTGCTCTCAAAGAGTTCTTCTCCCAGTCTGTCCCCATGTCTCGGATTGCCCTGACCCAGGTGCAGCACCTTACACTTGGCCTTGCTGAACCTCATTAGGTTCATGTAGGCCCACTTCTCAAGCTTGTTCAGGTCCCTTTGGATGGCATCCCTTCCTTCTCTTGTATTGACTGCACCACTCAGCTTGGTGTCGCCTGCAAACTTGCTGAGGTGACTCAGTCCTACTGTCTGTGTCATTGATACAGATATTCAACCATACCGGTCCCAAGTCAGACCCCTGAGGGACACCACTTGTCACTAGCCTCCACAAGGACATGGAGTCATTGATCACCACTCTCTGGGTGCAGCCATCCAGCTTATTCCTTGTCCACTGAATAGTCTACCTTTCAAGTCCATCTTTCTAAATCTCTATTTGGAGATCAGGATGTCACGTGGGACTGTGTGAAAGGCTTTAGAGAATTCCAGGTAGATGACATGGGTCAGTCTTCACTTGTCATCTGATGCAGTCACTCCATCATAGAAGTCCACGGGATCAGTCAGGCACAATTTGTTCTTGGTGAAGCTGTGCTGGCTGTCTTGGATCACCTTCTTGTTCTGCATATGCCTTGACATTGCCTCCAGGAGAATCTGTTCCATGATCTTGCCAGGCACAGAGGTGAGGCTCACTGGTCTCTAGTTCCCTGGGTCTGCCTTTCTACCATTTTTAGAAATGGGAGTGATGTTTCCCTTTTTACAATCAGAAGGGACTTCACCTGACTGGCATGACTTTTCAAATATGGTGAAGAGAGGCTTGGCAACTCCATCAGCCAGTTCCCTCAGGACCCTGGGATGTATGACATCAGGCCCCATAGACTTGTACCTGTTCAGTTTCATCATGTGGTCCCGTCTTCCCTGATTGATTTCTTACACATGGGTGCCCACAGCAAGGAGGCTGGTTCACAACAAAGCCAGCAGGTCAAGATCAGGATCAATGTGCATGTGGCCAGGCATAGGCAAACGTGCAGCGCAGCACAGGCAAAGATCAAAGGTGAGGGTGTGAGCTTAGAAGCAAGCCCTGAGCAAAGCAGGGAGGCTCCTGGCAAGGCATCTTACCATGGCTCCTTTCCCAGTGCCTAGCCCATCAACTTCCCCACTTTAGAGCTGGCCTGGTGTGCCGTGTGGCCAGCCCTGACAAGGAGCAGCTGCAGAGCCTGGTGGTGCTCTCAGGAAACCAGCTAAATGCCTGAAGGTTGGCTGTTAAACAGTAACATTTCTCTCTTTCTTTAAAAAAGTTAATAAAGTAAGCAAGAGGATGAAAAAGCTACTGTTCTTTTTTTAAAAAAAAACTTTTTTTTTTCCTTTAAACAAAAGCACAAGCAAGATAAGAGCCACCTGATTTTCCTAATCATGCATCTAATTTTCATCAGAAAAAGACAAGGCACAGACTGAAAGCTCTGAAAAAAGCATTACAAACCAAAGTCACCAAACTCCAGCCTCATCCTTTATTTTTGCCTTTTTTGTACTCATAAAGGGGCTGGGAGTTGATCATGGGGGAGGGACGTCATCTGCACTGCCTTGATTTGCAGAGGCAATCATCCAAAACTAATATTCTGGGTTGAGTTCCTGGAGAGGGATGTTGGGGTTTTATGGTGGGGAAAAGCTGGCAACTTTGACTCTGATCTGTAAAAATCTTCCTTCACCCCTTACACATTTATTGGCTTGTTTTCACACCTTGCCCTCTTTGAAGGACTGTATACAGTAACACGATGCTGTCTGAAGCTTCAGATTTTTCAAAGGTGCATTCAAGCTTGAAGCAACCCATTGCCCCCAAAAAATCAGGGGGGAAAAAAAAAAAAAAAGCGCCTTTATTGCCTTCCTAGACTTTTCCCAGCTTTTCATTTTTGAAAGAACTGTGCCACTTACGTGTGTTCTAACATATCCTTCTTAACTCTTGAAAAATGTCATATCTAAAGCTTTAACTGCCATATGTCCTATATAGACATATGAAGCATATTTCTCTTTTATTCATATTTTATTGGAAGTCTTACAAAGCATACAGAACAGATGCCAGTACATCAAATTCATCATGCCGAGCCTTGATTATACAGACCCCGAAGCCCCCACACTGCCATACAATCCTTCCTTTCAGGAAATAAAAGCCAATGACCAGTTTTCCCGCAGGACCACTTGTGGGTATAAGCTGAAGCCCTTATTACCGGAGGTTCCTTGGATTCAATTTAAAGTTTGAAAGTTCCTCATATAGCTGTTCACTCATCATAAGGTACCTCTCAAAGTCTAGGCATGCTTCTAAAAGTAGGAATACCCATCCAAAACCAGGGAAGTACTTCAGCCAAATATCTGCTTCCAGCTTAGTAGCAGCCTTCTTTTCTCTGGCTGAGAGTGCAGCAGATGAGGAGAGAGATAAGCGTACAGCAGTTCAGACAGGGAGCACAACATCCCAAATTTCTGCCGCCACAAGCTGTTACTATGTGCAAGAAAATGTCATGTTAGTTGCAGTGAAGCAGGGTTGTCAATTGACCCAAGTCTACTTTGCAAGGCGGAGATAAAAGACTTCCCTGAGAGCTTGATGGGCTATGCCATGATAAAATAGTAATTAAATATATAAAGCAGATTCTCATTACTCCAACATTTTCTCCTATGTTTTGTGGTGTAAATCAAAGCAGGCATGACATTCTCCGAAATTTTAGATTTATTTGCATGTGTTTAGGCTGACCATGTTTACTCACTCGGGGTTTCACTCCACCACTTGTTAATGCATTTGGCATGCTGTCGTGTAAATACATCTAAGATTTCAAAGGAAGGTCATTCTCTATTCCCCCTCCATGCAGAGGGAACATGCCAGAACTATGCGGAGGATATGGAATGAGATCACTCAAGATCAGAGTCACCATGGGTGGGTAACGATGAGGTTACCCCTATTGTGTGCGTAGATGTATTCCAAACCCTCATTATAGTTATGATATATTCTCATGAACACAAGAAGCCCATCTTCGAAGCTATTCCTTGATTTTAAAACTACTTGCTGCTTTATGGAAGCCGCTACTGCATTGATTTTCTGCTGATATAATGCTAAATGGCAGCAAACAGAAAAAAAAAAAAAAAAAAAAAAAAAAAAGCAGGGCAAGGAAGAAATGGAGGAGTACAGAAAAGGAAACGGAAGGAAAGGAGTGGGAAGGGAAATGATAGAAAACTAGGGATCCACCATGCATTTGAAGATGCAACTTCACAACAGTTCTAAATTTCTATTTATAAATCACTGTTAGGAGCTGGTCATGCATGTAGATCCACACACCTACACGTCCAGTTGGGTCAGTGTACACTCTCTCATCAGTTTCACTGAATTAGATCCTGTCAAGCCCCATGCTCCTTTTCTGTTATTTAGAGACTTTTAGTCAGGCAAGAGCTTCTTGCAGCTTAATCAAATACTAGAAATCGCAAAAATGAGTCTCTTGACTTAAGAAGGACCATATGTTACACAGGACAGGAGACACTTCTACCAACCATAAAATGCTTCCACCAATTCTCTGTCTCCATGAGTCCAGGTAACTGTACGGGTCCTTGCTAAGACAATATCCTACAATGCATAAACAAGAGTTCTGATCCCAACTGACATATATGTTGTTCATATTTATTCTGGATAATCGTGGGAATAAAATCTGTTGTCTTTTAGCTTTTCTAAAAAGCTTCATTATAAATAATTTTGAATTTATTTTACTTATAATAGAGCTTTTTAATACATCCGTCTCATTAGCACAAAATTATCGCTATAGCTGGATGAATGCTTGGAATTTAAAGGAATATTTCTGGTCACAGCAGATTTAGCTGAAAATTTATTTCTGAATTATGCACTCAAGGATTAAGGCAAAATAAAATCCATATAACATTTACTATTTTATATTTAAATTTATGAACTGGTTTGAAAAACCCAGCCAGCAAAAAATATTTTAAATTGTTAAAGAAGATTGTTAATCATTCAAATTTTACTACTAAAGGTATCTTCACAGAAACTGCACATATCTGTGAAATGCCTGTTTGCATAAAATGACAGGATTTGCTGAAGTCATACTTCAACTGCTTTGTTTGTTTGTGTGCTTGCTTGGTTTTCATTTTTGTTTGTTTTTAGTTTCTTTTGAACAGGGTACCACATTGATATCCCTAACTTTTCTTCTGGACTGAAGATAGGATATCTGAAAGCACTTAAAATCATGTCTAAAACTATCCCAGTTCAATCCAACTGGTAGCTTAATTGGTAGCAGAATTAGGTCATCAGAGAAGTCTTCTGAAAATTCCAAATTGGTCCCTACTATTACATCATTTACGTTGTGATAGGTCATTTTTGCCTAGAAATGAACTGAAACTATAAAGAATTATTTTTAGACATATTCTGATGCATCATGGTGTTTATGTAGAAAATTTAAAAACAGTTGGTCAGAGAAACTTTGACTTTTACCATGTTAGCACATGAGTGAGAGCTGACTCATTTTTATTATCTGAGTGGGTCTCATCTACTGGAGCCATCATTTCCAGTACTCATATCTTTTATTTCTCACATCATCAGTTATTCCTCTGCTGCAACTGTCTCCCACATATATTTCAACTTTCAAGAACCAAGAATAAGGGAAGTGGGAACACCCTATTCATTCCAGTATGCAACATAAACCACTACTTTGGGGTTAAAATATAAAAAGTAGTTGCAGAACATTATGAATACTAGTCAGTTAGCATTTCCCAGCCACTTTGTGCAAAGGTGCTACTGAGCACAAAAAGAAGCCCCAGCAAGCAGGGGCTGCTGTATCTTTAACAGAGAAGAAATTTTTGCTAAACTATTTCAAATAAAGTAAGTTATGAGTGATCTTTAATAGAAAAAAGTATATTTTTCACAGAGGCATTTTCACTTACTTGAACATTAATAAACCCAAGAGTTTTGTTGCATGAGATAAATAATCACAGAACCATAAACCTGAAAGACAACTGAAGACATGACATCATGTAATGAACACTCCCACCCTAGGACAGAACCAGCCCTAAATTTGTTAGTTCTTCAAAACCTTTATCAAGCCTCTCTCATTTTCAGTGATGAAAACTGTGCCATTTTCCCAGGCATAACCGTCCAAGTGATTCACTACTAATTTCTTTTCTAAGTTTATTCAAACCCAGTCCTTCTTGTCCTAATCTTGTCCTAATTTTTTTTTTTTTTTTTTGCTTTCACACATGCCTTCATTGCTGGTTTTACTTAAAAAAAAAAAAAAATAATAAAAAAAAGCTGTCTTTATGGTGTCTCAAAAATCTAGTCCCAATCTGGATATGCAATAAATCAGACAAGGCAGACTACTCTCACGAGACTAGGAGGCTGATTTCTACACCAATATGGTTTCAGAAAAGTTAAACTTTTAGATTTTTATCTAAATCAATCTTTCTTTTATCTTCCTCATCTTTCACTCCTGTTACCCTACCCTTTCTCCTCCAACCACATAAAAATGCATCCTCAGCTGCCCTGTAACAAATAGACAGAAAATGAAATAGAGACACACTCATACAAAGACTAGTGCTAAGAAAGAGTTCCTTCGTTCAGCTGTTCTAAAGCTGCAGATGACAATAGCAAAAGAGAGAGCTTTCCTGTAACTTTATCAATTAAATGAATTTTCCACCAGCTTTCCTAAAAAGTTCACATATGGTTTTAGAGTAGATATAAGAATATTTTTTCCCCAAGCAAGGGTCTGAGGAAAAACTGAACAATTTTACACCGTGAGAGTCGATGTCCTTTCAGCTACAGGCAGAACGTTGCAAATTCTATGATTTGTGGTGCTGGAGTTTCTGGCACATTTCATCACAGGCTACAGGTTGCTTTCCAAAAAATCTTAGCTTATATTAAATAAAGTAAATAAATCAAATAAAAAAAGAACAACTGCTCTCATTTTTTTCTACCATGGCTGCAGTAGTAGTTTTGTATTTTGGTGGCCCACCTAAATATGAACAAAGCCATTTTCCTGACTTTGTGGTCTGCCTTAATCAAGACTGGCATGTGTGAAATGTCACATACCTGTCAGCAGAACCTTAGCCAAAAGGAAGACATCAGAGTGACCCACACCACTTTTATAAGTGGGCCCTCACCCTAATTTTCAAACAAAATGTAATAAAAAGATAAAAACAAACCACATGAGAAGTAATGATTTTATCATTAATTTACAAATGTAAATTTTAAAACATCTATTTCTCTGGTGCTACCATAGCTTTATCTATAGTTATATTTCTGAAGAATTCTAGTTCAAGGTACCTTATATCTTAATGACAACTTTCCCATACAATCAAATCTATGGCATAATGCAATAAGCTGAAAAACAAAAAAACATAAACATGTTGCTACAATAGTTTTCTTCTACTCATTTTATTTCACAATTTTAATAACAAAATGTCACTTGTGAAGCTGGATCAAAATCCAGTTCTTCAGTCCCTTGTAAAGGGGCCAATAGTTTTGATGATGCAAAAAATTAAAAGGATTTACTCAAAGGTAAAATCACAGAGAAGTATTACAACAGAAACCAAACAAAAACAAACAAACAAACAAAAACTGACAGAAAAGGAAAACCATTCAAAAGTTACGAGCATTACCAGAAAAAATGCCCCATGGGATCTTCACTCCAGTGCTTCTACAACAGGAAGGACAAGTTACAACAGGAAAACAACTTTTCTAGAGAGTTAGTAAATAAAAGGCCATCAAGAAATCAGGTACAAAGAAATACCCTCAAAGTAGCTGCACTGAAAAACGACACAGCAAATGCACACCTGACTTCTGTAGGTGAGAGGACAGTCAGAGGGACCACTGATGCACAGCTAGACTATGAACCTCTAGAGGAACAGGGAGATCTCATGAACTGGAAAATATGGTACAATTTAAAGTGAGAGGCCCTTGTGGCTTACACTATTATAATTTAATAATTTGATACAGAGCAGGACCAAACAGAGTTGAGTCCCACCTCTCACATTCAGTACTATATGTTGCCACTGCTCATGAGGCTCAGGTACTAAGATTTAACATTTTTCTTAGAGTGACTTAACAAATTATAGGCTTGATTGCCATAGAGGAGAAAACAATAAAAAGATATATGGGGACTGAAGAAAACAATACTTGGAAAATGTATTTAGGCAAGAGTTGTAAGTGTTGATTCACAAAAGAAATCTCGAGCCCTAGTACCTTCCAAGGAGAACCAGAGTAACAGAGCAGGGAAGCCCTACACAGATTTGACTAGAGACTTCTGCTTTTGTGACTGGCCAATTTTTTTTTCCAGAATCAGTTAGTTTAATTTTGTGAATGAGCAACAGCATTGGTTACTGGTAATTATTTTTATTTTAGGGTTGGATCAGTTTAGAGCACACAACAGATGAGTATGAATGATTTGTGATTAAGCCACAGATGTACTTACCAGTAAGGGTTTACAACACTGAATTTTACTGATCTCCAAATATGTATCAGCTGGTGACAGGTAAAAGACTTCACAGTCTCAGCAATTTGTCTCAGTCTTTAGCGGCAAAACCAGTTGCTCTCTGTATACCCAGTACCCTGAACTGGTGGAAGGGAATGGGGAGCAGAATGTGGCCCTCACTATCCAGGAGGAAATGGTTGGCGACCTGCTACGGCAAGTCGATGGGGCCAGATGGGATCCACCTGAGGATACTGAGACAACTGGCAGAGGAGCTGGCCAAGCCACTTACCATCATTTATCAGCAGTCCTGGCTATCAGGGGAGGTCCCAGTTGACTGGCAGCTAGCAAACGTTACGCCCATCTACAAGAAGGGCCGGAGGGTAGACCTGGGGAACTATAGGCCTTTTAGTTTGAACTCAGTGCCAGGGAAACTCATGGATCAGATTATCTTGAGTGTCATCACACGGCACTTGCAGGGCAACCAGGTGATCAGGCCCAGTCAGCATGGGTTTATGAAAGGCACGTCCTGCTTGATGAACCTGATCTCCTTCTATGACAAAGTGGTGGATGAGGGAAAGTCTGTGGATGTGGTCTACCTTGACTTCAGTAAGGCTTTTGACACCGTCTCCCACAGCATTCTCCTCAAGAAACTGTCTGCTCATGGCTTGGACTGGCGTACGCTTCATTGGGTTACAAACTGGCTGGATAGCTGGGCCCAAAGAGTCGTGGTGAATGGAGTCAAGTCCAGTTGGAGGCTGGTCACTAGTGGCATTCCCCAGCGCTCAGTACTGGGGCCAGTCTTCTTTAATACCTTTATCGATGATCTGGATGAGGGGATCGAGTGCACCCTCAGTAAGTTTGCAGATGACACCAAGTTAGGTGCGTGTGTCGATCTGCTTGAGGGTAGGAAGGCTCTGCAGGAGGATCTGGATAGGCTGCACTGATGGGCTGAGGCCAACTGCATGAAGTTCAACAAGGCCAAGTGCCGGGTCCTGCACCTGGGACACAACAATCCCAAGCAGAGCTACAGGCTGGGAGAGGAATGGTTGGAAAGCTGCCTGTCAGAGGAGGACCTGGGAGTATTGGTTGATAGTCAGCTGAATATGAGCCAGCAGTGTGCTCAGGTGGCCAAGAAGGCCAACAGCATCCTGGCTTGTGTAAGAAGCAGTGTGGCCAGCAGGTCTAGGGAAGTGATTGTCCCCCTGTACTCAGCTCTGGTGAGGCTGCACCTCGAGTACTGTGTTCAGTTTTGGGCCCCTCGCTACAAGAAGGACATGGAGGTGCTTGAGTGAGTCCAGAGAAAGGCAACAAAGCTGGTGAGGGGTCTGGAGAACAAGTCTTACGAGGAGCGGCTGAGGGAGCTGGGCTCGTTCAGCCAGGAGAAGAGAAGGCTTGGGGGCAACCTTATCGCTCTCTACAGGTACCATAAAGGAGGCTGTAGCAAGGGGGGGGTTGGTCTATTCTCCCATGTGCCTGGTGACAGGACGAGGGGGAACGGGCTAAAATTGCACCAGGGGTGTTTTAGGTTGGATGTTAGGAAGAACTTCTTTACTGAGAGGGTTGTGAGGCATTGGAATGGGCTGCCCAGGGAAGTGGTGGAGTCACCATCCCTGGAGGTTTTAAAAGATGTTTAGATGTTGAACTTAGCAATATGATTTAGTGGAGGACTTGTTAGTGTTAGGTCAGAGGTTGGACTCGATGATCTTGAGGTCTCTTCCAACCTAGACAATTCTGTGATTCTGTGATAAAAATTAATGTAATTTAAATATTATTAAAGTTACAATACATTATTCTATTTTTAAATGGGGATACAGGAGAGCAGACTGTAGGCAACTAAAATGCCCTTAAAACAAAAAGGCTCTTAAAAGCTTCTTTGCTGTAATAGAAGATAATTTGTGGAATAAAATAAAAGAACCTAAATAAAAGAACCTATGTTAAAATTTTGAGTGTTCTTTTGTCACTACAAGCAGAGAAAATTATTTTCTCTTTTATGATGGCATTTTTGATGTTCTACTTAGTTTGAGTTTCATGGTTGTTGATGTCCATCTCAGAAACATGAGGGACTATCTTGCTGCATTTGACATGTCTGATCACAACCCCATTAACTTTCATCAGGACAATCTAGGAAGCCTCATGCTGTAATCAAGGACAGGAGTGGCTCATCCAGCAAGCACCTGCTTCTCAGTTCACAGCCCTCTTGAAAGTGCTTCTTTTTGGATGAAAATTAATCAGAAGCTTTGATTTGCTTCTTTTGGAGCATTAAACTTTTCAATGTGCTTTTTTTTTTTTTTTTTTTTTTTTTTTCTCCTTCTCTCAAGAGCATAAATTACCAGATAGGATTTCTGCACCGAAATGCATTTCAGACAATGACAGCTTGATGAAGACCTACGTGCCCTTTACCCATATACCTTTGTATTGTCAATGTGCTTCCTTGCTGTAATTTTCAACTTAACTATAGATGCATTTCAATGATTGGTAAAGTGTTCTTGAGCATATTCAGGATCTTCAACAAGCTGTAGCCTGCTTCCAAATACCTTATAAATGCATATCCAATGCAATTATGAGATAGTAGCTTTAAAAACAGAGGAAATAATTTCTCACAGAACACATAAATAAATTGTAGATTTCACTGATACAGGAGGTTTATGGGTTGAGTTAAAAAAAAAAAAAAAGACTTCAGATAAATCCATGGACAATACACCTGTCAGCAGCTATTAAAAACAGTAGAACAGACTGAACTTGTGGCTAAGAAAGTACCTATGCCTCTGACAGCTAGAGCCTGCGAGGGTACTATGGGAAAATATTGTTAATTGGCATCCATTAGTGCCCATGCTGGAGACAAAATACACAGGACCAAAATACAGAGCTGGAACTGAAATCATTATGGCCAGTAAGAGAACTGAAACAAGGATTCTCTAGTCCTTACTATACAGGAAACAACCTCTGACAACTGATACAAGTTGCTGATGTTAACCTAAATAACCTTAGAGATACAGAAAGAGAAGTATCTAATGAATAATATACAATTTTGAGGGGATGCCTATTCACAGGCATGTGCTTTCTTCTCCTGTCTCCTGCAGAGGTGAGCCAATAATCAGAAAGGAAGCAAGTAGCATTACAAGAATAGACAGTCATGTAAAACTGCATCCGTTCTCCATCTGTTGTCATTATGGAAGCGCTAAGCTTTCTGCCTCCAGAACACAGCTACAATGTGAGGAGCAGACATAGCACATAGCAAGCTTTGTCTTCATGCCAGGAAAAGCTACAGCAAAGCTTACAGTTAGTCTTGCGACTATTGGCTGCACACTCCATAGCTGCTCCACATGTTGGAAGAGATTTTACAGAAGATATGGGAGTTGATCGGCTTTTCCTTCCCCTTGCTTGTCAGCCACACCTCCAGATAACGTCTGTAAGAAGCAATTGGACTGCAGCTACCCGGACTTCTTGAGCAGTCTCCAGCTCAAGGATAAATTTGGTAATACTGTATTGCAATGTGTATTAACTTACATATTTCTTAACAATTGTAGAGGAGGACATACCACATTTGCAGTGTTGGAAAATCACATACATCATAGATTATAGTTAACAAAAGCACTCTAATCACTAGTACTGTAAGCATGGGTGAGTTATATACTATAGTCATTACTTAGAATCATAGAATAATGGAGTGGGTTGGGTTGGAGGGGATCTTAAAGATCCTCCAGTTCCAGCCTCCCTGCCCACTAGATCAAAGCCCCAACCAACCTGGCCTTGAACACCTCCAGGGATGAAGCATCCACAGCTGCTCTGGGCAATCTGTGCCAGTGCTTCACCACCCTCATAGTAAAGAACTTCTTAATGTCTAATTTGAATCTACCCTTTTTTAGTTTAAAGCCAGTCCTCTCTTGTCCTATCACTACACTCCCTTAGAAAAAGTCCTTCCCCAGCTTTCCTGTAGGCCCCTTTTATGTACTGAAAGGCTGCTACAAAGTCTCCTTGGAGCCTTCTCTTCTCCAGGCTGAACAACTCCAACTCTCTCAGCCTGTCTTCATAGGAGAGGTGCTCCAGTCCTCTGATCATCTTCACAGCCCTTATCAGTTTAATAGGTCCACTACCTGGCTATTGTGCAAATCTTTTTTTTTTTTTTTGTATGTATTATTTACTGAACAGAATATTTTATAGACAAAAGAAGTCTAGATCTACATATAAAATCACTTAGAAAAATATGCATTCCCTAGGTCATTTCCTAACATGGTATCTTGGCTCTTTCACAGTCACTGGCAAAATTACATAAACATACATAAAATGGAACTCCACATAAACATTTTCAGTGAAGACTGGATGTTAAAGTGTCAGATTAGATGAAAAATATTCTGCAAGTTTCCATCCCATTGATAAGAATGACTGAATGAGCAGGCTGGGGAGAAGTCAGAGAACTGAGATACTTGGGTTTGTCTTTCTGCAAAGATGAATTTAGTTGAAACCGTACTGCTGTCTGTGGCTTTAATGAAGACCAATTGCTTTGCCTAATCAAAAAAAAAAAAAAAAAAAAAAAAAAAAAAGTATATATTTCAAAACCAAAAATATCTTGGTTTAATGCCGTACATAGGCAGAAGTTTTTAAGTGGGTAAATTGCATACCCTCAGTGCACCTGTGCAACAACTGGATTTAATCTATTGAGGACTATATTTTAGAGGCCATTGCTGGATTTTAGGCTTGAAACTAAATAGTGCCCCACCCAGTTGTGTCCCAGCCCACAAACTACTTTTAACGTTTCAGTGAGGGTAGAACAATTCTATTCTGTGGGTTAAAGAAATCCAGGGATGATTTATATGTTGTCAGGAGTTTAAAGAGGAGAAAAGGCAACAGGGAAGTTCTGCTGACAAGAAAATAACCTAACCATCTGGCAGCAAACCAGAAGATCTAAACTTATCAATAAGTGTGATTGGTATTTATGCTAGATTCATTACAGAACAGGTATGTACAAACAGCACCGTGATCAATACCGTGCAAGTCAATAATATACACACTTTCATAAGAAATTAGCTGCACTTCCTCCATATCTTTCAACAGTCATATGCGTGTCAGTATTTTAACAGTCTGTACCAACAAACGTGTATGTTAGACCTAAAGATCAAACACTCTGCCCAAGGACCAAGCACAAATAACTATGAGCCAAATGACAGAAGAGAGGCTCTGAAGCTTCAAGGCTTTTTCAGCAGTGATTTAGGAAACCTATCTTTGGACTTTTTTTTTTTTTCTTTTCTTTTCTTTTTTCTTTTTTTACCCTTCCAATCATGGGTAAAATCTTGATACCACTGATATAAGTGGAGCCAGATTTTTAACTGTTAGCCCTACCATACAAATCCATCTGTTAAACAGATGGTATGAGATCAGGGTATGATCTCATACCTTCTCAGGCACAGTATCAAGCCCATGTGATTACATCTGAAGCATCTAGAACAAAGGATCTGAACGCAACACAACCACCTCAGCACCATTGCTTCAGCAGGAAGATGAGCAGAGCTCTCTTTGCAGCCTTGCAGAGGCTTTTCAAACAAGACCATAAAAATGTTGTCTTGCCTGCTTTGTAAGCTCTGAGAATTTGACACTTTCTAAAGCTGAGGGTTGGACCCACTCCTTGATAAACTGCCCTTTTTCCTTTCTATTTTTGAAGCCTCTCTATGAGCATTAAGTGTGACTAGACTGAACAGTGATATACATTGTAGTAAAATTAATGTAAATTATTACTGAAAAAGTGTCTCCCCTTACCATTATAATTAAACAGTAAACCTACGGACATCTGGAAAAAAAATATTCCAAAAGGAGTGAATTTGATCTTGTGACCTTTCCTACTTGTCCAGGTGCTAATGCCACTTTATGCTCTAAGACAGCATCTTAATATCACTCAGTGATGTTCTACTTTATATAATTGAGGATTTTTTTATTTCTTGACCTTCCCTTTAGATTACCTATAGAACAACATCCTTTCTCATATTCTGACTCAACAAATACCTGATAATAAAGTGAAGCTGTTCCTCGGGAGGGGCTGATGAAAACTCACTTATCCTGCAGCCTTCACATCCCAGTGGTTAGACATCCATTTAGGGGTGGGACCCTGGATTGTGTTTCTTGTTTTGGGGCCTAATTATGTATGACCTGAAGAGCTATTGCAATGACAGAGATTAAGAATCCTCCAGAGCCCAGTGACCAGGACCTAGCTCTGGGAGAAGCTCTGCATTAGATCAAGTAGGTCATTCAAGGCTGAATGAAGTGGGAACACTTTTCATTTTACTGAGTGAGAGGGAGTGATGGGGAGGGAAACTTTCTGCAGTTGACCTGAAGCACGTATTTTTTCTAGAAGTTTTGCTGAACTGGAAAATCAACTTTTCACAAAGCCCCTAATCAACACAGGCTTTCATGTTAAACACAGATGGATTTAAAAAAAAAAAAAAAAAGTATATTATATATTTTTCTTAGATATACTATTATACTATTATTTTCTTTCTCTGTTCAACTTTCTCCCTGGAA
Organism: Aythya fuligula; assembly: GCF_009819795.1. Lineage (NCBI taxonomy): Eukaryota > Metazoa > Chordata > Aves > Anseriformes > Anatidae > Aythya > Aythya fuligula. The sequence goes on from NC_045559.1 coordinate 72,034,424, forward strand.
TTAGCTTTGCTAAAAGTTTGACCTCAGACATTTAAATGTGCAAGGTGAGTCTCCTAATCCCATAGTGCAGCCAATCTATGGAAATCGTAAACCTTCTAATTTCTCATTTTACAGATTTACCAATGTATTTCAGTTAGTGATGCAGAAAAGGATTTCAGCCTGTGTATAACTGAATTCTGAAATGAAAAGCAACTTACTATAAATATGCATTTGAAAATACAAAATAATCAAATTCCCAACCCTTTCCCTGAGTAAAACAGATCTCTGAGTCACCAGTGCTCTTGGGTGAGAAGACCAAGTCAAATTCCCACAGTGTGAGAATATGTATATGCCATTTACATCTGGAAACACACAAATTGTGGTATTATTCGTAGCCTGAAGGTTTTGCCACAATAGAACATGAGAGGGTCTTTCTATCAGTGACAAGCCCTTTCACATGTCCTTGCACTGAAAAGAAAGGAATGCCAACACCCCAAGTCCCTTCTGCATCCCCCATCACCATATTTTTCTTTCCCATGCTCATTTTAGCTAGCTGTTACATTGTTCCAGCTCATCTTTATTTGAACAGCTTGATGGTATTCTGGAGCAGCAAGGTGGACTGTGAAGCAGTTCCCACCCTGACACACTGCTCTTGCTGGTCTCGGCCATATTTCATCACACAGACTTACAGGGACAGACAAACAGCTAACTTAACAGAAAAATCTTAATGTAAGTATCTAATGTTCTCAAGGTGAAGTCAGAGCTCACAAAATCCAAGCACATCTTTTACAAACACACTGACTAGGCAAAATATTTGCCAGTAAAATGTTTAAATACCTGAAGTTTTTCCATTATTCTTGCACAGGACTTCAATCTTTTCAGCAAAAAAGAGCATATTAATTTTCATTCCATGCAACAGCCTGTTTGGGAATTTCAAACTAGTAGGAGTCTTTAGCCCTAAAATCCCTTGAGGCATCTGAGCATACCCAAAGCACACTTCTTATATTGAGTTCAATACCAAACACAACAGACTTTGTTTTTAGTGTCTATAGAAAACATATTCACATTTGGTAAACCATGCAAAATGAAACCACAGATAAAGTAGCAAATTCAAATCACTTGTGGAAAGCTATAGATGAAATCCATCCCAAAAATGAACAACAACAAAAATGGTTTCTAAATGTGACATGATTTAGAGAAAATTACTGCATAAAAACAACAAAATTCAATCTCAAAGTGTGCTCAGAGAGGAACAGTGGTGACCTTCCCACAGAACACTGCCAATATACAAGGACACATCCACCAGCTCTAAGCTCACATCTTGTTCTGTGGGAAACTCCCAGTGAAATTAGCAATAGATAGTCTTAAAATCACAGCTCTGTCTTCTGCACACACACCATTAATTGAAAGTATTCACTCAACATGATTCAGGTTCCACCTACACCATTAAGAAACTTGTATGATCTGTATTCTTCTTGTCAAGCGCAACAGAAATTCACTACAAGAGCATTTTGATTTTAAGCTCATAGTGCAAAGACAAAAACGAGGAGCAAATAAAAGGAGAACTACATTAAAAGACATGCTGTGCATGCGCATGTGCATTCCTGATGTTGGAGGCTGAGATACTACTGCAGTATTATATTTAGCCCTGTTCACCCATCCCAATGCACTTATATTGTCATGCAAAATTTTGCAAAGTAAGTTCACAGAGTTAAATGTTCTCACTTCTATAGATATAGGTTCTGTAGCATATTAGAAGGGAGTAAAAACAACTGAAAGTGAAACACAAAGGGAGGAATGGATTTTGTAGTATTTATTTGTTTGTTAGTTTGTTTGTTTTTAGACAAATCTACCAGCCAAAAAGGTAATTATTAAAATTATTAAAAGGTAATTAAAAATTACTAAACCAATGTATTTGCTGTTGTGCTGATCCTTCCCAAAACAGGAAACATAACTCCTGTAGAAAATTACTGCCAGTCAGATTATGTGCACCTACTCAGGCAATTACATTCAATAGCCAAATATCATGATTCACTTTAAGAAAAGCAGATCACTTTTTTCAAGTCCTTCCTCTTGCCAGAAATGACAAATCTCTCTGTTAGCTACATGCCTTGCTCCCAAGCCATTCATCTCACTGTAGGTTCAGTTGCGACGGATGTAACTTGTACTGGCAACCACCAGCACATATCATCGTGCTTCCTATGCAGCTGCTCATAACTCCAGGCCTCTCCACAGCACTAAGCCTTCAATCAAAACAAATTGTTTGTTTCTTTCTGACCACAAGAAGAAGCCTGGTTTCATCGTTTGCTTTGGCTACACTGCCTGAGTAAAAACACACTATAATGCTAGGAACTCCACTCAGTCCTCTCCAAAGTTAAAGCCATAAGGTTACAGTTTACAGTTCTGACTGACAAAGCAAAATAATTCACAACTACTTTTGAGGCCATGGCTCTCACCAAGGAACCCTTCTCTGTAGGTTTTATTCGTACCAAACTCCCAAACAAGCACAAAAGGTGAAGATACTGAAGGGTTTACAAGGCTGGCATGAGAAAGAGGTTTCAAGGATGGCATAGCACACAACACAGGGACACCTGAGCTGGCTTGGGAATGGAAAGCAACTCAGGGACTGGTTCACTCTGTCTCCAGCTCCCACACCTCCTCCACTCATCCTGGGCTGTGCTACAGGGTAGACATACCAAGGGGAAATGATCTGCTTTCCCTCCTCTATCAACAGGCTAGAAACATAAAGAATAATAACATTTATAACATTTGCAAACCTTATTTTCTGATTTCTTATTTCACCTGGCTGCTGGAAGAGCTATTCTGAATCCTCCCATTCCTTCATGCTCTGCTCTCTGCCCTCCAAGTCTCCAGATCCCTGGCACATCTTGTTTCAAAACAAAGCCACCCACAGAAACATGTGATAAGCATGGGTCCAATCCAACAACTAATGGAGACAGAGGAAAACTACACCAGCCTGGGACAAATCTCTAAATTTAAACATCATATTTTATATTATCTAATGGTATGTCAGAAGATTGTTACACAGTCTGAAAGAGGGTAACACAATGTGGTTTCCTGACACTGGGAGCGACTGGAGCCAGTGACCCAGGAGGTCCCATTCCTTCCCATGCTCTTATTTTCTTTCCATGCTCCTTTCTTGCTGCCACACATCTAAATTTAGGCTGTAAACTAATTTTAATTGTAAAGGGCATGGGGTTGATTTCTTTGAGCGTCAAACACACTGTAGGAGCAGGATAACTAAAACACAAATGCTTATGTAAATTCATCTTTGATTTTGCAATCAATTTAGTTCACTAATTTGTTGCAGGAATTGGCTGAAGTAACGTGCCAGAATTTTTACTGCCTCTGCCATAAAACTGACAAGCGTAGGTTTTCTGTTTTTGTTTTTGCTTCCTTTCAAACGCAATAACTTCCCTTTTCATAAAATGCCAACATATTCTTTTAAAACTGTCAGGCTGCCATCAACCTGGTCATGATACAGTGCCAGACCATAGCCAGACAAGATGAGTTACAAGGTAATCTTTTACCCACCAAATAATACAAAGATATTGGCACCTTTCTCACGGCTGCAAATAAGCTCAAGGGGCCACAGAAATCAAAAACCTAGGAATCACTTCTTCCTGTTTTTGGTGTTTTCCTTGCAAGAAATGTGTCATTCTGCAATGAATCTAATATTTTCATTAATAGCATGCTGGTTTCTTTCCTTTCTCCAAGCCCTTTCCTCCACAAAAGTCTTGGATATGATTTTAATGAAATTGAGGATACCCTGCCCCCTCCAAGTTACACACTGGATTCCTGAAAACTCGTTTCAAGGAAATGCTACTCTGGAGATGAAATACAAAGCAGCTGCAGAACTTTGGCATGGGAAACTGCGCAAATGCCACCAAAAACTGAATCATTGTCTCTGCCTAACCGGAAGTGTATCAGTATTCCTATCCAGGAAGGCCATGCAGCAGTGGAGATTGTCCTTATTATTTTCTTCCACTACAATAAGCATATAGGTATATGTTATCAGGTGTTTGCTAATAATTTTATGTTATAGAGCAATAATGAAGCAGAATGACTTTTCAAGGTAGAAACATCATCTGGAAAGCACTGGGTTAAATAGAATGCTATTGATAATTACTTGCTATTAGCACAAACATACAGGTTACTTGTAAAAATGTCCATACAAAAAGTATACTATCCATCACACATATCAGTTTTGAAAATTGGGATGATCATTGGAGTTTATTAAGCTCTGAACTCTACACCTATTATTTAGCAACAGGCCATAGCCATTTAATGAAGGATTTGGGTGAAGTATCATCTTTGGAAAACTTGAATAAGAATTTAGAGTAGTAGGTTTTGGCCCCCAGGCTCACCAATCCCAAGGCATGCACTATGAGGGAGATGGTAGTTGAACATCAAACATGCTAATTTTAGGCTGTGAAGTTTGAGACAGGTATGCAGATGATGACAGTAAAAGTTTTTCAATCCTGCTACCCAGCTCAATCATTCCAGAAGCAGGAAAGGAATGATTAAAGGAAAGAAAAAGAGAAAGGTCACACAGCTCACTGAAAGCATGAAATGATTCAGGAGTTTGTCTAGTTCAGGCTCAGGAAGTCCTACAAACCACTCGCCAAGGGAAACTGATATCCAATAAGGAGCAGCAATCTGATGAATACACAATTTACACACCATCTAGATAAGAGATGTTTACCTTCAGATAAGTTTAAATTCAACTACTGAAATCAAGTATTTCCGGTCTCCAAAACTCTCATGACTTAGACTAACATCTTAATAGCTCTAATCCATGTAGTTGGGGACAGGGAAGAAAAAAAAAAGCCACCACAAAACAAATTAAAAAAAAAAAAATCAAAATCAAACATAGCTTGAGGTACCTTATGCTCCAACTCAATCTGTTACTGGATACAGAGCAAGATAAGATACATTCAGTGAGGAAGTCCTCAAGCAATCTTCTGGCTATACAGTACTCCAAAAAAAAGTAGTTCTCTTTTGCTTGCTCAGTATATTTCATCTGAAGTGTTTAACTAGAAAATGGGATTATATTAAAAATAAATTTCCAGGGAGAGTTTCACTTCAGCTGCACTCCAAAGTGCAGTGCAAAATATTAGACATGCAAGTTATAATGACAGAGAAAACAAAATTTCCACTCTTAAATTTATATAGTATAATTAGTATCAAATCTATGTGGAAAAATATTTTTTAAAGATTTTACTGGTTAAGCAGCACGTTCTTTTCTGATGACATAATGCTATTCTTTACATCAAATCTAACCTCACTCAATAGTTACTTTTGATATTAAAGTGGAGCCTAGTAGTATGAGAGGATATTAAAAGTGATGTAAAATTCAATTTTACATGCTCTTCAAGGCATCTTTAAAAAGTGGTAAAGGTTGTCTTGATGTTACTGGAAGCCAGTTTCTTTGCTAATATATGAAAAGCTTTTAAAGGTTACATTCATCTGGGAAGCAGCAACATGCTAGCATAAGACTTGCCAGTGAATCATGTAAACCAGATGAAAACATACCCACTGGATTTCAGTGTGTCAGGAATCAACACCAGAGCATTCTTCTCTTGAACTCTCTGCTAGTCTCTGAAACAGCCCATCTTAATCCCAAAGAACTCAGGCAGACAAAACACCAACTACCCTATTTTGCACATCATGCCTACAGCTCCAATGATTTTGGACAAGGGCAGAGTGGAAGAGAGTTGGGCAGAATTAAAAGGGAAAGTCTGAAAAGTGTCTCAATGAGCTGACCATCTCTTCTTCGAGGTGAAACCATGTGAAAGCACCACTGCTTTTGTGCCAAAGCTGCAATGACATAAAAAACCAAAAGACTAAACTTATAAAAGACTAACCAAACTTCATTCTTCAGCAAAGGATTCCTTCTTCTAAGGAATATGATGTTAGATGTATGGATACTGAGAATTAATTATGGACAGAGATATAGGTGCTGTATGCACACAGAATATGAATTTGGTTCTTTTTTCAAAGGACTTCCAAACAAAAACTTCAAGAGAGAAGATGTAGATCCAGGCAGACAGATAAAGGACAAAAGATGCACAGGGACAAAAAAAGGAGAAAAAAAAAAACACATTATGAAAGTAGTAGCAACTAGCTACAGGCAAAACTTTCTTTATACACATTCTTGTAGAACAAAGGCTCATCAAAGAATTTGAAGCAAAATAACATCGTACATGATTATGTATGATTATATAAGAATCCTCTAAATTATGAATAGCAGCAGTAGGAGGGAAGCTTGACATACTCAGTGTATGCCAATGCATCATTTTTAATAATCTTTGGGAAAATAACTCAAAATATCATCAACATACCTTGAGCATACAGTGATTTTAAAAAATTCTCCTTGTTTGTTTTGACATTTCAGCTTTCACTATTTCTATACTTTTTAACATCAATGTTGGTTCACTCTTGCTTTATTTTATCAGGCAACATTTCATTAACACTTTAAAAGTACAAGTTTCTTCAGAAATGCCTTCAAACATGCAATCTGGATGACTGTCAGGCACAAAAACCCACCTCTAACTGAAAAGTATTAAAAAATGGAATGGACTTTGGAATGGAGAATATGTTACTTCAGTTGCCCAAGTCTTACAAAGATAGAGTAAACGCGAGGAGTAAATGGTGTGCCACAGAGAAAAGTCTTACAGAAATTGCTTGCTTAAATCAACATTTCTTTCATGGGTGCACTCACACTCACATGTTACTGGTGAGTAAGGCAGTGCCAGTGCTCTGAATATTACCAATGCCAATTGGAAGTTTAGCCGTATTGAACATATCTGCATCAAAGGAAATATTCTCATAGTAGTTTCACAGTCTACCTCAATCCCTCCACAAATCTTGCATGCTACAAATGAGAAATTATCATTTTTATCAACATAAATGGGTGTGAGAAAAGCCTAAAAATAATTTGAAACATTTAGCTAGCAACTTTTTAAGAAGTAGTTAACCTTTGATATTGTATCGTCTTTTCCACCATGGTCTATCAGCATGGCAGAGCTCACAGCAACACTGAGGTAACTTTCTCCACTTGAAATATAAAGGTATTTGAGGTATTTGTAAACCTTCACAACTTTTTTTTTTTTTTTTTTTTTTTTTTTACCCCCTCGGGTCATTTGCTTCAAAGAGAAAAGGAAAAATTCAAATGAAGAAAAACAGGGCACAGCATTAGCACTGTCCTTTTCACTCCTGCTGCTGACCAGGATTTAGGATTAGCTTCCTTTCAAAAATCGTCTAGCCTCTACAGGCTCAAAGAGAAATAATGAAATTTTGCTTGTTCCTCTTGCTGGGGGTTTAAAACATGACCAGATTTTAGGAATAGATTTAACAGAAGCAGGAAATATTTCTTACAACTAAGTGCTTTCATTGCATTCTTTCCCAGCATTCATGGGACAGGGAAAAAAACAATCAAACAAAGAAACAAAAACAAACAAACAAAAGAGAAATAGAAGAAGACCATAATAAAGTAGAATAGAGTGTTTACCCTGACACCTGATCATTATTAATTACATAGTTTAATCAAACTGGAAAGGCCACACAACCTCCTAATTTAAGCAAAAACTTGGACAGAAATAACTTCTTTTTTTTTTTTTTTTTATTGTTGATCTTCCATTGCTTTGTATGTGTAGGCAATCATAAGCTGTCATTTTCTGAATGTGTTGGATGGGCAAGAGTCAGAACTGACATATTTAACTTGGGAGAAAGAAAGGTGAGATTTATGGTGAATGGCAGGAGGCAGTAAAAAACTAAACACCTGTCATATTAAATTGAAAGAAACCTGCTATCTACTGAAACTCTGCTGAGCACAGTCTGACCCCGCCTACGAGTAGCTTGAATTACAGGATATTTGTTACAGCAAACAGAAAAATACTAGGGAACCCAAGTCAGGAGTCAAGCTGGAGAGTATGCTGTCTCTCCTGAGGGTGACAACCTTTCTCCCACTGCAAAAGGAAACCCAGACAAGGAAGAATTTTCTATTCACATTGCAAACTTCTTTTTTCTTCCTTGGCCCCAAGGCTGGGAGGAAGGTAGTTGTCCTATCATCCATGGCAATGGTCACCTGTGAAACGCTGCCTCCTTCTTGTGTAGGGAACCTGAGACAAAATGTGCTGTATGAAGTGCAGATTCTTCAAAAAGACAGGGAAAGGATAGGTTTGTCAATAGGGAGAAACACTGCTGGATACCTAGTCAGTGTACAGTGGCAGAGGGAAGTGGGGAATGTCCTTGCATCTCTGTTCTCCTTCACTTACAAAAACAGAATTATAGTAACGCTATCTATTTTGTGCCAGGTGAAAAAGCATTTCTTACCTTCCCAAATCTATAAATAACCACTCAAAGAATGCTTCCCAATGACCAACATGAAGGTCCTCATCAGAAGAACTTGGGGAAATCAGAACTCATGCATGCAGAACTGGCCTAGTGCAGTGAGAAGCTGGATTGCTGCAGGAGCGCAGGGCATACACTCAGTTCTTGGACCTCAGCTTATTGCTGTGTTTTGTGGCTTGCTGATGAGAGACTATGGCCACAGTTCTCTTATTAAAAAAATAAATAAATCTGAAACAGGACTAACATCATCAGAAGTATTACATCAGGGCACAGGTGCTGGGAAAATGACAAGCTCTGTGATTACTTGAGATAAGGATGAAAAAACAGATCCAGTTTAGGAAACTACTATATAAGAGCATGCTAGGTTAGACCAAAAAACTGTCTGATCCAATATCCAGTCTCTGATGGTATGCATCGACAGAAGCCTTAGAGTAGGTGTATAAGAATTGTGGCAAGAATAAAACAATCTTCCCTGAAATATTCCTTGCCAGCTTCCAGCAATTAAGGCTATTATGGGGGGATTTAGAAAAAATAATAATAATAAAAATATATATATATATATGTATTGTGCTGATGTGCTTAAAGAACCAGTGCAAATTGCTATCCTTCTGTACCTATCCTAGCATGCTCTCCTTTCTCCTGCCCTTTAGACTGAAGCACACATGAACAGCATGTATTACAAGCATTCCTCTTGGATGGAGAGCCCTCAACAAGGTCTACAGAATAAATTGCCTGTTAAATCCCATGTCCATCTAGAAAAGTCAAAAATGAACAACTCATATTCTGCTTCTAGCATGCAAAAACAGAGGGATGACAAAAACCCTCAGTATATAATCCCTCCCCACTTTTTCTGCCACCAGATAAAAAAAAAAGTATCCTAAAACATTTTTTTTTCCACAATATTTGTTTGTTTGTTTCCATACATCATCAACAACAGAGACCAAATTCAGAAACTAAACTGAAATACAAGACATATAATGTAAGAGCTACTGCTTCTGCATTTGCAAGAACTAAACAACTTGGTGAGCCATTAGAGAACTAAGCACGGATGACTGAGAGGTCTATCACTGACTTTTAAATGCATACTGAATATGCTATAATTATTTTCATCTTCTTATTTACAAATTAGTCAAAAACTTATTTGAAGGCACAGTTACTTGTAGGAAGTAATGGCAAGTATAAGTCACAGCCTTAGAAGAAACTATTGGCTTTCAAATGTATTTGGATACCATTATCAAAAGTACATGCATGCAGCCGAAAGGTTGAACACCTATAATTGAGGGGAAAGTTTGGCCTGGTCCCTAAAATCAGGCTAAAATGATAGTTAGAGACATATTAAATACAGCTTTTTTTTTTTTTTTTTTCTTTTTTTTTTTTTCTTCCCCTAAAGCATCAAAACCATTAGTTTCCTAGCTTAAATCTCTCCTTGAAAATGCACTTTAGAATCTGATACTAAATAGCCCAGCCATAGTCCCAATACAAAATACAGTACTACAGATGACACACTGGGAAAAATAAAACAAAATTAACATACCAATGTTTGTGGCTGGACCACTATACCATTACTGGTATTTTGCTTATGTAGTGATTCCACTGGTGTTTTGCTTTACATGGCAAAACCATAGGTTCCCCTTCTAAGAAAAGAATTGCTTAATGTGCCAAATGGTACATCTGGAGAGAAGTACTGCCAGCCTGTAGTGCTTAAAAAAAAAAAAAAAAAAAAAAGACAGAGGCCTGCTGGCTGTTTCTAAATGAAAATTCACAAAATTCCTACTGAGAATCATATTTTGTTATTTTTTAAAGCTTTCAGGCTGGAAAGCGTCTTTAATCCATTATTCTATGGCTTTTTCTTTTGTTGGCAAATCCTGTAGCTGCAAGGGAGAAGAGTGTGGTTTTGGTGAGATAACATTTGTTAGTAGTGCTTTGCTTTAGCTTTTTAATTAAAATATTCTGTTGTCTTCCACTGTCAGAGACACTATCAGGCACAGAATTTGTTTGATCTTTGAACGAGTAATGTAAAATGAAGCCTTTTGTCTTACCAGTGTGGATTTAACATCATATAGTATTCAAGGCTCAGCACATATGTCTGAAAAAACAGAGGTAGAAAGAACCTGCTAGATCATATGTGGTCCATTATAAGATTTCTCTGAAGTACATTACACTACTTCTGTATGAAAGGTAGGCAGCCCTTCCAAGCAGTGACTTCTGCTACTTCTTCGAAAGGTTATTGCACAAATCAAGCTGCTACTGGCAATGAGATCCCTGCCACGGGGGGCCTCTGTGCCCCTTGTCTACAGTTACAAGTCTCTGTGTGGCTAAAAGACTGACTGCAACACCAAGTGGAGACCTGAGGTGTAGCAGAGCTCCATCCAAGGTTCCTATTTTAGATAGCTTCAAATTAGGCCTCCCTGTTAACAATGTATGGTTTCCAACATTTTCACAGAAAGATAAAAAAAAAATCCCAAACGTTTAATACTGGGAACTCAACTTTATATAGAATGATCCAAGCACTGGACAGAACTGCTATGAATTAAATCCAGTGATGTAAAATATAACTTCTCTCAGCAAAAGTAACATAACATACATTGTGGAAGATGCTAACGCAGCAAGGCACACAGGTAATTCATGGTAGATTCAAGACATCACCGAACACAGCTGTCCCAGCAGACAAGGAAGGGATAAAAAGACTCCTCAGAGCTTCACTGTGTGCTAAAGCTGTGCCAAACCATCTGAAAACACAACTGTGCAAAGCTTCAGTAGTTTCAGAAGCCAAAGGAGCTCTCTGGTTTTGAGGTTTGTAACAGCCCCTGCATTACAAAAGGCAATCCAAAGGATATGTATGATTTGTTTCCAGTAAAGGTGAGTGATTTTTCCAGCTGAATACCTTCCTGATTTGATGGTTCTAGGCTTACTTTCTAGAGTTTTTAGAAAGAGACTTAAATTATAGATCTCCAAGCAAAGGTTCCCCAAAATATTGCTGTACAGTAATTTTGTAATCAGCCTGAAATAGTCTGTGGGCCATATTAAATACTTGGTGGAGAAAAGATGATGCCTTCTCCCAGAGTATTTAACCCCACCAAAATTCTAGAGAGGAAGCTGAGATAGCTGAGACAGGCTACTTAATCTGGCAGTACTAATGCTTCAGGGATTACAAAATGGTGCATGTGACAACATAGACACTTTGCAGTTAGAATATTTTAAAATTCTAGAAAACACTATGTGTCACTATTACTAACTCACATCACTTGTTTATGGCTGGAAGGTGGAGGCAAGACATACCTTTCAGGGTTACATCACTTGGAACTTGCCATTATGCTGGGAAATTTCCTATCAGTTAGAACTAGGACACACACAGAGCCAGGTTGGTCAGACTGCTGATTTTGAATGCCACCTGCAACACTGACCGCTTCACTGCCAGTTCAGGCGTCTGTTTGTGTTAGAGATGTCCCTTCAGTTCTGCTGGGTAGATAGACTAGTCCAGTCTTTTATTAGGTAATTATCACTTCCCATAGTATTAATGAATACTTAAAGTTTTAATTAATAAAATACTGACCTTTTCAAGAGTCTCCATCACCATCTTCCCAACACGGACACACTGCCAACCTAAACAGGACATTTCCATTTCTTTATGTGAATAGCGTGGATTGGTCTGACATTCATTAGTTATTCATACTTCTGGAAGCACCTTGACACAAACATACTATGCACATTAAAAGAGAGACTAATTTTGCAAATAAGTCTGCTTTGGCCGATAGGAGCTAGTTACTCATCTGTCCTCTAAATATAGTGATGTTTTTCCTTCTTAGACTTCCATTCCATTATTTTTAGCAAAGATCAATTTTTACATTCCAGGTGGTAGTTTTGATGATCACATTTTAGTTCCTGAAGGAACATGTTTCAACATTGATCTTACCTAAGATATTTCCCTTCTTTGCCACAGAATATTAATGGAAAGTTGAATGAAGAATTCAGAGCAGTGTGCCTGTCTGAAGGTGGATGACACTGGGTCTACATTTAGACATAACTCACTAAACATTTAGAACAGCTTTGGAAGACTGGTAATTACAGAGACTGGTGTTATTTATTTTTATTGTTATTTGTTTGTTGTTTATTGTAACCTGTGCTTCATTTTAACAATCATCTCTGAAGTCTTTCCAGTGCTCTTATTTTTGTGTCAGACATAAGGTTTGTAAGTGTCGCTCTGACAACATAAGTCATGAATTTCTGTTATACTTATTTGAATGTAGTGAAAACATTATTTCTGAGGAAAAAAAAACACAATATAATAGAAAAAGAACAAAGATCACAGTGAGAATAGATGTGGCATAGTTTTATCCCATGATAATGTAACAGTTCCTTAATATTTAACTTTTATAATATCAGCTAAATTAGATACATGCTTTCAGAGATGAACTGTTCCAAGACTAGCTGTTTCACAGACGGTGGATGCAGAGATTAAGTGGCTGGCTGCAAGTAACACAGGAAGCCTGTGGCAAAGTCAAAAACTGATCCACGAACTCCTAATTCCTATCCTGTGTCTGAACCAAAAGACCATCATGTCTTCCAACTCATATTATTATTTTGTACCTGTATATATTGTCTGTTTTCAACATATTCTATTAAAAGAGCTCTCAACACCATTAGAAAACACCAGTTCTTATCTCCTGCAACCCCCATGTTTGGCCTCACAAACTGTTACCCCTCCCAAATCTGGATGGATGTCTAGGAGCCCTTTCCACCACTGCTCCAAGACATGCAGCACTGACAGCCCACCTCGTGCCAGTCCTATAAACACATCCCCACAGACCTCCCATCACCTCCCTACCTCTTGAACACAACCTGCCTTGCAATCCATTTGCTAAATGTGCAAATTTGGCCATATTGCTGTTGATCTATGTGTGGTACGTGAGGCATCTCTTCCCATTAGTGTGGGCAAGGTACTTGTGGTTGGAGGCCCGTTTCCTACCTGGTCTGGGAGGTCCACACTCACCCTGGTGCCCAGCAGCTTAACCTAGCCAGCTTTCACAGCAGGAAGGAACTGCCAGCACTCTTGGAGGAATCATGCAGTAGATCTCATCTCAGAATTTAAACTGTAAATGTGTTTCTGCAGAAATTAAATTCCAGGTGAGAAAACCCCAAAGCTTTCACCTTTTATTTGGGATAACTGAGAATATGGAAACAGAGTGATTGTAAGGGAAGGATTCAGAAAAATTACAATCAGCTGTTAACCTCTTAATGCTACTGCTTGTCAATGGGAAATAAATACCAGACATTTGCGTCTTTGAAAGCTTCCTCGATGTGATTTGTCTAGAACTACAAAGCACACACCAGAAATAAAATTCAGGAATTCCCTACCATCTTATCCTGCCACCAATCACCACAAAACAACTCTCTGCATCTTGATTCAAACAGAGAGTGCCTCATGTTCTTGCTAAGTGAAAAGGGATTGCAGAGGTTCAGAAGCCAACAAATCCAGCTTCCATCAATCTGCTAGAAATGCTGGGGGAAAAAATAAATCTGAAAAATATTTTTTGTAGAGAAATAAATTAATACAGAAGACCATGGTAATTACAAAATTGTCCTTTAAATGCTAGTTATTTCCCTTTTAAAAATTCTTTAATTTTCACAAACATACATACATGTGGTTATTGTGCTATAAACCAGTTCATCCAGATTTGCTTCTATTAGCCAGACTCCATAACTTATGGTGGATCAAAAATGAAAAGCTGGATCCTGTCAATGGACACCAGGCAACTTGCAATTAAAACAGATTTTTGGAATGGACTTTCCTAAGTAACCATGCACAAACCTCATATTGATTATCCGAGTTCAGTGTTCTCCCTTTCCCAAGGGAAGCAACATAAAAACATGCATTTGTTAACATCAGTCAGAAAGGAAGTGGTAGAAAGAATCTCTCTTAATGCTGTTCTGTCAAATGTTACTTCCCAGCTCTCAGTATATACTGATGTTTGAAGTGAATCTGTGTAAAGGGCACCTTTGCTAAACTTCTCAAAATACGCACCATGTTAATTATTTCTGAACAATAAAATCAAAAGTAGGTAATAAAAGAAATACAAAAACAATGACACCTTCTTTATCTTAATCCATCAGCAGGAGCTCACAAAGCCTACCTGACATTGTATTTGAATTCCATCAGCACCAATGGGAATCTGTAATTCAGAACAAGAGTTTATTTCAATACTACTCCTAATTTCTGGTTCCCTTGTCCAGTTTGACCAGAGAAAATTGGGGAAGCTGTGCAATAGCAATAATAACACATAAGGAAAGAGGATTATCATTACATAGACTTTATCACATAATTTATATCACAGACATAGAAATGCCAAGACAACATTAACTTCAAACTATTGAGATAGTCTAAGGGTGAGCACTCTGAAAAACAGAACACCTTACTTGTGCTACTCATGAATTTATTTGTGTTCATCTTAACAACCATAAAGCAGAAACAAACAGGTCTACTGCGGAGACTCATGCTGTTAATCTGATCAGAAATCCCTGGAAGACACCATGTCATCGGTACATTATCCTCTTGTTCCATACTGTATTTGACAATTTATTGATAATTTATTTCTCTGACATTTATTATTAATCCTTGGTAGATCATGCACATTGAACTCCAGTGAACAACAGGCTCCAAAACAGCACACTCCTAAATTTACAGTCTTACGTGCTCTGGTAATAATTGAAATGAGAAGGGACAAAATGTAGAGTATTTTCTGTGAGGGTTCATCTATGTAATAATTCACACAATTGGATTTGTAATCCCACTGACATTGTTATCTCAATAATAAACCAGGTTATATTTTTAGGGAGTGATAGGAGATACTGTGACAATAGTGTATGAAATAGGAGGTATCTATTTGGCATTCAGTACCTGATAATTGCTAATGCTGAGGGTTTGAGCAGTTTAATCAACGATTTCTCTTAAAAGAGAGAGAGGAGGAAAAAAATCATTAATGAAAGGAGATACATGACTGCCATTGAAGAGCAATTAGGGTCCAGCATTTGGAGAACAGTCAGTGTATTAGGCACTCAAGCATTATTCTTCCCTCTGTACCAGCTTCTACACAATTGTCCTCCCATCTCTAACACATTCTTCACAGCAACAAATTGTCCCTGGCATGACCCATGTTTTCAGCTAGTGAAGTTCTCTTCTGTTCTACCTCATTCCCTCAGAAGGCATCAGTTTTTTATTTTAAAAATATCAAGTCACCCTATCTCAGCTGCATTATAAACAAAGACAAACAAAACAACCCAAAGCAGTTTTGTGTCTGTGGAAAAAGAACAAAACACTTCAAACCCAAAGAAGTTTCCAATAAGCCACTCATTGAAATTCAGGAAGAAAAAACCCAAAGGGTAAAAATACCCCCATGTATCCAAGTTCTCTGAGGCCATTTCTTTCCCTCATCTGTGTTCCATCATCTTCTTCCTTATCCAAAAAAGTTGTGGTGTCCGTGGGAGTATGAAAAAACATTGGTGTGACCACCAGAAGGAACTCTCTGTCTGGCAGCATAAAGCCACGTGTTATACCGTCTCCAGGAACTCAGCCTCGCTTTGACAGTCATAAATATTCTCTGATGAGAAAGCAAAGGGTAGTCATTCATCCAGACAGAATAATACTTTAAAACCTTGAAAAACACACTGGGATCCGTGCTCTGTCATCAGGCAGAACGTAAGATCCATGGGAAGCAACGTCTGATTGGCTTTGCATGGCAATTACAGCCTGTGGGACGCCCAGTACTACCCACCTCCAATGCTGGGATAATCCAGGCTGTGAAAAGCGCTGGGCCTTTCCCTTTCAAATGTCCCATCCCACCTGGTGGTCATTACATTTATATGAGGGCAGGATGAAACTTAAAAACTTTCCCAATTCTTTCCCTTGTTAGAATACTTTCCATCTATTTTTGGTAGCCCCATCCCATGTTTAATATTTATTGGAAGCCAGTCTTCACATTATGCAGGCCTCATTAGGTGTAGTTCCACAGGGTAGCAAACTAAAATACCATATGAGCAAGAGTGATAAGCCTCGACTACATCACTAAATGACACACAGACGCATGAAGGCTGAAGGAAGCATCCAAGGACAGGATATCTGATAAATGATAGCTAGTGTATACTATTAAAGGGTACCCAGAAAGTTAGGTCACCCTTTCAGATAAGCACTGACTGGAAATTTTCAAAACTTTACAAAACATTTATGTACATGTTTTTAAAAGAGAAAAATAGAGAAAAGACTCATTACAAATTTAACTGTATGCTGAACCATGTATTCAGAGATCTAAATTCCATGAGAGCATTACCTGACATCCTGTTACGTAAATATTCTGATTGTGCAAGCAGATCCACAAATGATTATTAATGTAGTCATAGTCTTGTAAAAATTATTGATGAGAAAATTATCTTTATGACCAGCTTTCATTTAGTCAAGGAAATTTATTAAAAAAAAAAGGAAAAAAAAAAGATCTAAATGTAAATCACTCCCTCCCTTGGCCTCCCTTTCCATCTCCCATTGAAGAATATATTTACAATGAATAAATAATAACTTTATACTTACCTGTATGCCTTCTCCTTTTATGTTAGTCTTTTACATTAAATGTAATGTTGGCACTCAAGGTAGGAACAGGTAATAAAACTGACCTGGTTATTAGTCAGTGTCATTTCAGAACTATATTCACATTTCTTCCTTTGAGAATGTAACTGATTGTTGACACAATGGAGGCCAAGCATGCATTTATGGTGCATGATATCATTGTGTGGATAATAGAGGGAGTTTACTTACTCCACAGATGATTGCCACAAGAGAATGTAATTGCTCAATAATGTGTTGATGTACCCATGGGAAGGATTTAAGTCATCTGAGACCTGTATTGGTAACTTGCCAGGGACCCCAGCAGTAAATTTAATTTGCATGAAATGGAGGAATTGTAGCCATCTTCCACAACAAAGATAAACAGAAGAAGGGAGGAGGTCAGGAAGAGCCAAAAAGACACCAAAAATCCAGAAATCAGTTAGACTTTCAGTCATCATAAGTAACTTGGAGGTATAGTACTTAAAATAAATAAAGTTCTCAAGTTTCTGGTTTAAAAGACTAAGAAAAAAACAAACAAACAAACAAAAAAAACCACATTAGATTAAAAATAAAGTTTATTTATTTCTTTTAATAGAGGTCCAGGATGTGGAGGGTATTGCCAAGTAGCCATAAGCTTTTGGAAAATATCGTAATTTTCCATGAGGAGACATCTATGATGTGCTACTTAAAGAAAAAAAAATATTAAAAAAAAAAGAAAAGATTTATTAGAAAATTGAATGCAAAGTAAAAGAGACAAAAAGCAGTTACCTGGATGCAGGAAATAAAAGCTCTAAGTGTAGCAAATTTTTAAGAGGAGAAGTCAACACAAGTGCAATGTACTCTAGACCATAAGTCGATCTGCATCAGGGAGAAATTGTTGCACTAACAACTAAAACCTTAGAAAAGCACCTGACTGAAAAACTGTTTATGGGTGACAAAATCTTTGTACCATTTGCAACGTGATATTTTTTTTAAAATGTATCAAGTTAATGCACAACATCTGACTGATAAAATACGAGTGAGACAAAAAAAATACACAAAGTAACAGCCAAAGCAGAGTTAAGATCTCACTGAACATTACAAATCATGTAGCATAACACAGGATCAACCCGATAAATAGGAATATTTTCAACTTATTAAGGACACAAAGAGTCATAGGGTGAGAATATAGCTTAATAGATGCTCAGTTTAAAGTACTTAACTCCTTCCATTGATTTTGAGAATGCTTTCCAAACACTTAAAGTTCAAGTACATTCATCCACTTTTTTTTTTTTTTAATGCATTAAGTTCTTGATTAATTAATCTTTGGATGTGTTGAGAAGCATTTTAAGCCAATGGAAATTGCAGCTGTTTTCTGTAATGAAACCCCTAATAATGTAGAGAAACCCTGATGTTATAACAAAGAATGACCCAGAGAGCCCTCATTGTCTAGGACTAACTTGGAATTTAAAGCCTATCCCAGTGTCTGTCTGGGGTGTTCCTGGATTTTCAAAACTGGTCTCCACAAGACATAGCTCAGAGGAACCTACCCCTTCTTAGCATAAAATAGTTAAAACCTCAGCCCCCACTCTAAGTCAAATGATCTGATCCAATGAGATACATCACGTTATATGATGTGATGCTCAGATAAGGGCCCAAATGTAACCTACTCCACTGAATAATAAATAATAAATAATAAATCCTGTACTACTGTAGCTAATTTTGGGTTATTTTTTCCAGTATGTCTTTTCCTCACAGCCCTCACTCTATCCCTTCCCCTCTTCCCCTGATCTGATTTTTCCTATTTTCAAACATGGTTTAGAAAACTGCCCAATGGCAGGTGGGCAGAGGCACTCCAGATAGCATGTTTATTGGTAGCCCAGCAGTTATTTGTGGTTGGCTTTTTTGGTTGCCCACAGGAATTTCCATGGTGTTGTAAACAGACAGATGTGGGTTCTTTTCTGCTATATAGATCACACCATAGAAAGATATCAAAGGGAAAAAACAGATCTATGAATAATGCACTAATGGCAGTGTTTGAAGCTCAGAACTTTAAAGACTAGCCTTCAAAGTTATGGTTTTAATTGTTAGGTATGGACATTTAGGCTACTGGATAGCTTTTGAAATCAGAACATCACTGAGAAGTTTTCCAAGTATTTGGAATTCCATACAAATGAGGTGAAAGTGGGTTGAATACCGTAATTTCAAAGCTAGTTGTACTCTCACAGCACTGCCCTAATCCCAGATGTCACTTCTAGTCTTCTTCTCCTAGGTATCACACTCATTTTCTTTTATGTTAGTGAGACACCTAAACAAACCTTCCACAATCTTTTGCCATTGTAGTGTTGGCAAACTAAAGAGGAGGTCCTTAAGGGTATGGGTGACAAGGTAGGCTAGCTACTGGTACAGATTAGTAAAGCACCACTGACCTTAGGCTAGCTCACTTTAGCCAAGAAATGTTACTCCTTTTTCTCTTTTTCACTTTTACTGGTACAATTATGCATAAATTACTTTTGCCATGTGATTTGTGTATGCCACATGCTCATACAACGGGCATACAGTGGCCTTAATTTCCTTGAGGTTAACAAGCAGCACATGATTAAAATCACATTAACTCAACAGTCACTCTTACTCGGGAATTGCCAGCTAATGCTTTTTCCATCATTTACTTTTTTTCAGGAGGGTTTGTATATGTTGGTGTTGTTCAATTTTATTGTATGGCAGGTTACAGCAGAGCTTTGATTCATAGCCAGACATAGACTATTTTAAGCAGAAGGAAAAATGAATCTCGGTTTTATTAGCATTGTACTGTCATCTTGCGGTCACAATGCTTGGTTCCTAACCCTTATTTGGAAATGCCTTGAACAAGAATTAGATGTGAGCAGGAAGAAATAGTGATTGCCTCACTCCTAGGGCTTTGGTTTGTTTGAAGGCCTTCTTCCTGCCGCTCTTGCGATGAGATTGACCTTGCCAACTGTTTCCACTTCATTTCTCTCCATCTCCTTCCTTCATGAGAGGACAACATAACTTCCTCCATCATTATTTAGAAGATTCCATCTCCTCAGGCCTCCAGCACTATAAACACTTAGTCTAAGAGAGATTTTCAGTGCAGTGCTGTGTACAGCTCTCCTTCCTGCATAAGCTTTAAGGGTGGAATGCTCTACTTCTGTCAGCTACTGATATGCATCCATTTCACAACTCAGGAAAATCATTCCAAATATCTTCTTGGCTTAATTCACTTTTTCCAAATTGCAAAAAGCAACCTTTTTTGCTTTATCTTGACTGCTCAAGATACCAGCCAATGCAGGATTCTCCCAGTAGCCTCTTCCATTCAGCTCAAGAGTGAATTTCCTGGGCTTTATTAAAACAAGAAGAGAAAGCCCTGAGCTAGGCTGCCCTTCAACTCCAATTGTGCTGCTCCCAAGTTAATGCATTGCTCTCCCACCTGCCTCCTTGCATCCCCATGCAGGCTACAAAGCCATATTTCAGAAAGACATGGCACATTCAGTGCCGGTGATGTCTGACACAGTCATCCATCAGTGCATGAAAAGAAACAAAGAAACTAGGCTTAACTAGTTAGTTGGAAGTGTGTAGTGTGAGGATACCCCTACCCTAAATCAGACTCCAAAAGAACCCTGTCCTTCTCTTTTGAAGACATATATAAATCTCTTCTTATACAGATTCTTCATGACTCTTTCACAAATACCAGGAATCAAAAGCTTAAAATCTCCATTTCTTGTTTCTATTTGCAGTCTTCACTTCAGTCATTTCACTCAAGTTAGAGAAAAACACTAGTACAGTCACTACTGTTACCTTCAGTTTCAGCTTTTGTGTTTGGGCTACCAATACTTCGAGAGATTGTTTATTTTTGCAGAAATAACTGTTAACACTAAAACTTGGGGGAAAATTCACAACCACATTGCTACAGTGCTCAGTTCACTATTTAGGGGAAAAAACATTGTATTTTGGTTAGAATTGTGTTACTATTGATACCTTACATGGAATTACAAGTATGCATATTGAATTCCACATTTACTTACAGCTTAAAAGGTTGTAAACTATGTTTATTTCAGCTATTTCCATATAGAGATTGTCATGATCTTGCAAATGGTTTTCTGCAGATAGACTTCTGCATCAATATGTCTGATGCATAATACACATCAATCAACTTAGTACCAGAAGGGGTATCCTCTGTGGGCCCTGGGATCCACTTGTGAACCTATCAGAGTACACATGAGGGTAATACTCTAAAACTTCCTAAAGACAGTATATTCACTGCAAATTTTTTATTATTATTTTTTGGCTGTACATATTTTAAAACATTGGAATTACCCACTTTATCCTCACAGCTTCAATATGGCTAAATTTTATTTTGGCTTCAGAACAGAATTGAACTACTTGCAGAGAAAAAAAAATATGTAAAAATGCTTCAGAAAAAGATGACTGCAAAATCATGGGGATAGTACGGAAACTTGCAACTGACAGCTTCTACTGGTATGACTGCTGACAGAAAATAGACTGAAATGCCAAGAATCCTAATTGTGGTAGACTTCGCACAGATGTTAGGGGACTGATCTCATCAGTGAATGATCCAACCACCAGGTATGGAGACGTTAATGAACGCAGGAATTGATAAACTGCAGAGGAAGAGCAAACCAAAAGCAGAATACTGACAAGGCTGACAGACTAATACTGTGGGAGCAGGAAAAGTTTGTCTCCCCAGAGGGACAAAACACACATGCACATGCAACCCAGACAATGTCAAAACCAAGCTTCTGCTACGAGACTCCAATAGCATGGTGCCTTGGCTCTGCTTCAGGAGAGACCAGCTCTAACAGCTGAAGACAGTTCAATGGCTAATTTGGTCCTTTGCCTCACTTACTGATACTGCCAACAAGGCTGCTTATTAGTACTAACTGTGATGGTGGTTTCTGTGATGTGGACAGATGCTTGCGAAAAGCTGGATGGAGACCACCAACTCTCTTCAGACAGGCCACTAAACAGCCATCTGAGGGTAACCACTAGGTCGCTAGCAACTTGGGTTAGATTCAAACTAGTGACTTCGATGTGAAAAGGCTCCATATTCAATTACCAGTCCCCTGAGTCATCCCATCCACCCTTTAGTTATTTCAGAGTGCTTTGGTAAGCAATATCTGAGGACATTATATGTGTTCAAAATGCCAAAAATACACATCTAAGAAGGCAGGGAAAAGATCAGATCACCCAAAAGTAAGTTTTCCTTTATTTTGGTCAAAAAGGAATAAATAATTATCCTAATGATTTAGGATATCCTATCTATTATCCTAACACTCTCCACCCTCCCCCCCCCCCCCCCCCCCCAATGAAAGGGCTTTTTTTCTCCTCCTTTGCTGCCCCAATTCATTTCTTGCAAATATTATTACAATACTAAGAAGAGAGAGAGTGTTTTGGGAAAAATATATATTTATTTTACTTATTTTCTAAATAGTCAAATCAGCAGTAGAAAGAATGGAAATATACTTGATGTTGGGGCGTGTGGGAAGGGATTAAAAAAAGCCCAACACTAAAAATGACATCTCCCAGGGATTCTGCCTAGAGGTTCTCAAACTTGCAGACTTGTTTTAAGAGTGACAGTGCCCTCTGGTACCCCTAGGATATGGTATTTTCAATGCAACTCCAGAGTTCCAGCGATCTATTTTTGTCACCTATCCTGGGATCTGACAACTCTCACCAGGGGCTCAGTTAAATGAGCCTCCAGTTTTTAAACAAAGTGGATTTTAATTCAGAAACACCTGTGGTGAGAGAGCCCACTGGCATTATTAAAAAGCAAATTTGTCACAGTGAATCACGGAGGCAGGGAGAAGGGGTGAATAAATGGGGAGGGAGGGGAGGGGGGGGATATCCAAGCATACGTCATACCTGCAGCACAGTACCATTCCTTTCATAAAACTCCCTTGAAGATATGTGTAGAATTTGACTGCACCCCATGATGAGTGTTTTTCCCAACAAGCTGTTCCCAGGGTGTTGAAAAGCTATCATTCATAAAAAATTATTGAGGGGGAAGAAGGTAGCAAAGGGGAGTTCAGAAGGCCAGGGATGACAATGGAAAACACAGAATGAGACCCGCTGTAAAGCACGCACCTGTTTATGGCCACCATAATAGTTTAACTAGAAAGCTTAAAGTTCCAAATTGTGGGGGGTGGGAGAAGGGAAGAAAGAGAGAAAACATAATGAAAGCTTGTTCTAATATCAAAATACACTTTAACCCATGGAGTGCAGGCTGACAATGGATGGCTGCAATTTAGAAGAAAGCACAGACAATACAAAATACACTTCAGACACATCTTGGTATCATTAGATAGACATGAGCTCAGGCCACAGATTGGAAGAAGCACCCCTTTATAGACTATGTGGCTAAAAAAAAAAAAAAAAGAAAATTTTAAATATTTAGTGTTGGCTGAGACAGCAGTTGCCAATACAGAATAAGTTCCAAGGTCTGTCTAAATGCAGTGGTAACTTCTGTGACAAAGACTTTACAAAGCAAGTAGAAGAGAGTGAAGCATCAGCCACCCTGCAAAGATTTGCACAATATGCAAATGTTTAGAATGACAAAGAATGTGCTGTAATTTTAATGACAGTGTTAGTGAAATCCCTTGGTTATTTGTAATAGCGTTATGCATGCACTCTGTCCTCAGTGAACAATAAAAATGATGTATACAAGCCTGCTGGCCCAGGTGAGAAGACTTGACATTAAGAATGAGATTCTTCACAGGTATTAGTGAGTAAGTATGCTGGTTTCCAAGAGGCAGCTAGGCATTTTCATACATTATTCCTTTATGAAGTGGTTTTGTCATTTTTACCAAGAGTTAACAAAACTTCTTGAGAACAAATCTCAGAGTAAATTAAGGGAAACCACAGGCAGAGTGAATAGACATATCTTGCATTGAGCAGGGCTTCAATCATTCTTACTCTAAGCCTTTACCTCAGGTATTCTGAGCAAGGCTGGAAGGTGGCTTTTCATGCAGAGATCTTAGTCTTGTTCATAAATGAGCACTTCTGGCAGAACCCATCATGATAGGCCTAGAAAAAGCAGAACATGAGGTTTGCTGCAGGTCTTTGATGGGGAACATAGGGTAATAAAAGACAGTTCTATGTATGCCTCCCAGTTTCTTTTCACTAATGATGCTGTCCCCTTTCTCTTCCCCTTTATGAGTGTGCACACATTACATTTTTTCTTTTGCTTTTTTCTTACAACTAAGCCTTCTGAACATTGCCTCTAATCAGAAATAGGGACAGTCTATGGTGTGCAGAAGATCCTTTTCACATGACTGTTTCTCTGAACTTATATTTGTTTTCACTCAAAAATGATAGGAAACTTTCAGGTTTAGCATAAATATGTTATGAAAATCACCTGAAATTTAAACAAAACCAAGTTCAACGCAGTGTTTCTTACTAACGAAGCTTCAGTGATGTCTCTAAGACATACATAGCAGTATCGGTTTTTGGTGTTTGTGAGCTCAGATGTGATAAAATATTCAGCAAAAAGAAAGTGGGATTAATTTTAAATGCCCTTGATTTCCATGTCTTTGCCTTCAGCTTCTTTTACCTTTCCTACAAAAGATGTGAAAAAAAATATGAATTCTGATTTAAATATTTTGTTTTCTGTTTACATATTTAAAATAAGTAATTATTTTCTGAATTACATATGACTATTAGAGTAAACTGTAAGGCTGCAGAAAACACTGAGCCAGACAGCAGAATATCTTTGATTCTAATAAAGCAATAGGTAGCTAATCCTGTCCAAAATAAACTTGGTGTGAAAGTAGATATTGCTTTGATCTTAAACTGGAGAGGGAAGGATCTTCCTAAAGGATGCCTTTTGGGTTACTGTACTGGGTCTGGCTGGAATGTTAACTTTCCCGGCAGCAGCCCATTCAGTCCCATTCAGTGCCGTACTCTGTACTTGTAGCTGGAACAGCAGTGTTATCACACCAGTGTTGTGTCTACTGCTGAGCAGCAGTGGCACAGCATTGGGCCTTTCTCTAACCCTCCTAGGGGGTGGGCAAAAAGCGAGGAGAGAAACATCACTAGGGCAGCTGACCTAAACCAATCAAAGGGATATTCCATACCATGTGGTGTCACACTCAGCAATAAAAGGTGGAAACAGGAAGAAGAGGGGAGGGGTGGGCTCTCGTTGAGAAGACGTCGGTCCTCCTCTCGAACACCGGCTGCGTGCGTTGAGGCCTTGCTTCAAGGACGTGGTCAATCATCGCTCATTTGTGGGAAGTAGAGAGTAATTTCTTTCCTCTGCACTTCCATATAGCTTTCATTTATTTTGTTTGTTTGTTTTCCTCCCTTTTTCCCCTTTTCCCTTTTACTTCCCCTTAGTTAAATTGTTTAGTTCATGGTAGTCTTTATTTAATTATTATAATCATTTCCCTTTAATTAAATTATCCTTATCTCAACCCGTGAGTTGTTCTTTGCTTTACTTCTCCCCCTCCTCATCTAAAGGAGGGGGAGTGAGAGAGCGGTTGTGGGGTTTAGGTGCCCAGCACGGTAAAACCACCACAGTTACAAAAATCTGAAACTGTCAGAGTCTGGAAAGAATGATGCTAAATAACCACACTCTCTGGTTTGTTTTTACGAATAGAATGCTAATGCATTCCCAGTCCTCTAGTAGTCCTCTCTTGGTTTTGAATTACCAGAACTACTCCCTTTCTCACCCTGTAAGGTCCACTTTTATTTGTTGCTGCAGTCTCCAGTTTGAGTGGTTTCTTACTCCACGTTAGATGGACATCAGCAGGCAGCCCACAGAAAAGTGCAGAGAAGCTCTCAGTTTTTGATTTCTTTTGCCAGCAACACGCTAGTCAGGAGCAATAGCTGTTGAAAATGGCCATGACTGGAACAAAGACAATGCAAAAACAAATTCAGCAAACAGTGGCTTGGCTCTCCCAAGTCTCCATTGGGAATGCACGAATTAAGGTTTTCCAAAGCTTACAATGTGGACAAATTTGAACTGGATTATGACAGAAAGAAAATACATAGTCATCATTTATATGAAGAATAGTTAAGTCTTTTAAAAATTTAGGATAAATTTTAAAAATTTATCCTTTATACTTTAAGGATACTATTAACATACATATATATATATATATATGTATGTATATATATATATATATATATATATATAAAGCATTAGCTTCTCATTTTCATAAATTACTGCATCTTATCGGAAATCACCATAAGAGAAAGTTCCTGTAAAGAAACTAATTAACCCTGAAGAGGCATGGAAGATTTCCACTTGAAAAGTTACAATTTCGCCAAGCAACTGGAAATGGATCTCAACATGGAAAACATTATTTAACCCTAAAGAGGGACACTGCTTACAGGTCTGCCCATAAACAGCAATCACAACCTAAATATCTTCCACATGTAACAGAATAAGAAACACTTGTTTGGGGGGTATACTCTAAGAACAGTGCACACACACTTTCATCCAGCTGTGACTTCAACATACTGCAAAGCATCCCAGAAAGAAATCAGGAGAAGGAGGCAGTCCACCTAAGAAACTTGCTTCTTTCTTTAATGATGCCAGTGACTTGTCCGTCTCCGCACCCGAGCAGCAAGGCACAAGGGTCCAGCACCTTGGACAGCTCTGCCGGGCCTCCACATGAGCGAGGCATGGAGGCCTTGGAGGCTTCGCCCACCACTGCACTTCTGGGCCTCCCCTTGCCTGGCCCAGCAGCTCTCCAGTACCAAAATGGTGCACACTGCAGAAGTAAACCATGGTGATTTTAAGGAGGAAGCCAAAAGGGAAGGGAAAATGGCTGCTTTTGCATTACTTCACAATTTCTCACCCCTCTCTGCTAACAACATTTACTATGAAGAAGTTTATTTACTGTACTGTAAGAAGACAGCAAATTCTAAGATTCTAAGTCAACATAAAACAGTGACGCAGATAAGGCTAGGTACAAAGAAACGTTTAAAGTAGTTTTAGGTACAGCCTCATATTTAGATTACTTTTATTTGGAAATAAAGGGGAGAATTTTTGGAGTCTTACTACCCAAACACTTGTATCCACTTCAAAACATAAAATCAATTGTTAAATAAAGATTGTGACAATGGCACTAAGCGCCAGGGATTATTTTTTGTTCATTGCATTTACAAAAGTTTTACAAGTACTTTAGGTAAAACAAACACAACTTACTAGAAGGAGTAAAAATTCAGAACTCTGCAAACATTTAAACTTATTTCTCACAACTGATAAGTAAGCTTTTTAAAAAGCTAATGATGAAAAACTAAATCCTTATTTGCTTTTAATAAAAAAATGGACCTTAAAAAAAAAGATCTGATCATTGTTGTTTGGAAGCACTCGAAAGCAATAAGATGGTCACAAGACTTGATCTGACTGTTCTGCCCCTTTACAAACTCAATAAAGCTTGCTTTTTATGACTGATTGCTGTGCTGTATTAATCCCCTAGCATATAAAACAAGCCTATTGGAGACTTGGACTCCACTGGGGGAGGACAGGGAAGCTGTTGTGTTCTGAGAATTAATCCATCTAGGAAAATCAAAAGCCAGCCTCTCACAATACAGTAATCAGCATGTTCTGTACTGTGAAAGCCCTACGTTTCCCATTTAGAAAACACAACTATTACTGCATTATGCACTGAAACACACAAAACCCTTTTAGTTATCTGTGTTTGTTATTATTTGGTTTATATTTATGGGTTTGTGTGTATTCCTTTGGTGGGTGCACAACCGTCAAGTTAAAAAAAAAAAAAAAAAAAAAAAAGCTCCCTATTGCTTAAAAGGAAAAAGGGACTCCCACTGCTTTTTCCACAACCCATGTTCTTTCTGGATTTGCTTTGTGAACAGGATTTTAACTCTTTATTACCCTAAGTAAAAGGAAATTCTTTGCATTTTTTTCCTTCACATATGAAGTTCATTTTCTGTTCAGGATAATTACTTTTTCTCACTTTGTTAAATTA
Organism: Aythya fuligula; assembly: GCF_009819795.1. Lineage (NCBI taxonomy): Eukaryota > Metazoa > Chordata > Aves > Anseriformes > Anatidae > Aythya > Aythya fuligula. Next base: position 72,062,318 of record NC_045559.1, read on the forward strand.
TCCGAGTTTCCTAACTAGCATTGCTAAAATAAATGTGTATGAGCTTTTATAATTCCTCAATTGAAAACTGCTTCACTTTATTCTAGGTACTATTATATTTGATGCTCCTTTTTTAATAAAAGCTTCATTCTTTCCTTTTAGACTTGAAAGACGTAGCCTTCCAAATAAAAAGAGTGTGTTTTTATAGTAAAGTTTTTGGAGGGCTTATTTAGGTGCTAGAACTATGAATTTTCAATTGTGCTGTGAAGATGAAGATTAAAAACAAAGGAACAAACAAAAAACATCTGTAAATATTATGTAACATAGTAATTTAACTGTTAAATTAATTCTGGCTTAACTATAAGAATTAAGGCTTAGGAAAATCATACAGAAACCACAATGTTATTGAGCACATGCTCAGGAAGAACCAAAACCATATCCTTTTCCATTCAGGTAGCAAAAAATACCTGTATAAGAAATGACTTTATAAAGTTGGCATTTAAACCCAACCATTTTAAACATCCTCTGAAACGTTCCTGTCAAATCATTATTAAAAAAAATAAAAGTGTTTTCTAAAACAACACTTTTCTTTCTTCTCCATTTCTTTTTAATTAGGTTGTCACTAAAAGAAACAAAGCTTAAGAGTCTTTATTCCTATTGCCATTATCCCTTTATACACATTCTTTACTTAATAAAAGGCTAAAGAATTAGCAGTTTTGTATCATTGCCTTGAAAACCAGAAGGTAAAATCCCACTAGATCAATTCCATTCCCATCTGGTCAGCGTGGTATATACTAAAGCCTTATGATTAAATTGAGATGATCTTAGTAGTCTGGCTACACTCATTACCATACATTTCTTATAGTTCAAGGTACTACATACTTTTTCTAGTTTTGAAGTCAAAAATGGGATTTGAGGAGCTGATGCACATGGCCCAGTGTCTGTTACATAAAGTTTAAGGATACTAACTTGTCTTTCCAGTGAGAGAGTGGGATTAAATGACAACAATGTGAACGATTTAACTTTTCTGGGACCTTTCTGTTAGACAGAATCGAAGAAAACCAAATGACAGCAATGGCAAAGATCTAGAATCATTAATCTGCAATTCTTGTTTGGTTTATACATGGAGGATTACATTTCTTGACTACCAGGACAAGGTATGGCACACACAGAGTTAACCTTGACCCCCCCACACCCCACCCAAGACCCCCTCCCCTTTCTCAGCCCCCCTTCTCCCATCCATCTCATTCATGCCACATTCCACAGTGGCAGGGTCCAACAACAATATAGGAGGGTATCCAAAATGAAGAGGCAGGGCCTTCCATTCTTCTGCTTCTCTTGAATTAATTAACTGGAAATGAGTTTTGTCAATGTTTTGGAAAGGCAGAGGGGTGAAAAGAAACTGCTAGAATTAATCACAGTGAGAAACTACCTCTTCAGCAGTCTGCCAGAGTTCAGAAAACCCATGAGAAGTGCAAAATAAAAGGAAAGTGGGCTGACTTACCATCCAAAGGAACAAATAAAATTCAAACAAACACCAAAGTCTCCAAAACAGAGACATGCCCCAGTGCAAAGGAATGTAGCATCTGTTGCCGCAACAGCTACAGCCTTGTTTTTAATATACTTGTAATGAAGACTGAAAGGTATCAAGGTAAAACGACATTTTACTAACAATTTAAATTGCTGAAGGCATGTTGTTTAATTCACTAAATATTTACGTACATCCAGTGTTCCATTGTTCTTTATATAATATAGCTATTTAAACACCATGATAGAAGACAAGCAACTTTCATTGTTTTGCCCTGATTCAGCACAGATCTTTTAAACACAGAAGGCAAATTGCAAGGCAGATATTTTTGCTGTGTTTTTAATGATAGTTACCTTCACGTTCAGCAATAGGAATTGTAACAACTTAATACCGCATGCATGATATCTTTCTATGAAATGGGAAAGTAATGAAATTTCAATCATCTGAAAAGAAAGATTTTTTCCGTAAGTTAATTTACATTTCTTGACTACCAATACAAGGTACGGCACACATGTATTTAGAAAAAAAAAACTACTATGCTGTATACTGTAAATCACTATACTGTAAAAATGCACTATGTATTTAGAAAAAGCATAAGTGTCCTTTTGTTTACAACACCGAAGAAGAATAACTGTTTGGTGATTTCTCTGAGAGTGAACAGAATGAATCCAACCGACTGGAAATAAAATTGAAGAAGCCTTGATTGTCTCAGCAGGGAAAATATTTCAAATGAGAAATCTTTTAATGATTTGACTGTTCTTATTTTTTTGTTCACGAAGGCTTTTTTCTGACAGATCTCAGAAGTAACTTATCATCTTGTTTCTCTACCTCTAAACCCATACGTTCAAGGACTGAATTGTCAGCCAGTCCCTTCTCCTCCATCCATGCAATAAGCTCTTGGTTTCTCTCATTTTGTTCAGTGAGATTTCGGATAGCGTATACTGCCCACTGGTTCACAACTGTTGCACAAAGTTAAGGATCATTTTGTGTGTGTGTGTGTGTTTGTTTGTTTGTTTTTCTTTCTTTTCTTGTAAAGATGAAGCAATGATTTCTTAACATTTCCTCCCAATCCATCAAACACAGAAAAACAGTAGAAATCTAGTGTTTGAAAAAGACACATATAGATTATGACTCTGATCTTGCAAATACTTGCATATGAGATAATTTAAGCTTAAATGAGGTATATCCATTAACTTCAGGCAAATTTACTAGGTTTTATCTTAAATTAAAAAATAAATAAAAAAACACAGATGAACTGCAGGAATTGGAAGGACATTTTCTAAAAACAGAATTATAGTTAATTGAAATGTTCCAATGATCTTCCTAGTACAATTACGAACAAATAAACAAACAAACAAAGAAACCACATCATTGTACTTACAGTCCTAACAACTCTACACTGCACATTCAAGAACTAGCAAAATAAGCTGTAAATCAGGTACAAGAAAGATGACTACTTTCACCATAAAAGTTGAAATGTGGGAAAAGATAAATAAATTTTAACAAAAAAATATTAACCTCTAATACTATCTATGTTCAGTTCTTTGTTTCTGGGTACTTCTACAAACTCGCCAACAAAAAAGACACTATGATCACCAGCAGGTAGCTCCTACTCACGTTTAAATGGGCACAAGCTGCAACTTATTCACAACTTATTCACCTTCTAAGGTGGTCCCTTGAGGCCAGGATTGAGGCACATGTCAGGGCCATAGACAAAGGATTTAAATTCCCAGGATTATCAGTCAGGCATCTTCCAAGTGAACTACAGTGTTCATTTTATGAAGTGTCAGAGATGTTAGCTCCAATTCTGCAGCTGAAAAGCTATGTGATGATATAATCTTTTCCAAGTTACCCATATGGGAGGCAAGCCATTCTGAATCACACGAAAGTGGTTTGCCTGCAGGGCACCAATTATTCACTACATGTAGCTTCACATCCAGTAGAAGAATATGCTTAATTTACTCATCTCCTTGACGTCTTTTGGGTTGGACAGTGTCTAAGCACAGAGATGAGATAGTGCTCTTATGGGCATTTGCCAGGGGGTGACTGGAGGGGAAAACTCAACAGGGGAAGATGGGAACTTCAGACGAAAGAATAAAATGCATGAATTGGACATTCTTACACAATCTATCATAACATTTGGAAAATCCAGTACCACGGCACCAGCCACTGCACACATTCTTTAAGTAGCAGTCTTATAATTTTGTAAGTATACCTTGCACTGACTGCTGTACCTACCTTGCTCCCATCTCCAACTGCCCCCTTAGGTTTACACTCATTCAGCAAAGGCAGTCTGTCATGATAGGCTGTTTGATGCAACAAGCAATGTGAATGAACATCAGCATCTGACAGGAGCAGCTTTCTTAACACGAGACCTTATCCAGCCTTCACAACCTTAATTTTAAGGCAGGAAATGACACAAAGAGAATAAGGAAGACAAAAAAATAAAAATAAAAATAAAAATAAAAATAAAAATAAAAATAAAAATAAAAATAAAAATAAAAATAAAAATAAAAATAAAAATATGAGACGTAAGCTAACTACAGTGCTACTTAGATACCAAAAGAAAATAGAGAAGGGGCAGAAATAAAAAGCACATATGGAATCCTCAACAGAGAGAGAAAGGTTTAAATTAAGAGTAGCTTGGCCAAATGTCACAGAAAACACACATGCTAGGGAATAATCCTGTATTGCCATGAATCAGTGAAAGAGCCTATTACCCTTTAATAGTAGTTCACATTTATTTTCACATTCAAGAAGCCATTTTACATTTACAGTTTACATTTATTTTCACATTCAAGCAGCATTTCACATTCTGAGCCAATTCTGGGCTCAGAATTGGAAATCAAAAGTGGTAAGGGAGTAAAAACTGCGGGGCTTTTTACTGACAGTTTTTCAGACTGTCAGGAAGCATGCTGCACATCTCCACCATTAAAAAAAGAAAAAAAAAATATTGCATAAGCTGGATCCAGATGGGATAGTGACAGAGTAGAGAAATTAGGAAAAAAAAATCATATATCACATCAAGCCCAAAAAGATGAACATGATAGAGAGAATATCAAGGTATTGTCTCCTGTCCATGCATCACTACTATGGGTTAGATGAAAAGACAAGTGCCAAAATACATATATGTTATATAAGTTCAATGTTTCTACTAAAGATTACATTTGAGTATATAAACCAACAATAAAATACCAAAAAAAAAAAAAAAAAAGTTATCCAGAAGCAGAGTCATATTCAACAGCCCCAAAGGTAAGAATGAATTTCAGAATGCTAAAGTATACCAGATGATGAATGCAGATGAAAGTGCCAGAAAGTAACATGAAGGTCTCCCAGTGAGCTGTGAGAAACATGCTATCACCCCCCTTAGCTCTGCTCCTGGGATGAGGTGCAGATTTCTCCCATGTTTCTAAAACACAACACTGAACTCCACTTGCATAAGAGAACACTTCCCTTAATATAACTAATAATAATTTAAAAAGCAATTTTAAAACAGTTACAGTTTTCAATAATGCAGAGTCACAAAGGAAAAAAAAAAAAGTACTTTTTTTTTTTTTGTATTGGTCTTGGGAATAATCCTGTTTCCATCATCCTAATGTTCTTTAACACAAAAACACTGCTAAAACCCACAGCAAATGATGTTTTCCTATTATCATATCCATTCATGCTTACATAATATCTAAGACATCCCCATTATCTTATGAACTCTATCATCATTATGGCATTTATCATTATTGACTACTGTAGCTGAAGCTGCGAAATGTTTTCAATAACGTTTTCACTCATTCAAAAACTCTTTTCTGCATGTAGGTTTTCCATTGCAAATTAAGTCATGAATATGCATGATTTCCCTTGTTCGCATGCTGTGTGAGGCTAAGACCTTTGGATGGCTGCGTGCAGACCTAGACAGACTTAAGTGTCAGCAGAGATTAAAGCTAGTCGCCAGCTAATATTCACATTACCCTCTTGCTCCTCTCCAAAGATAGAGAGGCAGAAAGAAAATTAAACATATTCTAGAGTCTCTAATCCTACCAACACTTTAAGCACTTTATTGTATGCTCAGCTTTAGAAAGAGAGCTTCTAAAGTTTCCATAGTTACTACAAATAAGAGCATGAGCCTGTTTGTTGTGAAACTGCATAAAGGAAAAGAACTGCAGCAAGCACAGCAGATCTCATTGGATAGTGTTGTCCAGATTTTTCCAGCAGTATACAACGCAATGTCAAACTAATTAATATTATAGACAAGGAAGTGAAAATTACAACTCTGTCACAGTGGAGAGGGCATACAGAAGAAGTTAAAATTTTCATTTCATTTTATAGGAGCTTCACTACTGGACTACTTGTGTTTAGGTAACGAAAGTAAACATTTGTTTTTAGCAACTCTTTTATATTTATAGCAACTCTTTTAAATTTATAGCAACTCTTTTGTATTTATAGCAACTATATTACATTTATATTACATTTATAGCAACTCTTTTCCAAAACCATTCTGTACTGTATGCTATGGGATTCTTAAGTTATTTTTACTTATACAAACAATAATAAAACCGAACCAACTTGCTCTGTGTTCCATACTCGTGTAAGAAATTTTCAAACAGCAATTTAAAGTTAATCACCTGAACTGCTCTGGGTCATAACTTCAATTGGCAGGGAGGAGGCATATAGAGGGAAAGGAAAGGTGGTGTCTGTCCTAAAGGATGAAAAATGTTGCTATGTGGAACTGACAAACTATGAAAAACTAAACTCCTTGAATTCTGTAGAAGTTTTGCCATTGACTGCAAAAAGAACTTCTCACAATTCTGTTGTTTCTTTTCTTATGGATTCTGCTCCAATAGGTTGTCAGAATCAATGCTAGCGATAGCATAGCTACTAAATTAGGAGTTTGATGCTACATGAAAGTACAATTGCCTGCTGTCAGAAGTTACTAACGAATACCCTACTGAGATGAATTACTAGAAAGGAGGACTTATAAAACATTTCCCAAGGAGAGTATTCCAGCTCTTCATTCTCATATCAGGTGCCCCAGTTTGGACAAAATGTTATTGGTAAGACTACTGCAGCTATCACCTCTATGAAATACTCTATAAAAAAATTTGGATTCTACAGATGAAAAATAGTGGACATACGTATTAATGAAGCTTGAATCTGACTAGGTAAATATACAAGAATGCCTAAGTAATGTTGAAAGTACATTGCTTGAAAAAGGCAAGTGGTCAGTTTTCAAGCAAGTTTAGGATTATCATTAACTAATATAGGATACTGAAGGGTGGTGGCAAGAAGATTGATACACATATGTTGCTATTCTTAAGTCCCCTCCATATTTATTATTTCTGAGGAATTTCTAAACAATATCCTTGGTGTAGAGTTTGATATACTACGTAGTTCATACACACGCACACACATATATATTTGGTCTGTTTGTTTCAGTTTGACAGTTTCCTGAACTACATTAGATTTTCTGTAACTAAATGATTACTTTGTAACTCTCTTCCATAAAAGTCAATTTTCTGCATTAAAAAAAAAAAAAAAAAAAAGGATATTTTTTGTGTGCTTCTATTACCTCATTTAAATCAGATTTTGGACTATTTTAAACATTAACTTCATTTAAACCAAATATAGGAAGAGATAGAAAACCTTAATAAGGCAGACAACCCACGCAGTTTGGAACTGAAACAGCTAGAGCTGTCTTTCTCTAAGAGCTTTTCTGGAACAGGTCTATAGGACTAGAAATCAGAGATAATGAAAATACAGTCCTTGCTAACTATATTTCTTTCCTGTCCTCAACACACAATCTAATTCTCACTGAATGTTCTACAGACAAGAATGAAATACTAAAGCATCACAATAGAAGGATCACTTCCACTTACAGGCCTGACTGGACTACACTGAAATGAAATAAATGATCTTCTCTTCAAGACTTTCAAGTCCTTTTAAGTAGTTTTGTATCACAGCAACTTGAAGACAATTCTTCTCACCATTAAAAGAAGTCTATAGACAGTGACTGGCACTGTTAATCACAGTTCAGATCAATGTGCCATGGTTGACCACACATAGTAAACAGTCAGGATTTTGGTCCCTCACTAGCAGCCAAATTGCTTACAAAGTGCTACAAGTTTATTTCTATTGGTGGTTTTAGTAGTTTTACGCTGTTCTAGAAGCTGTAAAAGTTGACAGAAATTCCTTAAAACTATTCCTTTACTTACTTTTACAGACCTTTTACTTCTATTTAAGATATTATTAGAAAAAGTAATTACAGAAAACAAAGATCTAAGGGTGCCATCTCAATATATTTACTTATTCTGAAGAAACTCTTTCATATTTTTAGAATTTATTCCTGACATTACATTAACAGCAACAGAAAAAATCAGGAATTCAGCCTAGCAAACTTGAAATTCTCTGCCTAGAATTTACAATAAAAAGGCCTTAAATATTTTGGTTTCTTGTAATTTTACTTAGCACATTCCATAGCAGTTAACATCATCTATGATTGCAGTTGCCACATTCTGGATTTAAAAGCTGGGAAACAGGCAGTGTGCTATCATCCAGAAATGTCCTTCCCTGCCCTGCTGGACCTGGTTCTTGCAGAGAAAACACAGTACAGCTCATGTTATATAGATGCCTCCAAGGTGGAGAGACGCTGGAAGACACATTTATTCCTTATCACATTTTCTAAGGATAAGTTTTGTAGCACCGGGGAACTGAGAGCAGAGGTTCACTTCTATTGCAACACTCACCTACCTGCTTTTAAGAGATCAGTAGGAGGGTTGGACCATCCATCTCCTAACTAGCTTCAATCTCCACCACTACGTGGCAGCAAAGCTTCACTGGAAATGCACGAATAAGGTACCTGCAACCAGCCCTCCTAGCTACTTTTATTTACATGACTGTCCAAACGTCCTACCCATTAGCTGTTTCCTAAAGCCTACCTTATGGTATACAGGTTCCTTTAAAATGGGATTGATGTATGACAACAGATTTATGTATGACATCAGAAAGGCACGTTATATCTCATATATAACTTTAACTGAAAGTTAATCTGTCTAAACATCTACAGCCAACAAATATACTTTAAGACCAAAATGGACGATTATAACTATGCATCCAATGCATCTGCTTTGAATACAGAGCACTGAAATATAAGTCACTATTGAAATCAAGTCTGTCAGTTTTGTTTTATGTACAATGTATTTTTGTGCCATTTTCTGAAACATATCTAATCTTGACCAGGAGGTTTCACTGTGTCCCTGAATAAATTATTCCACTGGGTAAATATTTTCATTCATTATAGCCTGAGATTTTTTTTTCTAGTTTACATTTGTTTAGAATTGTTTCCAAACACTGATTTCTATTCTAGATCTAAATAAAAAAAAATAAAAAATCGCAGATCCTGATCAAAGCACTTGGTAAGGATCTTTTGAGAAACTGAGGAAGATACACCAAGCTTTGCAAAATTCTTGCACCTCTTCCTTACACTTGTATTTTTCAGTGTTCCCTCTGAAGCACATTTGTCCTGGTTTCAGTTAGCACAGAATTAATTTTCTTCCTAGTAGCTGGTGGAATGCTGTGTTTTGGCTTAGAATGAGAAGAGTGCTGATAACACCCCGATGCTTTAATTGTTGCAGAGCAGTGCTTATACTAAGCCAAGGACATCTCAGCCTTTGCTCTGTCCTGCCAACGGGCAGGCTGGGGGGTGCAGTAAGAGCTGGGAGGGGACAGACCCAGGACAGGTGACCCAAACTAGCCAAAGGGGTATTCCATACCATCTGACGTCATGCTAAACAATATATAGGGGTGGCTAGCCGGGGGGAGGGCGCCGGACTGCTCGGGGTTAGGCTGGGCATCGGTCAGCGGGTGGTGAGCAATTGCATTGTGCATCACTTGTTTGTACATACTATTATTACTTTCGTATTATCACCATTGTATCATCATTATTATTATTATTATTATTATTTTCCTGTCTTATTAAACTGTCTTTATCTCAACTCACGGGCTTCACTTTCCATTTCTCTCCCCCGTCCCAGAGAGGGAGGGGGGAGGGTGAGCGAACGGCTGCGTGGTGTTTAGCTGCCAGCCGGGTTAAACCACGACAACATTTTACTCAAATTTGCTAATTGGCTGATTGCAGACAAAACATGACTTGTCAACTCCTTTTGGCTTTTCTCTTAGTAATTCCAATACAGTGAAAAACAAATCCAGACAACATCCAGCTACCCTTTCACTCCTAGCTACGTTCCAGCAAATAAGAGTCCTAGCTCTTCATTTGGAAATACTTTTTCAGCACTGTTCAATTATGAGGCAGACAGACACATGTCTTGCTTGTCAGGTTGGAACTACACACAGCACACATCAGTGATGTTCAGCTAAATAGTACCCAATGTCCAGCAAACGGCTGTTTACTACTGCACTAATTTGGGTTACTAAGCCATTCATATCTGGAGAATTTTTGGTTAACAGGTCACACACCATTTATATACCCAGATATTTGATCCATATCCTATGTGCCTCCTTTCATTTTCTACAGGACTTAAAAAGAGAATACCAACACAGCTTAGCATTCTATGAAATCAAACAATTTCTGTCAAGTACTATAGAGCTACTAAAACCATAGTACATGTTTAGCTATGTCAGGCTATTTTTTATAATAATGTTTTATGCCAAAACTTACAAAACTTAAAATAAAATAAAGCCACAACCTCTAGTTTGTTTTACTTTTTCCTATACTCAGACTTATAATACTAGCTTAAAACCATGAATTTGACATATCCATTTTTACTGCTTAAGCTGCCAAATTTTAAAAAAATTATGAATTACGTGTTTAATAGAAACCCATAATTTATGAGTAACTATAAATCATCTGTTTTAAAACAAAGAATCACACTCTTGATCAATTTCAAGATGATGTGCTACAGTTACAATATTCTGTTCTTACAGACCCTTTTATTACACTAATCCCATTTTAAGAATTCACGACAACTAAACCTAAGTGCCAGTTATCTATAACAGAGAGTTAGCAAACTGTTACACCAAAGAGAGAAAGCTTCAATTTGCTGTTACTTAACTGCTAAAATTGCCTCAGCTTACTTTCTTTTCCCAGGCACAGAAAAAAAAACATAAAATTCCAATAAGCTGAAACTCACATATTGAATTATTAAAACCTACCACAGGCATTGAGATGTAAAGCACTGAAGCACAGGGGGATGGTAATTGTGTTCACAAACTGACTAAATATCAGGCAGACTATAGTCATTTCAACTTTCCTTGGACATGTTAAGAAAAAAGCTCCACCTGCACAAATATATTCATGTGTATTTATATGCACACACACACACACACAAACAGCTTTTCTAAAACCCTTTTAAAATGGAAATTATAGAAGTCAAACAGCACTCTCAAAAATCTGGCACTAGACTGGAAAACACAACTTAGTTAATACCTAAGAAGTGATCAAGCTAATTCCAGTTTATCATTCAGAAGGTTAAGGTAGATGATGAGATAAACTGACTCACAATTTGGACAGAATTTGTTTTCTATTTATATATTTTTATTTTCTATTTATAAACTCTAGAAATTCATCTACATATATAGACTCAGCAAGGATCTGTATGCCTACTCATCTCTCTAGCATTGTACTCAAGCATTTTATTGACTCCAGGTCTCTGAATAATGTATGTGGCATAATTCCCACCCCTGATGCTTTCAGTAATTTCAAATGTCATTTATAATTAAATCACAAATAATCAAAATAATGAAGGTAAGTGAAACTCCAGTTCCAGTCTTATAAACAATAGATGATATTGTGTGCATCTAAAAATAACATCAGTGAAACAAATGGGTGTTTTGAAAGATGCAACTAAATCATAACCAAGAAAAAATGAAGTTTTTTTCTCTCATGTTTTGCAAATAGCCATTAGCCACAATTGTATCTGCTGCAGTTTCAGGAAATGCTTGCATCTCCTTGAAGAAATCTCAGAACACAAACAGGATCGGTAGTATGGACTGCAAATATATCCTTAGTGAGACAGTGAGACAGAAAGGAAAGGCTATTTTTTGGAAACAGAAAGAACAAAGTCTAAGCAAAGATCTGGGAAAGAGACGGAAAAAGATTTAAAGATCAGGAAGGAGCTACATATGACAATGCACCCACCAGCTGAAATTACAGATTGGTTTAATAACAGTGGCAGAAAATGGAAAAGCAGGAAAACGCCAGAATAAAGATGTTATGCAGAGCATTGGCCGTATTACATCTGAATATTCTTTGGAGGTGTGCAAGAAACAATGTCAAGACGACAGACTGAAATATGATAAAGTGGTCATAGAAGGCATTCCATTCTCAATAATATTTTTGAACCACTCCCAGCTTTATTAAACAAACAAACAAACAAACAAAAACTTTGGGTCTCAAATTTCTAGTGTTCTGTCACAGCCCAGAGGGGAATTTTTCAAAAAGTCTACAGAAAAATCAATCAAACTGTTTGATCTATCTAAGTATTTTTATTACCAATCATGCCTCAACTTGAGGAATCAGAAACCTGAGATATGTGATTAAGTATTAAAACTTTGTTAAATGTCCAAACAAAATTAATCCACGAACAGTTTTGAAAGAAAAATATCTATAAATTAATTCTGATAATTATTTTAGATATTTTCACCAGAGTGTGTGTTAGGCAACAACCCCAATGTGCTTGGCAATTACAAGCTAATTAAGACTTTACAATGCAGCATCACTTTGATTTACCAGGAAAGTACACAGTGCTCTAAAGAACCTGATAAAATCATTCTATACATGAAATGCAGCTAGAAATTTAATGCCAGAAGCTTAACTCCCAATGTTCTTTCCCAGTCAAGAAGCTGTAAAAAGAATCACAGAATCACAGAATCACAGAATTTCTAGGTTGGAAGAGACCTCAAGATCATCGAGTCCAACCTCTGACCTAACGCTAGCAGTCCCTACTAAACCATATCCCTAAGCTCTACATCTAAATGTCTTTTGAAGACTTCCAGGGATGGTGACTCCACCACTTCCCTGGGCAGCCTGTTCCAATGCCTCACAACCCTTTCAGTAAAGAAGTTCTTCCTAACATCTAACCTAAAACTCCCCTGGATCAACTTAAGCCCATTCCCCCTCGTCCTGTCACCAGGCACGTGGGAGAACAGACCAACCCCCACCTTGCTACAGCCTCCCTTGAGGTACCTATAGAGAGCGATAAGGTCACCCCTGAGCCTCCTTTTCTCCAGGCTGAACAAGCCCAGCTCCCTCAGCCACTCCTCGTAGGACTTGTTCTCCAGACCCCTCACCAGCTTCGTCGCCCTTCTCTGCACCCTCTCAAGCACCTCAATGTCCTTCTTGTAGCGAGGGGCCCAAAACTGGACACAGTACTCGAGGTGCGGCCTCACTAGAGCTGAGTACAGGGGGACGATCACCTCCCTAGCCCTGCTGGTCACACTGTTCCTGATACAAGCCAGGATGCTGTTGGCCTTCTTGGCCACCTGAGCACACTGCTGGCTCATATTCAGCCGACTATCCACCATCACTCCCAGGTCCTTCTCTGCCTGGCAGCTCTCCAACCATTCCTCTCCCAGCCTGGAGCTCTGCTTGGGGTTATTGCATCCCAGGTGCAGGACCCGGTACTTGGCCTTGTTGAACTTCATGCAGTTGACCTCAGCCCATCGGTGCAGCCTATCCAGATCCTCCTGCAGAGCTTTCCTACCCTCAAGCAGATCGACACACGCACCTAACTTGGTGTCATCTGCAAACTTACTGAGGGTGCACTCGATGCCCTCGTCCAGATCATCGATGAAGATATTAAAGAGGACCGGCCCCAGCACCGAGCCCTGGGGGACGCCAGTAGTGACTGGCCTCCAACTGGACTTGAGACAAAAAAAGAGAGACAGAAGTTTTGTTTCCCAGACAATCTTTTCTTGCAACGTACACTGCATGCTTCCTGTGGTCTAATTTAAGGGGGACTTTGCATTTGACAAAAAAAAAAAAAAAAAAAAGATTTTATTCTTTGGCAACAATGTGAATTACTGAGAGAGTAAAACATCTCACAACAAAAACCTACATTTTTTGTCTTATTCTGAAGTAGATAAGTATCTTCTTGCAACAAAACAACAATTTCAGAAGTGCTGTCCACGTCACAAATTTATATCTACCAAATATAATGCTTAAAACTGATAAAGCAGTTTTTTTCTTGGTTCTTCTGTCACCTTTAGGTGAGTTCTGTTCAAAGAGGTTTCAACATACAGAAAAGATAAACAGCAGCTTAGGACACAGAAGCTACATTATCCAAACTCGTAAGACGTGAAGTCAATGTCAAGAGTAATCCAAAGTAGAATTAAATTACACAAAGACCTCCTGTACCCTCCTCAGCAGGGACCACGGACTCAGATCCTCCCTCCTTATAATAGTCCCACCTTGGACACTCCATCCAATATCCTACAGAAAAATCCCAATTAGCATGGAATCCAAACCTCTCTAGTCTACCAACACCTGTAAGAATAAGACCAGCTACTTGTAATGAGTATAAAGACACCCTGATGCATAAGTGTCAGAAATCAGTATTGGTTGAAAGATGACTTTCAAAACTAAAACCAGAAGCTTTATTTGGGAATAGCTGTCTTCTTCCCTCTTCACCATGAAAGAATAACAAGAAGGCTGAATTCTCCTGGGAACCATTTTCAAAATGGGCCCACTACTGCTGCTAAAGAATCTGTTATCATACAACACCAAGGGATTCCCTAGTGAAGCACACATACCCCATTGGCTCCATTAGAATTGAAAAAGAACAGCTATAAGAAATTCACGGTAACTTGAAGGAGCAGGATTTGGTCTGTTAAATATGGTGAAACAAATAAGACCCTCTCAGAGATCATTCTTACTCAATGAATAACCATACTTGTACCTGTTCCAGCCTCTAGCCTGATCAGTTCATCAGAATGTAAGATACAAAAAAGCTAAAGTTTGTGTATATGCCATCAATCAGAAATCCCCTATAACTTTCAGGGTTTTAAAAAAGAATTCGCAGCACATAGGAGTTCAACTGAATTTAACTTTCATTCTAGTTCCACCTATAGTAATTGGCTGATACTCAGCTGCTATTTTATGTTGTCTTTTGCACTATGAACCTCTAAGTCCAGGTCAACAAATTTTGGATCTTCACCTGTGCTGACAAGTCCCATTCTTAAATTGCCAACCTGTAGGTCCTCAGCCTCTGAGGAGTCACTAGAAATTGAGTTGATACCTTTTTATTAGTGTCATAGCGACAATCAGCACTGGTTTACAGCAAATAAGATTCTAACAGTGCTCCGTGTCTAAGGATAAGGGCTACGGTAGCAGCAACTTGTGATAATGCAAAACTGCATCCCTCTTCCAAAGAATACACTTCCATTTCCCAGGTAGCCTTCAGATTTGTGCAGCAAAGCAACTGTCAATGGGATGAGGAAATAGGCAGTTTCTTCGAAGTGGACAGAACTTGACAGGGCATGGAGAGTGATCATTACTGTTTTCAGCAGTACTCTAGTTCCTCTGAACTAACTGTCTCCATTTAAATAACATTATTTTATGTATGCTTATGAAAATAGAGTCAAATAGTTCACCTCAAATTGGTGAATGCACTGACAGTGCCTACAGCAAGTTTTCCAAAGAAAGGCAACCAGTACTGACAGAACATTATCCTGCTTTTTCTTGCCAACATACAAGGGATAGCCACATCTACATGAAAATGCTCAGCTATATCATAGTTTATTCTAAAAAGTCAACTTACACTCATATTTTTGCTTTCTACTGGCTTCTATTCATCTGTGAGGCTTTTTCACTGTATGTGGCCTATTTTAGGTTGTATTCTGTAACTTAGGACTAAAATGTCTGTCAGTTCCCCCAAAAGTCTTTGCTGGCATCTCACAAAAACAAACTGCCATTGTTGTAGACCATAGCAACTTGATTTCTTCTAGCTTCAGCCAAAAGTTTCATGAACCACAATTATACTTGCTGTTGCCATCAAGTCAGAAGTATTTTCAATCTACCTCTTAGATGACTTTCAGACTGAACAAAAACTTCATACTGAAGCTTAGGCAAGGAGTATCTGAAAATTAACTTACATTTCTTACACTTCCATCCATTATTCAGACTAAGGACTCTGTGTGGATATCCACAGCAACCACAGTTTTCCCTTGTACTAAAATTCTTATTGCTGAAACATAAGCAGCTGGGTGTATTCATACATGTAAAAATGCATGTGCACATATACTACACCATTTTTTTTCTTCAAGTATGACTTCACTTTTGACTAACAGAAAAACATGCCTGATTAGGGATAACATAATATGGACACTTACATAAAGATAAGGTCTATTCCAATTCAATTCAGTCACAAAATCAATTTGAGAAATCAAATTGAGAAACCCACTATAAGAATCTCATATATTTGAGATTGGTAAGCATCCTGAAAAATCAAGAATATTCCACCTTCAAAGCTGCATTTCACCTCTCATCTTCAAATTTTATCATTAACTAACAGGTATCGCTTTGAGTGCCTATGTATTTATGATAAACTGAAAACTCTTCAATAATAAACAGGACAGTTTATTTGCAGTTTTTAATAAACACCTTTTTTTGTATGATTAGAGTCAACAAAGCTTTAACGTTTTGATCTGAATGGGATGGCGTCCCTCCTTTTGTTTTTGGTAAGCAAGTGGTATCTGTGAAAGGTCAGAAAGGAAGCTAGAAGGAGCAGTAAGAAATGAGGAAGAGGCCAAAGACAAAAGAAGGGCTCTTGTCTGACACTACTGCCTATCAGAGATGAAGAAAATGGTGTCTCAGGAAACAGAATAGAAGACATTTTATTCTAGATCACTTTTTCAGCCCATATAATCTGAAAAGCTGGATCTGGAATAAATTTTAACTGACATTACCCAGATAGGCATTTCAAATCCACTTTGCTCTTTAGCAGCAGGCTTTATTTATTTATTTGCAAACACAAGGCACATAAATAAAACCAGAATGCTCCCAACTTTGCAGATGTAGAGCAAGGAACTGAATTTTCAAAGAACCTATCCTTAATCCAAAGGTAAACAAGTAGTTTACTTGTCCAGTGTCGTGGTTTAACCCGACCGGCAGCTAAACACCACGCAGCCGTTCGCTCACCCTCCCCCCTCCCTCTCTGGGACGGGGGAGAGAAATGGAAAGTGAAGCCCGTGAGTTGAGATAAAGACAGTTTAATAAGACAGGAAAAAAAATAACAAAAATAATAATAACAATAATGATGATACAATGGTGATAATACGAAAGTAATAATAGTATGTACAAACAAGTGATGCACAATGCAATTGCTCACCACCCGCTGACCGATGCCCAGCCTAACCCCGAGCAGTCCGGCGCCCTCCCCCCGGCTAGCCACCCCTATATATTGTTTAGCATGACGTCAGATGGTATGGAATACCCCTTTGGCTAGTTTGGGTCACCTGTCCTGGGTCTGTCCCCTCCCAGCTCTTACTGCACCCCCCAGCCTGCCCGTTGGCAGGACAGAGCAAAGGCTGAGATGTCCTTGGCTTAGTATAAGCACTGCTCTGCAACAATTAAAGCATCGGGGTGTTATCAGCACTCTTCTCATTCTAAGCCAAAACACAGCATTCCACCAGCTACTAGGAAGAAAATTAATTCTGTGCTAACTGAAACCAGGACATCCAGAAACACCTTTTTCTTCTTTTGAATACAGAAGGACAACTATGATTAGGATATGACAAATCCAAAATGGAACATTTAAAGGGCACAGAAAAAGTAAAGGTGGCATTCAGCCTTCTTGATGTTTAATGCTTCTGACCCCAAGGTCTATAACAAACCTTATCTTCCACATCTTTAATTATTTACATTTTCCCCCTATACTAAAAGCCTGATATGTAAAAGTTGAAAAACTAGCATCTCTCAGTATTACTCCAGTAAATTTATCTGGAACTGTGCAAAGTTACAGTAGTTGAAAATTTAACATGCTAATTTAAATCTTTGTAAGATGTAGAGAAAGTTTGTTTGGGGTTCATTATCATCTTCACATCCATTATTTATTATTGAGAGTCTTTTATTGCTGTTATATCATAACAATTCCTATAGGAAAAACTACTGCTTGTTAGCACAAATTTGGAAGATACAAGGCTGTTAGAAATCTAATTAGACAAGGTAACACGGATGCACCAAAAGAATTCAAACCCAGAAAGCTGAAGTAATACAAACATGCCAGCTGAACTTCAGTTAACAATCTTATAAGGAATGAACCTCCTGATATTTGTATGCATATAACAAAGTTGTTCAAGAACTCAAAGGATGTGATTTTAAGGCAATGACAGGTTTACACAGGAATTTATTCTGAGATAAGAGCAGACCTATTTACTCTTTCAATATGCTTCCATATGCTATAAAAAAAAAGATTTATTAAAGGATTTCTCCTCTCAAAGGTAATAAAAACCTTTTAACATCTAACATGGCAGTCCACCTTCTCCTCACGAATTGCATACTTTATGAATTTTTTTCCCCACCCAGAAAAGGATCATGTCACTTTTACCACAATTACACCTTCCTTTAGAAGATTTTGTAGGTATGATTCAGAGGTTGATAAACCTCAGTTGATAAAATCTACAAAATCTGTATATTAACTCTATTTTTAAGTGAAAAATATAACAATATCTAAACTGTAGAGCTTGGATGTCTCCAAACCAGACATATTTCAAATGAATATGTGCATCTACAAAGACTCTAGGAGGAAATGTAAGATGTTCTCATAGTAAAGGAAACTGGTTGAAACTTTTCCAGTTGGCTTTACACAAGGAGACGTGGACAACACAGCCTGAAACCACAAAAATGGGCACTAGAAACAAGAATGTAAAGAGAAGTTTCTGGACAAGACTTCCCAAAGAAACCCGTGCTAAAGTGCTACATCAGGCTTTCCCTCACTACATTCTACAATCTTACATTGGCAAACTGCAGCATCATTGAGTAATGGTATACAAATTTCAGCAACTCTCTCAACATTTAGCTCAAGTTGCCTAAATGTTTCCTTTTAATTAATCCTCCTTAAAAAGAGAAAAGAGACAAAGTATATTCACTCTGGATCACAGAATTAGATTTTGGGCAATTTTAAGATGTTTTAATTTCAACTAAGTAGGCTTTCGAATCAGTATTGCTCTGTTCTACAAACATCACAAAACAGATTTGTTCCAAGCAGAATGGGGTGCACAGAGGGAGAAGGGAATCAGTCATATCTCTTCAGAGAAACGTTATGCAATGGAGCTGGACACCTACATGCTACTGAGGCCTTGGTTTGTGGTGTCTGGTAGTATCAGAATGTGCTACCAAGTGGATAAAAGCAGAGATGGATACAAATGTCAAACTCCTCTTTCGCTTTCCCACATAAGACATGGTGAGAACACAGTAGACAAGGAATGTTAAAAAGGCAGAAGAGAAGCAGGAAAGCATTAACTTCATACAACACAACAGCGCTTGGAATAATAACTTTACACCAAAACAATAAAACAGTAGCCAGAAACTGTTCACCAAAAGCTGACAACAGTAAACCTTGCAACAGGCTAGCCCCCGCTCTGCCCAAGTGCTAGTACTTTTTCCATGTACCTGCAAACTGCATGCTATGAATCAGTGATGAAAGCTCATAATAAGAGGTGTCACTATGATAAGTAAATCTTTAAAACTAAGTTTTATCTTCTGGTAAGAGGTTTATAGTTCAGCCATAAATTAACAGCCTGTATCAAAAGGTTAGAAGTTTCTCATCGCCCAAAATGCAGTAAAGGCTCCAACTTGGTATTTAATTTTCATTTCACTCAAGGTTGTAAATTACAACTCTATCATTTGAAGACTTCAAATTTTATTCTATTTTACTAACAGCTAAAATGAAGGAATAATTGTAGAAAGAGATTCTGAACATTGCTGCATGAGCTGTGCTTTCCAGCAAAGTCATTCAGGTTCAAAACTCCTGACTAGGTTTTCTCAAGGCTGCTCTTCTGCTTGGAAAAGCATAACTTCTCCTGCCCTTCCCTCTGCATCCCTGCAGTGCCTCGTACCAGAACATGACCATAGAAATACTACTCTACTACTCAGTGCACCATCAAAACACTATCAAGTCTCCCTCTATACGAAAACTGATGAATGTAAAAACAGTGCACACAATGCAACAGTGATAACTCAGATGACACTCTCAATTATACACATTTTCATTCTGCAGCTTGCTAGCCTTGTTTCTGTGCTTAGAATAAGTTCTCCACAGACAGACTTAATAAGTGCATAGAATTGATGGGGGTACTTATTACAGTCTACTGAACAGACTTCAGTTGAAATGTAAACTCCAGATCTGACACAATGACAGAACGGCCTTAATTCAGATTTCTATCACAGTTAGCTGTGTGAATTTACACTGTAAAACAGTAATATTAATTATTTTAGGAAACAAAATACATTTCAACTCAGTGTCCAGTTCACGAATGCATTTTCACAAATTCACTTGCTTCTCAACCAAGCATTTAAAAACAAGCTAGAATCCTAAGGCCAGTTAGACTTAGGTACCAATTGAAAGCAATGCTAACAAATGTATATTAAGCTCCCCTATCTTTTTTCTCTTAGTTTCCAAAAATGTGTCATATTCAATAGATTTGAATTCTTCCGTAAAGGATACAAGGATTGTTGTCATCAATGCTGCAGTTGTCCAGGATCAGGGGAATGCCATCTAACTCATATACCTAAATAAAGACAAAAGATTAATTTAACAAATTGCTCAGGAATACTAACGACGCTTCGTGAAAGAAATAATGTAAAAATGTAAAAGGGACATCTGTTTCATTGAAAATATTAAATGCAAAAATAAATTGCAGAGTAAATTAAGTATTATTAACAGAAATTATCACAAAATAGTATTAGAAGCAGACATTGATTAATTAATTCCTCCTTCAGCTACCACATGTTTGATTGAGGTATTTTTCCATTAAAGTTCTGTGTCATATGCTCCTCACGTTGAGCCAGAAAAGCTACACTTACTTGAAAAGTAATGCCTGCTTTCAGGAAGAATCATGGAAAACTACAAAGTGAATAAGGACATAAGAAAAAAGTTGTAAAATACATATACACATACACACACAACTGCTAGCTAGTGCAGAGCCGCTTGTCCTCTTTACCTTCCGTACACAACTCTCAAAAGCAATGTTTTATCCGTATATACCTAAGCACAAATTCTTTGTATCAAATGAAAGTCACTGAGTTTTTTCCTTTAATAAGGTCTTCATTACAGTAATGGCAAACAAGTAAAGATGACATCTGTCTTTTTTATTTTATATATACACAAATGTGAATTCTTGAACACCAATATATTCATGTTTTGTGGATGACAATGATACAGCGTTCTAATGGATTCATACATGCATACCTAACCTCATTACCAAGAAGTCAGGTAAAGTTGGTGTTAACAATACATCCATAGCATAGATATTTTAGGAAAAATACATTCCATAATAAAATTACCTATTATTTTAAGATACAATATAATACCATACATTGTCATGCATATTTATAGCTTTAGGAATTGTTACCTATTTAAACAAAAACCTGTTCTGAATTTTCTGTGGAGTTTCAACCTTTGAAATATCTTCTTAAAACATAAGCATTTATTTTTAAATGACACAATAATTCATTTTAAGAAAACTTAATCACATGAGTATTAATTATATCCATATATTGTTAATATTCTTTAAGCTGTGGGCAATAGTTGTGGGCAACCTATTCTAGATGAACCTGCTTTTGAACAGGGAACTTGGACAAGCGGTTCCTCCAGAGGCCCCTTCCAATCTCAGCCATTCTGTGATATCCATACTATACTTGTTCAAATCTTTTTTTTTTTTTCTTTTAATTCCTTGAAATTTAATTTAAAAACAAGAACTGCTGTATAAAGGATTTTAGGGAGAATATAAATTTAGGTTGTATCATTCAAATTTGGCATTTCTCTCTTTTATCTTTTTTTGCCCAAGGTCAAAAGCATTTCTATGTATCATATACAACAGTGGATCAAAATTTATATTGCAGGATGGATCAGCTTTCTGACATGGTAAGAGAGTGAAGTTGGGTAGGAGGAGATTATGATGTGATATCCAAAACAGATTACCAATCAGAAAAACAAATTCAGAGAGAAATTTAAACATACTCTCGAGTTCTTCTTTAGATAATCTCAAATTCTAACGCAGAAAGTAACAATAGCAGAGACAGAGAAGGTTTAAGTTCAAAAAAGAAGCAATGAGCATTGCCTGGTCTTAAGACCTAACTGGTAGATCTGGGCTAACACGTATAACTATGCCTATATGAAATGCAGTTAATAAAGCAAGTTTTAAAATATTAATTCTTTCCACAACATTTTTGTGTGCTTTCCAAAGGTCATGCATCATGTATGATGTCATACTTCAAAGCGTGAACAAACGGTGACCTTTTAATAACACAGTGGTTGTGCATGTTTGGAAAATATTAGTTATTTGATTTTTATGCTGTAGCAAGACCCTGATATGCCTGTAATGCTACCTTTTATTTTTCACCAGTATAATGTTGAATGGTACAAATTAATCTAGATTAAGCACTGTCAGCTAAAATAAAGTATGTAATCTGTTTCAGTGTGATTCAAACAAGACATTCAATTAACTAAGTAAGTATTCTGCAAAAAGTAAAATTTTAATTAAAATCTACACATGCTTCAAAAGTTACAGTGGGATTATAATGAGACTCAAAGTGAAAACAGGAGCATCAGACCACAACCTTAGCGATACCTTGATTTAAAAACAACTCACTCACAACCACAGTGTTACACACCCACCGAGAGTCTCTTGAATGGCATGCAGTTTTACCAAGTTAAGTCTAACTTTTGTTACGAGTACCCCAGCTTTAGTATGTCATCCTTATGTGACTTATTACACAGTGAAATAAGGAAAAGAAACCTTGCCATGTGCCCAAGACAAATCTATATACTTCTCAGAGAGACTCGTGAGGTCAACTCCAAAAGCTCTGATTCCTGAGCAACCACTGCTGGAGAAGTTCCAGTTCATACTGGCTATTCATGAACCACCAGCTGATCCATCAAAACTGCATTTTATGGTAAGCTAAAATTCATGCCAGTGTACTGTAATAATCTGGGCTGCAATGTAAGCCAGTTCAGCTCTCCATATAGTAGAGCCACAAACGAAAGTGCCATAGATCAAAGGAAAGAATCACTATCCCCAGCCAGGCTGACCCACTTGCATGTTGAATCTCTCTCAAATCTTCTCATTCTCATCAGCCTGAAGAAAGGGCAGTTACTGTAACCTTTCACAATGGCAGATTTTGTAAATATCAAGAAAAACCTCATCCTAAGCCTCAACTTCTTACACAGATTTATTGAAACTGTACTGCCCAATATGAAGACTTTAGTGATTTTTTCCAAGTAATTATTGGCCTCAGAGTTCTTCCCTTGAAGACAAATGCAGTACGGAGCAAGGCTGTGTACCTTTTCCAGAGACCTTCTGCAGTGCTTGGGAAAGGAGTCAGTATTGTGCAAGCCTCTGATCTCACTTAAGATAAAGTGCAAAAATATCCTGAGAAGAAAACATGTAGCAGGTAGTGTGAAAATGGTTGTAATCCAACCAGATTTCCAAGGAAAATATAGGCAGAAACTAAGGAATAGGACAGTTCTGGTGTCTGTCTTATTGTTCACATTAGCTTGTGTTACAAAAGACCATTAAATCTATTCTCCATTTACACTACCAACAGCATAGCTGGCCAATAGCATGAAATTGCACTAGACCTTAAAAACAATAGGTTATTTCATTATGTAGAACTATGGTTTTACATACACATACAAGATATACACACACATGATATATATACATATGAGATGCACATATATCTTAATCTCATACATACACATATACATATATCTGAGATTATAAACCATACACAAATATACATGTATATATACATATGGTTTATTCTGAATGCATTTAAATATTAAAGGAAGCTGCAGTCTATCTGTAGGCTGAAATCTTTATTTATGTAAATTTAAAAAGTTACTTAAAACAAGCTTAAACTTAAAAGCATATAGCTCTATGGTAGCGATCTCTAGTGCTTCAGTCAAGTCAATACTGCAAATTTTGCCTTAGTGTTTTTGTGTCAGTTTCTGAAGTTGTTTTCTAAAAACCATAAAAATGGAAGATTCAGCATTCAAAAGCAGGTGTCTTTCTCTGTCGGTTAAGAAAGATATCTTTCATAACATAGCTTTATATTACCTTTAACTTGTTTTCTGTCCTTGCCTTGAAACACAATGAAGATCTATATCATGTCAGTGAGAAAATTCACTGTATGACACTTCAAAGAAAATGCTTTCCCTGGGGACAGAGTGATTGCTGTGTTTTTTCCTCACATCATTTCTCTTTACCTGTAATTTAATAATCTATTTCAATTACTTAAAACAGACACTAAGCAGAATGATTTCAGCCCACATACACAAAGCTACTACATAAATATTAAACAAGAGCTTATGAAAGTCACAGATGATATATATGCCCACTGCTCTCAAAGCCAAGGAATAATATATCGTGTTTTATTTGGATGATTTGGGATATGCAAGTCCTGAGGGAAAAGACACACTTTTTCTCTTGAAAAACAATGCAAAAAAATGAGATCCAAACTAAAGCTTTTATGTTATTCCACAAAATTTGCATATATTACATATTTGCAATATGTAACTACAGTCGCTAATATATAAAGACACTATCGTAACTCCAGGAGATTCATCTGAGCAGGACTACCTCTGATAATCTTCCTGTATTTTCTTATTAAGTTCACATAAGTAATTATCATTAACATGATAGTTCACAGCAGAGCCCAAAGTATGTATAGATTAATCATATATTGTTTCTTGAATCTTTCCCTCTAACTGCAGTGGAGCCAAGCTCAGGGGTAAGAATGCAAATTCTCTAAGCACGACAGTGCTTGTTGCAGAACAAGAAACCTGCATACATCTAGCAAAATGCAACCAGAATCTCCAGGTCCAGTAGCTATACAGACAACAGCAAAACCTCCATCAAAAATACCCTCTTCAAACAATCACCAACACCTCTGGCATTAGAAATATTATCCAGTCAACTAAAATAGTAGTATCACACAGTAAGAACGTTTACGCCTTTAGATAACAACAGTTTCAACATAAATTGTTCTGCCAGAATGCAATTGAGTCTGTCTCTAATCAACGCAGAAGGCAGAATCAGAATACATGCTTGTTTCAATCACAGAAATACTTCTATTTCTTAGAAGTTCTGTTTGCTGTAACTACAGATTAACAAAAGGAAATGTGTTCTCACAAATAGAAATGGACTATTAATAGTTTCAATAATCCCTGCTAACACTGCCACTCTTCTTTTTCCGTATTACTGACAAGCACGTTGACAAATAGCAAGACAAGGTTGTAGCTTAAGAAAAGTGTTGGGGATGTGGGTAATGGCAGTAAAACACACCTCTCTAGAAACAAGTTGAAAAACAGAAACAAGCAATAATT
Organism: Aythya fuligula; assembly: GCF_009819795.1. Lineage (NCBI taxonomy): Eukaryota > Metazoa > Chordata > Aves > Anseriformes > Anatidae > Aythya > Aythya fuligula. The sequence continues at coordinate 72,087,377 of NC_045559.1, forward strand.
ATTAACATGAAGAAACTCCAGATACTACATTCTTTACAGATCACCAGTTTCCAGCCAGAAACAAGTTGTGTCCAACAATGCTTAGTTTCAGACCTTGATTCACATTATGGAACATTATGGAAGAAAAAAGGTTTATGTGAGCTTCTGAACCAACAAACTTCATGTTTTTATGGATTTGGCATTGCATTCTGCAATGCTCCTAGTTCTGCCACACAGCTGAGTGTGTAGAAACACCCAAGAACACATGACTCAGAGATAAATTTGCTGATCAGCTGCCAAACGTCAGCCTTAGTTTGCAGTGAATCAGGGACTGAGCTGCCACTATTCAACCTCCTCTCCCATGACCACTGGCTTTGGCTTTCTCATTTACCTATTCACTCATTCTCATCTCTGGTACCCATATAAATACGTTTTTCGTTAAAATTGATTTAAACTGGCTAATGGATATAAGAACTGGAGGAGGAAAAGGAAGGGAGAAAGGAAAGAATAACACCTCTGGGATGGCACAACCACAGAAAACCTAAAGGATATATTACGGTCATTGAAAAACCTATTGACTGTATTTTCCCTTTTCTCTTAGTACCCTAGATTATAAAAATTATCTTCTTTTCAACATATGTTTTGAGCTAAATCATCAAAATACCAACATTGAACTTACATGAAGCAACAGATGGATTTAGTTAATCTTTGAACTTCTAAGGAAACTACATTTTTTCCCTACTGCGTAGCACGATGTATGCCTGATAAGCTTTTCAGGGGATATGTATGAACCTTGTTATTTGAGATAGCAAATAATTTATTCAGATAGATTCTGTCCAAATGGATAATTCTGTGAAATTTTAAAAAAATCAAAGAGAATTAGGGGATCTAGGCTGAATCATCAGATGAAGGGTTATTGTTACCGGTTTGTACTTTACATGAAGGTTGATGCAGGCAGAGAGAGTTCCTATCCGTTTTAAAATCTTTATCAGAGAGCTGGAGGAAGAGACAGAATGCACCCTCACAGAATTTGGAACAACTCCATACTGCTGATACTATTAAGACCTCTCAGAATTCAGTGATGTCAAATGCACAGACCTGTGCCTGGAATAGACTAATTTCTGACAAAGATGCAGGCTGGGGACTGGCTGGCTGTACATGCAGCTCAGCTGAAAAGGACCGGGGGACAGTAAACTAAAAGTAGGCCAGCATGCTCTGGTAATGATGAAGCCTAACAGCATCATAAGCTACATCAACAGGAACACAGCCAGTAGATCAAAGGAAGCAATTATTCTCCTTAGTGCTCATTAAGCTGCAATCAACTCAAGGGGCTGAGGCTATGCAATGTGAAAAGAAATTGAGGGAACTGTTATTTTTATTTTTTTAGGTTGGAGAGGAAAAAACATCAGGAGGACCTGATAAATAGCAGCCTTCCATGCCTACAAGGCAGAAGACTGAGCCACTCTCCTAACTCAGGTTTGCAGTGGTTTATGGATATAAAGAAAAAAAATTTACTATGAGGATATGGAGCAGGTTGCTCACTGACACTGTGGATTCTCTCTCCTCAGGGTCTTCAGGACTTGTTTGAATAAAGATCTGAGCAACCTGATCTGAATTCAGTTTTGAACAGGAGGATGAACTACAGATCTCCTGAAATCCCTTCCAGCCTGAATGACTGTAAGAGACTTCCACCTCACCCCAGCAAAAATAAAAGGGCTAAGACCGTGAGAAGAAGCATAAGCCCATTATTTACTTTCCATTTGTTCAAGACAAGGTTCATTCAGCCCTAATATGAACTTTTTTTTTTTGTTTTGTTATAAGGATGGAAAGAGTAGCTAGAATATTTATCAGCTTATTTAACAACCAGAAACAGTTCTAGAAAATTTATTTTGATTCTTGCCCATTAGTGGAATAATCCTGCATATTCATTGACCTCTCACAATAGAGAAATCTTAAAAACAATATATATTTAAGATGTCAGAGTGTTCATTTAAATGTATTCTTATATATATTATATATGTATATTAATATAACTTTGAATTAATTATCTGTGAATGAATAAACTGGATTTCTCAACTATCCAAACTAAAACAAGCACATCTTTTCTAGACTACAAGGTAAGAGTTTTGCACAATCCAATGTATTGAGAAATAACTGAGCTGGCTGGAATGAAAACAAACAAAGTAATAAAGGTGAGGTCTAAGACCATGATACACAACAAGAAAGAGTGAGAGCAAAAGCAATATGGTTAATCTAATGCAGAAGTTTGATAGGGAACACAAAATCCTTTAAATAGCTTTAAATAGCAGGAAAAAAAATGTATACTGTCTACAGGACAAGAAGTAATGGGCCTAAAGGAGAGAACATTCATATTACACGTTCAGAAAATATTTTTGTTTAACAGTAATGGTTAGTCAAACACTGCAATGCACTGAAACATGAGACCTAAAGACTCCTGGAGTAGGCTTCAATATTGCAAATCTCCACAGATGAATATCCAAATCTTAACCATGAATACTCTAACCACTCCTGTTCTGGACAGGTGAATGGTTATGACCCATTAAATCCCTTCTTTCTGCAAGTCTGCAGGACTTTTCCAGACTGAAAATCATCCTAGACTAGGTCATGCCAAAGAAAATTGTCGCCATGAAATGCATGCTAGGGATTTTCTAACAATCTTTGGTCACTGTTAAAGATATGTTTAAAGACTTCTGAATGTACCTTATCAGAACTATGTAATGACTATGCAATGAGAAATACATCTTTGAGGCCCTGCCACCAGACAGGCTGACCAAGAGGAGTAAGTTTTCCTTTAACACCTGTTCAACAAGATAGGTGACAAGTAAGAGTAGTTGAACATCTGAACAGAACACAGCATTCAGTTTTGTGTAACAGAGCAGCTTAATAGGAGGAGCAATAAATCAACTGACTAGGTTCCTCCACACCTATGATGGTGCTGAAAAAAAGATTTCATCTTGTTCATTTGTGAGTTTGGTTTTTGTTTGTTTTGTTTATCCAAGCAGCAGAAGTGACAGGAGATACACAGATTTTACTTCAAAGCAAAAAAGAACACTTCAGTCCCTTAGTGCTAGTGTATTCCTAGGCCTACTCCAGACTACAGGCACTTTGGCATAGAACAGAGGTAGTTGTGGCTTCCAGCAATCAAGTCTATTATTGGACTTCACCACATCCTGCAGACCTACTGAAATACTTGCGGACAGAGCTCCTTTCTCCAGCAGACTTTCCTAACTAGTCTGAGAGCTACTTGCACTACCGTGAATGACACTGAGTGCTGTCTTTATGTCCATTTAAGTGAAGGCAGTGTCCCCAGAATACTTTTTCCTTTACTGTTCTGTTAAGCCTGTATGACAAAATTGGCCAACTGTTTTAATATCTGAAATTCAGAAGTCATGGCAACAAAGCTTATTGCTACTGCTACATTAACTTTGGATATACATATATTCTCTCTTCTAACATTATTTCCTGGATAGACATTAGGCTTACTTCAGCTCTCCCAAGAAAGGTGACCCTTTTATCTTTCTGGGAAGAAAATAAAATTTTGAATCTAAAAGTAGGATTTCTTTGTGATACCTTAAAACTCTCTGAAGAGGACTGGTTTAGAAGATGAAGGTTTTAGCCTTACTGAGGTGGAAGGAAAAACAAGGTACCTAGCAGTCAATCACAGCTCAGCCAAAAAAAGCAGACGCTAAGGAGTGTCCAGCTACTAGAAAAGGGTAACAAGCCATCTCAGTTGCTGAATATTTTTTCCATTAGTCTTTCCAAGGAAAAACACAGTATTTTCCAGCCATTGAGATGATAATATAAACACTTGAGAATTCAGAATAGGTTCCCACAAAAGACAGTAACACAGTTGGTTCATTTGTATTTAAACAATTCAGCTTTCATCATTCCCTTATTTACAGTTCCTGAAACAAAAACCGCTTTTCATGAACAAATAGATACTGCCACAAGGAGCAGTCTTTTTTTTTTTTTTTTTTTTAAAGGGTTAGATCTGCTACTTAAATGGATAAAGTAAGGTCTAACACAGCTGGATTTCACTTGAAATACCAAATATTTTCTAGTGCAGTCTTTGCCTATCCTAGCAGCTGGAGTACGAAAAAACAGTGATGCCAAGTATCACCCAGTATTAAACGCCTGTGATTTATATCACTTGAATTTGTACAAATTTGGATCAACGACAGAATATATATGAATATTTCTAGTCACTCACCATCTTATTCTCAGCCCACTAAAGCCAGTAATCAGACTGTCTTTGTTGATTTTCAAAACACTGTCATAAAAGAGGTTCTCCTAATTTTTTTTCTTTCACTCAAACAAAAGAAAGAAAGTTAAAGGAAATTAAATGTAAAAATCAGCAATGTGACTAGAACTGTGCTGAGGACACATCTTATAAAATATCATTGGAATTTCAAGATTGCATTTTGTTCCAAATCAGAGTGAAAATGAAAGACTTCAAACTATTCCAGAATTATGAAAAAATACTGAGATAAAGGTTGGGCAAATCGCATGATTCATTTCAGCCATTATAACAATCACTGCAATATGAAATTCCAAGCCATTTGGGCAAGCTGCCACTGTTTCTATGGCTAGGATATTTTTGCCTTCCTTATCAAGATTAGCAAAGCATTTTAGGCATCTCTCAATTAAAATGAGGGACTTCTGTTTTTATTATTTTGTTTTGTTTTGTTTTGTTTTTGCGTGTGTGTGTGTGTATTTTAGTTTGCTCATATGTAAAATATATATCATGCTGGAATAAATTTTCTTCTGGTTAAAAATTCCAGACGTTTAATAAAATATCCTAATTATGAAAATCATTTAAAGAAAAATAGCTTACCACCAAATGTTTCTGTTGATTTCCTCATTATCTTTTACATATAACACTCTTCTAGCCACAAACTGTCAAAACAGTTGTGAGAACCTTTATTAGCCTCTTCATTCTGTTACTCATGACAACTTTGGTATTTCACGTCTCCCATGACAGCCTGCATACCTGCTTTGGTGCTATCCTCTCTCAGTATTTCAATTGCTCCTTGAAACCCAATTCAGCTGAAATAACCCTGAAAACTGCCAGCTGCTTACAACTTTGAGTAGAAATAGAAAAGAAGCCAAAGCAATTCAAATTCATACCTGTATTCTCTTTTGATTAATACATACCCTCACTAAGGCCACATGTCATCACTTTCTCACATTAACATAGTATTCTGAAACTCTCAACATTAGGGATCAAAACACTTCCTCAGAAATGTTTGAATTCAGCAAGCAAAAATAAATACCAGATACACTATGCTCCAACAATGACTTTAGTAGTGTCCAGGATTACTTGACATTCTCTTTTTATTTCAGACTGAACCAAGGGTTTTAATAAATAAATAAATAAATAAATAAAAAGCAGTGTCACACATATAAACTAATCTGTGGCAAAGATAGCAACACAATAATCAAATGATGAAAGTAACACGTGGAAATAGATCCAGTATTATTTCAAAACATATAGTGATTTGTGCTTGTGATTGCTGCATTTCATGGCAAATTTCTGCAGCTAAATACAACAGCATGTCATACTGAATTGCAAAGCGCACTGACAGACATAAGACTAGAAGGAAAGTTCTACCACCCAAGTGGTGGCCATTTCCCATAACAACACATCCCAGAGTTTCCTACTGCAATTATGAAGTGACTTTAGTAGTAATAAAATATTTTAAGGAATTGTAAAGAGTAAGTTCAGTATATTTATGTCATCCCAAACTTCACAGCCAAGAAGTGGGGGAAAGAAAGGAAAACAGGAGAAAGCTAGCAGGCTTGAAAACTGAAAACAGCACAAAGACATTATTAACGATATTTGCTATTCTGTTTCCACATTCTCTTGCATGCAGGGCTTCCAATATTTTAGTGATGAGTCAAAGAACAAACCATCAATTTTCTACTGTGTGTGTAAATGACGTGCACTCTATTACATGCGAGTATAAAGCTATGTTTGATGATAATTATATTTTCACTAGGTTAAAAGCAGATTAAAATAAAGCAAGTGTTTCAGGAAAGGACTGTAAAATACCTTTCTGTAACTCTACAGAGACTGTAAATGGTAGATTGCAGGACTCAACTGATTACTGAAGGCAGAAGACAGTTCAATGGTGTTTGCTGTTTGTGTTTTAAATCAGACCAGCCAAGGAAGCCTTCAGAAGACTCACAATGTGACACAACTTCATTTCTTAATACTACAGGACAGAATACTTCTAACTGAACAATGCCAACCCTACCTATAATTTAAAAACAAACAAACAAACAAACAAACAAAAAACAGATCTTGCAATTACAGTAATTGCTTTGTTTCAGGACTACAAGCTGTGGTCTCAAATTTCTGCAAGACAGTAAGTACAGCCCACTGGGGACAGCTTGAAAGGAAATCAATGCAGGCGCCTAAGTCTGAAGTTGTGGGGAAGGAAGCTTCAGATCTACAGTGTTTGGCTGAGACTATTTTATACCTTCTTCCCAATGACTAATTTTTTTTCCGTATGTTACCTTCACATCATGGTGTGTTCTTCATCCAAAACAGAACAGGTGGCACAACTTTTCAAACAAAGCAAAGCAAGAATGCTTTCTTTCATTTTTCAAAAAATAAATTGGCTTCTTCTTTATCTTACAAGCCAATACAAAGTATCAGTTCTGGTCTTAGTACTTCCACTTAAAGGTCTTCCAATTCTTCCAAGAAACTTTATATCCAAATTCAGTACTTTTTCATTTATTTACTCAATGCATAGTACACAAACCCCAACAACTTTTATTGCAACATTCAGTAAAGGTAAGAGAATGTTGAAATGTTCAGCTTAATGTCATAATAAGGACTAGGTCATCTTTTAAGGATGATCCAACATCCTGCTCTTTTCAATCCTCTTTCACAAGCTCTGAAAACTCTGCTACGTTTCTTCCCCCAACCTAGAACAGAAATTAAAACCTAACACATTTGTTTCACACATAGCAATAACAGACTGCCTGAGTCACATATTAACTTTTTGTGCCTCTTTCTGCAATTGTGCTTTTGTAGAAAGCACCTACTGCAAAGTAAAACGAACTGCTTGTAAGCAGTGTCAAAAATAAGAAGTGTTAACATAAATGACTATAAAATGAACAGTGACCTTTGATGCAGTGTTTACAAGGCAGACAATTTATTCTTTCATGACTGAAATAATGCCACAAACTACTTCAGCAACATTTTTGGCGGGAAAACTAGTCATACAATTTACAAATAAAAAATGCTTGTGTTTAAGAACACTGCCTGAAGAAGATACTCTCTTAAAAACAGAGTATTTGAGACAGCCTAAATGATTTTTTACACATTGAAACCGAACATTAAAATAAAACGAAACTTTCACTTAAGTATTAAAAAGATTTCATGGTTTTAATGCAAGGGAAAGGTGTGGCATGAAAAAAACACTTTTCAACAGAAAAAGTGTTAAAACACATTAAGAGAGGCTTTATTCAAGTTAAGGATAAGTAACAGGATGTGTATATTCTTCTCATGGCATGGCACCCTGTGAAAAAAATGACTTTCAACAAGTATTATTTTGCAAATTTGATTTGTAGCATTTATTTCTCGACAGTTGTTTTATATAAACTAGACACTTAATGAGAAGCAGGGACATGAAGGTGTTTTGTACTGCTAACCTACTACGGTGTGGCTAGCAGTACTATATGCAAATAAGAAAGTGAAAATATCAATGTATGAGATGACAAAGCAGATTTTTTTGTAATTTAAGGGAAAAATATTAACAAAGGATTCTAAACTAGTAATAGTTGTGTTAAAGTGTAATTCTTTACCAGCTTAACTAAATATGCGGGGAAAACCCTCTATGAGCATACTATTCAAGCATTTAATGTTCACAGATCACAGATAATCACAAAATTTCTAGGTTGGAAGAGACCTCAAGATCATCGAGTCCAACCTCTGACCTAACGCTAACAGTCCCCACTAAACCATATCATTAACCTCTACATCTAAACGTCTTTTAAAGACCTCCAGGGATGGTGACTCCACCACTTCCCTGGGCAGCCCGTTCCAATGTCTAACAATCCTTTCAGTAAAGAAGTTCTTCCTAACATCCAACCTAAAACTCCCCTGGTGCAACTTAAGCCCATTCCCCCTCGTCCTGTCACCAGGCACGTGGGAGAACAGAACAACACCCACCTCGCTACAGCCTCCTTTAAGGTATCTGTAAAGAGCAATAAGGTCACCCCTGAGCCTCCTTTTCTCCAGGCTGAACAAGCCCAGCTCCCTCAGCCGCTCCTCGTAGGACTTGTTCTCCAGGCCCCTCACCAGCTTCGTCACCCTTCTCTGCACCCGCTCAAGCACCTCAATGTCCTTCTTGTAGCGAGGGGCCCAAAACTGGACACAGTACTCGAGGTGCAGCCTCACCAGAGCTGAGTACAGGGGGACGATCACCTCCCTAGCCCTGCTGGCCAGAATGTTTCTTATGCAAGCCAGGATGCTGTTGGCCTTCTTGGCTACCTGAGCACACTGCTGGCTCATATTCAGCTGACTATCCACCATCACTCCCAGGTCCTTCTCTGCCAGGCAGCTCTCCAACCATTCCTCTCCCAGCCTGGAGCTCTGCTTGGGGTTATTGCATCCCAGGTGCAGGACCCGGCATTTGGCCTTGTTGAACTTCATGCAGTTGACCTCAGTCCATTGGTCCAGCCTATCCAGATCCTCCTGCAGAGCCTTCCTACCCTCCAGCAGATCGACACACGCACCTAACTTGGTGTCATCTGCAAACTTACTGAGGGTGCACTCAATGCTCTCATCCAGATCATCGATGAAGATATTAAAGAGGACCGGCCCCAGCACCGAGCTCTGGGGAACGCCAGTAGTGACTGGCCTCCAACTGGATTTGACTCCATTTACCACAACTCTTTGGACCCAGCTATCCAGCCAGTTTCTAACCCAACAAAGCGTGCGCCAGTCCAAGTCAAGAGCAGCCAGTTTCTTGAGGAGAATGCTGTGGGAGACGGTGTCAAAAGCCTTGCTGAAGTCAAGGTAGACCACATCCACAGCCTTTCCCTCATCCACCCAGCGCGTCACTTTGTCATAGAAGGAGATCAGGTTCGTCAAGCAGGATCTGCCTTTCATAAACCCATGCTGACTGGGCCTGATCACCTGCTTCCCCTGCAAGTGCTGCGTGATGACTCTCAAGAGGATCTGCTCCATGAGCTTCCCTGGTACTGAGGTCAAACTGACAGGCCTGTAGTTTCCCGGGTCTGCCCTCTGGCCCTTCTTGTAGATGGACGTCACGTTTACTAGCCGCCAGTCAACTGGGACCTCCCCCGATAGCCAGGACTGCTGATAAATGATGGATAGTGGCTTGGCCAGCTCCTCTGCCAGTTCTCTTAGTACCCTTGGGTGGATCCCATCCGGCCCCATCGCCTTGTGCACATCCAAGTGCCGTAGCAGGTCACCAACCAGTTCTTCGTGGATAGAAGAACTCGCATTTTAGAATAGTTCCTCGCATTTTAGAATAAAAAGGTTTTGCTTTGGAGTCTGTTCTTTGTAGCTCTTATACAAACATATCCTCCAGCATTTTGCTAGTAACAGTATTACATTTTTAACTGAGAAATGAATCTGAATGTTGATCCTGTAGTTGCTGTTCACCATTTTTGATAAATGCAACATCTTTTGCTAACTTTTCCCATTGACAAACATTACACTGCGCAATTCTGATAACAAAGTTTTTATAACTTTTCCATTATACTTTTGGGAAGTCCTAAATTGTCAATGGCAAACCACAAAAGGATTCAGAAAGTAAATTAAATTGTACTCTGCGTAATATTTAGCTCTTGGACCTTTCCAACAGTTCTGTTAATTGTACCAATTTTACAAACTTCTACAAACAATACATAAAAACAGAATAAAATCCTTACATCTTACAGTACACTCCCATGACAGCTGAGGAAATCAGCTATCAAATGACATGCTCCACTTGCTTCATAACCCATCTAAACTGCATACTACAAACTCTGTATGGCTGTTCCCCAAAGCACCCTTTGACAAACAGATAAATGGAACACTCAAACTGCAGGGTGAGAGCTATCTGTGTTTTCAGACCTGTTTTAACAAAAAACAAGCTACTGAAAAGATTAGAAACTATAGAATGCCACAGTCGTTAATACAGGAGCAGGGTATAGCAGCTTCAAAACCATGTTCTGTAATTCAAGAGACCTAGAAATGAACTAATAAGTTGTCAAATGTTTATCTGCAAAGAACTTTTTCAAGTGAGCGTCCTGATTTTATATGGCTCAAGCCAATGAGACCTGAGGTCTAGTTCCTCCTGCCATGATCAAAACAAGTACAAGAATCATTACAGAAGATGTAGAACATTAAGTGGAAGGAAGAGAAAGAATCGTCAATTGTTAGGTAAACAAAATACTAGTGAAGTCTGAAGGCTCCAACAAACTTGGCCTATTCCAGCTCATTTCAGCAGAGTTTCTAATTGCATTAGAAGAAGATACAGGGTACCGGGCTTCAGCACTGGCTTGTGCCTACCCAGTTTGTCTACTGTTACGGTGGTCCCCGAGTGGCTGCTGACTCATGACAATTAGCACTCCTCTAGACAACATTCAAGACTGGTTGGGTATACAGCACAGGCCTTGGACTCTTCCCAATGAGAAGTATGGGAACGGCAGTTCTGTGATTTGATTTTCATAGGGAAAGATTGAGGTGGACATGCCCTAAAAGCAGAATTCTTTCATGTGGATGTGAGCCATGCTGCATTTGGCAACTTGCCCTGAAGGTTAGAAATGGTCCCTAACACATTTTATTTACTGTATCTGCAAGGGACTAGCTCAGACCTCACATGACATTGACTGTATTTCTTTGCTGACAATCCTGACTTATGGAAAGTCAAATGATTATTCACTACATTTACCTGAAATTCTGAGAATATGCATTTTCCTTTAATGATTCAGCAAGCATAACCTTTGTACAGGATCAGAATCTCTTATTAAGATAAATTTAGCCACCTTCTTGAAATTAAGATCAACTTCACATTTAGTAAAGAACCCTGATGTTGTGATTTATACACCTAAAAAAGCCATATATTTAGTATGTATGATAATACAATAACTCAGGTATGCATGCTCTAGCACTAGATTTCATGTTGAAAGCTTGCTAATGCCTCAGGCTCTTCAACAAGATGATACATGAAGCTGTACATAAGTAGAGTACATACTAGTTTCTTAATTTACCTCTAAATTACAAATATCAGGTTTTTTTCAAGTGTTTGTGTCTAAATTTCTTGCAGTCTGGTAATAACAAATGCAGGTACCATGAAAGTAAAATTCCCAGCTTCTAGCTGAATTCATGCATCTGTGATGAACAGAATTCTATTTTTTTGCAAATGAATTTGTAATGGTGTTGTTCAAATTGTTTTAGCAAGTCTATAATAAATGCAACCTTCAAAACAGTCAATGTAAGTAAAAATATTTCATAAAACAAGGTATATGTATCCACAGGCAGAAAGCAAATTGTGTACAAGATTTTAAATATTTTCTTTAGTTTTATTTATATTCTTATTTCCTTTCCCCTCTTGCAACAAATCATGAACTTCATTACAGGTTTGTATCTATGAAATCAAGACCGCAGCTTCTATCTGAAATCTACAAAGACCTATTCAAGGTTCATTACTCTACATTAAATGTATATATAAATAAAACACACACAGCTATTACAGCTTCTTGAAATGAAATATACATATGCACAGGAACTCTTCATAACGAAGTCCATTAAAGAAAAAAAATCTCATGAATGGAGCGACAGGGTCCATTTCAATAGCTGAAATGTGTTTTAAAAAATAAAATAGTGCAAATACAGGTAAGAAATGATTCTTTTTTTATTCTTAAGGTCTACAAATCACTATTCTTTTTTTTTTTTTTTTTTGGGGGGGGGAAGGGGTTATTTTTTTGGCTGTTGCTTGTTTTTTATTTTCATTTTAAGAACAAAGAAAGCATCTACAGGATTTTATTAATAAACACTTTTCTTTGAAGTTGATTTTGAAAGGGACGAGTCGATACTTTTATAGAAAAGCCTGCAGGAGTAGCTTGACAGTAATGGTGGGTCAGAAGGTGAGAGCAGAAAAAGTACTGAATCAGAACACTGAAGAAGAACTGAATCAGCTGCCACCAGACCGGTCTGTCATGGGGGCATTAAAAATTACATATTTACTTTATAAATGAAGAAAGCATTTTTTAAGCTTTTCTCAGCAGCTACAAATTCTAAAAGCACTTTAAAGAAAGTCATGAAATAGTGAGGTGCTCACATGAAACTATGACTCAAAACCTGGAAATAAAAGAAGGGACTCCCAGCCACCAAATTCTCCAGTTGCATTGCAAGTTCCAGTTGAACTGGCAGTAGGCAATGTCCTTTTAAACTGCATCGGCTTCTCATGACTGGAGCTGTGGGGAGCTGGCATAACTGAGGGCACTAATTAGACCTCATGGGAAACATACCATTACATTAACTTCTTAAGTTCAAGGGAACATAAGCTAGACCTAAGTTCAAGGGAACTTATCAGTTCTATTACTAATTTTCACTGAATTATTTCCATATTTGTTGCAAGCAAAACACTACATTTCTGTTTATTATTTTTTGTTACTACAGTGTAGAACAATTGCCTGAAATAAATCTTGGAATATTCCTGAATCAAAATGCAAATTTCCTTGACCTAAAGGGTGAATGAACTTTAGAAAAGCTAGAAATTGTCCTTAAAAAAAAAATAAAAAAAATATAAAAAATTGGAGGTAAACATTGCAGTACCCTTACTATAACTCAACAGAAATGTCACCAACTTCAATATGAATTCAATGATCTACATAATTATGCTTTAGAACAGTAATTTCTAGACCAAAATCTGATCTTTTCTTACTTTGTCACAGAAAAAAAAAGTAAGCAACTCAAATATTTAGTTTGTGAATAATACAAAACCTTTGATTTTCTAAAGAAAACCTAATCCACATCTTAACTGCAATTTCAGTATTTTGAAATATCAGTCAGATTATAATAACGTAAACAGTAAATAGTAAAATAGTCTGAATATGCCACCTAAATAATTACTGGACTGAAATGAAAAATACTGGATATTTTTACTTCAGAGATAGTCAACAATCTAGCAGTTTTTGTTGCATTTAAAAAGCAGAAAAAATATATTCCTTAAGTTACACAAGCAGAATGAATTTCAACCTCAAAATACTGCAACAACATTGGTTATATCCATTCAGATTCCAAACAGAACATCTGCATTGATTGTTTTGTTCCTCAGAAAACTGTCCTCAGAGGACAATCATTTCCATGATTTGCACTGTATCTAAATTGCACAGTAAAATACATACAATGCTTGCAACTTGCGTAGTTTTTGGCATTTGCAGTTTACAAAGTACAGATGATTTGTAAAGTAAGATTTTTCAGCCTCTGTAAATTCATGTAATTTATGTACATATTTTTTTCTTATTTTCACATTTTTTTCAATGATTATTAGTTTTTGCTTTTCACATCACTAAGACTGCCCCGTAGGTCATTTTGAGAGATGACCCAAAACAGTGTTTTTCCACCAGTGGAAAAAGAACTAACAAGGTACACAGAACTTACTCTGCATTTTCTTTTGAACTTAGTAAAGCATCTTTTTCCCAGATACAGATCAAAAGTTATGATTTTTACTTAAGAAATTAGTCTCATATTCAGAAATTTATTTCACGGTATGTACTGAGAAATACAATCTAAACGCCACTTGTAGGAAGATCAGTAATGAAGTACATATAATAATACAATTAGTTTCAAACAAAAATAATATGCATCACCTTCCATACTTTTCAAAGCACACACATGGTAATAGATTGCTGCAGCAACTGATGAGTCTGGGGTGCAGAGAATTCATGCATGTGTTTATGTATTATACACACACACACACTTGTATATACATACACATATAGATTACACAGATTACAGACAGATAATCAGAAATTGGCTAATTTCTATTGATTATCAATTTCCTTATTGCCTAAAATTATAGAAAATGCCTCGTTTCAACAATAGGAACAATACACAGTAAAACGGGAACACCATTTTGATAGGCTGTATCTGCAATTTTGGAAACAAACTTACAAGCATGTGAGTGAGTAGTCAACTTATACACAAAAGTAGAGCTCTCTTCTGTACTTCTTCAGATTACTAATTTTTTTCATCTAACAAGGCATTTATGATAACCCACAAGAATGATTATGTAATAGTTACTATATTGAACTTTAAACTTGCTTTAATTTGCAAAAAATGATTTTTGGCTCAACCCATCCCTTACTCATGTATCAAAACTGCCAACATGCACATGCACATTTGTTTTCTCTCGATCCCCAATCGGTGGCAAAAAAAATGTGCTTTTCGGAATTTGAGACTGTGAACATGCATTTGAAATTTAGCAAGTCAGTCTTGGGGAAAAGGACAGTCTTGGCACTCCATGTTTGTATTACAACTTCTCTTTTCCAAGCAGATGCATTGCTGCTAGAGGTGGGTAAACAGATGTGCAATACTGTTGTCTGTTCGGTTGCTTCATCTCATTCAGTCCGTTATCAACAAACACTTAACCTTTTCCTATTCAGTAATAAACTTAGTTGCAAGAAGAAAATGCCATTCGAGTCATGGTTGTTTTCTTGGAGTAGAGAAGGGATGTGTGATGGAAGCAGTCTGTGCTGTGGCATTTTCCAATGAGAACATGTGGAGAGATGACTGCAGAAACCTTTCTCTAATCAACTGAAGCTTAAATCAAGCCCTTATCTTGGCTTTTTACAAATTCAGGTCATTCTGCATTTCACAAATAGCAGCGGATTAATTCAATACCTTGGTGCTCTGAATGTCAGTGCAGATCACTTGACAAAGTATTTTGGCATTGCTCCCACTCCTGTACTACCTACACACAGACAGTGATCCACTCAAGAAACTTAAATAAAAATCAATAGGTTTTCCAGTGCAACTAATAGATCTTTGGTCAGTATCCCTCAATGATTTTTCAAAATCCTTCCAGTAAACCACTTCTGCCATAACAATATGAACAGGTCTGACTGACTGCACATATGATGTGTGAACTTGGAGACATGAAATTCTAAATACGCAAATGTTAAATAATGAGTGTGTATGTATATATATATATATATATTTATCTTTGCCACTTCTTTACGAAAGCATTCAGGGTCTTTTTGATTAAAGATTTTTTTTTTCAAAACACGCAGTCAGTGCAAATTGCCAAAATAAAAATACCTAAAGACTGTGTAAAGGGAGTATTAAGGCTGTTCTGCAAAACTCAAACAGAAGATTCTTGCTATTTATAAAGTCATTGAGCAATGTGACAATTAAAATACTTTACCAAAATCTCCTTAAAGACTATGACAAGTTTTCCTCTGCTCACTAGTTCTACCACCACACAGAAAAAAGAAGGCATGAAAAGCTAGCTTTCTTCCAGTTCTTGGCTGTTGATAGCAAGGATATTAGATGATCTATAGCTAATAAAAGGATGCCAGAGTAATCACCACTGTTATTTTAATGTTATCAGAACCCTTTAATAATATCAGGGCTCTTCAGATAGCCCTGCATTTCAAACAGAAAGGTAACTGAATGGAATCCTGAAAACAAGACCAGAATAGATAGCACCTTTGCCTACATGGACATGTGTATCTTCCTTTCCACTCCCCCTCCCTCCTCCCTACATGCATGCAAATGAACAGCAGCACATGTTCACCTAGTGAAGATACTACTTAACACAACCTGTGACACTGTACTGTGGAAATCTCTCTCAAATATCTAGTTTAAAAAAGCAAAACATGAACACAGAGAATACTGAATGCTGACTAGGATGATGCTTAAAAACACTTTGTTGCAGCAATGTTTTACTTAATCTATAGCAATGGGCAAGGAAGGATTTTTGCTTTCACAATGTTTGCTTGTAACCCTGTCTCCTCAAAATTATATATTCATATTTATTATGATTTCCTAAGAAATCTCTTTATTAATTTATCGGATTTGACAAACATTTCTCAAGTTGCTATCTATTCACAGTTGTAGTATGCACTTCTTTTAACTTTGAAAGAACACCCTTCATAGGTTACCTGCATCTCAAATACTAGAACTACATATTTAACAGAGCAGCACTAGCTCAGCACCACCGGGGCAGCTCTCTGCACTCCCATCTTCTATCAATTATATCGCCACAGAGAATTTGCGGTGCTGCTAACCTGTTGAGGGGTGCAAGAGAGGAACAGCAAGTCTGTTGCCTGCAAGTAGTCATGGGTCGCTCTGTCTTTCCATTCCCACTGCCCCCAGCCCCACAGGGGTCAGGAAATACACTTTGACCAGAGTTTGTTTTTCTTTTCTTTCTTATATAAGTATGATCTTATGAGTTAATCACAGTCTCCCCTTCCTGCTGCAGAAATGATAAAAACAAAACAGAATTAAGTTTTTGGCTGCCCATGTGCTAAAGGAACAATATATCACAAAACCAATGTCACACCAGTCTATGGACTCATTTCAACAAATAGCAAAAACAAAACACTTTTCTGTTCTTTAATATTTCTCAAGTGTTAACTATGATCAACAGATTCAAATCTTAAATACTGCAATAGACACGTATAAAAGGATGTGGAGTGCATAAACTCTAGAAGTACCTAGAATGAAGAATTTTTATACTGTTTTTGAATTCCAAAGATTAGAAATACAATTTTACCAGAACACAACACATACAGCACATAGGCTGTTAGTGTAATTGTTCATCTGGTGGGAGGGAAAAGCAGCCTTTACTACTATTTTATCTTGTACCCTCTAATTTTATCTTATTGCTTCCACCTGCAAAGCACAATAAATATAGCAAGTCAAGTCACTAAGTCATTTAATGGACCCACGTCTTTTACGGCGAATTTGTGAGCTGTTTTCCAGGTCTGATACCAATATTTTTCCTTTTACAAATCTGAATGATGTAGGAACTATACAGAAAATTTTGTTCCAAAATAACAAGAAAAGTCAAGCTTCAGTATCCAGATATGTCACTCTCTTCAATAAGTGACGTATCCATATTTGAGAAAATAATTAGAAGCCTGGTAACAAATAAGTGAAAATGAAACTATCTGGGATGGTTTATGTTCGAAAGGCTGCACAATTCCAACAGACCCATTTCCTCTACACTGAAACATGATCATGACATGCTGAAAAAATAGGCTTAACATTCTCTTCGAGCACCAGCGTCACTAAAATGAATTCAAGGATTGCCATGCTGAACAGCAAGGAGCAGAACACTGTAGAACTACAATTCAGTACAAACAGCATCACCTAATGGCAGAAATTCAAAATTGCATGTTACACTCCATTTTCCTTTCTCTTCCCCCGAAAAATAGGGTAAAGAGGGGAAAAAAAATAAATGCTCGGTTTCTTCCTAAAGACTAGGTGCTCTGATTTGGCCTCATGTGTTCAAGTTTCAGCAAACAATTTTCTGGGCTGGAAAGAGAAGGTATATTGGTTGAAGACAAACAGGCAAAGAGAGCTGAAGGCTCACAGCTGCTTTTTTGAGAAGGAAAAAGCCAGACTGAAGTCTTCAACACATTACAGCTCTAGAGAATCTGATGAAAGGCTACCACAGGAGTCCTTTTGTACACATTTGGTACAGATGTACAAAGGCACAGAAGTCTCCATGTGCTCTTTACACTGAATGTTGCACAGAGAACCACTGAAACCAATAGTTACTGCAGCAAATTCATCACAAAATGTGATCTATCACATATGTCATGCTCCATTATTTCCCTACTGAAACTATTTCATTGGTGCTTCCAAAATATGAACTGAATTAACAGATTACAAGTCATGCTGATCAAATCTCAGCATCCAAGAAAACAGAAAAACCTCATTTTTTTGCTTGCACCTATGTTTGCAAACTTTAGGATTGTCATAAAAAATAGAAGCTGAGAAACTTCAGTATCTCCAAACAATACCCCAAACTATAGTAACTATCTAGGAAACAGATTAACAGATGACTGATTCATGTGGTTCACAGATAATTAAAACAGCAAACACATCCTCTTGTAAATGCAAAGGAAGAGAAAGTTGTATTTATCCAAAGGGAACATATTCAACACTCAAAGCATTATATCATCATCCCATTGTGAAGTCTGGTGAGCTTTAAAAAAAAAAAAAAAAGTTATATGTGTGATGGCAGTCACGAAAAGACAAGGGGAAATACAAAGTTCATGCTGGGGTTGGAACAATGGAAAACAACACAAAACTAATGAAATTCGATGTTATAGTAATGGAAAATATATGTCACTCATATCTGACACCAATAAAACT
The DNA here is from genome assembly GCF_009819795.1 of Aythya fuligula. Taxonomy (NCBI): domain Eukaryota; kingdom Metazoa; phylum Chordata; class Aves; order Anseriformes; family Anatidae; genus Aythya; species Aythya fuligula. The sequence goes on from NC_045559.1 coordinate 72,105,735, forward strand.
GGAAAGAATTTGGTTTAACAGTTCAAATCTAAGCTAGAGAAGAAGTACTCGAAAAGGTAAATAGTCTTCCACAGATGATGGTCTTGCCCCCAGCAATTAATAATATGTGCAAAAAGCAGGAAGCGCATAGTAACCCCTTTCCTGCGATACAGGGCACTGTAAGTCTTTTGAACCTACTTTTTGTATTATGTTAGCCACATTAGAAGGTGGTGATTTTATTAACAGTTTTCACAACACTGAGCACCCCAACCAAATTCCATTCTTCACCTAGGAAAGAAGAAACATTGCTGGCTGATATATTGCTCTTCACTTAGCTCTGAGTGGCATATGGAACCAAAAATAAAAAATAAAAATTGAAAACAACTAACTTTTTTCTTAATACTGCAAATACTTTGCAAGCTACTATAATTTTAACATTCCACGATGTCTTATTAAAGCATCTGAATCCAAGCTTGGAGAAGTAAAAAACAAGTTGTCATGACTTCCATACTCATTCTCTAGAAATTAGGACATATCACCTCTTATTTTCATTGTCGCAAAATACAAACCTGGAAAATGAAATGACCAGGTTGATTGAGACATCTGAGAAAAGTAAAAGACATTTTCTGATTTTAGTAAACTTTAGATCAGGGCATTTGCTAAAAAGATGCTGATGGTATTCTTGAAGAGAGAGTGTGGCTGTAAAGCCCAAGAGAACACTCATTTGTGTCATAATGAGGGTAATAGTAATACACTGTACAAACTGCCTGCAAAAACCAAGGACATCTTATTATAACCCACACATTATACAAGTATGTTGATTTATTCTGGTTTTACAGAGATAATTCCAGGCAACAATGACTGCCACACAGTGCACATTCCAGGTAAGTATTACATCAGGCTGTTCTATAAACGAAGTCTAAAAAGCCTGTAACAGAATGAAATGTTCCCCAGCAAACACTGAATTTAATTAATGTCTGCCACGTGCCTTATGAATATCATTCAGCCTACTAGACTGATAAATAAGTTGTAGGAACTTCTGAGAATTCTTCCTTATAAAGATCAATATCTTTTTAGTTTTTGGTCTGCATTAAAATGAGTCCACAAGCTACTTGTTTTGAAGAGGCACATTAAATATCAGTGTTACTTCAAGCACTTGGAATAAGTGCTTATTATAACTGCTTGAAAAAAGTATGGAAACAAGCGTTTGACTATGGCACACTGAGCTTTTTAAAGAGTCCTGTGCTGCACCACTATGGTAATAAGCTTCAACACTAAATAGGGTTCAAAAAAAGAACAGGCCAACAGGCCTAGAAGTTGGTACTGACTGTTTAGAAATATATGCACAGTCATCTTGTTTTAATTTTGAATCTCAGAAGACATCTAGCCATTTTACTCTTTTCTAGCACTCCTATCCATTAAAATTAATTGCTTTGATTTATACTTCTAGAACAATCCAACATCTTAATTTAAAACACTATGAACATCAAAAGAACGATCCTCCTTGCACAATGTTTCTTTTACTCCATAGCACCCCAGTTCTGTTCTTGCTTCTGGCAAATGTAAGTTGCATAAAACCATTATTCAACAGTCACATTCACATAGCCAGAAGAAAATCTATATTTCATTTGTATATATTTGATGTTTGGTCAGAGTCTCAGCCTATGATTCTTGAGAACATATATGGATTGATCTTTATGCCCCTTTACCTGTTAGATGATAATTAGAGTAATCCTCCACACGACGCAGGCCAATGATAATCAGTACTAGAAAGGAAATATGGTACCCTGCATATGCCAACCTTCACCTCATCATTGAGGATATCCAGACAATCAATATGTGAAGATGTGTGTACATAGTATACAATTTATATACTAACTGGAAAGTGTTTCAAATAAAAACTAAGAAAAAAAAACAAAAAACAAAAAACAACAAAAATAGATTATGAGCTATTACAGATATCTTTGATATGAAAATGTGACTGCACCTAGTGCACCTAAGGTATTTGCAAGAGGAAAGTTTCAATGCCCTATATGATCAAGGCTTCAAGTGTAATGGGTCAAAAAGTCACAAGGAGCAACTGGGTCAACTGGATCAATCACCAAACATTGGTGGAGGGGAGTGGGGAGTAGGGACAGCTCATGATTGAACATTAACTTGTTGCCTACATAGGGGCAACATAACAGAACATAGCATTGTATTAGTCTCTAACAACAAATGAATCACATTTGCATAAATAGAATTAGCACCTTATAAACTATACTGCATGAGGCATGCATCTCTGATCTCAGGGAATAAACACCAACTCTTTATTACTCATATTGTTCCACCACTTAGAGATCTCATTTGTTTTTTAATTATTTAAAAAACAGACAAACAAACAAACAAACAAACAAAAACAGTCTCCAGCACGTGGATGAAAATCTTTAGTGGATTTGGCACTTCACTAAGACTTTCTGACTGGGATATGAGCTGAAGACTAACATAAAATCCATATAGGAATAGGACTAGAAACAGTTACATTACATGTTGCAACAGATACTTTAAAGACCCTCAAACTTTCTACTGGTGGTATCTCAATACCATGTAGGCACATAGCTCATTTCCATAGCAAAACCTAGGCTTTTAAAGCACTTTTGTAAGAAAATCGATTTTAAGCTTTAATGATGACTTTTACTTTTTTCTATAGCTAGACAAAACTTAAAGGGCTTAAACGTGCAGCACCCTGAACGTTCTTTTAGTAAAGCCTCAAAACATACAGATAGCTAAAATACCAGAATGGTCCCATCCAAACATCTCAGTCAGTTAAACTCTGCGTATTTTTACAGTTAAGCATGCAAAAATTCACCACTTTACAGAGTTCAAACCCAAAAGACTCCTCTGTTTTTGCTCAACTTTAAACCAAGAAATGTTTCAATTTTAGGAATGTTTTACATTAGAAAAAAACAAACACATTGATTTCTTTCTTTAGAAATTTTGTATTGACAGTTTAATTCTATTCTCTCTGTCTCAACATTGCACGTAGATAAACGTGGGATGATCTTCATTGTAAGTAATTCTAAATACTCCCATGCCCTGCCGGGAAGAATAGAATTACTTAAAACAGTTAAGTTAAACCTGAACAACTGTAACAGATAAGCACATAAAATCTTCAAGACAAACATAGGTGAGAAAAAGCCATTTGTAAAAATAAAGCAAGCTATTAGTCTTCAGTTTTAAACCTTCTATTTTATAGTGACTACAGCAAGAAGACTAAGTTAAGATCCTGAATGGTGACAATTTGATCTATGAATACTGGCGTCTTTTTCTAATAGCATTCTGACTGGATTCACTGCACCCTCTGCCCCAGTGAAGGAGAGAAAGGAAAACTGAATTCCAAACAAGACAAATCTTGTTCATATTTTCAGGCGGAACAGTCTTCAAATTAAGGGACAAGCCTTATATAAAATAATTTGGCTTAAATGAATATTAAAAAAAGCCAAGTTATGTTAAACAGCATCCAAATCTTTTACTTGTTACTTTGGTTAAGATTAATGTAAACTGTAGAAGCTTTTTTTTTTTTTCGTTTTCTCACAAAAAAAAAAAAAAAAAAAAAAAAAACAACCACAACACCTTCCTTTCTCACCGTTGCACTGACAAAAAGAAGAAAAAAATATATTAACAGAACTATCGCAGTCACCTCAAATAATAAACAGGCATGTCAAAAAAATTTCCCTCATAAATTGTTCACCTCATTAGAACGATACAATTTAGGTAAGAAGGTGCTGGTCAGAGATACCAAAGACAACTCCACATTTTTTCCTACAGAAACAACAGAATAACATTACCAATAAAACACATTCTGAAATCAATATCCTATCAGCATGTCCATCAGCATCCCAATTAACCAAAATGTTCTTGGCATTAGGACATGGATTGCTTTCTTTCCTTTTAAAGTGATCAGTTTTGTTTGTGTCACATTAAGAAGAGACATCTCAAAAATATACCCATGCAGATTCACCAGTCTGCAGGGGACAGAGATCTCTCATTGGGTATCAAATTGGCCCAGGATATTAACTTTACTGTTAGACAAAGTAAGCAAGTAGTAATAAGCTATCATATCAGTAATAACAGTGAAAGACATCAAAGCCAGCACAACCAGATTACAGCTCCAAACTCAAGCTAACTGCTTTGTTCTTACTAAATTAGGCTTAACCTTCCATTTAGAAACACCAGGATTTTTCCCTTCACAATCTCTCTCAAAAGGTAACTGTACAGAATGGTCTCATTATGCTGCTGTTCTGCCAGCTGGCAGCTTTACCTTTGCAATGAACACAGCCTGTCTCACATTTAGTTTATTCCAGACAACTTTGCATCCCTCAGTGATGGTTTTCACTGGACAGAAACCCCAAGTGATTCAGATTCCCCTGATTGATCTCAGATGTAACAGTGAACTAGAGTTGAAGAGTGAATAAAGATGGCAATTACACTTTGTTAAGCCTTCTACTTTCTTTCAGTTTCCTATTTACTAACTCCAAGGTTATGTGATTGAAGTCTAGGCAATTCCTCTCTTTTTATAAAAGGAGGAGGAAGGAGGGAGGAGAGAAGAGGGAGAAGGAAGGAAACAAGGCGGAGTAATGTCTACATTATTCTGTTGATTATTCAAGTACTGATGACACTTACTACTAAATGAAATCAGTTATTTTAAACAAGTCACACTGCATAAACATCTAACAATATAAACAAAACTTTAGGGAAAGTTAATAAGGTTGTTCAGAGCAGTGTCACAATAGGGAACAAAATTAGTCATCTGAAAATCAATGCCTAAGACATACCCCCGAGTAAACAGCATAGATTATGTCCACATGGCAACACTGAGGTGTTCAGAAGGCAAAGCAAACAAGGTGAGATGATTTTGGTGCAATTTTCACTTTTCCTTTTGACAACTTCATTCATCAACCACCAGCCAAAACCGCACTCCTTGGTCAGCCTGGGAGTTCACCTCCTTCCTTCCTGTATATTTGATTAAATGCATCTTTGTGAAAGAAGCACAAATCACAAGCTACAGGACTGCCCCAGTAGTCCTGCTGACCAGAGCTGAGCCAATAAATGATGTTGTTTTGCGACTCTGTGAGAGCATAGTTAAGAAAGAGGAAAAAAACGCTGCTCTACACAGCAGCTGGGAGAGTGAGAGGAGTGAGGAACAGCCTTGCAGGCACCAAGGTCAGTGAATAAGAAGTGGGAGAGGTGCTCCAGGCGCCAGAGCAGAAGTCCCTTGTGGCCTGTGGTGAGGACCATGGTGGAGCAGGCTGTCCCCCTGCGGCCCATGGAGTACCACGGTGGAGCAGGGTTCCATGCTGTAGCCTGTGGAGGAGCCCCTAGTGGAGCAGGTGGATGTGGCCTGGAGGAGGCTGCAGCCATGGAGAGCCCCCACAGGAGCAGATTCCAGGCCTGAGGGGAGACAACTCAGGAGCAGGTGACCTGGCAGGAGCTGTTCCCTGTGGGGGATCCAGGTTGGAGCAGTTTGCTCCTGAGGGATGGATGCCATGGTACGGACACATATCTGGAGCATTTCTTGAAGAGCTGCTGCCTGTGGGCAGCCTGCACCTGATCAGTTCAGCAAGGACTGCATCCTGTGGGAGGGACCTCACAGCACAGGGGATGAGAGAGACCAAGAAGGAACGGCAGAGAAGAAGCACTATAGACTGACCATAACCCCCAGAGGGTGGATGGGGAGGAAGGTGCTTTTAGTTTCTTTCCTTTGTTTTTCACTTCTCTAGCTTGTTAGCAATAGGCAATAAATCTTACTGTCTCCCTATGCTGAGTCTGTTTTGCCCGTTACAATAATTACTGCATGATCTTCCTGTCCTTATCTCAACCCTTGAGCCATTTTCATCGTATTTTCTCCCCGTTTCTCTTTGAGGAGGGAGAGTGAGAGAGCGGTTGTGGTGGAGCTCGGCTGCCCACCCAAGTAAAAATCACCACACCCACATGTATGACAATAACTGGACAGCTTTTCCTCCTACAGCGAAGAACAGAAAGCACAGAACTGCACACCCAGTGGAGGATTTTTGCAAGTTCAACATCCAATTAGCTCAACAATTGGTATCTTGCACACAATCATTTTATTTGTTCTTCTCTCCTCTTCCTGGAAATACATCTGCAATTCAGGATTGTTCAGTAAAAGAAAAAAAGGAAATAATCCTACCTTATGAAGAGTTACCTCAAGTATTACTGGTTGCTTATTCTTAATTATGACAGCACTCAGTAAAAACCATGCAATGACAATCCTTTTTTCTGTAAGGTACGTTAGAGATGCCAGAATGTACTGCTGCCAGCATGTACCCAACTTGTATCCGTCCAAACTGAACATGTTATCAAACACTTTTATTACAAATATCAATCCATCCAGCCTAACAAAACATGGAAGTGGGCAGTAAGCTTGGCAAGACCAATTTTAATAACTGCATCTCTGTTTATAGCTTGAATTTCTGTCCACTCCCTTATATCTTCAGAACTTGTCACAATAGCGTAAGCAAAACTATGAGGAAGAAAGTTGTACAGAATGCATTCCTAATTCTAACAGAGTAGAAGCTAAAGAATGCATTATAAAAACAAAGAACTTTTTAAAACAAAATGAACAAGTAATAAAGCACTGGTAAGGTATTTTGCTGTTCCAAAGTATTACAAGACTTTTCACCACTGCCAGAACAGTACACTAAGACCCTGCAACTATTGTTCTTACAACAGGTGGAGACAACAGATGGAGACAGAGAAGAAGCATTTGCAGAGTAATTATCCTCCCACTACTGGCACTCTCTGTTATAAAGCAACAGAACTGTAACTAGTTCTCCATGCAGTACGACTTCACTGTCATGCTTCAGGACACAGACTGCATGAGGTGTAGGCTGGCTCAAGACCCACTTCCCGGACAACATGCAGGTTATCACTTGGCTCTTAAAGATGCCCCAGAAACAGTAATGCAACTCTGTCCACTCAGACGGCTTAGTCCAATCCACCTTTTGAGCCCAGAGTCATCGGGAGCTACTTATTTTTTCAGAACAAGTCAGGCAGGCCAATGTCATGCACTAAGGTTACACTGTTTAAAATGCATATAGCTCCTACTATATTAGTGCTTTTATTATTAGGCGTGATTACTGCATGTATTAATGCTTTATTATTGTTACTAGGAAAAGAGGTCTACGGGGACTGAAAGTTACAGAGAAATATTAGAGAAAACAAGCGTGAAAGCCTCAGCTCATTAAAGAGAGTTAGGATATTAACAGGTTTTCATAAGCCACATGTCATCGTCTCATGCCAGGCAAACAGCAAAACTGACTGAAGGGGAAGTCACTTCCCATCTTGTGCCACAGTAAGTCACGCAAAAGCAACAGCCAATGGTACAGCCCGAGGTCTCAGCCACATTGATAAGATACTTGGTTTGTTATATAAAACACAACCTACCTTGCATTTTATCTTATTTTTGCTCTCTAGTTGCAGTACTGTATATAAAAATAAGACCTACACTGTGAGATACTATTCTGAAGAGGGAGTCTGAAGAGAGACTTAGGAACTTGGTAACCAACTTATTTCCATTCAGTTCTAGGTATGACAAATGCATCACTTTGAAAAATTCATTCATGTCTCAAAACTGCAGTTTTCTTATTTCTTCAATGAGATGGGGGCTATTTGCCTCATCTTCACAAGCATGTGTTTATGTATGGACACTGCCTTAAAAATTACAAGTGCATTTATTACAAGAAATTTAAAATGCATGAGATATACTGAAGGTATACACGTGTTATCATACTGTTGGCATTTCTAAAGTTTCAACAGCACTCAAATAGCATTCCATGATATCACTCAGAAGAATCTAAGTAATTTTCATGACAGCATAAAGCAATAATATTTGCAAGCAGTTTAAGGCAAGTTAATATCCAGCTTCCACTGAAATCACTGTCTGCATGCCTAATTGGTCCAGGGGCCTTTGAAAATGCCAGCAAAAATGAACATAAGTAGTAGAATCAACACTTTCAAAATGAAACCAAGCTCCACCTCCCACCCCCAATATCATAAGGTATTCCACAAAAACACATTTAATTTACTTAAATACCTATTACATCATAAGGGGTCAGAGAGAGAGCTAAAGAAGAGCATATAACAGGATTAATAATTTTTCAGAAGTATTCAAATTCTTCATTCTATATGGAAACACGAATGGGAAAAGGGATCATCATTACCACATTTCTCATCCATATGCCTGTATTATTACCATATGTGGAACATGGAACAGGCTAGCATTTATCAGATTTTCCATCTTTCCATCCTCTAGGAAAAAATAAAAAGACTAAACTGGAGCTGTCTGTCATACACTATGAAAATGCCCTATTGCTGATTATAAATATCTACCTTGGTAGACACTGCAGCAGTTGAAAACAGATTTGATCGCATCAGTACAAAAGAAAGTATCATCTTTGTAAATGAAGAAATCACAAAGAATATATTTATGAAACAAGCTTCTAGCAGATTGATTTTTCAGTACTCACTATCTTGATAACTCCTTGGTAACACAGAATTAGACTCAGAATCTCAGCATATGCAATTTCCTGCACAGTAACTAGTATTAATTATTGTATTTTTAGTACTTGCTGACATAAGCCTCATTTAAGCACCATAAGAGGGAAGTAAAGGTACTCCAGTATCTTCTCTACTCATTCTTTGATACACTCTTGTATGCTTTTCATTTTTTAACCTAAAAACTGCTTCTTTGAGAGCAGGTGAAAATTTTGATTCAAATTAATAAAATAATAAAATAACTGTCTACATATTTCCCTGTACACTGCAACCTGTTTGATTTTCTTAATTTCAGCAGGAAATGCAGTAATTAAAAATGTTGTCTTATGGTTCATCTGAGCACTTAAGTTAGTCTACCAAATCTTGGAGGAAAGTTTCATAGTTAAATACATTCTGCTGTTCCCCTTTTTTTCCTCACTGGAAAGCAAAACTGATTTTCCATAAAGAAATTCCAAAGATAAAGGGATCAAAGTGATTTGAAGGAAGCAGACCTACATTTTTTAAAGGGCATGAAAAATTAAAGGGAAATAAAAAAATCAACAGGGACTAATTTAAAGATTAAAATTAAGTTTGTGCAATAATTGCCACCTATTTTCCTTCAAAGTGATGCTGAAGTTTAGTCTCAGACATTTTAAACAACATGCAAATATGAAAACAATTAAGAAATCAGGCACTGACTTGCAGTCTACAGGACTGATGCAAAGTGTAGACAGGCACACATTATACCACTATTAAAAAGTTAACATACCCATTACAGTACTTCAAGTACACTCCAAAAAAATCACCTCTTTTACAAACCCAGTTTTAACCTCTATTCATAGAACAACAATATATTTTAATCAGTAATTAAAGTCATGGGTTAATGTAGGCATCTGTTCACATGTGAGGGTTTTGTGAGAAAAAAGCATAAACTTACCTTGTCTTGGTTTTCCTTACTTTTGTAACACAAATTTCCAATCAAACGAATGAGATGAGATTTAAAACCCACAGCTGGATGTGAAATTTCTTCTTGCCCTGTCATTGCATGCGTAGCAGTGAAAATATTTACAGCCTGTTTCCCAGCAAGATGAGTTAATCTCAGGGTATCTACAGAAAACAAGAACATCTTACTTCATTACCAAATGAAAATTAGTATTACTTTGCAAAGAACTTTACTACCATTTCTTAATTGTTTCTTTCAAGGAAGTCAACATAATTTCATATATTTATTAATATATCAAAAGGACTTCACAAGTTTCCTTAATTTCTATTTCTTAATTTCTGTCAGTATATACCATACAAGGCCATCCCCAAGGTCAGAAGGTATTCTGTAATCCTTTTCACACACTTACATACGTTACACATCTTTATGTCAACCATCTTTATTTGCACAGTCACAACTTGTGGGCTGTTGATAATTGTGGCATCATAAATGCAATCTGCTTCTTAGTTTCAAAAAGACATTTTCTAGAAAAACCTGTTTTAGTTCAAACACACTCACATCAACAAAAATTACAGAATTATGTTTTTCTTTCTTCTCCAGCCTGTTCCAGTTCTGTAGGATAAGAAAGGATTTGCATCTAGCATCTTGATGCATCATGATAAAACACTGACCGTCATAATTGTTTCAACTGTGAAATAGTGATTTATATGTATGTAGAGCAACTAGGATTTTATTTTTTTTCCTGAGATAGTCGGAGGAGAAACCAGGAAGAAGGGAAACTCATATAGTACATTTCATAATCTGTGAAAATAACATTCTACAAAGACCAGACCATGAAGAAAAACTGAAATCATATGAACATCTGAGAATTCATACATCTGAGAAGTGAATTCACTAAAGGGTGTACCAATATTTAAAAATTAAGAAGTACTTTTCCTTTAAAGCAACCTGCAATACTGACAGGTGGCCCAATGTGCCACTGTCCCTCAGGCAACTGAACGACAAATTGATGCTTCAGGCAACTTCATTGGAACAATAAAAATGTAGCAAAAACAGGTTATATCACTGATCAATTTAGTAATTAAACCCTATGTTCTTTCTTCTCCAAATGTGACAACATCCATAGCAGAACGTACACTAGATTTCCTGGACTTAAATTAGAAGAAACTTTCTAAGTCCTCATAGGATTATTTTTTTTCTTCTAGGTCAGCCATTTGTGAATGAATCTCTGTGCTGATCTGGAGTTAACTAAGTCTTTGGTATTTTTAAATATAAAGCTGTAATAGGGCCTAGTGGCCTCCCATATGAGAGTTGTCACTTATATTTGTTCTAATTTTTGAACTAGGAAAACCAAAATCTCCTGACCCTTGGAAAGAAGGAAACAATCAAAGAGTAGTAGCCCCTAAATAATGTCATTGGAAAGTAGCTGATAACTCAATCTTCTTTCATGGAAATTTGCTTGCTTTTTTTAAATTTAGAAAAATCAGCATTATTCTGCATACTTCTCATCACGCTCACTTTGCATGCTTTTTTTCCTTATGATCTTGCTATTTTCCCACACACGAAGAAGGAATTCTGTGGTATTCCCAAACCTTCTGACCTTCCCTTAAGGGGGAGGAGCAGAAGAAAATATTTAAGAATGAACACAACAAATCCAAAAAAACTCATCAAGTTTTATTATAGTCCAGATAAAATGCAATGAGGAACACATCTACAGTGCAGGAAAAAGTGGAAGAACAGCTAGACTGGCCTAAACTGGTTGCTAAACTTACTGATCCACAACTCCTTGAAATTATTTTGCATAGAAAGACACATACAAGCATTCAGATGATACAATACACAATATTGCATTTCCTCAAAACACACACACATAAAATATACCTTACTTCAGTCATCTTAATGTAAGTGACAAAGCTATACACCTGTCATCAAATAGAGATGTGTTGCTGTTGTTTTTCTGGCCTTTTTTTTTTTTTTTTATATACAGTAAGGACACTCAGACTATCCCAAAATATTCATAATTAATATCTGTTTCAGCCATTTTTAAGGCAAAATATTTAGCATTTCTCTTTAATATCCATCAAATTTTTACTAGTTATTCAGAAAATGGTACCATACATCAACCTCAGAAAATGCTACAATTTAGAAAGGCACAAGTCAGTATACATAAATGTACTGACATATACATATGCACATCCCCTTTCCTCACAAAATGTGAGTATATAGGGTCTTTCTGGACCATCCTGGCTTCCTTTTATTTGTGTACAAACCTTAAGTTTGTTGTTTCTTGGCAAAAGAAAGCTTTTTTTAAACTAAACTTTCAAAGTCACAAAATTTGGCTAAGAACTTTCAAACTGTAGTTAATTTCAGGAATTTGGGAAACAGAACGGAACAGGCATGGAAAAGTCCTTTTTCTTCTTCTTGAGAAACTTCTTCCACATGCATTCAGTCAGTGGAAGAACATAAGAAGCAGTTGTCCTTTTGCACAACTCTTACTGTATAAATAGTGTATTGCTGAGAGTTGAATAAAGGCTCTGTTGGGTAATAGCCGTCAACAGAGCAAGTAGAGCAGCAAAAAAATTCCAAGAACAAATCAAATATTTGAAAATGTAGATTAATTCAATCTGCTATTTATTTATTTTATTAAAAGGTCAGATTCATAATTACCACCAGTTGTGAAAAACATGTTTTCATTTACTGAGCAACACGATTTGAAGCCAGGCAACAGCTAATTAACTCTGCAGCTTTCACTTACCTATTGCTGTTTCAAGTAAACCAGGCAAAGCCTGTAGATGCTCTAGTTGGCCATTGTTTGATGTCATTTCACAAAGAACATCAAGCAGTCGAACTGTAACCAGGGCTTCCTATAGATGAAAACTACATTTCTGAAAATGTTTTATGAGGGATCACATAAGAACATAAAAATACGACAGTCTACTAGAGGACAGGAATTCTCAGCACCTCAGTTTCTTTGCAGGTCTTCTCAACTGTCAAGAATAGATTTGTCTAAAATAAGGGTGTCTTTCTACAATAATGTATTACATTGCAGTAATTCCTTTTTCTATTAAGTGCTAAGCAGGCTCTGAAAAATCACGGGGAAAACAAAATGGAGCAATATGGGATTTTTTACTTATTTATTTTTTAAACAAAAACACAGTATCTTCCAAAAGCAGAAAATTACTAGCTGAGAAAATTATTTCTGTATAAATGTTTTCTTTAAGTTTATTCAGTAGGACCATCCCACTTTAAAGACACAAACACTGCCTGCAAGACACTAATTTGTTATCCGCAGGAATTCTGTGAAGTTCTGTGGTCAAATGAACTTTGGCTGTGAGAATTTACATTATTCTTGGGTAAATAGGACTGGGATCATAGATGCAGCATTTTGGTTAGGTATGAGGAGACACAATTTTATTTGCGTATTATTTATTCAAGCAGAAAACTATTTTTTCTCACAGCTTGAGTTGATGCGTGCTTAGAATGACAAACCAGCACTTACAGAAACTACCTTAGGAGTGAACAGCATAAATTTTGAACACCGCATATTACTCAAAAACCACATCATGACTGCAAGATAATTCTATGGAAAGTATGGTATGTAAACTAGAAGTAGCCCTAAAAAGGTTCAGGCATAGGTCTCATTAACTATTCCTGGGTGTCTTTTTTTCTTCATATCCAGGATAAAAATACATTTACATATCAGTAGCATAATACTTTGAATCCAAATAAACAATATAGTATAATTTATATAATTGGCACCATTGTTTAGTGATTAAGGACGAAGATTGTATTCATTCTTTGCCCCTTCCAACAGTCTTTGGACGACAGCAAATGGCTGTATAGTCCAGATGCTAAAACCGTATTTCTACTTTCTTCCTCACACACGTGTACAATCCATCTTGCCCTAAGTTATTCAATAAATTGCTTTTAACAGCAGCAAAACAGTCTTTGAATAAATTGGTCACTGTACTAGCATAAACACTGAATACCCCAAATGTATTTCAGAGAAAGTAAGCCGATATTTGCATTTTTCATCTCATTTTGCATTGTAACAAGACAGCAGCTTAACCAAAAAACTCGTTCAGCTCATATGCTTAATACCTGCCTTTGAGCAACAAAAAGTTATCACAGAACCACAAGTTGGTTTAGGTTGGAAGGAACCTCTAAAGGTCATCTGGTCCAACCCCCCCCTAACTCAAGCAAGGCCACCTAACACAGGTTGCCCAGGACCACGTCCAGATGGCTTTTCAGCATCTCCAAAGAGGGAAACTCCACAATCCCTCTGGGCAGAGCTGCGCTTCAGAGCTATAATGCAAACTAATATCAATAGGCAACTATAAATCAACAGCCCTTACTGCCTATGTGTGCCCCACTGCTCATTTACATAAAACAAGCTCTGTAGCAGCTGACATTATGACTAAGGTGTGGCTTTTCCTTTTCTCCCCACCCCACAAATCTCTGTGGTTATTTTTCCCTCAGGTTTCTTTTTCCTCTATTCCTGCAGAAAAGAAAGTCAACAAAGTAGGATGCTTTCTTATCAAGCTTAGCAACAAGATACTATTGAAAAAAAAAAACAAAGTATTTTGAAGTCTGACAGACATCTTCATTTGGATATAATCTGAAGAGTAAGGAAACGATTGGCAAGTTTTTAAATAAACATATTTTGAGAGAGACCCAGAAAAGGGTTTCTTAAAAAGAGATGAAATAACTCAAAATCAAGGGAAGGGTTTTATTTTACAAGTATAGTTTAAAGTTAGTGAAACCAAACTGATGTTGAAGTCAGGCTTATAATGGAAAAGCTATTTTAAACATTGATTTAAGCACTGCAGAAGCATATGATTAGCTTTTCATTGGTTTAAGATGGAAGCTACAAGACCTGAGGCTCCTTAGGGGAGAAAAAAAAAAGCAGAGTCTACATATAACAAATTAAACTGGACTGGACACCGAGATGACTTTTGGGGAGTCAGGCCAGGTCAAGGGCTACTCCCATAAGACAGTTTTCAAATGTGTTCTCCTAGTTTTGGAGGACAAGACAGCTTACTAGTACAGACATTGCCTGACTAAAGCACTTGGCTTTAGGGACAAAGTGAAATCCAGGCAGAGTTTAGTTTAACATCACAGATGTTGCCTAAAGCATTTTTAATGACAAACCCTACATGTACAATTTTTTTCTTTTTAAGTTAACTCTTAGGCAAAATCTACAATATTTACCTAGTCAAAGAGAAATCGGTGCAATTTTTCATCACTTTTAGTATGAAAGTTTTAATAAATTTGTTTTTTTCTTTTCCCACAGCAAGCATGTGTCATAAATAAATATATATAAACGATATACAAATAACACACACTTCTTAAAAGTTATTCTTGACATTTATCTCCCTTTATTCAACTCTTTATGACTTACTTTGTGGTCATTAAACGACCCACATTACCCACCAAATAGTGGTACTCAACTTACATGTCATGTTTATATGAGAGAAGGATAAAAAGTCAGTGTCAAGCAGGGAAAGTTATACAGTAATATTGTCGATACTGCTGTCCTAGCACCTTCAAGTTGGACAGAGACCTCCTTCTACTAGCCACAAACAAAAGTTTTTTTCCAAGAACTGAAACCACAGAATTCTTGGAAAGCAACCACGTAGGATTAAAAAGGAAAAAAACAATAAAAAATAAAAAAAAAGATTGTCTCAGTATATTTCCTCTTACTTAGACTATGCAGTCAGTTAAGTTTCAGGGAGAGTGGGACAAGTGGAAGTTGTCCTCCTTAGACACATAAGGAAAGATTCCTGTGTTCTTTTTCTTTCACACCCAGCTATCATCTCCTCCTAAGGTGTTTTTTGGTATCTCTTCATAACACTTCTCAACATACATGTAAGAATCTTGCACCTACTTAAACTAGGAAAAAATCAGGAAGCACAGCACTAACATGATTATGTAAAAGCGTAGAAAGATAAATATGTTTCACTTTTATCATAAATTACAGTTATGACAGCTGTTGATAAGAGTTTCTGCAAATTAAACTATTCCAGATTAATTTCCTTTAATGATAAAATGCTTCCAACTGCATGCATGGTAGCAATGTCAGCATGCCAGTGTTCATCTGTCAAGACAAAAGCTAGTTGTAACTTCTTTTTTAAATGTATTTTTTGAATTACTAAGAAAATACATTAATTATACTTCTGAAACAAAGCATAATTAATTGGCAAGGATTGGTGTTTAACTAAGCATATGCTTGACTGAAATGTATTTGGTTTCTCAGGCTTTGAGTTTTCTGGCTAGTTGTCTTAAAAAAAACAACTTGTTCTCAGTTGAGCTAAAAAGATTTAAAACTGTGTGAAAGGTATCAAGAACTGAGACCAATATTACTGGCACCGCCTGCTCAGAATACAATGACTTAGCACAACATAAATAAGGTCACTGCAAGTTACAATGTCAGTTGTTTTCTGTGCTCCCAAATACACTGCTAGGTCTTCAAGCAGCTTGTTGAAAGTACAGGGCATAACAGGACACCAGATTATTTGAAAAGATTTTTCTATCCTTAGATAACCTAAACCTCCTTACTGTACTATATGGTGTGGCAAGTATCTAGCAACTCTTGGATACTTCAAAAAGAAATAAAACAAGGCCATCCAGAATGCAGCTCTGCATCAGACGCTCCCAAAATGCAGCCCACAAGCCATTTGTGACCTATAAAAGTCTTCTTATTTAGCTTACACAGGGAATTCACTGTGGCTATCCTCAGCAGATATAGATATCCTAACCAGTTCCTTAAGTCTGAAGCAATACTAGATTTCTTCCAACTGGACTGGAGGTGGGGCAAGTGTCTGCGTGCTCAGAAGACAGGAGCTGTCTGCCACTAAGCACCCTGCAAGCTCTGCAACTTGATGCTGTGGACCCAAGCTGGCCCCAGGAGCATCACCTTATTAGAAGCATGCAAGGCCCACCAAAGAGCTCCAGATCATTGGGAAACAGGAGTCCATAACTAAAGCCCTCACTTCCATGAAGGATCACCACACATTTCAGACAGCTTCCCTGTATTGAGCCAATCACACAAACAGCTTTCCATGATCAGAACTTGATGTTCTTGATGTTCTGGGTCCTGAAATGACTTGGAAATCACCTGCTGAAAAAGCAGCCAAATGCATTGTCAAAAATAGTATTTGGGAAATTACTGATGAATTAAATATTAAATGACCACCAGTTATTTAACAAAAACAAACAAAAAAGCCCTACTATTTACTCATTTGAGTACCTGCTAAACAGAATTTACCTAACTTTTACCCCAGTTTTAAGGAAGAAAAAAAAAAGATGCTGCTTTCCACCTATGAAATAAATGTTTTAAGTTCTGATACATCTTTGAATAAAATATGACAGACTATATAGAGAGAGTATTATATATAAAAATAATATAAAATATATAAATACTTATTCACATATAATACATAATACATATTTACATATATATTTACATATATATATGTAAATAAACATATATATATGAGAATATGTAATATATTTATATTACTTATAATATAAATATATTGAATATTTATGCATAAATATACATATTATTTATATATATACACAGATATATTTATTCATATATTTATATATGAATATATAATGATATATATATATATTTTATATATATATATATTATATATATATTATTTTATGTAATACAAATATAATTGACAGACTAGAACTATAGAAGTGATCCCTAGTAAATAAATAATGATACTAAAATATCCAAGCATGTGACAACTGGAACATTTGTAAAATTTTGAGACCTTTAACATTGTGGTAGATTTGCCTCTATCTCAAAGTATCAGATCCTTGAGCATCCTCAAAAGCAAAATTAGGTTGCTGTCTTACATATTCTCTTGTGAACCCTACCATTGCTTTTCTAATATAAAGAAAATGTGAATGTGGTTAAGAAGTAACCGTAATTTTAGGTACTACTGGCAATGAAGATTCACCCGCTTCAGATTCCAATTCTGTGTTTGTTTGCTTTAATTAGTCATACCTCATCTTCTGCATCTGCTGCAGATGTTAACTTGAGTACAGTTTCATATTTATCTCGGAAACAGCTTGCAAGGAAGTCAGCAATTCTCATGAACACATTCGTTTCTTCACTGGTAACTGAGTTCTTCTCACTCACTTTTGACATTATCAGCTCTAACAAAGTAACTCTAGAATCAGAAGACAACTTGTTAATCAAATTCACTAAGCTTTATAGAATTATCAGTGGAATAAGCAAACAGTTCTTTGAAATGATCTAAATAATCAGCATGTTACTCACACAGCTGGCTTTAAAAAATAAATGAACACTGACAATCATTTCCTATTCAAAGGAGTATTTCTACATACTATTAATTTAAATCATAATCTAATAAATACAGTCTAGCCAGACTAGGTTCTTTCCAAGTTAGTTATCCCTATTAATGCAATTCAATCTTTTCTTGTATACAATCTCACAACTGTTCAGCCATTCAGGTGATAACTAAACGCAAACATGAACAAACTAACTGCCACAACAGATATGACAACTGTTATTATCAGTAATAGCATGTCTCACCATGAATTTTGGTAACAGTTCAATATCTGAAAATAAAATTGTATGATATGATTATTATATTTCTATTTGGAAATGATCATGCCAGTATCATCTTCCTTTTCTTTAGGCACCACTTTGGAAGATCCTTATCAATCTCCTGCCTTTTTTTTTCTTCCCCCATATCCAAATTTAATCCACTTTGTCCTTAATCTGACCAAACTGGCAAAAACTTAGAACAATTATTATAAAATATTTGCAACCATCAATAAACACACCACTGCCTCTCAAAGTCTGCAAATAAACCACAGCCTTAATGTACAACTTAAATGTGGAAGTCCATTATCACAAATCAAAGTGAAGCTCTGCTAATATCATCTAAAAACAGTATCGTAAAATTCCATCAATTTTATTATCACTGAACAATTTTTGCAGCAAGTGCAAACAGTTTATACTGTCTTAAATGCCAGACACTTTGGACATTCCTTCTCTGAGACTGGGACTCCTCTAGGCTGAAGCACTTCACTAATAACAATGGTTCTGTAAGACAAGTTAGGCCCTGTCTCAAAATACTCCAGCTTTTCTGAATATGTACTCCAACTGTGTAGAGAGGGGATTAGGGAAGCCAAGGCACAGATGGAGCTGAACTTGGCAAGGGATGTGAAGAATAACAAGAAGGGGTTCTACGGATACATAGGCAGGAAGAGGCAGGCCAAGGAGAGCGTTCCCCTGCTGATAAACAAGATGGGAGAACTGGCTTCCTCAGACATGGAAAAAGCTGAGGTACTCAGTACATGCTTTGCCTCAGTCTTCACCTGTCATCAAGTTTCCTACGTCTGTCAGGACCCTGAACCTCGAGGAGAGGGTGAGAGGAGCAGATTCTGTCTCACTGTGACAGTGGAACAAGTCCAGGACCACCTAAGGAAATTGGATGTGTAGAAGTCACACAGAATCACAGAATTGAAGGCGTTGGAAGGGACCTTGAAAGATCATCAGGTCAGGTCCAACCCCCATGGGGACAGATGGTATACAGCCATCTCTCTCTGCACCCTGGGATGATGTAGTAACCAAGCTGCTCTCCATCATATTTGAAAATAACATGTCTGTCAGGTAAAGTCCCCGGTGACTGGAAAAAGGGAAACATTACTTCTATTTTTAAGAAAGGGAGAAAGGAAGACCCATGGGACTACAGACCGGTGAGCCTCACCTCTGTGCCTGGGACGATCACGGAGCAGATCCTCCTGGAAGACATGTTAAGGCATGCACGAGATAAAGAGTTGATCCAAGACAGCCAGCACGGCTTTGCCAAAGGCAGATCTTGCCTAACAAATCTGATGCCTAACCAATCACTTCTATAATGGAGTGACAGCATCAGTGGACAAAGGAAGGGCGATGGATATATCATCTGCCTGGAGTTGAACAAAGCTTTTGACATGGTCCCTCACCACATTCTTCTGTCTAATTTGGAAAGGTATAGATTTGAAGGATGGACTGTTAGGTGGATAAAGAATTGGTTGGCTGGTCGCAGCCAAAGGGTTGTGGTCAACGGTTCTATGTCTGGGTGGAGGCCGGTCACAAGTGGTGTCCCTTAGGGGTCGGTCTTGGGACCAGTGCTCTTCAACATCTTTAACAATGACATAGATGACAGAATCGAGTGCACCCTCAGCAAGTTTGCAGATGACACCAAGCTGAGCAGTGCAGTCAATACAACAGAGGGAAGGGATGCCATCCAGAGAGACCTGGACAGCCTGGAGAAGTAGGCCCATAAGAACCTGATGAGTTTCAACAAGGCCAAGTGCAAGGTGTTCCACTTGGGCTGGGGCAATCCCAGGTATTTATATAGACTGAGAGAAGAAGAATTCGAGAGCAGCCCTGCAGAAAAGGACTTGGGGGGCCTGATGGACAAGAAGCTGGACATAACCCAGCAGTGCGCACCTGCAGCCCAGAAGGCCAGCTATGTCCTGGGCTGCATAAAAAAGGGGTGGCCAGCAGGGAGAGGGAGGGGATTATCCCCCTCTACTCTGCTCTTGTGAGACCCCACCTGGAATACCGCATGCAAGCCTGGGGCCCCCAGCACAAGAAGGATATGAAGCTCTTGGAATGGGATGATAAGATGATTAGACAGCTGGAGGACCTCTCCTATGCAGTTGAGGAAACTGGGCTTGTTTATCTTGGAGAAGAGAAGGCTCCGGGGAAACCTCATTGTGACCTTCCAGTACCTGAAGGGAGCATATAAACAGGAGGGGGAACGCCTGTTTATATGTGCTGAAACCCAGAATTTACCTTCAGCTATTTTGGACTTGTAAATGTTACCAAGATCAAAAAAACACCCTAAGATGGACATAAGCAGTCCTGTAGCAAGAAGTGGTGCCAGTTATACTACTTGAGTACCCATTTCATTGCTAGCAATTTGATCAGTGGCTACATCATCCACTGAGGATACTTCACGTGGAAAAAACACAAAATCAAAACTAATGATGCCAATACTCATGCATCCTAAAAACACCTGAAAATTTTGTTCTGTATTTTTGCTATTAATTAAAGCAAGTACCCTTCTTAAGAGGGTTCTACACAGACTTGTGCATTTTGAAGATTTTCCTATGTAATTCAGACTATCAAGGTATTAACTTATGTTGAACACACTCAAGGCTAACTTGGATTAAAGTAGTGTAGGCTTTTTCTAAATACTTATGCCAAATACTTGCACACATGCAGGGGAATCTCAAATCTGGCGAAGAATTCAAGTATCATTACAATCTATTGGTTTAATACCATAGCCATGTTTCCACAATAATCACTTGCAGAAACAGCAGGCACTGTCACATCATCATACATTTTTCAGAGTGAGAATACTGTTAAAAGAGCTAATCACATTTTCACAGTATTTATTCTAGGACATGTGCAAACTCAGACATACAACACCAAATTGCTTGTATTTGTTTGGAAATAAATCAGAATAGCCCAGAAGTCAGGAATTTGTTGTTTAATTGGAAATTCAGATTCCAGATCCACTTCTACAAAATGAAGAGCTGCTTCATGGCACACACCATGGCTACAATATCACAAGTGTACTAGATTTCAATTACAGGAAATTCTTTGAATAGTGCGAATAGTGCAAATACTGCAGTTATGCAACTGCTTATATTTTGGTTATCTAAGGCAACTGCCAACTTAAAGAGTCACTACTAACGTATGTATTAGCGAACTCTCTCAGCGCAGTTCTTTCCAGTAAACATATTTAAATTAAACATATTTAATGTGCATGATATAAAACACTAACTGAGAATTACCACTTATTCATGAGTTCAAGCTGCCTTTCCCAGACACCTCAATACCGCATCTGTCCTTTCTTCATTTAATGTCTCAGTCAGCCTTATTGGACACTAACGTGGCACTCTTGCGGTGAAGGCTCCTTGCCTCATTTTGAAACAATGAATTCCCCATGCTTTAGTTTATACAGTCACTTTTTTCTTCAGTTAAGGACAGTCAGAATGTTTTTATCTGAATTGGATTTGTCTCCTCATATATCTCAAAAGAATACATTCTTAAACATGCTACATACTCTTAAATATGCTACAAAGTTACATAGAAAGATACCATTATAGGCTTTTCTTTTAGCTGAGATGTTAAAGCACTATTTCTGTAAAACTTCCATATATTTGACTGTAAATTAAGAAGCATCAAATTCACAACAAACTGAACTGCAGTTCTTTTTGTAAATGAGTTCTTTTTGAAACTGCAGTTTTCTTTTTGAAAAACGTAATGGAGTTTGTTTGATTTGCAGAACTCTTGGGACTGGCAATAAATTCAGTGAAAATGCTGCAAAAAGCCATCCCACATGTGAACATACATACGTCTACACAAATATACCTTCTGTCAATGTAGCTGATCACCATCTGCAGCACAGTGCATGCAATGAACCCAGCTGAGACCTTTCTAGAACTTAGGTCTACTGCTGTAAAAGCAAATAAACAACCTAATCCAGTCCTGGCTGTCGTCAATGGGATTACAAAACCAAACAAAATACCATTCTTAACACCCACATAAGAATTAAATCTAGCTCATTCACTTAAAACAGAATTTTCCATTAAATATTTGGTTAAGGAATCCCTACCTCCAGGCATGGTAAGCACACACCTCATATTAGTTCTCATTTGGCCAACCTGAATAAAGGGAGAAAGACAGTATGTCCCTCCTTTTCATTCCCATCCTTTACCTATACATTAATAATATTTTGTCTAGAGGTCTCAATCATACACTTTTTCTTTTGATTTCTGAACCATCATTTGTGATCACACTGTGGCTTTAATCACACCAAAACCACAGAAATAAACAAGATAGGGACAGTTTTGTTTACTGCTTTGTGTTTCATCTGCAAAAACTATGGGAAAAACTTGCAGTTTCCCTGGGCTAATGAGGAATGAAGTAGCCATTTTGAATACATAAACATATGATTACAAGATGTGATAATATTTTAATAATATTTTCAGTAATGGAAATATTAAAAGATTGAGTAATCATGGGCATCTGTACTTTTTTTAAAGGTTCTGCTAACCAGTATTAGTTATAATTCCAAGTTTAGTAAAAGCTTTCTTTCAATTTCTTGTAATTGCAACAAGGGCATGAACAGCTGAGGACACTTCATATACAGCTGTAAAACACTGCAGGGTGTGGTGCTCTTATGAAATCAAGGCACAGGCATGAAATCTTGTCTTTTTTTTTTTTTTTTTTTTTTTTTTAAAGTATTTCTTTACCAAGTAATGGCGCCGACCTGGATTCTGCAACCCTACATAAATCACTGCCAGTTGTGGCTAAGCTGTAATGTTAACCAACCAATTTAAAACCATTACTGACATAGAAACATGTATTTAGAGATATTGTGCCAACTATGAAACCACAAAGTTTTTCAGTCATGTGAACAGGATACTCTATATGGAATGCTAAATACTAAAAGCCACATTGGTTTTTGGGGTTACCTTTCTTGATTGCTCAGTTTGGCATAGAGGACTTTTACCAGCTCTGGACATTTCAGCAAACGGTCTGTAACAATCAGGAATCTAAGGAGGAAAAAAAAAAAAAAAAAAAGGCCATTTCCAAACAATTCAGCATACTTTTACTCAAATGCTTGAAGGAAAGCTAATTAAATTATTTTGCCAGTTATAGAAAAGGAACGCCACAATTCCAATAATAAATCACTAATCCAATTTTTACATACCTCAGCAAAAATCCAAAGTTCAAGCTTGAAAACTGTTACAACTATTAAGCTGTTACAACACTGTTTTAAGTCCACCAAGCATGAAAAGTGTCCAAATAAATTCTCTTTTAAAATAAAATAAAAATAAATCTAGCAAAGCATCAAAGCAAATAGAAACTGCGTTGTCAGATACAAGGCAGAAAAATACTGTTCTTAACTTACCAAAAATAGCCCCTTTTTTTAATAGGAACATAAGCCAATATCCAAATCCAACCCCTTGCTCTGTAAGGGGAGGAGGTATAGTCTACCCTTGTGTTAATGCCAGTATTTACACGGATCACTTTCCCAAGTATCATTCACAACAGCCAAGAGTAGATGACAGTCATTTAATTTAAACTCAGCCATGCACCATTACAAAAAAAATCCTCAAATTATATTCCTAGCAGTACTGAGAGTGTAATGTATACTGCAAAAGCACACATATACCCAACTATGAATTTTCGAATCACTGTGTATATCTATTACATACAAAATCATTAATGAACAAATCTTAGAACGTCCTCTGAGCTCGTGAAGCTACTGTTAAAGAATAGCCAAAGCATGATGAAAACCAAGCATTTTCAATACTCCCTCCATGTGCTCCCAACATTCCACTTTGCAAATAGCCTATTGAGTATAAGTAACATACTACATAGCTAAGAGGAAGATGACATAGAAACCTTATAGCTTTAACGAAGATTTTTTAGGACAAATATTCAATGATAACTGGGCAAATAGGAGAACAAGAAGTCCAAAGATAGCTATAATATTTCTAATGCTAACTGTGAACTTAGCTAGCATCTAGTTCAGTTATTGTAAACTAGACTTTTTTTTTTTTTTTTGGAGGATATTTTATGTTGTATACTGATATTTGTATACACGTTTAAAGAAAAAATAATACAGTCATAGGGAATCATCAACTTAAAATTGGCATTCTGAGCAGCATAGCATTGATCCAAGAGTCTCCTATCACAAATCTGAACATATACATGTAGACTTCCCCACAGACACCGGCACAAATATATCTACAGTTAAACCTTCAGGATGATAACTGATGGCATTTCTTAAGGATTAGAAAGGAAGCACAGGCTTCTATCTGGAGCCATAAAAGGAAACAGAAAAACACAATAACTTTAGCTGTGCATTACACAGTAGTATTTACCTTCATAATGTACAACTATCAGCTGACAATGAAGCATAGTAAAATTGCATTTAAGGAACAATATGAGCCCTGATTTTTCAATTTTATAGTTGCAAATGTAAGTTTATACCTTATTTTGTGATTAATATTACTTTGATAATTACTTTGATAATTTGATATTACTTTGTGATTGATATTACCTTGATATTACAAGGGGAATCTTGACTACTTGTTTTGTAGTTAAAAATAATCAATAATTATCACAAAAATCTATAATGCTACTAAGTGCACATTAATGATTACTACTGTGAAGTGATAGATCCGTATTTTAGTCATTATTTGGTCTAGACTCTTGCATTTATTCATCTGCATCTTTCACATGCTATGGACTACACCTTTACTGCCTGAGAAGCTTGCAGTATTTCAGAAACAAATTTCTGCTTATAAAGATGCATATACTTCCGTGTGTGCTTCGTATCCTTTTAATCTCAAGAAAATATGTAAAACCTCAAAAATTCCTCCTCCTGTATTTGATTTTCTCTTTTACCTTATCCACTTCCTACATTACTACATCATAAAGAATATAGCACTAACAAATTTTACAGGATCATCACCAAGAGAAATCAACAGAAAAATTAGTAGTGGACTAAAGCACTTAACTCTAGCTATCATGTCCAGAAATGCTAGTGGTAGTTAAGCAAGGATGCAAGAAATTAAAGTTGGTATCTTTAGTCCTCAGCTCTCCTGTTTTTCATTTGGGGTAAAGGAGAAGAAGAGGGAAAGTAAGACCATGCAGAAGTTTGAAATAAAAAAGGTATTTGGTTTTGGATCACTGACTGAATATGCCATTTCAGATGCACTTAAAAGGCTTTGGTAGTAGACTTAAATTCTCTTTGGGAGCCAACAGCAGACCGCTGGGATAACCAGGATAAACTGAGGACCATTGTAATTGAGTGAAGGAAATGGTGAAAATTAAAGTTGTTATGCAAGTGTAACACAGTAACAAATGAATAGTGTTAAATATGCCAATTTTCTTGACTTTTTAAAAATTGTTTGGCTAAAATCCTAAAAAAATCAAGTGCTTACATAGTAGATAAATAGAAGAGATGTTCAGTTCAAAGACTTAGCAATAGTACAAGGGCTGCATTGTACCAAACGGAACTTGAGCAGCAGCTAAAATGATATGGTATAACCTACATTTGCACTCAGTATATTCCAAATAGCCACTAAACTTGCTCCAAAGGCGAGTGTAAGCAATCAGCTTTATCATAAAATGTCATGCTCCATATTAAGTTGGTTTGATCCCATTAGCAAGTTTAGAGAACAGTGTCCTTGGTCTCAGAAAATGAGGGGAAAAGTATAAATGTTTTAGCAGAAAGAAGAAAGTTATTGCGATTCTGTTTGATCAGCAAACTTCTCTTCTGATCTCTAAAAAAAAAAAAAAAAGTGTATTTCACCATCCCACAACAAAGCCACACCATCCAAAATACTTAAGAACAACAAAGCATTTTTACTTGAACAAACAAGCATGACAAATCACCCAAATTTTAAAGAGAATAAAAGAAGAAAATTTAATCAGACAGCCTTTCAAAGCTGTATCACAAGCCTTTTCACATTTTTAAAAAACAAACAAATGCCACACTACAACAAAAAACAATGTGCCTCATACAGAACTGTTTGTAACCACAACACATTTGTGAAGCAGAATTATTTTTTGGCCTTGCACAAGAACATAAGCACTCTATCAAAACCATTTTAAAAAAGCTATTTAATAACAAATAGAGTACACATACTGTTAAAGATCTCTTGAAACAAGATAATTCACTCTACTCAAACACCAGCATTAAAGCACTTCTTGCTCAAAAAAAAGAGTAAGAAAAAAATATTTCCATATTTAGAGCTCAACACCAAGTATAATCACAATGTTCTTCTCCTGTGTTGAAGAGAGCACAACAGGAAATTCTCTTCCTTCTTCAAAAGTCATTACCCATAATGAATACATCCTCCTTGTAGGCCACAAAGGTCCGCTAAGTCAACTCTCACATCTAGAAAACTGAGTTCAGATGACCTGTACTTTTTCTCTGATTCAGAATACGCTCCTGTTCAACTTGATAGTTACATCTGAAAGGCACTGAAGAGATTTATTTTTACTTATGTGCAAAGTTGGAATATTCTTTTTTCTGAAGAGTTACCAAGAAGAAAATGGAAGATTGTTACCAAAAGAATTACTTCCCACTCCTCTGTCTCCATAAAATACACAAGAAGAAAGAGGTGACAAGACAAATAAACATGTGAGGCTGAGCTTTGAAGGACTGGGGAAATCTGTGCTAATACCCTGCTACTGCAAATAGAAAGAAGCTACTCAGATCTCTACAATTATAGAAACTTTTCCAATTGTCGGTACTATTTAAAACCACAGTTGAACTTGGAACCTGCAACATCACTCTAACTTTCCTGGAATTAAAAATAAGAACTACTTTCTGTAGAGTAGAAGGGGGCAGGGGACACCCTGGACTGTCAGAGAGAAGAGACAGAGCTGCCAGCTCAAAATGAAAAAGGTAACATATTCTGGTCTCTGTACCACATGCATATCAATTAAGCAACAAGCACTCTACTGAGGAGTTCCATCTTTGCCTTTAAATACATGCCCATGGGCAAGACTCCTTGCCACAGGAGCACTAGTTTCTGTCCACGCTGCTTTCCATAAGCCAGAACAAAATAACCAAAGGCAAAAAATGGGTAGGGGGAGCCCCGCATCATAATCTTTACAGTCATCATCGAGCTGTGGTTTCAAAAAGAGAAAGTAGATGTTCAGAAAATCTTACCTCCAATGCCAAACAGCTGACCACACTCTTAATATCATTTTTTCTGGAAGCCAAAAGGCATATTATGCTTCTTTATAAAATGAAGGATTTTTGTTCCTTGCTCTTCAGAAATCAAAAATACAACCTGTTTTTTCTTTTCATAGGAGCTACACTGCCCTGTGCACACACTTGGATAAACTGATGACACAAGCCATACACTCATCTCTAATGGAGCCACCGAACTATTTCTAAAATAAACAGCTTTTAGAATACACATTGGTCTTGGTTAGGATAAATTATAATGTAATTTTGTACTACTTTTTTCTTAATTATTTTACAAAACACATATGTTTGCATGTTCAATATTCTAAAATAGATTTCATGTGGCATTCTGTGCTGGCTTCTCTTCTAAATACAGTAGCTTCTAAACTGTGCAACACACTTTGCTGCAGTTGATTAATACCAACCCAAAAGGGAGTGGATGTGGATGTTTGGGGAAACACAGAGGAATGCCTTTTTAAAGATGGCACAATTTTCCAGAGTCTAAGGCACAGTTCTCTGCACTTTTAAAACAAAAAATTTTTTACAGAAAAAATAGCAGCACTTGGCAGGCCTTTCATCACACTGCATATATAACACCAGATACCACTTGTGCTTTCTTCTTCCCTTGGAACTGCACCAGAGAGAGTTATAGAGGGCTTTTCAGACTTTGGTAGTAATCACAAGGGAATAGATTGAGTAGGAAACATTTCAGTTACTTAAGTTGTGTTCCAGCTTTGTTTCCTAAGGGAAGGATCTGTCCAATTCCCAGACAACATCCTCAGGTAGGCAACAGCTGTTAAAAGAAAGCAGCACTGCAAAAAGAGTATTAGCTTATGGAGTAAGTATAGCTGCTTACATGTTCAAGATACGTTCAACTTAATGTGTCAACACTTTTAAGAGAAGAATACTATGCATGAAAATACTATTATGCAGGTATATTGGAAAGATAAAGACACACAAAATAAATTATTGTCTCACAGGGGCTTGAAAACCACACTCATTCATTTGACTGGAATATAGGGTGGAGAAAGTAAAGCCAAAAGATGCATAATGCAGAAAGACTGATGTTGTTTAATGGACAGATCTGTTGTTACTGAACAGATAAAAGGTAACTACCACTAAAAGAAAAAAGAATCACAAGAAGGTGTAAAAAAAAAAGAAAAAAAAAAAAGAAAAGAAGAAATTTAGAGGTTTAAAAGCTCTCCACTTGCAAGGTGGAATGCGAATCCCACAACCGTGACTATGAGCAGAGCAAGCTGGAAGCCAAAGAACATAACCAACCCCTCAAACAAGGAGCCTGCATTAAAGGACAATGTCTCAGGATTAAGGATAGGAACAATCACTCATACACCCAAGCTGTAGCAGCATGGAAGTTTTCCCACCAAAGTCAGCAATTATTTGCTCCTAAGCTAACAGCCTAAATAGTAAATGAGCATTAAAAAGGTCCACACATTTTCTAGAAAACAACTGCACAGCAAAGAACACTTGAACAGACAGGATCATTTAATTAGTGTATGCCATAAATCAAACCAAAGAAAGGATACTTACTAACTTGTTTCTGCAGAGCCAGTGTCTTTGCAAAGACATATACTTTGAAGTATATTCTTTAACATTATTTGCCTTGAAACAGTTGGGCACTCTTTACAAACCCAAATAGAGATCCAAACATTCAGGACAAGACAGATAAGTTTAAACAGCTTTCAGTCCTGAAAACTTCTAGTTTCTTCTTGCTCTAATATTTTAGCCAAAGGCTACAAAACAAAGTGGTATACATCCAGTCAGATTACGTTTTGAAGAACCTCAGTTAAAAATACATGATCTGCCTCCTCGGATCATTGCTGCTGGTCTAACTCCCAAGAGCAATCTCAGAAGAGTGCCTGGTATTCAAGATTACAGGATTGCTAGCCTGAAACAAGTTAAGGAGCTGTGTTGACTAGAAGCAGTTTAAAAATACATTGCCTAATATATGTTAATTAAATCTATTTTAATATTAGATGCTGAGTGGCACTTTAAAAATGGCAAAGGCAGCAATGATAAAAAAAAAACTTGGAGCTGTTCAGAGGATCAAGCTTCCAAAAGAGAAAGAGGAAGAGGTAGCAGTTCTTAAATCAAGAAATATTTAAGAAATGTGGGAATTACATTCTGCAACTTCACAGATTCCAGAGATAGAAGCATTTCTGAAGCTTACAAGTAACCACAAGCTTAATGAAATGGGCCTTCAGATCATCTAGTATGGATAAAGAGGTATGATCACTCAAAGGCTGAATACAAAATTTGACCAGGGCATTCCTTATAGAACCAACTTAGGTTTTAAATATAGCTGTTTCTTAGCTCAAAGCATGCTACAGAAAACAATAAAAAGTATGTATCACTCAAAGACACACATAGGTATGCATCACAGTCTGCATCTAAGTTCTGAGGCAATTTGTTATGCTGTCAACCTACAAACATCTTCTCAAAACACATCAAAAATCTCAATATGCCAATCATAAAACATCTTTTTTGTTTCAAGAAATGCTTAGAAAATGGGTGTCTTGCTTCCCCCCTACTGAATAGATTCATAAATTGCCAATCTAAGGCCTTCTCTCTCATAAGGCACCCCCTTAAGGAAGTACAGCCACCAAGATGCAACACTCCAGAAGTTTCTTCTTTACCAACAGGAACTCCTTGTTTTCTACTGAATAGCTCTTGATTCAAGAAGTAGACAAAAGTGACAGGGGAAAACAGAAAACTACGTCCTGCCTTCAGAGATGCTTCCTTTGCTCTTTAACTGGAAAAGTGTGTTATTGCAGACAGCACAGGAATTACAGAAGGTCTGCTACCAACAGCTGCTTCTAGAAAAGGAAGCTCAAAAATGCTTAGAATAATCTCAGATTTTCTCTGACAAAGCCTTTCCCTACAGAACTGTTTCAAGACTGGAGGGAGAACTACTTAACAGAAGTCAAAGGCATCAGACTTTGAAAGAGGCATCACACTTTGAAAGAGGTTCCTCCTGAAATCTCACCTAAGAACTTTTCCAGCTTGGACATGGAAAACTGGACTTGTAAACATAAATGCGGTATCACAAACAGAGAAGGAATTGCCAATTCACTGAAAAAAAAAAAAAAAGATTTTAAAGATGTGCTTCCCCTGTTATACATCAAGAGTAGAAAACCCAACGCTTATTACTGGAATGAAGTAGTAAGGACACCATGAGAGAAACTACACTTAGGCCAATAGTCGTAAATACAAGTGTTTGTCTTGGACACCCTCTTTGTCTTAATGATTCACAGCAGCAACTCAAAAAATAACGTGAGCATCACAAGTTTGGAATTCAATTAATGGAATTTGTGGAATTAATTGGAAACTAACTTTAGAGAAAAATTAATTCATAAGTTTCAGTACATGATAAAACAAACAGAAGAAAATCATGAATAATAGGTTTGCCTATAACCAAAACTCACACGGTATTCAAAGAAAGATTATCAATACTAAAAAGCAGCATTTGACAGCAAGAAAGCACAGCCAAGATGAATAAACACGCATACACTTTTTATGCAATGTAATATGAATCCGGATGCTCAAACTGAGACACAAGAAGACAGGAATTAAGTAATATTTTTAACTTTACAGGTAAGAATATCCTAAACATAGTCATATATGAATCTGGCAGTGAGAATAACCTCCTGGAAGAAGAACAGTTTGTATTTCAGCTCAGCCATAAAATGCCAAAATAGCCACTTCAAAATGGTTGCTGTGCACTCTGGTAGCCATGGCACAAGGGACCCAAACCTTTACAACAAAAGACTGGCTTTGTTGCAAATACCGCAGCTATGTAAATTCGTTTAAGCAATCCTAGCGGTATGTACTGCAGTGAGAACTGAAGTATAGCTCCAAAATTTTCAATGAATTGCTGACAAAATATTTTTTCTATGGTCCAGCCAGAGACCTTAGCTTAACCTTCATAAGAAAATGGACAGAAATCTCTTTATGCATTTTTACCTGACTGTATCTCACACATACTTTTCCATATCAGAAAGCAACCTATTAAATATTTGATACTGCACTGTTGAAATATACTTTGTTTTGTTTACATTTTACTTGTGCTGACTCTGAGAAGTGCCTGCATTACTGAAATAAAATGCTAAGAAACATATACTACAAAGTCATGACTTTCTTTCACATGGGAAAAAATGATAATTAGGTTTGAAACTATACCAGCCAACATTAAAGTACCGTGAAAGAAAAATGAACATATTATTTTCTTAATGCATGGTAGATATTCCTTTTTTTCTGCATATTTATTTTATGAGAAAAATCAATACTCTGAAAGGAATTCAAAGGCAAACATTTCATAACTGCGTTATGACAGAAATACCCTACTTATCTCTTCCCCTTCATCATGGTCTTGCATGAAAGTTTGCCCCTTTTTAATCTCGAGACTGAAGAAGAAAGACTTTCTCTGAAGAAAGACCATTTCCCACCCAGAGCAAACATGCAGTGCAGAGTTAAGACACTGACTTCGTAAGTTAATAGAATGCACTTCAGACCAGAAAGATCAGAGAAATGGATAGCTCAATTTATTTTGATGCTGCATTTATTTTGCAATTGCCTTCAAAATACAAATCTGACAGCATGACCTCTTCCAACCCTCCCTGGCTTTCATATCTTAGTCAAAATACATTTTACCATATCTTCAATACATAAAGAAAATGAAGGATAATCCAGATAATTATCTGAAAAGCAATCTATTTCACATGTGTTTATACTGACAAGCCAAAATTAAAGACTCGGTTTGTCACTTTTGAAATAGAAGTCTGGTCACCTGACTCTGAAACTTTAAGTTTGCTTTATGAAAACTATTTATGTCATAAGCAAATTGACCTGATTATAAAAAAAGCCCAGCCACAAACTAATTTTGAAGTAATTTTTTCAATACCAAAGCAAGCTATTAAATGACATTTGCTTTTCATTCAATCATCTTAACTCTGTTTAGAAGGCTTTCCAAATAACTAGTAAAGCCTCAACAACTATTCCTAATTAAATTTTGAATTTAAACATGACCTTCAAAAGAAAGATACAAAAATACAGTTTTGTTTTCACTATCCTTTTCCCCACCTCACTTGGAATGTCCCATAAAAATTAAACTGAGTTATTATGTGCATCCTTGCTGACAAACAGAGCATTTCTAAAATGCATAACTGACAATAATTATTACAAAAGTGACCATTAGAAAAAAAAAAAAATAAAAAGCTCAATAGAACATTGGAATAAAACCACTGATTATATACTCTTAAATTAAGAAAAATCAAGCGTAACAGATTTGCAAACAAGATGTCTTTTGTTTTGCAAACAAAATGATTACATGTTGCACTAGACAACAGATTTGTTAAAAAAAAAAAAAAAAAAAAAGAAAAACACACCTTTTCCATAGTACTCACAAACCATTAGTCATACATGTCTTTTGAATAGCCAGAGTCTGTAAGACTATATTCTGACTTAGCCTTCTTTCAAAAATCTCAACAAATCATCATATAGGTATAACTAACTTGCATTCTGGAACACTATTTCATTAACAAGACAATTCAAAAACACTGATTTTAGAATTTGTCTACATCGTCAACAAATCATAATCTTATTTTAACAGAAAGTCAGTAAAAGTATTCTGAAAGTTATCGCCAAATTAATAGCTTCTAAATAGATCTTCATTTACTACTTACAGAGTCACAAATGTAGATATTTTAATATGGAGACTGATGCTAGGAGAACCCTTATTTAAGAAGGAAAAAAAAAGTCTAAAGATACATACGACCATTCAGACTCCAACTGCTCTTTGTAGACTTTCAGGACATGAAGAGCCACAGTCAAGTTCTCAGGATCCAGTAGTTCTCTCACTTTCTCTGAATTAAGGCAGGTAAACAAGACCATACAACAATAGGCAACAATTTTCTCATCGCTGTAAGTTAGGCAGGTCCTTCAAGAGAAAGTGATGTTAAGACAGTAGGTTAAAACTCATGCTAGAAAAATGCACTAGGGACATTCAGCTTGTTGAGTTGTTCTTCTCTGATGTCTTTTAGTGAATCGTGAGCTTGCCATTGCTTAAGAGAAGTCAAGAATAAAGAAGTCAACTTAAGAAGTCAGCTGCAAAAAATAATACCATTCTGAAGGCCAAACTTCATAGGCAATTTACAAAACTAGTGCTAGATTTGAGCTACCTAAAGTTTTAAGAACTGAGTGAAACTGTAAAAATTGTAATTATCTGTTTCTATAACCGTAAGATCTTCCTACAGCCAGTGCTGACAAGTGGGCTCCAAAAACAGAATCAGAATGAGTACCATATTCAATGAATATGCCTTTGCTACTAGCCCATTATGAAAGATTTCGCCAAATACACTAATAATAATTGTCACGTGTCTGTATAAAATGGTTTATGTAATATCTCATGACACATACATCATCAGCCGCTGGAAAGATATTTTCATAAGGTTGGGTATCAGCAAAGGAATCAGAAGACACAAAGATTAAGTCACTTCTAATAAATTCCATTTCATCCACAAATAACTGACAGGTCTGCAAAGAAGCAATGAGAATAAACAAAAAGTTTTGTTCTTGGAAGTGACCGGCTGATAACTAATTGAAAACGACTATGAAATAAAGTTTATGATTGAAGCTCATCATTTTAAACATAATTTTCTTCCAGTTTGTGTTAAATGAAATCAATTTACTGTCAGTTCAGAACAAGCAGGTTTTTAAAGGACCTGACCCCTGTGGTTGACTAACAAAAAAAACATCTACAGGATATGGTCTCAACCACCCCATTTTCCCTAAGGTTATTTTTCAAAGCTTTATGGTGCTAGTAGAGACACAGAAACTACAGTATAAAAAAAAACAAACAACAAAAAAAACCAAACACATCCATGCTTACAAGAAGAGATCTGGGAAAGCACACTTCCAAATGCTATTCTGGGAATCTCCATTTCCTGCTGCAATGTTTCCAAGAAACTGGAGGCTACAACGAAAAACTGGAAAAAACAAACAAACAAACAAAAAAACACACATACACAGAAAAAAATATTAGTATTCTGAAATTGTAACCAGAACAAAACATTTTTTTTTCCAATTCAACTTCCATTAATACCAAAGATTGGCCACTAGTGATTACAAAAACTAATTGAATCTGCAAATGTTCAAGACAGATCAAAATCAATGAAAGCTTAGAGTTACAAATAGTGCAAACTGAAGCAGACCCATGCTGAACCAGTAGCTGCCACATGGTAGTGGCCATTTTGCCTCTTCCAGATCTGAGGTGGCTTTCTTCCTACTACTAAATTAACACAAATAGGCTGCTTGTCAACACTCAAACTCTGCAAATGCTGCTCTGCCTGCTACTAAGAAAGCTCCCCAGACACTCTCCACAAGCTGAGATTACTTGAAAATTTTGTTTCAGTAGGTAAAGCTAGAGGAGAACCCAGTCTATTCCCTTGCTGCCCACTTTAAGTTGTAGGTATCTATACGAATCCTTATATGACAATGTACTCAACACTTCCAGATTTCTACCCCAAAGAAATTAAAGCCAGTGCACCAAACAACTTTGTATTCCATTTTAACACTACTTAATATAACATATTTCCACTATTATTGCAAATGCATTTTGCAAATTGCAAAAATAAATTGCAATTTATTTCAGCTTTCTCTAAATACAGGCTTAAAATCCAGAAACAAGATACTTCATTATACATGTTCACATCCAAGAACGCCCCCCTCCTCCCAAGTCAAAAGATATAAATTAAGGTAAAACAAAAGCATGAACTCACAGACTCCACAAAATTAAACATTTTTGGCACTACTGACAACTTTCAATAGCCTGATCCTTCTTTAAGTTTGTCAAAGTAACTTAAAATTAAATACTGCAATGCAGTTCAGCAGATATTATAAACAGCAGCCTGTTACAGATGGAGGTGAGTAATATTAACACATTCTGAAACCATAAAATAAGGTATCTTTGAAAAGTGCTGCGCCAGCTAGCAGACAGATTTCCTACAGAGGTCCTGGCATATGTCCTCCTGGGAACAAAAAGAAAGCAAGTCTAAAGTGATGACACATGGGCTTAAAGAATAGTAAATTTTATTCTCCCATGTACCTTATTTACACACAAAATATGTATGTCATTTCCATAATGCATTTTGAATTATCTTCTCCTTTTCTTTTTGGTTCTTAGTATCTCTGTTCTCTTTACCTGCACATCTTCAGGTTTGTTTGTTTGTTTGTTAGTTTTGTGTGTGTTCTTTTTTCCCCTCTGCCCATCATTGTTCTTCCATTTCTCCCATGCATCTGGGAGACTGCTGACTCCATTTTTCTGAAGGACAGCAAGCTACTCTTCTAGCAAACATCTTATGGAAATATTTCTCTCCTAGAAAAAAAACTAACAAGGCAGTAAACCCTAGGAATAGGGTATATTTCTCTTGGTAAACTCTATTCTACTATGAGAAAGACCTCTCAAATAGGAATGACATTATTTGGTTACACTCTGATCTTTACCTTACATTTGCATGACCTCTTCCAGATATCGATTACGCTTCTCATTAGAGACTAAGCTGTCAAAAATACCTCAGACTAGAGAAAAAAATAAAGATCCTTTAAATATTGCCATTCTTACTGTAACAACTGTAATAAGAAAATATTTGCAATATCATAATAAATTAACTACAAATTCTCCATTAATCACACATTGAAGTCACTATTTGTGAAAGCAAGCGATCAGCACAGTCCTCCTTTGATCCTGATTTCCTGAACAAGTAAGAAGGATCCAGTAAAGATGATTCTGCCAATGCACCATGAAAAATGAAAGAGTTTAATATTTAAGCGCCTGTTTTTGACCAATAGTGGCTAACATTTTTCCTTCAATTAGAGGACACAAATCAGTATACGAGTAAGCGCATAATCTGTGAGACAACAGCAATTGTATCTATTCACAATTAAGCAGAAAACGATGTCTCAATATTGCAATGTTTCCTTATGAAAGTAATCTAACTGTGAAGAATCTCAGCAATTTTAGAGAAATGTGTGATTCTACAAACACCTAATGTAACTGACCTATTCCAGGAGTAAAGAGAACAGAAAACAATACCTAGCTCAGAATCCGTCCAACCAAATCATATGCTCCATCACAGCAACAACACAACTGCTGTACTGCTTCTACAATGCCTAGACTTCTTTTTCCTGCCCACCCCCAAAAAATATTTACATAAAAATTAATTCTTCTGGGAGTGCTCAGTGTGACGCCAGCTCAATGGCATATGGTTAGTGTACTTAAGTGTGAATTCTTCTGTACCATGTCGAGTAGTCACAGGTGGAAAGCCAACTATCAACAGGGGGTGAAGAGCATTCAAGGTCATTATAGCACCACAACCAGAGCAGCTCGCCACAGTTCTCTGAATCACACTGCACTAGTATTTGCATAGATACATATAAGAGAAAAAGCGAAAAAGTGAAAAAACACACTATCACCACACACACACCCCTCAGAGGTGCACTTGGTGATCGTGGAACACACAAATATCAGATACGTCACATTTATATCCAAAGATGATTTCACATAAAATGTACTAACCTAGTACCAATACCAGCTAACTACTTTTGGTTTGAGCACTGAAAATCTATACACCGGCATTTACATTAAAAAAAAAAAGGGGGGGGGGGGGGGCAGGGGAGGGAAGGGGACACAAAAAACAATAAAGCAACTAATTGTTAATTCATAGCATGAGCCACAGTTATGCATGAGTTAAAAAAACAAACAAACAAACAAACAAAACAAAAAAAAAACAACAACAACAAAAAAAAAACACACTACAATATAAGCGAAGTATTGCATTCCTAATGATGGAAGTCATTTTGTAGCATTCAACTTGCATGCTTCTCTAGTTTGTTTTGCATCTGGTGGACTTGACTGCTGCAACACATCATCGAACTGTGCTTAGAAACCTCTAGAATAGATATACTGCTTTTCTCCTCTCCAACAGGTCGTTGTCCTTTCAACAAAAACAAGAAAAATCAAGAAGTTGATAATTAGGTCAGAGTTTATTACACAGTGTACCAGTTGAAACAATGTTGCTATGCATTTAATAATATTTTCTGAAAAAGAGGAAAAAAAGACTATTTCACTTTTTTCCCGAAAGCTTACAGATCTTAATGAAGCTAAATATGATTGCCAAACACTCTTTCCAGCATTAGCTATTATTTAGGAAATACGACTCAAAAGAATTATACAACAGTGTGTCCTTTCCATAGTAACAATTTCTTTAACACCTTAAGTCCATCCCCCTAGCCGTTGGTATCTATTAGCACTGACTTTAACAATGGATTCTGTATCTACATGCACAGCTAAACTTTAATTAAAAAAAAAAAAAAAAAATTATACTGTGTGGTCAACAAAACTATTTTTAAGCTGACGGTCAACCACTGCAAAATTACATGTACTAAGATTTAACTTCTGATAAACAGATTAACCCCAGAGCTGAAGAAGTTTTTCCTCCATTGAGATTTCAATGGTTCCTATAAAAGCAGGATGTTACTTAGCAAATGCAAATACTCAGATTACACATTGCTTTCACAACCAGCCTGCATTGGTTATGGAGGATTTTCTAGGTTCTACAAAAAAAATCTTTATAAAACAGGGCAACATGTACAATGGGAAACATTTTTCCTAATGTATTTTGGTATGTTTGTCTACATGTAAACTGATGTTTTAGAATCACTCAGTACCATCCATGCAACAGGTGAGTCAATTGTTATACAGCTCTGCACAAGGATAGCTTAAATGCACCACAGCTCTGCACAAGGATAGCTTAAATGCACCACAGCCTTTAAGAGCATAGCTCCACTTTTTCCTTTCAATCTCTTACAATCATGTACAAATTGAATCAAACTATAGTACACATTTTTCACTTGATTATAATGCAGTACTACCCAGACAGTCTGAAAAATAGATGTGAAGATTTCACAGGCCTGACCTTGCATATTGCTCCTTACACTTCAAAAGTAATTTCAAAGTGTCATTTTCATTTGCAGAATCAGATGAAACCTTAAATACTTGAAGTTATTCAGACATTTAAGTATCATGTTTTAAAAGTAATACACTGTTTCCTTCTGCTCCACATTATTAGGTGATAATATTTCCAAAAAAGTTACCAAAGTTCCAGTACTGAAGTTAAATGCTTGGCAGCAATAAACTCTTCTATTAACAAGATTAAATGGAATTTCCCCCCATGGCCTTCCTGATTAGGCTACTACACACAAACATTAAGTTATTATGCAACATATTTTGCTGTAGTGGATATTATTTAGAAGTTTATATTCATACATGTTTTTTAGGTCCTCCCTACAGAAAGCAAGTTTTTTCCTGGTGAGTAGTTAGAAATGTTTTGAATTCCTACTACCTGTTCTCCAGTCGGGAGCAGGAAACCTGTAAACATGCACAACAAACACTTCAAAAAACCCTGACCTCACCTACAGAAACTTGTAACAGTCCTGAGATTTTTTTTTTAATTATTATTTTTATTTGGGGCAGACAGCAGATAGCTATAAATACATTACTTAGCCTTTTGCTTTCCTCGCTCATCAAAAAAGCCATCTGTGTAATGAATTGTCCAACTGTAAACTGGCATTACATGAGCATATAAAATAAATCCAATCCAAGCATGTATGAAGACATACAACACCAAATGCCAGGCTGCAAACATAAGGCTAGTGAACTTGCAAATCTCTTAATGTTTTGCTAGCCATTAGCTGCGCACAAAAGAGATAGTTGGCGTGCCCTCTCTACCCTGGCTGCATGCACAAAGATTTAAAAGTCACCATCTGCTGACAGACTGCACGCCTTTTAAGAAGCCTGTGAGCTTTGCAAATCTGGCTGCAAGACATAATATAGACCTCTTTCCATTGTTTGTAAACAATTGCAATATGTTTTGAGATGTCACTATCACTGGAGAAATAAAACCTTCAACACAACATAAGGTGTAGACCTCCATTACTATAAAACGTTACTTTCCACCACTATTATTCGGTCATTGCTTTGTTTCCTTGTGGCTGCAAATTAAAGCAACTTCCAGTCATAAAAAGAGTTATTTGCCTCTTCACCACCATGAATCATACCACAAATAGTGATGAAAAAGTATTTTCCTTGGAAAACAGTCTGTCTAGACTACTCAAAATGAACGTACAATACATATGCGGGCTCTGTCATTTAAAGTTATTAAAATAGTGCTTAGTATTTTACTTCTGCAAATAAAATGAACATCTAGCTACTGATTATATTTCTGCCTCGATTGTACTGCACTTGCTGCAATGCAGCCTAGTAACCCATTTTTACCATCTGTGGAATACCACAGATGGTAAAAACTTTTTTGTGTTTAAAAAGTTTCTGGTCCCACTCTATCTCCTCCACCTTGAAAAGAAAACAAGACAATTTTTTTCTTTCCCTTCAGAAATGCCAACTCTAATATTAACAGAACATTCTGTTCAGTAACTGGACAATCATTCCGGTTTTGGAAGATAAGGGTCTAGGCAAAAGATCAACTTCTTCTTTTCTTTTTTTTTTTTCTTTTTTGCCACAAAGGAGAATGTGCCTCAAAACAAACAGGAAAAAAAAAAAAAACAACATGCTTTGCAAATGAAAAGTTACAAGTGAATTAGAAGGGAGCTGGAAGCAATTGTTAGAGAGCTAAATTAGTCTCTAACATGAACTACGTTCTAACAAGATCTCAGAATGGTAGATTCCAAAGATTGTATTTGTGCATTTACCAGGAAAAGTCAGTTGGACAGTCTACCATGAAATCAGTTTCATATTGATTCTGATTCATACAGCACTAGCAAAAGCTTATTAAATACAGTGACTGGACTGTCCTCTTTACCTTCTGTTATTTTAATTGCACTGTTTTATTTTTAGAAAGAAAAAATAAAGTACATTAATTTATTTAAAAAAATATATCTATTGAAGTCTAAAGGCATTTATTATGCCTTTAGACTGTTATAACCCCAGAAATAGCAAAAACACATGCTTGAGATTACTCTCCTATGTAAAGTAAAACATATGTAAGTGTTTGCAGACGTGAGAATTGTATTTATAAGCTTCCTACATGCATCAGGATGTAATTTTTTTTTTTTGGGGGGGGGGGTTCAACCTAAAAGTCGAGTCTAAATCTAACCATGTCTCTTTAAAGAGCCTAGTCCAAAGAGCCTGCTCCAGCAAAATCAGCAAATTTGAGGTCCTGGGGAGTCTCAACATGGACTTAAACCATGCCAGGAAAACAAGAAAAATAACAAAAAAAGACTGGCCACCCACTATGCGTTATTCGTGGCATCTAACCATATGACACACTACTACATGATACCTTGCACAGGTCTAAGAAATAAAAGGAAATGATTAAAATCTAAAGTACTAACCAAGATTATGAGCAAACTTCTCAAATTATTTATTGTTACCATGATTGTTATTTTTGATGGCACACTGTAGACATCATTTTGTTTAAACCAAAATTTCTACTCAAGTTCTTACATTTTCTTTAGAAGAGTTAAATGATCTTTTTCTATAGGAAGGATATCAGACTTTTTTCTACCTTGGACCATTTATATTGTATATTTGGGTAATAATGGATCATGGTCCTTTTGTAATAGCAGAGATCAACAAATAAACTTACATTTGGCGTAGTTACTTCCATATCCACTTTAATACACAACAACCGTTTTCATGTACATGTTTTTGGGCATTACATTTTTATACATATTTAAAGGTTGTTTGCTTCTTCTCATCTTCTTGTTATGGTCCCTTCCATACCCCACTACATCAACTATGCCCAGAGCATGGAAAAAGGGGAATGAACCTGATGTCCTCTGGCACAAATCTTGACACTTTTTCCTTTCTACGCTGGCAGTAGAAAGAATTATCATTAAGAGATGGAGAGGCATGAGGCATTTCTCTCCCAGCACAAAACCATTACAGGAAAGGATGCTGTAGAATGAAAGAGTTTCATGGCTTGTATCTCAAAGGTCACAGTTACAGACAGCACCCTCCCTTTCCATCAGAATCATGTTCACGTACCTGGAGAGTACAGAATTTGTGACACAGCTGTGATAATCATAAGGTTTGGAGGATGTCATGGTGAACTTTTACACAATTTTAACTACTTGGATTTTGATCCAAACATGCAACAGTTTATCCAAAGACATGCAGATGCCTGACATTCTTTTTGCCTGGATCGTCCTCCAGTTCCCTTCCATCCCCCATCTATCTTCACTTTCTCAGCACAAAGAACAACAGTCTTCTGCAGATGTCCAAGAGTGCTCTTTAGAAAGGGCACTTCCTCAGTAAAGTGAAAACAACTAAATATAGCATAGACAGAAGAAATTTAAGATACTCTATCTTTGGGAAACTGTCTGCATTAAAAGACTTATTTGCCCTGTTCTTCCCATCTTGATCTTGAACTCCTGGTTGGGGAAAAACAAGAAACAAACAACAACAATAAAATCTCTCTGTGGTCATATCCCGTAATACCATAATGTAATCTTAAATGTAAAGTATATTTTATTTCTTCTTCTGCTTCTCCTTCATCACAACCACAAGACAAGAAAGAAGCATGTGGCCCACACTATACAGATCACTGGAAATAACTCCAGGATCCTGTCCAAAGCCTAGCGGCAGATTATGAAATAAAGACTGGTTCCTCTTTGATATAGGAGTGAAGCTATATCCACACAGGCACCAAACAGATGCTGCAAGGTCAGACCATCAGAATTATGATTGCCCTGTTCATGGTAGAGCTTCCCATGCAGCTGCTGATTCCGCATAGGATGTCAGAGCAGAGTAGAAACACCACAGCCTTTCTACCTAAAGAAAGAGACAGGGACAAATTTTGTACCTTCTTCATAAATAGAAAAGCTATTTTTTCCACACCTTTACAGTAACCCAATGGTCACCATGTTAAATCTACAGATATTTCTGTAAATTTTGATTCACGTGTATTCATGCCCTGCCTCATTATGAATCTTTCAGACATATTTGCTGGTAGGGTAGGGTATAGCAAAGAGAAAAGTAGGAAGGAAGGAAGGGAGGGAGGGAGAAAAGTGCTTACAGAACACTGTTTAAAGGTCCACCGAAATACAGACACTGCTGTTCATTTTAAGCCTCAACCAAAGTAACCAGAATCCATTCTAATTAAATAAGACATCAGCAAACTCCATTTCCTTTGTGCTTCCAGTGGATATCAATCCACATTTTAAAACCACTATGCATGTGTCATAAATCAGCAACATCTTGGCAGGCTATGCTAGAAAGCCTCCAAATTGCAGGAGCAAGAAAAAAAAAAGAAAAACACCAAAAAAAACTACACACACACAGTCACGAAACAAAACAAAACAAACAACAACAACAAAAAAACAAACAAACAAACAAAAAAACAGCTATACACAATGCCCAAGAGTAGTATCAGCAACTATAAAAAGGAACCCTACAAGGTATCCCATTGATCTCCTTGTTATCGTTTAAGGATAGATGAATACTATTTAAGGATAGATAAACTCAGATTAGTCTCTGTCTTCGAAGGAGCTGAATGATCAGCATTAACCCTAAAAGTCACTGTCTCTGCCTACCAGTACAACAATTAAAAAGAAATTCCATGAACATCAGGGCAATCAACACCACACTGTTGGAAAGCACTAGCTTTTTTCTGTCACTGTTACAAAGTCTGTTTTCTACTACATCCAATTCAAGCATGTCAGATAGCGGAATCTCTCAAGGTAAAACAGTTTAAACTAGTCAATCACTGCAGAAGCAACAGGAATCATGTGGAGAATCAAGCCCAAAGTAGGAGGGGAAAAAAAAAAGGGGGGGGGGGGCAGGGGAAAGGGTAGGTATAAAGGGCCACTGGACTCAAACTCAGTAGGAAATTTACATCAGAATTAGGAAAAGGGTGCCTTTTTTTTTTTTTTTTTTTTTTTTTTAATAAGAAAGCAAGATTGGAGTTTCCTATGTTTGGACACAAGATCAAACAACTACAATTGCTAGTGGTGTCAGGGGTCTAGAAGCGATGATTCAAGTCCTCCTCAGGCTTCTGTTCTTAGGTTAAAAGCTCCACTCACTCTCCCCACCCCTCCTTTTTTCTCATTAGCATAAGAAAATGTTGTATTTAAATAGTGTCCCTTGTCCTAAACCTGCCTTTTCTCAATGCATTTAAACTTCCTCTCCTCAAACCTCATTCCGCTCCAGGTGTTACAAAATAAGAGAAAGAAATTAAGGCGCATGTAAAGTTTCCATATTAATACTAGAAATCACAGCCAAGCCACGTGAACGAACCCAGAGGTATCATGCTGAAAACAACGCAG
The DNA here is from genome assembly GCF_009819795.1 of Aythya fuligula. Classification (NCBI taxonomy): domain Eukaryota; kingdom Metazoa; phylum Chordata; class Aves; order Anseriformes; family Anatidae; genus Aythya; species Aythya fuligula. The sequence continues at coordinate 72,149,313 of NC_045559.1, forward strand.
CACTGACATCGACTCAGAATGACAGTTATTGCTGTCTTACATAGATGCAGTTTACTGTGCTAGCCAGGCCAGGCACAGTGATGAAAAATCCAGGCCCTCAAGGAGCACAGCAGCCCTGCACAGGGAGTTTGTGCCTCACACTGCACAAGATTCAAACCGTGCAAGTCCCACTGTGCAGAACAAGAGTTAACCCCACAGCACCAGCAGCTGAGGAACTCTAGGCAGAGGCAATACTACATACACAAGAGTTGAAGAGAATTCAGCAAATGCTGAATTCTCATGACAATTCTGACCTGCTGTAGTCCAGGTTTGGCTTTCTCCTTTCTGTGGGCAGCTGAAAGAGGTGTAAAAAATGGCTCCTATTTTGCAGTTCCTGGAAAAAAGCCCAAGAACAAAGACCTGGAACAAAGACCTGAACCAAAGGCCACCCAAGTCAGTCTCCTTCCACTGCCTTTAATGGATTTTGGATCAAACTGTGAACATAGAGATCCTTCCCATCCACCAAAGGTGATATCAGGGTGACATACCTAAGAAGGGTGAAACTTGCATGGCTGTCATCTTTGCCATAGATGTTCTGAAGACAGACATTTAATTAAAAAACTGTGAAAATATTCACCAAACACACAGCACAGAGAGTAGTTCTAAAGTTAAAACCGTCGTACAGACAGGACTGAAGGTGTTGTGTTTTGTTTTTTTTCTCCACCTGGTAACTTAAAATTACCCAGCAGCAAAAATGCCTAAGTCTTCCCTGTACCATTAACTAGCAAATGGGCAACTGTCTGTCATTAGAAAACCTCATACTTTTCTCATAGCATAGATGTTTCTGGGAGATGCTCACAGTCACCTTTCAAAAGTACCCAGGCTCACATTTGATTTTGAAAAAATTTAAAAATTAGTGAGTTTAACACAAAGAAACAAACAAACAAAAAATAATACCAACAGAACAAACCAATTGCTTAAAACTTTCCTTTTTGGTATAGTAGTAAAATGCTCTGAGCTATAACTAGGGGATAGCAAAACTCTAAAAACGCAGGATTTTTTAAAGCTATGGAAACATGAGAGTAAAATCCCAATACAAGTGCAAATAGCAGTTTACGTATACCAGATAATGTATCAACTGATTTTTAGGGCATACACTCTGCAAATGCTACAAAGACCATGAATGTCCCAATATTATTTTTACAGATTGGAAAAACACAAAGGCCAAAAACAACACCAATAACTCAAATAAGAAACTCATGCTTATGTTTACATAAAAGTTTGATGAGTATAATATATTCGTCACACTCCCACAATTATTCCCCGAAAATACTATAAATATTATTTTGACAATGTAATTATAGTTTTTACTTTAACAGTGGCAGCAAAGTACTGGCACGATTCCCCTACACAAAAAGCCTAGACAGACAAAGCAAAGATCACACATGGAAACTGGCAACTCTTAAGATCAGGGCTGCCTCTTATTTATACGACTAAAAAAAAAGTCTGTTTAAATTAGAGCCTGATTTATTTAGATTGTAGAACATAAGTAGCTTAATTGTGCTAATAGTAAGCAAAAGGAAACCCCAAACAAAAAAAATAAATAAATGGAGGTGAAGATTTTTAAACTCTCTTTTCCTCTGAGCAACTAAGGCCTGTTCCATTCATGGTGCTTTTGGGAAATTAACCCCATGGATTGTGAACCTATTCAGAAACCTCTCTTTTCCACTTCTCTCTCTTGAAAGGAAAGCTGATATGACTACATGCTTAAATTGATAAATGTCAGCTATCAACAATTCAGTATTTTTGACCCTGCATGACAAGTAAAATGGTTCAAGTTTTGTTAGCATTTACTCTTTTGTTCCATGTAAATCAGCACCTATCTGGACTTGCACAACAAATTTGCAGCATACTCATTTCCGAGATATGCTCACAAAACAAAACAAAACAACAAAAAAAAAAACAACACACAAAACAAACAAATCAAACAAACCCAACAACACACACATAGTTTGTCTACTCCTCCAGAGATAAATATAGAGGGCATTGATATAGGAAGAGCGGAAGAGAGCTTTAAGAAGGACAGGCTTGTTGGTTTAAATTTAGTAGCTATTGTGTTTGAGAATCTCCAGGATACAATTGAGAAGTTTCATCTTCTCCAACTGTAGTTACATTACAATCAAATCCATATAAGCAAGTCTGTGTGGAGACAGTTGATGTTCAGTGAGAAGAGGGGAAAAAAATGAGGTCTCAGTTTATAGGCAATAAAAGTTAACAATAGTTTCCCAAATGCACTGGGTGAACACTGAATCTTTGCTCTGCTATTAAGTCTGTCCAGTAAAATTTTACTGCTGCATTATGCTTGCCAAGCATATTTTAAAAATATATATTTATTTTTCATATAATATAAAATGTAATCAGTAATTTGGAAATTAAACCGTTCAGTGCAACGTGATTAATGAACTACAAAAAGCAGTGAAAGGAGAACACAAATTTTTAAAAGATTAAAACAGGAACATGAAAGATACTGAACAGGAAATAAAACAGAAGCACAAAAGATAAAAGACAAGCTTCTTTGGTCAATATTGGCATACGGTAAAAAATATTTAGGCTCTCTATTTGACTGTTCTGTTTCTCTTTCCTACTGAAGTACTTTGTTGCATGACCACTAATTCCAAGTTATGAGGTATAGGGAAAAAAAAAGAGAAGGTATCAAAAATGAGCCATGGTTTGTTAAAACTCTTAGGCCAGTTACGTAAGCCCTAAATGTCCTGATTTTCAAACTAATTGTTTCTGCATATGAACTAGTCGGATAGTTTCTGAAGAAGTCTGAGTATTTACTTCCAGCTCATTTTCCTACTGCCAAGATATAATATTTTTAATGGGACCAAAAAAACTGCTGCTGAGGCAAACTTGCTTGCAGGGGAAGAAAATAAATAAGTAAATAAATAAATAGATTAATAAAAATTGACAGAATTCCAAGAGCAATTAAGGACACAGAACTGCCCATTTAAAAATGTAAAAAGGAAAACCAATTTAGTGTTCTTCGGCAGGTTTGAGAATGTCACCTTCCTCTGCTTTTCTATACCCTTGAAATTAACCAGTCTCTGTTTTTCAGTGCGATTCCAACTTCCAAATGGCTGACTGCAGATTTAGGAAGGGGTCAGAAAAAAGAAATATCTCATGTTTAATTTTACTCTAAGAGAGGACAGAACCAAAAAGGTTTATTTCTTCTCAACTTTCTTGTGGAAGTAGAAATCAGTTGAATCAGTAACTGATACTAATTTATTTTTGTTTTCAGGAATACTTTTGCAAAGATAACAACTGTAAGTTTCTTGTTTTACTCTCAACTCTCTTCAAGAAAAAAAATAAAAATGATTAAACAATCTGTTCTGTAAGCCCTTGAAAATGACTTCTATTTAAAAACATTTTTAAAAAGGATAAGATATCCAGTGCAGCTCATGGGAATTTTTGATTTCCTCTTCCCCACTTCTTTCTATGGATCCCTCATAACTAAATGTCAACAGGATTTTCCATCCTACTTGGACTGTACAGCTCATAATTAAGTGGCGTTTTAACACAACATGTCCTCACCTTTATAAAGAAATTACACAGAAATTCTTTTCTTACAAAGAAGTCAACTCTCTCTCTTGCTCAATAGTGTGACATTCTCTTTCTGCAGACCTCAGGAAAAGGATTTTGTTTTGTTATTTCACTAAAGATGAAATCCTTCCATCCCGTTTGGCTGTTGCAAGAAATAATGCACCTGGAAGCTATATATAGCCTATGTTACATTACCACTTATTTTTCTAGCACACAACCTTATGCATTTGTTTTGTTTGTTTGTTTTAATCTACAAAAGAGTGATGCTTTAATTTCTACAGTGTTCCAAACTCAAAGGTTACTTATTGCCATTTATTCTGTATAGTACTTCTCTTCAGCACTGACAGATTAAAACATACCAAAGTACTTTCCAGTGCAATTTCTTCCTACACTATGACGAACCTAAAAGGCAGCAATGGGTCAAGAGCAAGTTTTTTGTTTTTTTTTTTTTTTCATTAAATGAAAGAAAATACATCTGATGGCTGATCAGGTCCAAATCACTCTGAGCACTGAAAGAACACGGACTGAAGCTGAACCCAAACAATTATGAATGCTGGTGGCAGGCAGAGGGGAAAAAACAAACAAACAAACAAAACTAAAAAGAACTCACACACAGAAGATTTCAAGATTCATTGTGGTGGTCTTTACCTGAGCAGCACCACAGGCCTTCTCCTCTTCTGCTTAAAGCAAGGAACATTTCTTTATAGTTCCCCTGTAAGTATGTGGCATTTGAGGGTACTTTAAAACCATTTCAAACAAGATATTCTGTATTTTACCCACACCTACCCTCAAGAATAGAGGGTGTGAACAGGTGTTAGACATCTTATAGTCATATTGCTAAACATCCTACCAGAAAATGCTCAAGTTACTATAGTAAATGCAGTATTAAAAGTCTACATAAAGTCGTATTTCATCACTGTTTTTAAAGGAATGTTTTAAGTGCTCTTCTGAATAGAGCAGCTATAGCAGCTTAGCTACATCTGAGTTCTTTTCAGAAACTTGGAAGCGAAGTCAAATTCCTCTACAAGGATCCGACCCCATCATCCACTCTAATTTACCCTGCATTTCTGGATGTGATATTAAGATGAGCCAGTGATCTAAATCTTCGTACCACAGCTAACACATCTGAACACGGATTTTGACAGAACTCTCCAGGTGTACCCATGACAACTGCTGTTAATACTATTAATGTATGTTTATGCAAACAACCCTGGTTGGTTAAGACCTGTACAAACTTTGAGGCATGGCATCAACTCAGCCTACCAATAACAATACCTATGCTACTTGGTTTAAAGCTAGCCTGAGTATCACCATCATCATGGAAATGAGGAATGCAGGTCTAAGGCTCAGAGCACCTCTCCCAGGCACACACGAACAGTGCAGCATTGCTCAGTGGCTGACACAGCGCTGTTACACTCAGTTCTGCTCCAAGTACAAGCAGCTCATTCAGAGAACTTACACAACAAAATTGTCCCTCACAGGGCAGCAATCAGGCAGTGCCTTTTCATCCAAGAGGACAGGGAAGTATTTTGGCAGTTAAATACTTTTAGGCAATTAGGTTGGAATTCAAAGCACATTCTTCAGCATCTGCAATATTTTGAAGTGGTGAAAGGTTTGAGATCTATTTACAAACAATAAGATTAAAGCACCTTCTGTCAAAAAAAAAAAAAGTCATTGAAAGGATCAGCCTATTGAACATAAGTTTGCTTCAAAACAGGCGTGCCTTCACTGCAATTTATCCAGGAGAAACAAAACAAAAAAAAAATCCCCGTTTTCCCCAGATTTCAGAGATGAATACTACATCCAGATTTCACTCTGGAATCTCAAGATACATCATCCTGACAAACCTCAATGTACCTTCCGACAGGTCTACTAGATTTTGTTGGAAAGCTTTAAGATTTGCCATAGAAAAAAGGAAAAAAAATCCCCCAACCAAACCAAACCAAGACACATGCTATGAAGTGAAGGAGATTTTCTGTTTGGGCTTCTTAACTGGCAGAGGAGCTGGCCAAGCCACTATCCATCATTTATCAGCAGTCTTGGCTGTCGGGGGAGGTCCCAATCGACTGGCGGCTAGCAAACATGACGCCCATCTACAAGAAGGGCTGGAGGGCAGACCCGGGAAACTACAGGCCTGTCAGTTTGACCTCAGTGCCAGGAAAGCTCATGGAGCAGATCCTCCTGAGAGTCATCATGCAGCACTTGCAGGGGAAGCAGGCGATCAGGCCCAGTCAGCATGGCTTTATGAAAGGCAGGTCATGCCTGACGAACCTGATCTCCTTGTATGACAAAGTGATGCGCTGGGTGGACGAGGGAAAGGCTGTGGATGTGGTCTACCTTGACTTCAGCAAGGCTTTTGACACCGTCTCCCACAGCATTCTCCTCAAGAAACTGGCTGCTCTTGGCTTGGACTGGCGCACGCTTCGTTGGGTTAGAAACTGGCTGGATAGCTGGGTCCAAAGAGTCGTGGTGAATGGAGTCAAGTCCAGTTGGAGGCCAGTCACTACTGGCGTCCCCCAGGGCTCGGTGCTGGGGCCGGTCCTCTTTAATATCTTCATCGATGATCTGGACGAGGGCATCGAGTGCACTCTCAGTAAGTTCGCAGATGACACCAAGTTAGGTGCCTGTGTCGATCTGCTTGAGGGTAGGAAAGCTCTGCAGGAGGATCTGGATAGGCTGCACCGATGGGCTGAGGTCAACTGCATGAAGTTCAACAAGGCCAAGTGCCGGGTCCTGCACCTGGGGCGCAATAACCCCAAGCAGAGCTACAGGCTGGGAGAGGAATGGTTGGAGAGCTGCCAGGCAGAGAAGGACCTGGGAGTGATGGTGGATAGTCGGCTGAATATGAGCCAGCAGTGTGCTCAGGTGGCCAAGAAGGCCAACGGCATCCTGGCTTGTATCAGGAACAGTGTGACCAGCAGGGCTAGGGAGGTGATCGTCCCCCTGTACTCAGCTCTGGTGAGGCCGCACCTCGAGTACTGTGTCCAGTTTTGGGCCCCTCGCTACAAGAAGGACATTGAGGTGCTTGAGAGGGTGCAGAGAAGGGCGACGAAGCTGGTGAGGGGCCTGGAGAATAAGTCCTACGAGGAGTGGCTGAGGGAGCTGGGCTTGTTCAGCCTGGAGAAGAGGAGGCTCAGGGGCAACCTTATCGCTCTCTATGGGTACCTCAAGGGAGGCTGTAGCAAGGTGGGGGTTGGTCTGTTCTCCCACGTGCCTGGTGACAGGACGAGGGGGCATGGGCTTAAGTTGAGCCAGGGGAGTTTTAGGTTAGATGTTAGGAAGAACTTCTTCACTGAAAGGGTTGTGAGGCACTGGAACAGGCTGCCCAGGGAAGTGGTGGAGTCACCATCCCTGGAAGTCTTCAAAAGACGTTTAGATGTAGAGCTTAGGGATATGGTTTAGTGGGGACTGTTAGCGTTAGGTCAGAGGTTGGACTCGATGATCTTGAGGTCTCTTCCAACCTAGAAAATTCTGTGATTCTGTGATTCTGACAAGGATATTTCCTATGTCTGCTGCAATCCCTAACATACTGAACTATTTCTTAGCTCTTAAGAGATCTGGGTCTGCTTAAGTTCAGTTAAAGTTCATCTGGCAGCTTCATCAGCCTGCTCTTCTGGCTAATGTTCTTGGTCTTTGTACCCACAGCAGAAAAAAGCTTGTTATGATAAAGCTATTTTTAAAAATAAATAAATAAAACAAAAGGGATGTGGAGATGGTACTATGGAAATGCTACTAAATCTATACTCTGTAGAGGTATTTCTTTTTCACAAGACTATTTAGTAAAAATTTGAAGAATTTGTTACCTATTTCCTGGAAGATCACGTCTCAGATCAGTTAATCAGGAAACAAATGGCCCTCTTGCATACGGAATTTCCACAAGTAAATATTGTTCCTGTATTTTCAATCACTATTCAAATTATTTCTCAACTGGGAACAGGAGGGCAATATTTGTTATCTCATCAGTTTTCCCACCAGCAACATCCAACCTTTACAATTGAAAAAGTTAAGTGCCACCTTACACAATCTCCCACTTCCTAAGCTCATTGCATATAGTTTTAAGAACACCAAGGACCAGTTTTCAGATATTGACAATGGAATACATCACTTCCATTTCTCTCTGCATGACAAGGAAGTTCTGTCTCCAAGAGAGATGGAGGGAAGACTGCCAGAGCAGTAAGAAAACAGAGCACAGTTACAAGTATGTGTGACTTATTTGACACAAATCTGTCTTGACCCTGCATAGAAGGGCTACAAACCACTAAACAGTTGCAGGGCAAGGACACTAAGCAACTCCCTACACTCATCTAATTGTAGCAAGCACAGTGAAAGCCAACAACTTAAAGAAGTTTTCCTTCTCCGATTGCAACAAAATATGAATGGATCAACACAAATTACAACTATGTAATTTAAGGAAATTCAAGACAAATTAGGCTATGGAGTGCAACTAAAAATAAAGATTAGGAAGTAAGAACAACGGAAGAGTAGCAACAATTATCTGTAAGTGAAAGGTCTAAAAATGCTCTTTTAGTATATGTATTAAAAAGAAAGAAATTTATTACAGGGATGGTTGGCTCACAGGTGGCACTGGATTATCTTTGTGTGTCATATTGAGGAATTAACTAGTTATTTTTAGACTATCTGAAGCCTTAGGGAGTTTCTCCAGGTAAGATATGCTAATTTACCTTCAGCTTTTCTGGCCCATTGCCTTAATGGCATAACATGTACATCTTTTTCCACATCTGGACAGGAGAAGTACATTACAAGCATACAGGAATTTATCTAGCTTTTTATTGAAGAAAAAGAATGTGATGCACTGATGTGGTGGTTTTACCCTTCTAGGCAGCCGAACTCCACCACAACTGCTCTCTCACTGTACCTCCTCAAAGGAAGATGGAGAGACAATACAACAGAAAAGGGCTCAAGGGTTGAGAAAAGGACAGGGAGATCACTCAACAATTACTGTCACAAGCAAAACAGACTCGACATAAGGAGATTAATGGAATTTATTGCCTATCACTAACAGATTAGAGCAGTGAGAAAATAAAAGCAAACTAATTCCTCCTCTCCTTCCTCATCCACCCTCTTCTACCTCCATCCCCTGAGTGGCACAGGGGAATGGGGGCTGCGATCAGTCCTTAACACTGCATATCCACCACTCCTTCACAGTGGCTCTCTGCCCCTGCCCATGTGGGGTCCTTCTCACGGGATGCCGTCCTTCCTGAACTGATCCTGTGGGGGCTGCCCACAGGTAGCAGCTCTTCAAGAACTGCTCCCACACGGCTCCATACCATGGGGTCCATCCATCAGGAGCAAACTGCTCCAGCACAGGTCCCCCACAGGTAGGCGGCAGCTCCCCCCAGACCCCTGCTCCTGTGTGGGCTCCTCTCCATGGGCTGCAGCTCTGGCCCGGGGCCTCCTCCTGTGGGGGCTCTCCATGGGCCACAGCCTCCTCCAGGCCACAGCCACCTGCTCCACTGGGGGCTCCTACACAGGCTGCAGCATGGAGATCTGCTCCATGTGGGACCCATGGGCTGCAGGGGGACAGCCTGCTCCACCAGGGGCATCTCCACAGGCCACAGGGGAACTGCTGCTGCCTGCCTGGGGCACCTCCTGCTCTCCTGCTGCACTGACCTGGGGGGCTGCAGGGCTGCTTCTCACTCTTCTCTCCCAGCTGCTGTTGCCCAGCAGTTTTTTTCCCTTTATTCAATCTGCTCCCACAGATGCACAACTAACATTGCTCACTAGCTGGGCTCTGGCCAGCAGCAGGTCCCTTCAGAGCTGTGTGGAGCTGGCTCTGATCTGACATGGGGAAGCTGCTGGGCTCTGCTCACAGAGGCCACCCCTGCACCCCCATGCCATCAAGCCATCGTCACATAAACCAAATACAGCTGAAAATTTGCAGCAGGGTTGCCTCAGTAAAGATAATGAATATTAACCATATTAACCATGTATATCATAGGTGGGCCTAAGATAAACTATTAAAAATGAGTTATTTTATAAAAATAAGGTGTTTTTTTTTCCTAGCAGAGAAGGTGCATTGAAGACTAGATTTAATTGAACAAATCTTAGAAAGTTTTTAATCACAGCTCATTGTAGTGCATCTCCTTTTTTTTTTTGCTGCTTTGATCACTAATATATCATCCCAACAGGCATTTCTTTCCCTCCCTGAGAACAAACACACTGGTTAAAGTACTATCAAAGGCATATATATACTTTATTTCTTTTTTAATCTATCATAAATTGTAAATATATTGATATTTCCTTAAAAAGTACTACACCACTCAGAGACTTAATGGTTACCAATGGATAAAAGAGTGAAAACAAATCACAGATCAGGTTAAAAGATTTTTTTCAGTCTGCCTCAAGAATTTTCAATCTCTCTTCCTCATAAATACAATACAATTGGAAGTTCAAATGTATTTAGCCTACAATGACATGGTTTGGGAAGTTTTCACACAGAACAAACTGAAACTTTACTTAGTGTTGTTCACTCTACAACACAGAATTACTTCTTTATCCTTTTATTTTATGTAGACTTTTGCTATGGAAGCAACTTGAAGGTTTTCAAAAGACCTTAAGGATATAAACAGACATGAAGATTGATCATCAGATTCAAGCACCAATTTAAACAAAGAAACAGGACACATATCCAAATGAACAATTTGAAATACGCTACTTAACACCTTATTATCTGCTAGAACAAAATACACATGTGACTCTTTGTCTTGTGACCTTATTTCCCCACATGAAATATAAAAAGAACAATGAAGCAGAAATATAGTTAATAAATACAGTAACACTAATTTCATGGTTTTCTTTTGTTTCAACAATGTTTTCCAAGTCCGATTTCAGAATTTACCAAACTTTTTCAAAGTATAGTTAATAATCCACTGTTGAATATAGCTGTTAACTTCTGAAGCACACCCTATGGAAGGTGATTATGGTAGTGCCTAGAGCACAATTTTCACTTGGAACAAAGTTCACCAGATCATTCAGCATGGAATTAGCAACATTCACTTGTCTCCATTTTTTTGTTGCTGTTGTACTAACATAAGTGGAGTACCTAAACCCTTCTAGTTACAGATATTTCCCAACAAGATCAATGTTACATACAGTATCACGTGAACCAACTACTCTGGGTCAATATATCAAAAAATTAATTATAACTCAAACTCATTTTGTCGTTTAAATCCTATGTTGAATGGCTACGCAGTGTAACAGCCACAAAACACTTTTTTATGGAATTATTGTTAACAACCTTCTGGTTAATTTCCCACCCCCTTGTTTTCAGTGGTGTTAAAGATGTTTCAAAATATCCTCTAGATAGGAAAAGGAGTCTGAAGCAGTTACTCAAGTTACTGTGCTCTTTCCCCTCTTTTCTGCTGAACAGCATTCACTGCAGTTTGCTCAGATCCCAACAGAAAAGGAACAGCACATGTCCTTACAATAGCTCATCAAGGAGGCATCAGCTGCCACAAGACTGAGGGGAAAACCTCATGCCATGTAAGTACCCAACAAAAGGTACATCCCACTCTCCTCCAGATGCTGTGAGGAACCACTGATTCCACACTACAACTCCTGATGCTGTGAATAAGCTGAAGGTGTGAAGTCCAATTCCCCAGGACAGCCTTTCAATCTTACTGCTGCCAATGACCCTTCCACAGACAATTTTGTGCAGGGCAATACCAGCTTATCCAGTTCCTATCACTTTTCCTTTTCTCCTACTGGTCTACAATGGGGTTCACAATTGTTGGTCAGGACACTCTTGGCCTTCATGCCTTTTCCAAGGCATGACTGACTCTGTGACACAGCTTGAGAGTCACTCCTCCTCTTCACATTAATCAAGCAAACCCTCCTTCTGCCATCCAAAGGATTTAGTCCTTGTCCTCCTCCACTGAAAGACTGTGCTTGCATTACCAGTCTGCCCCTGGAAGAAGGATTACACCAACAGATGAAGAAGTAAACATGGCTTAAGCATAATGCCATTACATGCCCGAAAGGCTTCATTTAGAGCCAAATATAGCAGCAAAAGGAAAAGCAATATCCTGAACTTCCCCAGATTCATAAAGGTGTTGAACAGCAGGTTACTCTATTTCCATTCTGTAGTTTTGCTTTCACAAAATTAGAGAAAAGCAGCAACAGGAACCCAGTAAAAACCTCTTCCATGTAACAGCAGTGAAAAGAAATAAAAGCAGCAAGAGAAACCAAATGTTTCCTACTCTCTACAAACACAGATGGCAAAGGGGATCCAAGACAGTGAAGTGTGATCCAATGCCCTATATCAAGCTCAACATACACACACAGAGAAACGCAGAACATGAAAAGAAATACTGAAAAATGTCTTAATTTTTGGTGAAATGAGTTTTGTAGAAATCACTAGTAATAACTGGCATTAGACAAGAAGGACATTTTTTATTCACTATATTAATTAAAAAAAAAACAAACAAAAAAACTCATCCACTAAGGACATGTAAATAGTACTCAAATCGGTTCTTGGCAGCTATTACCCTGGCCACCCAGCAAACAGTACATAAATGAAAATAAACAAAATAATAATTCACAGCCAAGATTTGTTTCCTGGAAACAAACTTGACTCATAGCCAAGATTTGTTTCCTGGAATCATATCAACTATTTCAAGTGCCATCAAAATAAATAAAAAAAGGAACATTTCCTTATTTCATTACGTGCACAGATCAAATAAAGAAACAGCAAAACAACAGAATATATTTTGAATGGAGATTCTATAAGAACTTGGCCTTTTCCTAGTTCAGATATCCTGGGTAATGAAGTTTCCACAAATCTTTAAAAATCTACAGGGAATAGTTGAGGGAAAATACAATGGAACTAGTCTGGGGAAGAAAAAGAAAAGAATAAAAAGAAATAAAATATCTGGGGCTGAGATTTTTTTTTTCAGGTAGCATAACAAAAGGCCCACTTTTTACCCAATTTTGAAACACCAACTATGCACACATACCTTTGCCTTTCTATTCTACCACCCAAATTAAGGAAGAAAAAAAAAAGGAAAAACAGAATTAGCATGTTGCAGTTCAAGAAACAATTGAGTTTGCTTATGAAAAAAAAAAGTAAGGTGACATCATACCACCACATGACTTTCCACATAAAAATACAGCGCAGATGTATTTAACAAAATCTACAGCCTTACCAGTCAGTAATGGTTCTCCTTTGATTTCTATTCCATCAAGCAGTTTGATCAAATGGACAGATGTAGTGATGAGACCCAAGTTCCTGTTATAAAATTGGAAAAAATAAAGAACACTTCATATGAAATATAACCCAAAAAAGCAAAAATCCTCTTCACTTTAGTTAGTATCATGTCTTCAACTAATCTTCAGAAATTCTGAAATGTTAAGGAGTTTTTCCTACTGGGTCTGACTGTATCAGTAGCCATAGTAGTGCCATCAGAAGTGAAAGGAACTGGTTTACATTTTGTTTCAGACTTCTACAGTTTGGTGTTAAACATCCTGTTTTCTTTAAGATAGAAGATTTGTGTCCTTTCTCTGTTTGTAAAGCTTCTCCATGCCTTTCTAAGAATACATTAGAGAAAGAACATCTAGAAAGGAGTAAGTTTTCACATTTTCACAACATCACCATTCAAAATAATTCAGACGTAATACACTATTCCTGGTTGCCTTAGTTTATGTATTATCTCTAAGTAAGGTACATTCTAATGATAACCAATGGAGGGAAGGCACAAAATATGAATTGCTTTGAAATCCATAGCAACTATATTATGTGATTACAGTTCTATACCCAATACAAGTAGTTAAAGAAGAGATGCCATAATTGAATTTTTAATAACTTTTAAAGAATAGGAAACAAACACAATCAAAAGCTTATATACTTATTTTGAGCTTTCACATATCCTTACAGATAACTACAACATTCAGCTCCTAGACCAACAGCTGCCAATGAACAATGAGGAAGCAGTTATGTCTGGACTGATCAAGGAAACCTGAGTTCATTTAGTGTTGCAGCAAAAAGCAAGAGCAAATTTTAGGAAAAGCCACACAAAAAGCCTATCACCTACCCTCTCACGCTGGCGTGCTTTTTTTTATGGCATGATGCAATATTCCCCCACTGAACCTTCAGAAGACACTCTTTATTGAATAGTGGGAAAAGTTGAGGCTATTGATATATCTTTGACTTCATCAGACCGCACAATAACAATTTTGGACACAACAGATTCAGACTTAAGTACTCTTCCCTTCAGATTTTGCTATTCTTCTAAATCCAATATTAACAACTAGCAGGTTATTCCTGTAATTTGAACAGTTTTGTTTGCTTGAAGTTCTAGCATCCAAGGAAAGCCATGATATATGCTATTTAGTAATAAACTGCAAGTACTTAAAAACCCTGAAGAAGTGACTGGTGACTACTATCAAACAAACAACATGGTCAAATAACAGGGAAACATACAAAACCCTGGGCAAGAAGCAAAGAAGATGAAGTAATCATTTATCCCTGCTATAATTAGAAACACAGGGTGTCAGTAAATATAAACTAATTTACAGCCTGCCAGAAGTGTGGCCATTTGGAATCAATAATGACAAAATAATTCCACAGCCAAAAATCAGCAATCCTAGAGGTAGACAATGTGTGTCAGAATGTACATGCAACAGGGGTTTAAAAAAAATCAAAAAATACATTATAAATGGAAGGAGTTTCAGCTTTTAACTCATTTGTGTACTTTAGTAGTAAAGCTGTTTGAGAAGAGATCAGTCAAGACAGAGTGACTGAAACTTCATAATACCGTATCTGCCAAACCTCCACACCCAGGCATGACTTACTGCAAAAATATCACATCATCACAGATGAATGAAGAATAACTATTTGTCCTCTGTAGGTGTTAGACAAACAAATTATCTTTCCCATTATTCTCTACAACAGAAAAGAAACCAAGGATGGATTTATAGATATCAAACGCATACATGCACACCAGTATACATACAATCCATTAAAATCAAAACATTTCCCATTCCTTCAGACCCCAAATTTCTTCATAGCATGCTGTCGTGCTTTAACCCGGCCGGCAGCTAAACACCACACAGCCGTTCGCTCACCCTCCCCCCTCCCTCTCTGGGATGGGGGAGAGAAACGGGAAAGTGAAGCCCGCAAGTTGAGATAAAGACAGTTTATTAAGACAGGAAAATAATAACAACAACAATAATAATAATAATAACAACAATGATGATAATAGTACTACTAATAATAATGTGTACAAACAAGTGATGCACAATGCAATTGCTCACCACCCACTGACCGATGCCCAGCCTAACCCCGAGCAGTCCAGCCCCCCTCCCACGGCTAGCCACCCCTATATATTGTTTAGCATGATGTCAGATGGTATGGAATACCCCTTTGGCTAGTTTGAGTCAGCTGTCCCCTCCCAGCTCTTGCTACACCCCCAGCCTGCCCGTTGGCAGGACAGAGCAAGAAGCTGAGACGTCCTTGGCTTGGTGTAAGCACTGCTCTGCAACAATTAAAACATCGGGGTGTTATCAGCACTCTTCCCATCCTAAGCCAAAACATAGCATTCTACCAGCTACTAGGAAGAAAATTAACTCTGTCCTAACTGAAACCAGGACACATGCAAAACAGAGAAACTGGAAGGAACAAAGCTTCGTATTCCCCAGTAGTTTCAAAGTTATTAAACAACCCATGTGTTTACAATCATCACATTCTTTCCAATACAGAATCAGTTTTGATTTTGGTCAAAAAAAATTGTAGTTTTTCTTTTTTTGAATATCTGAATGTTGCACACTTCAAAATCAAAGGCACATAATTTTTCTTCTATTCACAACTTTTAATAATTAAAGATATTTAATCCTTAAACAAGCTGTGCATTTGCAACTGTTTAAAATCAGCACAAACATATGGCCAATATGTTGTTAGCTCAGAGCAGCCACTGTGGTGCATACACCATTACCTTGCTACAAAGCCAAAACAATACCCAAAGAGCGACCTACAAAGCCAATCACTGCTACAAACACCATCAGAACTTTCTATACACACAGGCTTTCCTCCTCCTGCAAATTAAAGGGAACTGCTGTTATTAGCATCCAGCTTCCTAAATGTGCAAGGCTATGCTAACTGCTTAGAGAGGGTAAGTAAGCAGCATGGGTAGAACCAGTGCAGAGCACATTTCTGTTTGCAAGCAGGTTTAATATCTGAATTCCATGAGAGAGTTAAAATTAGACCCATTAATGTACGCTAATAATAATAAATACATTAATGTACTTGTCATGCTACTGAAAAGGACAATTCTACTACCATCCCAGACATGCAATTCAGTTCTCTCTCTTTTGTTAAGATGAGTGATTAAGGAGCTACAATACATTACAAATACGGAATCCAGGCTGGCTGAACAACCACCCACCCAAAAATAACAAATATATTTTCTGTCAGATCAGTTTCAAGATCCACAACATGATCACAAGTGCTAGGACTGCCAGAAACAAACACATAGGAGCCTGAACTCAGATTTAACTTATTCTAAAACTAATGATTTCTACAAACAGCCCTGCAACTTCTACAGCATTAACAAAGATTCTGCCCCAGCTGGAACTTTGTCCCATGTCCCAGTTAAATTTTATTAAGCTAAATAAAATTTGAGAAGTCTCAAGAAACTACATTTTATGACGGTATTCCAGTTCTTCATGAACTAGCAAATTTGAAGCAGGTTTGGGTTTTGGTTTTGATTGGTTGGTTGGTTTTAGAGTTTCTTTTGAATAGCTGGTAGACTACCAGGTTTTCAGTTATGACAGCTAGCTGTATCCCAAGCATCCCTTCAACGTTATAGCAGGCCCAGGCAAAAAAAAAAAAAAAAAAAAAAAAAAAAAAAAAAGCCTGAATAATTTAAGCAGCCTAACTTATTAGCATTGATATTAACTGTACACATGTGAGGGCTGAAATGTAGAGTTCTACATACAGTACTTTGCCATAGGTACTAGACAGACCTATATGTACTTAGAAAAAATAAAAATCGTATAACTGATAATTAAGACTGCTTACTTATTCATTACATTACCCCCCAAAACATAATGACAGGTACGAAAAAAAAGTATAGTTCTACAGTGAAACTTATAAAAGGTTTATATCATTTGCATAATCAACCCATACTAAGAACACAAATGCTTCTTTCTATCATTCATCAGTGCTCCTGACTCTGACCTACAAATAGGTCAGCTATTTTTGTTACTTGCATACTTCATTTCAAGTGATTGAATCAAACACGAAATACCAGTTAATAAATCAACTAACACAGCAGAATAAAATATGAATCTCTATATAAAACCACACAAACATCAGAAGGTTATAATTTTGTACAGGTTAAAATGGATCAAAACTATACCTCATGACGTCTTGATTCTTGGCACACTCAACACAGGCATTCCTCAGACATCTGAAGCACTCTGCTACAAGCAACAGACAGGTGTCTAAATCCAGCAGTTCACAGGAGTCTTTGGAGGCCTGTTCAATTTCATTCAAGGCTTTGGTCAGGATTTTGAGGAGATCCTGAAATATACTTTCTTGTGCCATTTCTCTGAAACGAACAAATTTGTAGTAAGCACAAGAACTGCTCTGCTATCAAAAAGGATAATATTATGTCAGTTATATTTCTTGTTCTTAACACTAAGGTATTTCTGCAACAATATGTAACTACCCTTAGCATAACAAGATCCTTCAAGTGGAAAGCACAAAGTATGTGTTCACAATTATCCCACTAGCCATTCAGGAAAAGACTTCGTATTAATACTACTAATATGATTAATACTATGGCTTAGAATTAATGCTGTTGCCTTAGTATTTCTCACAGCTTTCCAACACCACTTTGGAACCTTAGAAACAAACAAAAAGTCTCTGTATACAGCTTGCATGATAACATGACACTGCATATTGTTCTAAGAATCAGGAATTGTTTTAACTAGCAAATGCAGCTACTAGCACTAGATGTTTCAAAAGAAAAAAATGTACCAGAAGCTTCATTATAATAGTCTGCCACAAATTTCTCCACAGCAAGAAGTCTTGACAAAAGCAGGTGTCTGCACTAGCCACCATTCTGAAGAGTATAAATCAAAGTCAAGAGGGAAAGTCCAATCTCTACTTCAGCAGACAACAAATACTACACCACTGCTTAAAATATCAAAACTTAAGAAAACAGTACAAAACCTTAAGCACAAAGACAATAATGTGAATGGATGAGAGAGATGCTGAAGAATCCAACAGTTCAGTTTACCAGATTCCCATGACTAACACACACATCTGCAGGTCTGTCATATAGGCCTAGTTTGTACACTTCCCAAGTGCAGCTATCCACATACTCTTCCCCTCATTTTATGTTCATAAAGGAGATGAGGACAACCAATCAAAACCATTGATACGGCATTTTTGATATAGCCTGCTGGTGAAAAGAAGCCACACCTGTATCAATACCATGAATTTACTGGGGAGAGGGGAAGGAAATCCAGCTGCAGCTTCCTCGAAGCTTAAGCAGACCTGCATAGTGCTCAAGATCAAATAGGGAAGATAGGTTCTAAGACATAAGATTGAGAAATAACTCCTAAGCTAAGGACAGAAGAAAGTAAGATAAAGAGGAAAGTAACATTAAACAAAGTATGTTCACACAGAACACAACACTATTCCTAAAGAACTTTAAAATTTCTTGATCAAACAAGATGACACAGTATTACTTGCATTCTGCTTCTCCCTCAGATATCCTCACATACACACAACTAGAAAGTCTATCTATCCTTTATCAAAAGTGATTACACTTTCATAAACCAAACCACATAAATATTAAATTACTAAAACATATGATCTCCAAGAAATACTTATTTTACACCAACACCTCACAGTGGATCAAGACTGAAACCCTTACACTATCTCCAGCTACTTAAAAAGGACAAAAAGAGAATCAACAATACCACAACAAAACCACAACACAGTATCAGTGGGAATTATCTATAGGGGAAAAAAAAGCTATATTTTTCAAAAGAGTAATATTGAGGGGAAATAAAATGGCACACGAAAGACCAAAAGCAGACCTGGCCCTCAGTTGTAAACAGAACTTGAATAACCAGAAAGAAGGTCTGGAATTTGGTTTGGATTTTAAGATATTAAGACATCACAAGACTCGAACCTTCCACTTGCAAAAAGTGGTATGGCTCCTGACACTTCATCACAAATACGCAAGCCACAAGAAGACTAAGTGGCTGGTGTACCACACTTCTGGTAAATGCACAGAGCCTTTCTTCTACACATTACATTAGAAGAGCTACAGTTTGGTAAAGGAGAACCAGCTGGGTCCTGTCCCAAATGCTCAAAAGCCATGTTTTCTCTATAGAGTGAAGATGTCATACAGAACTTAGATACAACACTGAGATTATTGTAATATTGTAACAATTCTTAGTCTGATTGCAGTTTCCTTTATATTTGTCTGTGCCACCTGTTGGAT
The DNA here is from genome assembly GCF_009819795.1 of Aythya fuligula. Classification (NCBI taxonomy): domain Eukaryota; kingdom Metazoa; phylum Chordata; class Aves; order Anseriformes; family Anatidae; genus Aythya; species Aythya fuligula. The sequence goes on from NC_045559.1 coordinate 72,168,371, forward strand.
TATCCCTTGAAAAGGGTCATTTCCTGACACAGCTTCAAAATAAAGAAATCAGTAGCCATGGCAAGACGTATACTAGTATGCAACATTAGATTATTTTAAATAGATAAAACAGAAACAAAACCAACCAAACAAAAGGGTAAAACATGAAAAAAAAGATGCAAGTACTTTAGTACGTGTTCTAGCAACACTTTATTCTGTTGAAAGCACAACCTAAAGTCATTCTGGAAAAGTTTCTACTCTTGTTAGAAAGTTACCTAGAAAAATGATAGTTTAGATCAGATATTGGATCACAAGGGTTTCAAGCTGCTGTGACAAATTTTCTCTTAATATTAGTCTGAAACAGAAAAATTTCATTCAATTAATACAGAGCAAGAGTTTAGGTGTTCCAATTAAACACAAAGATGAAATTTTTGCCTGTCTTAACAGAACAAATGAGATGTACACAAGGAAGCACCTGTCCTCACTGTGAACATAAATGTGGATTATCACATATCAGAAAGGAGAGACAGTGGTGTTTTTTTGTGGTGGTCCTTTAGGGACCCAAGAGTTGGTCTTGATGATCCTTGAGGGTTCCTTCCAACTTGGATATTTTATGATTCTATAGAAACAAAGAAATCGAGTCATCTGCTTAAAGGTGCTTGAAGTCCCTAGTGAAGCACACAGAAGACTTGAGTTCAGCTGAATTCCACACAGCAGTCTCGTAGCTGGGACATTATTTTCCTTCCTGTATTTGCTTCTGAATTACAAACCCCTGGCATTCACTTTTTATTATTATTACTATCTTGTTACCACAAGCGCTGAAGATTTATCAATTCCATAGTAACAAAAGAATTACCACTGTACATCCCAAGTACCAAGCAGCCACTGGATTGTTCCTTCTAGTTCAATAGCACCAACAGTATTTCCCACTGTATTTCCCAGGTTGTTCTCATACCTATTCAGTCACATCCTGTGGGATGCAATTGCCTCTTAGAAGAGCAATGACAGCATCTCTCTTCAACCTGACCACCTGGGCCCAAAGAACTCAGTTATTTGGGGAATATCTACTCCTCTGTCAAAGGTGGTTACAGAAGTTTTGAGGAAGAAGGCAAGAAACAGGCAGAGAAAGCATTGGTGCACAAGCCAAAAATTTGCACGGTCCTTCTGTCTCCCCAGGGAAACAGACAAGAAAACCAAAAGGGACTTCCCCTGTATATACAGAGACCACAAGAGAGTGGTTTTAAGTATAACCCCTGCACACACACACACACAACTTCTACATGTGTATTTATTAAATCAACAGAAATTTTACCAGAAATTAACAACAATACAATTTTGTACTAAGTTAGGAAAGAAGAGGTCAAACCTTCTACATGTTACAGCCTTCAACTACTGTTACAAAGACTGACCATGAGCTCCACACCAATCTGTGCAGCCTCCTACCTTCCAGAAAGAGCTGAAACCACATTTAGAAGCACACTCACACCTGAACCCCTACACTTCCAAAGAACTCTGCTAAAGCATGTGTGGCATGGCATTGCAAACATCCAACCCTGACCTCAGAGGCACAGCAATGCTCCACATCAGCTTCTTGCTTTCTCCAGTAACAGTATGTTTTCACTTTGTCTACTGGAAGTTACAAGGCACATCCATCTTTCCTCCCAATCAAACCTGCCCTGCTGCACAGTGAGGAGCCTACAGAGACCATCCTCACCCCACAGGTCATGCTTGGGCTGCAGCCAAGCAGGACGAAACCGCTACAGGAGCACCTTACCCCTCTCAAATCACACCTACTCATCCCTCCAGGATGCATTTTGCCACTAGCAGCTGCATCTTGCCCCTAGCAGCCGCCACTCTCACAGGGGCCTAGAAGGACTACTGCTATCGTGTGTCCCGCGACCACCCCCCCCCCCCCCCGATCCCCGGAGCTCCCTCCCCCGGCCCACGTGGCGGCGGCCAGCCTCTCCTCCCCGCTACCTGTGCTGCGCCTCCCGCAGCAGACCCGTCAGTGCCCGCACGCTCTCCAGGCGGGCCGCGGGCGCAGCTGCCATGGATCGGCCCAGCCGCGCCGCCGCCGCGAGCAGCGATCGCGACCCTGAGCCCGCCGCCGCCATCGCCAGCCCCGGCGCAGCTCAGCCCCGCCCCACGGAAATGGCGGTGGCCCGGCCCCGCGGGGCGACCCGAGTATGGCCTCGCCGAGCGGGGAGCCAGCGCTTTATCCCGCTATTTGCTTTTTCTGAGTGTTTGGTGCCGGGGAGCGCTGCGGAGGGGATGTGGGGGGGATGTCCACCCCACAAAATAGCTGCCCCGCCGCTGGAGGTGTCTGGCCTGTGCGCCCGGAGCCGTTCTCTACGAGCGCATGGCGTACAAAACACTACCTCAGAAACATGGTTGACGAGCTAACTGTGGGCGTATCCGTCTTTCAAAAGTCAGCCTCTTTTCAAGGGTCTGCTGTGGCCGTCGGGGCCTTCTTGCGATTCTTACAGAATCACAGAATCATGGAGTTGTCTGGGTTGGAAGGGACCTCAAGATCATCGAGTCCAACCTCTGACCTAACACTAACAAGTCCCCTACTAAACCATATCACTAAGCTCTCCATCTAAACGTCTTTTAAAAACCTCCAGGGATGGTGACTCAACCACTTCCCTGGGCAGCCTGTTCCAATGCCTAACAATCCTCTCAGTAAAGAAGTTCTTCCTAATATCCAACCTAAACCTCCCCTGGTGCAACTTTAGCCTATTCTCCCTTGTCCTGTCACCAGGCATATGGGAGAACAGACCAACCCCCACCTCACTACAGCCTCCTTTGAGGTACCTCTAGAGAGCGATAAGGTCGCCCCTGAGCCTTCTCTTCTCCAGGCTGAACAAGCCCAGCTCCCTCAGCCACTCCTCATAAGACTTGTTCTCCAGACCCCTCACCAGCTTGGTAGCCCTTCTCTGGACTTGCTCAAGCACCTTGATATCCTTCTTGTAGCAAGGGGCCCAGAACAACACTACTCAAGGTGCGGGCTCACCAGAGCCGAGTACAGGGGGACAATCACTTCCCTAGACCTGCTGGCCACACTGCTTCTTATGCAAGCCAGCATGCTGTTGGCCTTCTTGGCCACCTGACTATAGTGAACATTCAGCCAACTACCAACCAATACTCCCAGGTCCTCTTCTGCCAGGCAGCTTTCCAACCACTCATCTCCCAGTCTGTAGCTCTGCGCAACAGGTGCAGTACCCAGCACTTGGCCTTGGCCTCAGCCCATCAGTGCAGCCTGTCCAGATCCTCCTGCAGAGCCTTCCTACCCTCAAGCAGATCGACACACGCACCTAGCTTGGTGTCATCTGTGAACTTACTGAGGGTGCACTCAATTCCCTCATTCAGATCATCGATAAAGATATTAAGGAGGACTGGCCCCAGTACCGAGGCCTGGGGAATGCCACTAGTGACTGGCCTCTAACTGGATTTGACTCCATTCACCACAACTCTTTGGGCCCAGCTATCCAGCCAGTTTTTAACCCAACGAAGCGTGCACCAGTCCAAGTCAAGAGCAGCCAGTTTCTTGAGGAGAATGCTGTGGGAAACTGTGTCAAAAGCCTTACTGAAGTCACAGTAGACCACATCCACAGCCTTTCCCTCATCCACTAAGCGTGTCACTTTGTCATAGAAGGAGATCAGGTTCGTCAAGCATGACCTGCCTTTCATAAAGCCATGCTGACTGGGCCTGATCACCTGGTTGCCCTGCAAGTGCCGTGTGATGACACTCAAGATAATCTGCTCTATGAGCTTCCCTGGCACTGAGGTCAAACTGACAGGCCTATAGTTCCCCGGGTTTACCCTCCGGCCCTTCTTGTAGATGGGCACCATGTTTGCTAGCCGCCCGTTGACTGGGACTTCCCCTGATAGCCAGGACTGTTGATAAGTGATGGAAAGCGGCTTGGCCAGCTCCACCAAGAGCCTGCAGGTGAAATGCTTGGTGTGCGCCATAAAAACCTCTGTAGTCCTTTCCTTGCTGTTGTCCCATTCACTTTGAGAGATGCTTGCCTCTAAAAGATCCAAGCAGATACTTCAGTATGTTTTAAATACACATACAAAAGGTTAACATATTTACATCAGGATAAAAATTCAACCTTCCAGTGGATAAAAAGACTAATTGTAGCCAAATACCATGGAAAGCCTCACTAGACTGGAACCAAATTTAATTTCCAAAGGTAGATGAAAGAATCTGAAAATAATACCTCTAAAAGAAAGTGCAACACACACACACACACAAAACAAAGCAAAACAAAACCAACCAAACAAACAAACAAACAAAAAACAGTTGTTATTCACTTCCAACTGTTCTCATCTTCAAGTTTCTGCAAAGCCTTGCTGTCCTGCACAGTTATTTGAGGCCTTGTGAGCAATACCTTGCACCTCAGCAGCAGACCCGGTGGGGATTTTACTCTTATCATACCAAACCTAGTCAATGCACAATTTATGTTTAAAGAAAGTGTTCTGCTTTTAGAAATAAACATGCATTTCTTGGCTTACCTTTTATGATAGCCACTGTCAAACTTGTTTGTATGTTAGTAGGTGCCTTTGCCAGGCCTTCTCCTGATAATGACTATGTATTTCTTATTAATGCACAAAAAAGTAGTTGACAGCTCTATAGTAGAAATAAGTTGGTTCAACCAACAAGTAGAATTTAAGTACGTAGAAGTTGCCAGGCAAGAGTAATGACAATCATGCAAGTTCTTTCTTTTAACAGCTCCTATTGACTTCAATACTTGTTTGTTCATGAGTGAAAAAGTTTGTTTGTTTTAACTGAAACTTGAGCCTGAGTGAAGCATCAGGATCATCCTGAACACATCTGAATATGTGGTGCCTAGAAGTGCTAACTCTGGGGAAGATTGGATACAGCCCACAGTCTTTGTGTAACTTGCACATGCACATTTTTTCCCCCTAATCATCATTAATTTAAGAGGTTGGTAAAAGCCATGTTCAAGTTGCTAAAAAGTTTGTTTCTTTTCTGCAACACAGTTCTCACAGTTTTTTTTTTTTTTTTTTTTTTTTTTTCTTTTTTCACATTGCTACATATATAAACTCTTCTTCCCTCTCTGCATTCATGAGGTCTAATTCCTGATGTAACTATGAAGTCAACTAGACAGACCAGCAGTAGCCTGAAGGTGATTACATCTCACCTGGTTATCACAGGCTAAGCCAGCTAAACAGCTAAGGAACTTGTATCTGTTTGAAGTATGTCTTCCTGCAAAATATTAATTTCTTTTACAAAAAGTTGAGACATGGAGATTCACTGAGACAGTGAATCCAGCAGTTTATCTGGAATTCTTCTTTGTTTTATCATCTTCACTGTTAAAAATACAAATGTGATGCTTCTAATTTAATTTCTCTGGCTTCAGGTTCCAGCTCTTGGTATTCCATCCTGTTCTGTTACTGAAGTATCCTTTTATAACCAGCATTTTCCTCTGTGAAGATCCATTTTCAGTCCACTTTTTTTTAATAATTAGACAATTTAAGTAAAACCTTAAGTGCAAGTTTAAACTTAAGTTTAAAACAACTCTCACTGGAGGGCATTTTCTGCAGTCTGCACATCATTTTTTCCACCTCTTTTCCATATCCCTGCAAAGTTCTAGACATTCTTTCTAAAGTATGTACCCCAGAAATCGAAACACTTCTACCCTCTCCCAAACTGCTTCCTCCATATTCTCACTATTCATTTTTACCCATTCAAGCATCCTGTCTTTCTTACCTACAACATTGCATGGGGAGTATCCATTTCACTTCCTTGCACGCTGTCACTGCAACCATGCCAGTGATCATCAGCGTAAAAGCAGTAGGGCTAGCCAGCCTGGCACTGAACATGCTGTGCATGCACCCCTACCACGCTTCAGTTCCAGCACATCCAGGGTAGGTTGGAAGCACCATACAAGGACAGATCAGTATATATTTGTGTAACAATATTGTTCCACACAGCTTCTGTGAAGCAAGCAGTCAAGTACACTAAAATCCAACAAGATAGTTCTATATGAACTCTGAAAATGACCTGTAAATATATAATTTTTTATCTGATTCCTACATTGCTAGGGGAGGGGCACAATTTGGCCAGCACTCCAGTTTTATTCATCATCATTGTCTTTTACTTGCCATTTTGCCTGTCTTTTACAAAACACAGATCTAGTAAGCAACAAAATTTTGTTTACCCCTTATAAACCTTCACGTTTTTGGTGTTTGTTTGTTTTTTGTTTTTGTTTTTGTTTTTGTTTTGTTTTGTTGTTTTTTGTTTTTGTTTTTGTTTTTGTTTTTTTCTGTGACATCTGATGTTTTAAGGTGACAGTTAACCAGCTTTTACTCCATTAAGAATATAGGTTTATAGTAACTGATGAGTTATATTGCAAAATATTTCAGTTCAAGTAGCTGAGAACACAGACTAGATCACAGATGTCCAAAGCATCACAATAGGGAACATCGCTAATGAGAGATTAGATTTTCTGCCTGTTTCATCAAAACTTTCACAATCAGCATTATTGATTATTGCTCACAGATCCATGTGAAAATAGTTTTGCCTACGTATATGATCTCTCTTGAAGTTTTTTTTTTGTGCTTTACATAGCTGCAGTGGTTTTGTTTTTCCTCATTTTAGTCATGCTTTCAGTCATTTTCAACACCATTACCTAAGCCATCTTTGTAATAATGCAATACTTTGAGCTAGGACTCCAAAAAAAAGAGTTTTGAAGACTCTCAGGGATATCAATTTTATAATTTAGTAATTTTTATCAGATTACTCACAGATGTTATGTCTTGAGCTCATCTTTACTACAGACAGTGTTTTGCGCTTGAATTTTTTAAAAAATTTGTAGCCTCCCCCACAGCTAAGTCACACAGTGTTATTTGTTTTCAATAACTAAGTCAAAAACTGATCAGAGGTCTTTGCAGTTTAGTTCTGAACTATTCCAAAAGGAGTCCAACATGATCATTTAACATCTTTTTATTTTATTTTATTTTATTTTTAATGTAGCAGCTATTTTACAGAATAGGCCTGTGCTGTGCCCAATTCTGTGGACTCAGGCAGATCTCCTAAAAATCAAGTTTTTCCCCAAAAGAGCTTACAGTCTAAATAACATTAGTTTGTCTTAGCACAGATTTAGAGAACTACCAGAAGGAAAACAATCCACCCAGAGCTGACTATTCCACCTGAAAACAAAACAATGTAAGTGTTACTTTTAAGAGTTCTGTATGAAATTAAGATGTAGATCCAAATTTTGCACGCTGCTGTTTGAAGCTGGACACTAAGAAAGATCTGTCACAGCTGAGACTCCGGAGGTAGACAGTTCCTCTGGTTCAGCAAATGCTAGCTCTGCGGGAGGATCATAACAAAGCATATTGAAGACTTTGAATCCTCAAATGTCGAGAGATAGTTGTTTATTTTAATCACAAGATGTACATTACCCTGGATTTATTTTTTTTTTTTTTATTGAAAGTAACTTCCATCAGAAAATAAAATGTGAGCTCTGGAAAAAGTTACTTTACACTAAAGAAACAAATCCCACAGCATGTTGTATTTCCGGCATAAATATTAGTTTTCTGTCTCTTATTCAGGCCTGTATTAGATTAAGTATGACTTGGGCCACAGAGCTTTGAAGCTGTAGACCAAAGCTTTTATTTTTGGTTTAGTATTTAATAGGATCCAGTGAAATTGATTGATGCACTTGGGAAAATGCTTTTGATTAGCATTTGTTGCTGAGCAGTGAATTCCACTGCGAATCCACCATGCAGTACCATGAAGCACCCCATACCCCCATGCAGGACGTCAGTTTCCTAACTAAATGAGGCAAATTACAGTAATTGGCTTAGGAATTTTGAACAATAAGATGACTAGGAGCACACCTGATAGGAGATAGCACCATCCTCTTAACAACCAGAGGTGGAACACAGATTTTATGTTTCTTTGGGGGGTATTCAAAAGCTATGAAGAATGCATATGAAATGGTTACTGCAGATACTGCAGACTGTCTTAATCCCCAAAACAGCTATTGCAATCTCAAGCCAGTAACTCAAAAGGTTATTTGGCTTCAGATGAGATTTGCACACATGTACAAAGGCTGTAAAAGAGCAGTTTCATTTGATGTTGAGATGTACATGTATGTGTCACTCTTTTTTATGTAATAGCAGAAATTAATTTAATTCTTCATGTGTAAACAATCCCTCTGTCTGGAAAGAAAGACTGCAAGGTCCTGGAGGAGATGTTCAAAGCACTGGTGTCTTCCAAGAAGTACATAGGGATGAAATTCTGTCTGTTGTTATAGTTGTCAGCCTCAGAGTCTGCAGATACTCTCACTTCATTTGTTTGATGCAGTCCAACTTCCAGAGTGAATGAGAAATTTCACAGCTATTATCTTTCCTTCACAAAGTTTTTACACCATATCTGCATGGAGTGTTTTCACCAGGATCATCATCATCATCGTTATGCACCTGTAGAAGCATATGGAAGGACAAATCCTTACCCTATCCAACTGGAATGGAGAGATGCTACTTAGGGTATCTGTTAACCAATATACAGTTCCATAATGACCTGGGGAATTTCACCTCATTCAGGTACCAGTTGATTTATATTGCATAGAATTTAACTTTAGTTTATGGTCTGATATGGCAAGAAATGTAACTAAACTGTAGGAAGGCTAGTGTTAAGTGAAAGGAAGCTAAGTGTACTCTATTTTATATAGTCCTGCAATTTTCTGGGTGTAGAGGACACAGAGATTGTCCTACAGATCAACAGAGCATGTGATTATCAGCCCTGCGAGTATAAGGGCTGCATCTACCCCTGGCTCATCATCTCTGAAGTTCTTCATCACTCTAACATGAACCTGTAAGGCATAGTTAAACGTTAAATCAGGAAACACACAGGAAATAATTTTATTTTTTTTTTCTCCAGTTGTCTTTAGCTTTGCCCTTGGCAGGACAAACAGGAAGAACAGAGGAAAAGCCAGTGCCGCTCTGCCACCTGCTCCCTTTCCCCTTTCCCTCTTCCCCCCTTCCCACCCTGATCCACCCTGCGCAGCTCTGCCCATATGGCTTCCCATCCTGACGGGTTACATAATACACATTTCACAGCTGTGGCCTCTCCCATGATCAGCTGAAAATATCTTGGGCTGTTTGAGCCTCAATGCTAGCTGGCTGGGTTTCCCTCAGAGACCTAAGGAGTTCCTCTTGCTTCCTTTCTTTCTGCTTTCTCCTGGCTCCCTCGCCTGCTGCGTGACCTCTTCCCTCCAGTGTTTTGATTTAGTGGTGGCAAGAAGTGATTCCCATGCTGCCAAGGAACAAGCAAAACAAAAAACATGGCCAGGGTGGTGCATCCTTCTGTTTAGAAATTTATTCTCATGGATGGAGAATCTCCTTACTACAGGGCTTCAAGAAAAAAATAAAAAAATATATATAATCTGTTACTACAGTTTAATGACTGCAGGAAAGGACAAGGAAATTTCACACAATACACAAAGCATGGAAGGATGTCTCCCTCCACAGAGGAGGTTGTCATTGGCACTGATCATGAGAATAAAGAGGAATATATGGATGTGGGGAAGGTGGCAGTAAGCAGTGTGTTTGTAGAAGGCCATGCCCAGAAATCAATTCTGCTGCACAAAGATATGATATCTGAAGTAAGTAGTTGCAAACTTTATTTTTTTAAGATTTTGTGGGAAAGGAGGATTCTTGAGGACTGCACAGGTGAGACTATACAGTTACTGTTCTCTTCTTGTGACCTTTTCAATCATCCAGTGTTATTTTAAGTCCTAGACTCCCATGTGAAAATGTTCCCAAGAGCAATGTTAAGTTTGAAATTTGTGCTATATAATATGGATTTCCCATATAAATGCAATCGTATCTCATCTCTCATGTGAAAATCTTAGCTTTTCATGTGTTTTGATAGCAGCAACAGTTTTTCTGGACTTCAGCAGCCTGGACAACTAAGCATCCAAAAAGTAGCTATTAAGTACATGCACATAAATCATTCCTGTGCTCTCATGTCTAATCCTGAGCTCATCAGGCTTTTGTGCATTCCCAGAGTGTCACAGGGCAGAGAGTTCACCCAGATTCACAGCCTGTGCGGGCAGTGTGCTGTCACTCTTCGCAGGCACATTAAACCTGACATGCTGGGCTTGCATTGTGTTTGCAGAGCGGCACATGGTACACTTACCTCTTGCAGGCTGCAGAAGCCATCAGTCAGCATCTGTGCACATCCAAAATCCTCTGAATGGTCCTGGAAATATTACTCTGGTTTTGCTGCTTGAGGAATTGAATTCATCTGCTAAACCTGCAGTCCAGCCAGCTGCCTTCATCTGTCCTGTAAAGACAGATGAAGTGGAGTGGTCAGAATTGGAGTGGTCAGAATAGCTTCTGAAAACTGATTTTCTTCACAGAAAACAATATCAAATATCCCTCCTAAGGAACTGAAATAAACAAAAAGCTCCTCAACACCTGGCCACTGTCAGCAAGTAAAAATGCATGTACTTAAATATGTTTGAGGAACTTGCAAATGAGGTAGTCCTCAAGAATAGATGGCCCTAGGTTTGGCCCTTTACGAATGGATGAGTGAGGGGAAATGCCCACAGGGAATCCTGCATTACACAGCGCTGCTCCCATTTATCAGCATCGGTGGACGTTATCAGTGCTGAGAAATTTGCTGGAGGGAGAAGTCAGGGACTAAAAGAGCAAAGAACAAGAAAAAACAACACAGTGATTCAGAATATTTCTCCTATTTGGGGCTACTGCTAGTGACTGGAAGTGAGGAGTTGTAGCTGTGATTCTAAGCACACTTCTTACTATTGAATAGAGCTCAAACTTCTCAAGGTCCATCCACAGACTGACATCTAGTGGAGGTAAGATATGGGCTGCAAAAATGAACTTAAAATCATCTCTCCTGCCAATTGAATGACTACACTGAATATTCACTGTGGATGCTCAATTTACCTAACCTATTAATTTCACTGGTGAAAAATAATTTCATAAGTGAATCCATAAATCTTTATTGTGAACTAAAATCACAGGAAACGGTTAAATTCACAAATTCACAGCATTTCATTTAGCCTACATAGACAGAAGGATAGGATCTAAGTAAATCCCATTAGAGCAAGAGTTTAGAATGTTTTCCATACTGACAGGACTGTACCAGCATATAAGACAGTGCAACAGGTCTGGGATTTATATCCTAGGAGTAAACAAACAAACAAACAAAACACTGCAAAGTTTGGTTTTGAAGCATTTATGGAAGCCAGTGTTATATCACCTCTAAGATATAATATTTTAGAAGATGCTATTGGTAATTTAGAAGTTGCCACACACATCCTCCGTCTCTCTAAAGAGAAACTATATCTGAGGAGAGCTATAAGATGGATGATGGACAGTTGCAGAACTGAGGAATACAGAGTTCAAATGTCAGTTCTCCAGAATCTTTTCCTTTGGGACTAAGGGTGGAAGACTAGTACAAATTACTGAATATTATTTTTTATATAATTATCTGAAGCACGTGAGGATATAGTTTAAAATCTCAGTTCTCATTATTTTCTTCACATTGTGATATGACAGTTTTTTATTTTCTCCTTTGAGAGAAGCATACAACCTAAACTTTAAAAAAAGAGAACAAATATTGCTATAGAAGTAACATTTTCAGAAGATCTGTGGATTGGAGGATGTTTTAATGCCTTTAATTTCAAAAGCTTGACACAGAAGAAATCTGCTGAAACTTTGCTGTCATCCCTGTGAACTCGAAGAACTTTGTGTTTCTTTTGAACTGAAATCCAAAGACTATCCACAAAGTTCATCTAATTATAAGGCTGAAAGGGAGCTTTGATCCATTCCTGCTTTATATGTTTGGTTTTTTTTGTTTGTTTGTTTGTTTTGTTTTTTCCCCACAGGATCATGTCAGTAGACAAAAGTTAAGTGATCTATGTATTATTATTATTTTAATACCACCATCTCAACTTTCTTAAGCAGACATATATATAAATTAAATTAGATACTTTCCTTCTGCATATGCTGATTATAAAATTCAGCCTCTGCAGAAGTCATTATTTTTATTTACATTACAGAATACTGATTTTCTAAATTTAAAACAAAAAACAAACAAAACAAACAAAACAAACAAAACAAACAAAAGTCCCGCTCCTTAATGCCTGGGTATAATGATGTTATGGAGCTACACGGAGCTACAAGAAAATTGTGACAGAAAGGATTGTCCAGCTGTCAACCTGTGCAGAGTCCTCCAAAAGCCCAAAACTCATACCAGTAAAACCAGTCACCTGTCTCTGTGTCTATCTTTTAGATACATTATGTACTTGCTAGATCCAGATGTTTTTTACACATGTTTTTTATTAGCCTCTTCTCACATCGTTTACTAGCCTCCGTATGTGCCTGGTACCTCAATAACACTGCATGCAGTTACTAAGTAATATAAATTAATAATTAAAGTGAATATTAATTATTAATACTGTGCAAACACAGACATGTTCAAGACACTGTCAGGGATGGGCGAGTCTGCTTTTTGATCTGAGCAAGTGCTGATATTCACTCTATACAAATACTGGTTTCACTGGAGGGGTAAATAAGAAAAAACAGTGAGTCGAAGGTGGAGCCTCAATTGGCAAGAACTACATCTGGGATTATATTAATCTAAAGCCTCCCCTTTCTTCTTGCCCATCATTTTTGTTACCTGGGACTCTGCAATTGCACAACACTCCAGGTATTCCCATTAGTCTTGAGAAAACATCTTGTTTGTCTCCCTTTTGGTGTGGCCCTGTTTAAAGGCAGGAAGAAAGGGGAGCAAAAGAAAGTATGGCATTTGAATCTGATAGACTTAATTTTTTCCTTTCACTCATGCTTGCCCCACACTGATGACATGGCCATATTTGCCTCCAAGGTGAATGTTCACATTGGTCATCACTCCAGTGCAGGGGAACACACAGGGTATCTTCAGGAACAAAAGCAGGATGAGGTATTTCTTGTGTAATTAATGCAGTGTAAGAGGCCTAAGCTCTATAGGCTGCACTCTGCTCTGTCACTTCTGTTTTATGCCAACATAATTAAAAGCTGGAGATGTATCTTACCCAAAATCTTCTGGGATTTTTTTTTCAGCTAGAAAGAATTTCCATCCAGCCACGTCTGGTATAACGTACTAAACTAACATACAGTTACCTCCTAAAATGTTGCTTACATCTGCACACATGTGACTTCTGAATACAGAGTGTAGTTTCCCAGTACTGTCATGCTCAATTGGGCAAAAGAGGAATCAACTGATAAACCAAAAGGCAGGCAACAGAATCAGCTTTTCTCAGTCAGAGGACAAAGGCTTGTAAGACCATCATGTTAGGCAAAGACCTGAGTATGGTGTGTATCTTCATTCCTGAAGAAAGGAGTGCCTGCAACTAGGAATCTATTATAAATCACATTTTTAGTGAGACTGGTAAAGCTGCATAACTCTGGCCTCAGGGAATCTGTCTAATTTGATCAGCTAAAATTTCAGCCTCCTGATAGAAGACTAGTCCATTCATGCTTCAGTGAAGGCTAATTACCCATGGAAGGAATCTGTTCGAGGAACATGTCAGCAGTGATGTGGTGTGGCATAATCATCAGGCTAGAGCTTCCAAGGGGAGATCAGGGGAGTTTCCCCTGCTTGTTGTGCCATGCCTTAGCCATGCGGCCCCTTCTCCCTTCTCTCTCCCATATCTGGCCATGTCACTTCACAGCACGGTCAGCAGGATGTCCCAGGAGAGAAGTCTCCCAGTGCAGTTGCCTTGTTTTGGGGGACAGAGAAACTGCTTGCTCTGAGTAGCTGTCTGTCCTCTGTGTCTGGAAGTTGCTGTAGTTGGCATGGCCTAAAAAAGGCAAGATTTTCCAAAACAAAAGTCCCCCCAAAAAGAGATGAGTTCTTATGTACCCAAGTCCTTCTACAGACATCCAACTAGAAATTGCTTAAAAACTCAGTGTCACTATGTTTGAAGAGAGAAGGAACATGAATAAAGTACAGTGAATGTGAAGTTCCAAAAATAATCGTGGGAAGAAGCACTACTTAAATTCTTAAGAACTTATTTGTGTAATCATTCACGTACATTATACCTGGAAAAAATCCAGCATTGATAATTACTACAGATTTAACACTTCATATATCAGAGAATAATTTGCTTCTTTACTGGACTAATGAAAGTAGATTACAAAGATTTTCTAGCTGCACATCATAGTTTAATTCCATTCCATAATGCTATACACAGTGTTTGTTTTTTTTTTTTTTTGTTTTTTTTTTTGTTGTTTGTTTGTTTTTTGTTTTTTTTCCTTCTTGAGAAATAATCTTGTGTCCGTGTTCCTAAACTTAGATAAGCCAAATACCTCCAACTCTATTTGTTCCATTATGGTAGAATTTTTAAATGACTGTGTTTTAGCACCACTAAAAATGTAGCCCCAAACTTTGAGTACATCACTAGAATAGTGATGGAAGTGGAAAGAGTTGCTGGAACAATGGTTGGACCTGGGGAAAAAATGAGGAAAAAATGATCATTCACAAGTATTAGCAAACCATTATTCAACTAGAGGTTCAGTACTGATCTCTCAAGTCCAAGATCTATCTGTAAGGAAGATCTTGAATTGAATTCTTAACTTTAGGAGTTATTCATATTGTAGAACAAACAGGTCTCCTGGACTGAGTTAATCTTATGTTAAAAAGGAAATAATGTATGAATAAGAAGATAAGAGTTTCTTGGGGGAAAAAAAAAAAAAAAAAAAGATATTTATAGCCCCAAACTATCCTTGTTTACTTTTGTTGTTATAGAAAGGCTGAGTTAAAATACACTGTTACCAAAAAACATTTCCTGCAATTAAAAATATAGTGCAGATTGACCAAGTAATCCTTAATTAGGCAGGGTGCTGAAGCCAATGCAAGTTTGCAAGAAACTGAGTGGTCACCAAAATTGGGATGATTTGCAGCCTCACTATAATGCCTGTGTTTAAGTTTCTTGATGTATCAAGGCCCTTCTATTTAATTTGACTCCATCAAATGTGTGTGTTTGTTCTATGAGATGGCATCAATAACCAGTCTCAGAGTGCTGTATAGAAAAGGAACATAATTGTCTGAAAAGAGGCCCATTAAGTGTTTGCTTTTAAATCAAAGAACACTTTTGAAATATTAAATAAAGTGGGACTACAATATATAAGTAACTTCAATCCACCTCAAAAATACTGACGCACATTAATGATTTACTTTGGGCTTATACATCTGTTTGCTTTTGTATTCAAAAAGCTTCATTGTTGTCTTAGTAACCCCAATATCTCACAGAATCTAGCCTATTCTCCATCTAAAGTACACCCTCTTAAGGAAATTCATACAGGTTCTCATGAGAGCACTTTTCCTTTTTTCCCCATTGTTTGCAAAGGAAGAAATAATGACTTGCTTTATCCTGAACAGGCCATTTCTGTCTTTTCTTCCTCCCCTCTCCCATCCCACTAATGACATCTTAGATTTAAACACAACCACAAACTCACAGTTTAACAATGTTCACAGTCTTAAACGAGTTGTGCTGCTTTACTGATATGCCATGAAGAGTCTTTCTAATAATTCTTCTCCTTATTTTAGAGGATACTTTGAGTCTCAACAGCCTGGCCTCTCATAAATTCCTTTCAACAAGGGCGATGTAGCTCTGCGGGGATGTTACAGGAACATCATTAACTAGGGCATGTTTCAGCCTCTCTTGCCATCCGGGGCCTTTTCAGCCCTTTGGCCCTTGGTGCAAAGGCAAACATCAAGAAGAGGTTATCAATGAGCCTTGCAGCCCCATTTCTGCTCCATGGCATTTCCTGGCAGGAAAACAAGGGTATAGGAAAGAGCAGACTCCATAAGAAGACAGGGATGACTCAAGTTGTCTGCTGTGAAACTGTCTGGCCTCTCTTGTGCAGGTAGTGTTTGCCCACGATCCAGTTTAGTGAGTTGAGCCAGCCGAAAGCTATGGCTGCAGACTGATGTTGGAGTTTACACCTCCGGGAAGAGTTCAGGAAGCTCTGAGTCCTGCCTTTCCCCAGGTGCCAGTTTCCAGCCTCACTCTGTTATTTCAGGTCTAGCAGTCACCCAGCTGCAGAAGGAGCCAATTCAAGGGCTGATCCTGCAGGAAAACTGGAAGCTGACTCCAGGACTCTCTGCCCTCCTTTCTCCAGCCCATTTTTAGTTGCTCGTGTCCCACACCTCAGCATCCCCTATGTTGTGCTGGTACGAGTGTTTATGTAGCTACTCATCCATCTGATTGGTGACCTGGTCTGGCTTTTCCATTTTTGCCAAATAATTTTTGTACAGAAAAGTTCTTGAAGTTGGTCCACCACACAGTGGCTCAACACTCACCCTAACACAAGGGAGGAGGCAGAGTTGTGCAGGAATGAGGGACAGAGAGGGCAGAACATGCCTAACTTGCACTACCAACCTTTCCACAGGATGAGACAGGGCATGTGATCTGGGGGAGGCAGAGCAGAGCTGAAAAGGAAGGTAAACTTTTTAGTTCATACTGGGCAGATGGTCACACATACTGCTGACTTACAGCTGACCTAGCCCAACCTAGATCCTAAGCTAGCCACAGGCAGCTCCCAAACTGGAAAAATCCCTCCCTTTTGTCCCCCTGTCCCCAGCCTGGGACAGCGTGGGCTGCACACAGGGCAAGGAGATGAAAACTTGAACATGGAAAATGTTCCTGAGAAGGGGTGGATGGGCAAATCCTACAGCATTCATTGAGCAGGTACAACTCAGGTGCACACTCACCCACAGCACTCTGCTAAAGCCAGAAACAGCAAGAAGACTTGTTTAGCACTGTGGTTTACATGACAAATCAAAGTTTGTTCCAGATGTTGATTATTTTTTTTAATTAAGCAGATTTATTCATAACAATGTAGAAGAAAAGAAAGAAATAAGTGCAAACTTGAAGCTTCAGAAGGGGTTCAAAGCTCAATATTATTTACTTGCTGCATAATCTCTTCTCATCACTCATTGACCTCTGGCAAACAAAGTGCTGAGCTGACAGCAACTTCCAACTTCCTTTCTCAAGCCAAGATTCTCAAAAATGACTTCTTTTTGAAGCTGTATTTCAACCTCTGCAGGCACTCTGTCCAAAAATATCTCTTCAAAATACTATTCTACTTGCTTTTTACATTTAAGAGTCTTGCTAAGAGGACAGTAAGTTAGGTAGATAGTTTTTTTAAGCATGAATAAATGGGAAAAAAATCTAAAAGAAGTGAAGCTAGTCTGCTTGTATAAAGACAAACTGTTTTCTTACTTTTTTTTCTTTCTTTCTTTAATATATAAAAATGTCATCTTAATCACCACAGGGTTTCTCCAAGGGGAAAAGCAATCTCAGATCACTACATAATGATATAAGATATAAGGAGAAAGGATTGATCGTTTTAATGATTAAACAGAAAGAAGATGTATAAATGACCGAGAAATGTATCAGGGAAACATATTAACTACAGTTTCTCATTGTGTCTACCTGAGTTCTTAATAATTCACTTAGATTAGATGCTTAGGAGGACTGTCTCAGTTCTCACTAACATTAAGTATACAGATAATGAGCGTTCTTTTTGTTTGTTTGTTTGTTTGTTTTTGTTTTTGTTTGTTTGTTTTTTTGTTTTTCTATTTCAATCACACACACAAAAAAAAAAAAAAAAAAAAAAAAAACACATCAGACTTTGTCCACTTTGTGAAAATTTATAAGTCTGTCTTAGAGCTGATCAAAGCTTTCCAAATTTTGGATGATGTTATCCTCTTAAAATTTTGAATTGTTCATTATAATTTGTTTAATGATTTCAAGTAAGAATATTGTTCCTGTTCACACCACAAAAGAAGATATTTTGTAGGCATTATCTTTAGAAGATGAACAACCTTCAGCTGAGCACAAATGGAAAGTAAATTGCTTTGGAAATGGAAGTTTCTCAGGGATCTAAAAGCTCATACAAGGAAGAGCAAATTGTGACTAGTGTGTGTGGGTGTTATTCCCTTCCTTCTATCTAACCATTTCATGAAGCTCTGAACATCCCTAGTAATGCACAGACACTGGAGCTTAGCTAGTTTGCTCTGTATTGCATGGTCCTTGGAAAGCCTTTACACTTTTGATGATATTTAGTTCATGAATACTAACACAAATTTAATCTCTTCCCCATATCAGTCTGTGAATTTATTGGGAAAAAAATAAATATCCAGGTTTGCCCCTCAAACGAGTACAGCACAAATACTCTAAGTGCAGTATCACAGCTTTTCCCATACTGAGGCAATACGGTGAGAAATAGCTTGGGTCTCAGCTGGAGCACAGTTTTAAGCACTTCCACTGGTGACACTCAGCAAAGGCAGAACCAGAAGATGGTACATGTTGAAATCGTTGAAATCTGATCAGTTATCTGCTGTTGGCGCAGGACCAGTCCATCTCAGGCAAACTACCTATAAAGAGGTGTTATTTGTACTGGATATTGCAGAAGTGGTGAGAAAGCCACAACTGCCTGTAAAAGATGCGTAAGAACAGGAGAATCTCTGTCTCAGGGAGTTTGGCTGTTACCAGGGGATAGGGGGGGTAGATATTTGAACTGATTTCCATAAAGTCAAAGATTCTGCAATTCATTAGCTGTTCCATGTGACAAGCCTCTATATCCCACCATTTCAGATTTACCTTACTACAGAACATGTCTTTATATCACACAGTGAAAGTTTTCTAGCTGCAATGCATGGGTGTGAGTTCGTGCTAACCTGGGGG
Source organism: Aythya fuligula (assembly GCF_009819795.1). Taxonomy (NCBI): domain Eukaryota; kingdom Metazoa; phylum Chordata; class Aves; order Anseriformes; family Anatidae; genus Aythya; species Aythya fuligula. The sequence continues at coordinate 72,187,093 of NC_045559.1, forward strand.
AGTAGCAGAGCTGTTACAGGAAGCCACCAGTGCTAAAATTGAGATAGAGTTATAACGTCCTCCTTGGCATGTTCTTTTCTACTTGATTCAGTTGGGATCTTTCTCAATGACTACTCATATTAAGGGTATATTATCTTCTCCTCCATGAAAGCTTAGCTCACAAATTATTGGAAAAAAGCCCAAATTCCACCCATGTATGACCATTTCCATGTTCCTCCCTTCCCACCTCTGCCAAAGCCATCCCACAAAGCTTGCTCAGACAGCTCTGGCAGTGTCTGGTGCTGTGACGCGGTTTCAATGTGTGCCTTTCAAAAGAGCAGGGAGATGTAAGAGAGGAAGCTGTGGCTGTGCATTAGAAAGCAGAAGCTTGGTGTGCAGTTTCCTCCTTGCCTTATCAGTTTGGAAATGAGGGAATGGGGGGCAGAAGGTAGATTCTGGTTGGCACACGTATTCTCCAAGTTCAGTTTATCGGGAATACACATGCTTGTGGTTCATCCTCACAAATGCCGCATCAGGCCCAGAGCCAATACAAACACAAAGTCTTCAATATATAGAGTGAAAAAAAAAAAAAAGAAAAAGAAAAAGAAAAAGAATAAAAGCTCCAGATCGCTCCAAATTAGAGTGTGCATACAAGTGGGGGAGAGGGGAGACATGGGAAGGAGGAAAAGAAGAGGGCTCTGACATTGTTGCAGAGTTATGCTGAATTCAGAGTTCATTATAATACAAATAAAAGCATATTCAAACACAGTAGGCCAAAGATCTCAAATTAATGTGTCTTAATTCTTTAGGATAAGAATTTTTACAGGACTTTGTGGGAAAGAAGGTGCCTGTATTCCCTGTAGTTTCAGGGAGATAGGAGTATTTAATGCCCCACACTGGGGTGAAACCTCCAGGCTTTATTCCTGAAAATGACATGTTAACAAATGACATGATATTTGTTTATTTTGTCTTTAGAAATACTGTAAAAGTCTGCAAAAAACCTTCCCCAGACTCATGTTTATAAAAACATCCAAACCTGACATTTAAATGGGCTAGCTCTTGAAGTCTTTTTAATTTTCTTGCATCTTGAGATCCAATCATCCATTCATGAAGCAGAAATAGCATGAATAAATAAAGGTAGAGCAAGAACTTTGCAAGAAACACAGCAACTGAAATGGGTTCAGGCAAGTGATCACAACTGAAGACAGGAAGAAAAAAAAAAAAAACACAACAACAACAAAAACCCACAACTTTGTTTGCAGGTGGTAGGTCACTAAAGATTAAATTAAAATAAAAGAGACCGTATAAATTAATAAATTATTCATGGAAATTAGTTTGCCAAGCATAAATCCACAAAGTTTTCATTGAGAATAAAGATCCTAGTCTGGTTTCCTGGCCTGATTCCAAATAAGGTAATTACATTGTGCCTACTTAAATTTCCCCTTCAGAAGAGCATGATATATGTGTCTTCCTCTCCAGAAACTGTTGTCTAACAAATCTAAAGCCTGCCACTTGCCTTTTGATGTTAGATAGCTTTGGGTTTTGCTACAAGACTCTATGCCTCTACACCAGTAGGCTTTGTATTTCTTAGCCAGTTAGCATTAAAATATAGAGCTCAAGTCACAGCATTGCTAAATCCTAATATTTCTGATATTTTCATGCAATTAAATATTGTAATGCTCTTGAGCCCAAAGTTTCAGCTGTACCATGCACACACAATTCAGCCCAGAAAGTGCACAAGCTTTCCCCAGCCTCCAAAAGCTGCTGCGTGCCTTTGCCATTAGTCAGGAAAAAAAAAAAAAAATCAGTCTGGCTATCCTCCATATATATAAAGCTCGCATCTTAATGCTTCCCTGTGGGCTGTGGGTTATCTGCATGTGACTTCACATTTCAGAGCAAGCTTGAAAACTTTTCCAAAGCAGCTGAAGACTGTTCCTACAGCTCCACCTTTTGGGAGCTGGGGATCAACCAGATTACTTGAGACGATTATTTCTTTACTATAGAAGGACTTAATCTTGTTGTATTTGTGGCTGACATTAATGTCTAGAATATAAAGAATAAAGCACACTGGAGGATTCTAAAGATGAGTAGCTTCCTCACATTAAGCTCTAAAATCTGTTGTTATGGTGGATATACATATATTTATGTATATAATATATCATATATATATTATATATATATATATTTCTGACTATTTCCTGAAGGCTACTCAGTATCAGTAAGGACACTGATGTATATACTTCTAATCATCATAATAAACATGCTTTCATCTGACCTTCCTGCTCATGATTCACTTGAAATCATTGTGCCAAATTGAGACGGAATCAAGACAGATGATATCAAATATAGCAGCATCTAGTCCATGTCGAATTCAGTACTGTTCTGGTACATTTGAGTCAAGTCTGCACGCTCACAAAAGACTGTGACCTAGAGACTTCATAAAGTCCTTTTAAAGAGGGCCCAGCACATGTCAGGAGGAGATGTTACCCTGTACTGGTGGGACAAAGACATCTGAAACCCATGCAGGAAGCAACCAGGATGCCACGAGTTTCCAGACATCTGGATTTGGATTACACCACAAGTCTACCTCTTCTGGAAAAAATAGGGCTGTGCTGGAGACTGCAGGAGGGCCTAATCCAAAGCCCACTGCACAGTATGATACATACAGCTTCCAGTATGCTTCCTGCATACTGGGCCTGGATTCAAGTCTGTGGTGAGATTTAAGATCAAAAGATACTGCAGTATCCAAGAGTGACCTTTAAGAGTAGAGAAACCCTACAAAATAAATCTCCTCACTTGTTGGTTCCATAAAGTGGAGGCATGAGTGAAAAAAAATAATAACTCAGAGATCAACAGCATAATATCATTCTTACCTCATTTTACTACCCAGCCACAGATTAAATTGCTTTGATGAATATCAAGCATGTATTTGCCTTTCATCACTTTTCATGTTCTAAGCCTTGCCCCCAGACTCAGCATCTCTGTTTCAGACTACTAAATATTATATGTGCACAGGAGCAATTTTGTGTGTATAATGATAGGCATGACTGTTAAATTGGTTTCCAGTGTCTTTCAGGCTATGTCCCTACAGAATTGCAATTAAACACTTGACAAACCACAAGGCTATGCTAATCCTGCTTCAAAAATCTCTGATGGTAATGATGGCAGCCTGCCTTACTTCTCCACCAAAAGACTGAGAGACCCAGTGTTACTTCGACTCTTCTTAAAAATACTCTGTTTTTCCTTTTGGGGCTGTGGTTCATGTTTCAGCTGTAACATTCAGCCTCAGTTCACTATTGCTCTGTAACAATCTCTTCTTTGTTTAGCCCTACTACCTCATTTCTCTCTATTAGCCTTTAATCCCTGTCAGGGTTTCACCTTTGCAACGATGAGGTCACAGCTCATGTTGATTGGGAAGGGAAATCCTGATGATTGTTGCTGACAGAAAGCTGATAATGCTGTTTTTGGCAGCAATAAATTCTCAGTCTCTAAATGAAGACTAATCTTTTAGCCAGAAATCAGCTCTTTCAGTAGTTTTTTTAGCCTCATTCACAAATATTTTCCCATGCTCAAGCTGCTTGACCTTTGGAGCATTCAATGCACCTATGTTATTGTGCAGAACTGTTTTCCAAGGATCAAAATAAGCATCCATCTATCAATGTGAGTCAGGTGAAATTATGAAATAAATCAATTCCTCATTGGGAATGCAGTACTCAGAGCTCTCTGCAGCTTCTGCAACTGTAAGCACAAAATTCATATCAGCTGCTGAGCAATTCTGTCAGTATTTTTATACCTTTAAGTGACTTGTTGTCAGGACCAGTTTGAGCTTTATTTATTTTTTTTTTCAAGACAAAAGTGCATCATGAAGAGAGAGAAAAGAGGTGAGCAGGAGAGGTATGTGCTGTTAAATTCATGTTGCTGCTCTGATGAGTGATTCAATAAAGATAGTTCTTAAACAACCCTGAGCAATGCAGATGCTTCTTTTACAACATCATAAACGCTGTCTTTAGCATGGTTCATCACCTTAAATCAAGCATGGGCATTGAATTATCCCTTCTCAGCTGCAGTATCCATTATGTGCAACACCTGGGACCTCCTGCAAGAACGCATCTCCTTGCCAGCAATGAACTGCAGGAAGTTCTCCAATGGTTGAACAAGAACAAATTTATTGGAAATCCAAAGCTGAAGAGCAAACAAGGAGTTGACAATAGTATCAAAAATTAACTTCTGTACATTATGTTCTCTTTATTCTCTGTTCCTCCTCCTGTTTCCCAAACCAGATGCTCCTTCAGCACACTGAAGGAGGTAATCTACTCAAGAGTATTATCTATGTAACAGGGCTTCAGTGCTCCCAGTTGCAACTTCTTTGTGCATTTATTCATTCCTGGACATCTGTATCAAGGTACAATGCTCAACAAAATGTCAAATTGGTTGAAAACTTCATTCTCTTCAGTCCAATCTGTTTATTGTTATTGTCTCTACATCAGGCTATACTCACTCCTTTGATCAAAATAACCCTGGACTTTGGTCCAAATGCAGATTTGAACTTTACAAATTGGGTCTTGCCCAGCTAACAAAGTAGGCATTTTACTCCCTTTCCTGCTAGCAGTAACAAAACTCCGTGCTCCTGTGCACAGCTGGTAGCATTTTAGTTAGGTAATCCCTATGTAATCTATTATAATCTTTTTTCTTCCTTCCACAGCATGTGGGTCTTCCAAATGGTGAAAATCAACAATTGCCTGACTGTAATTCTCCACTAATATGGATTGCAGCAGAACTCCCTAGGGGAGCAATTCAGGTGCCTGAACACAGATGTGCAGTGCCATTTTGGATGATTTAGGCTAGCTGAGATGCCCACACAGGGCTGGCAGATGTGATGTAGGAACTATGGAAGACACACCTTTCTGGAGGGGCAGCTAGAGCCTAAGTGAGGTATAAAACAGTCTCAAACATCTCAGCATATTTCAAACACCTGAATCACTCCTTCAGCCCCTCCAGGAGACACTGCACTATAAGAGGGGCAGATTGCTTCTGTGCTTATTAGCTGAATGCACTGTGTATGTAAGTTTGCCTCATAGATTATCAAGAGTCAATACATGATGGTATAGAAACCAGCACTTTAGTGTTTGTACTGGCATTCCCACCCTTACAAGGACAAAACATCAGTGTCTTTGTATTTTATTCCTTATGTCTACAGGTAAATGCTTTATGTATCATATACATGTTTGCATCTGTCTGCATGTATCATATTTTCCAGTCCTTTTGTCAACTAAATTTACTGGCTTCTGGTTTAGTCTCTTTAGAATGAGAAATTGAAGCTTTCTTCCTTGAATTATTTTGACTTTAGGATTCTTTCCAGTCTTAGTTTATTGAAAACTCTAGCAATAGCTACATTTCATCTGTGTGCAGGAAAAATTTCTCGGTAGAGAAATTCAGCTGAACCAAGACTCCTGACTGGACCTGGCTCACGTTCCCTGCCAAGAACCCTTCTACATGCTGCTGAATCCCACTTTCTCTCTGGGACAGCTCAAGAGCTCAGTGACTGCAACAAACAATGGCTATGGGTCAGACCAAAGGTCTAGCTCTCTATCTTGGACCAGAGAGTGTAAGCAGGAAAAATGGTTAGGTAAACTCAGCCCAGAGTCCAGGGAAATGCTGCTCTGAGAAAGCAGAGTCTGTGGAGCTGGAGCACACAAAGCAAAGATGCCATCTCCTCGGGCTAGGAGGACCAGCAAGGAAGTAGGAAGAGTAAAAGCAGAAAGCAACTGGGATATGGAAAGCACAAGCAGAGATGGTTACCTAGCTAACCTGGTTTCCATTACCTGCCTTGACTGAGTAAAATTGAATTTCCTTAATAACCAGAGTGCTTTCTGAAGGGACTGTGCTGGATAATCTGTCCCTTGTTTCTGTCCTTCATTTGTATGCCCTGGGATGTTGCTGAGATGAAGTAGTACATTAATGCATGGACAAATACACTCCAGCATAGAAGGCAAACTCAATAGGACCTCAGTATCATCCTTCCCTTTCTCCCTCCAGGGCTCTACCATATCACAGAGATTGCTGTTTTGTGCTGACTCCTTTGAGCATCTGGCCATTTTCTGCCCATACTGCACAGCTCCATTTCACAAAATGTAAACCTATGACTGAATGGGCATATTAATACATGCTGAAAGGGAGATGTGTGCGTAGATATGCTAATTGGTGATGGATAAAATCCCAATAGACGATACTTATTTCTCCTGGACCAGATCAAAATTCCTTCTCTGCATTGCAAAACGGGTTTTGCAATCTCTTGTGCATCACTTTTCAAGCAGATCATAACAAACACACTACCCTGCTCTTCTTACAGATCTGTTACTGAAAAGGACACATCTTATGCTTTTAAAGTCACTTTTTTTTTGTATCTTGCATTTTATACAACAGTATAACATAAAAGCTAAAGAAGAAGGAGGTAATCCAGATATTGCTAAAACATAAACCCATCCCATCCCAACTGGCATCATGAATCATATCAAGAGGAAAAATAAGCAGCTCAAGACATGGAAAAACCTTTAAGGAAGAAGAATGGGAAGTCAAGTACAGTGCTACTATTCTGCAATGCCATTTTAATCTAGTTACATAACTATAACTGAGCAATTAAAGTTGCCACAAAGCATTCTCCAGCTCCTCACTGACTGCATTATTACTCTTTCAAAATATAATCACTTAAGCTAAATTAACCACAGCATAATTGTCACAGCTCTATTCTGTTGCAGCTAGATAGCATACCTTTAATCTTTCTCAAGCAGTGCAGCTGAAGGAGGACTCTTGCAGCAGAACAGCTTGAATGCCACATTACAATTACATGACAACCCTGGAGACTAAGAATTGTTTTGGGTTTCAGAAATTTTATGTTAAAAAAAAAAATCTTTCTTGACAAGCAAGCAGTTAATTTCATCAGCATTTTTACCCCATTGGCTGCAGACATTTGTCCTTCAAATCCCATTCCATTCTATGATTTTTTTCCCATGTTTCTGTCACCTCTTGATTGAAGGTTATATAACAGTTACTCCTGGGTCCCCTTCATTGTACTTGGCCTCTCCTGGAGGAGGCACATAACGAAAGGCCAGCCTAGTGCCTGAGAACAGGAGGGCCTGGCAAAATGGGTATTCCAAGGCACTGAGAGGCAGCAGAGCTGCCCGATCCATAAATCCTACCTGAACTGAGGCAGAAATTTCAAAAGTCAGCTTGACACATCAGGTCTGAAAACATTAGACTTGTTTTGGCTAAGAAACTAAACTGATAGCCATAGAAAAATTCTGTCCAAGCACTGAATTTGGCAATATCCCAATGCTAAAGGGAGTATTGCATAACAGGAAGTGTTGAGCAGAAGCAATGGTAAGCTGCACTGCCAGCTCTTACTATAAAGCAGAAAATAAAAGCTGGGAGTTTGCCTCTTGCTATCAGTTACCATATATTTACTACTCTGCACATGGTGGTTTTGATCTGTGCAATGTTCTTCATGCTTATAAATGTACCTCTAATAAAGAAAACCAACATGCTTTCAGGTAGGTTTGGAACATGGTTTAGCCTGCCTCTGAATTTCCTGCAGAAATTGGGTACTCCACTAGGACGCTGACATGACGGTTTTGTTTTGTTTTTTAAATCATTTATTGCCAGGATGCAATAGATCAGTACCAGCTGGCTCACCAATAGAGCAGTGACTTCCTTATCCCCACCTCTTAGCAAAATTTTTATGGCTTGGGACTGACAGATCTAAAAGAAAAGAAAAGAAAACAAAACAAAACAAACGAAAACAAAACAAAACAAAACAAAACAAAAAAAAAAAAAAACACAGTCTCACCCAGTCTACAGAGAAGAGGTTAAACTTTATTTCCTGGAACATCAACCAAGTTCTACCCACTTGTTGATAAAAAGTCCACATTTCAAACTTTGTAAAGAATGCAGCTGTTGTGTGGCACTCTAAAGGAGGTCTGCTGGCTTTGAGGCCAAAATCTGGACAAAGGAGTTAGAGTCACAACAAGTGTAGGTACACAAAACAATGTGTAACTTAGTTTTATAGTAAAGCCAGGATAATATGTATCTATACACACATCCCTGTGCTTTTATTTGTAGCTGCTTTATTGCATTTGTGATCTTTTAAAGTATTGATCTATATACCGGACTGCTACAAGCATCTGGGTTAAAACACTCTCCACAGAAAAGCAATTTATTTATTTTTTTAAAATAAAGACCATGTAAAAGACCTTGTTTACGACACAAATTCTGTGAGTTGTATTGGCCATAGTGATAGGATAGGGAAGTGCCATGCAGCATTTGAAAAACTGAGGAGTGGGAGCTTCTGAAACTGGTTTTCAATAAAGCTACCACAGGGTGTTTAACCACTCTGAGCATTATGGAGCTGCTGTCTTGGGCGTACAGCTCCTGCTCTGGTTTGAGCCATAGAATATGCATAAAACTGAGCTGGGCCAACAGCAACAGTAGCTGCTGTGTCAGTATCAGCTGTAGGTATATCCTGCATTGTATGTGTGAAGAGGCTTTCCATCAGCAGCAGTTTTGGTGTGAACAGGTAGGGATTTTTTGCTTGTTTGATGGAATGCTAAGATTCAGGCAGAACAGATTTGATTTCATAAAAAAGTATCTGGTTTCTAGGAAAAAAAAAAATCACTTCTGTGCAAAAGCATGAATGCCCAGCCCGGATAATGTCGAAACTGAAATAGAAATGTTCAGTTTTTGGTACTCTACTACAACTTCATTGAAGAGCCAGAGTTTCTGTCCTATGCAGAATGGAGACTACATTTTCCATTAGGCACCATCTGCCATCATGAGGGAAAAAGTGGCATTATCATGAGTTATGGTCTGTAAAAGAAGCTCTGCTGTTTTGGAAGGAGCATGCACTTTCCTCCTCCATAGTCTCTTTCCAAAGAGATATATTTCAAATAAAGTTAATTCAAAACCTGAATCATTGAAATGAATTTCACTTGACCTTAGTAGTATGATTTAGATTTGGAAAAATCCACTAACTTTTGAAGGAGGTGGACAATACATTCTGGAATGTTAGATCATAGGTCCACCTCGTTGCATTACCTTATCACTGGTAGCAACCAGCGCTGGACCTCTGGGGTGAACACAATGGATTCTTCCCAACAAGACACTCTCATCCTCCAGCAATTTGCAGCTGAGAATTCCTAAGACGCAGGCAAAGTCTCCACAAAGAGCATCCCTCCATGAATTCTTCTTCCCAGAAAAATCTGTGCTGACATTTTTGTAACCTTGTGAAATTTTTTTATCTCTGGTATCTTTTAGCAAGGAATCCCACAGCTGAATTATTCAGCATGAAGAACTGTTTCTTTTTTGTTCATTTTCAATCTAACCTCTGCTAATTATGCACTTGCAAATATTATTTGTCTTTTCTTATGTGCTGTCAAACTCTGAAATATGCTATCACCTTTACTGTTAGATAGGTTCTTTGTAGCTGTCATTATCAAAATGTCATGCATCTGAATGAAGTTCATATAGCAATATCCCTATGAAACAGAAAGAGTGAAAGTTATCTGCATTAGTATTTTAAGTTTGCACTGTTAGAGCACTTTTGAAGTTAATCTCCTGATTGTCCCCACCTACTCTGATTTGGTTTATACTGTGGAGGGGTCAGAGTAACAGAGCTGGATTCTCACTGGATGAAACTAATCTAAAGATGAACACCAAGGGTCCAGCTTCATGAATGCTCAGGATTAAAGCAGGATTAGACTCTATGTCACACAAAGGAAAAAAACCTCTATAGGGTGGGTGAGTTCTGATGGGCAAAGTCAGCTCCTTACCTTCAACTGTTCCAGTCTCCACATCTGATCCTTCTGTTTCACTACTTGCTATTGTAGACAAAGCCTGAATGATTTGCTGAAAGCCAAAAAGTATGTCAAAAACATTGTGAAGACATAGCTCAGCCCTTCTGAGTTTCTCGTTCTCTTCAAGGTATGTAACAATTATACATCCAGTTATAATTTACAGTATCTCTGTTATAACTTATGGCTTATTACTTACTTAATCTCTGTTATAACTTACGGCTCATGTTAGATATAGCCTCATATCAGGATGCACATCTGCTGTCACCATCTGTAGCCAGACAAGATGCCATTCTGCGGACCTGTCCCTCATTTTTCTTTTCCACAGAAAAGTGCCTTTATTTCAATGAGCACCACAGTGAAATGGGACAAGTCCACCCACTGGCTTCTGACAAACCAAATTAGTTGTGGATGATGATATAGCATGACTAATAATAGGTCAGCAGTGCAAATACTGTGAGGCCAGAAAAAATATAGCATGGTGATGACAGTCATTTGGTGCTGAAAGGATAAATTGGCAGTATTGCTTTTCAAATGAGATTTATTGACCATAAGCTGAAGGTGAAGAGGCTGCAAGTCTTTCTACTGGCAGACTTTCTTCCACAGTTTAACAAGTATTTGCTCTGTTGTGGAGGATGATTTACAGTTAGTTGAATTATAGTGCAGCGATATGCTATAGGATATCAGCATTTCTATTCCTGTCAGCATTTCTATTCCTCTGGCACAAGTGAAGGGCCACTACCATTGTCAATTCGCTTTAAAATCTATGTATTTAATTTCTAGTTTAAGTTTAAGGCTGAACATCAGGGAAGTCCAACTTTACTTTTGAGCAAGTCCAATATATTTTGGCTTTGTGTTTTTCGTTAGTTTGTTTTTGTTTTGGTCAGGAAAGAGCAATATTTTAAAAATGTATTTCTTTAAATATTTAGGCATGTACTTATTTGTTATATAGCCAAATTTTCTGAGGAGTCTAAGGACTATATTAAAATAGTATTTACATGATGCCACAGATAACTAATCTTTCTTGACTCTTAAAACAGTCTCACTAGGCTTCTGCAGACTTCAGAAATCTGACCATGTGGGAAAAGGTTTGGGATCTGTAGAGTCTATTAAATCTCTGTTATATCCTCTCCTCCTCCCATCCCCAAGATTTTCCTTTCTGGTAAAAAAAAGGATAATGTTTATAATAAAGACTCTAACACATTTAACACTGTAAAACATTCAAAAGAAAGGGACAAAAAGGGAAGCGAATGGGGTGGAGACATTCAGTCATTAAAGAAATTGGGAGTCTTCTCAAGTTAAAATTAATGCAAATGCTCCACTGACTTCAGGAAAGCAAATTCAGGCCAAGAACTGTAATTGAGAGAGTAAAAGCATATTGTCTGTACAAGACATAGCTGCAGTGTTCAGTTCAGAGATGGATGATAGTCATTTTAGTATATTGCGTTTATGAGCCAAACACTGCAGTTACCTGAGGGTGAAGTTTCATAAGTTTGACACAGTGGCTTACACAATATTCCAAAGAAATGTTAAAGAGCATGGCAGGTAATGAAGAGCTGTAAAGGACAGGGAGTAAGATGACTTGCGTGTACAATTAAACTTGCAAGAGAAATTAAATAAGCAGAACATAATTGCCAGGTTTGTATTTAGCCTGTAAACAAACCATAATATGACTGTTTGAAGGGGGACTTTCTGCAAGTCCTCCTTCAAAAAACTGATGTAAACTCTTTAACATACTACAAATAACTACATTCTTGTATTTCCTTTAATCCCACATATTCAGGACTTGAAACCCTGAGTGAGACACCTGTGGATTGAGGCTTATTTGTTTAGTTTATCTGTATCTGATGGTCTCTGACATTGCATTGTAAGTTAGTCATGGCTAATTTCATTATAGCTAGGTTTTATCACTGTTTTTGTGTTATGATATCCTCTTTCTGAATGAACACTATCCTTAGTGCATTTGCCTTGTGTTAACTTTTTTCAGATGCCTATGGTCTAGAGCAGAACTCAATCCTGTTCTCTTAAACAGAGCTGTGAGCACAGGTAATCGGAGAACCGTTTTGACTTCCAGCTGTTTCCCAACCACTGTAAACAATGACAGGAAAAGTGTTTGTAACTTTCCTTTGTCAAATCAAGACTGTGCAATCTCCCTCCCAGTCTGGCTATCTGTCAATTTAATAAGATCGTTTTATCAGACTCCTCTTTGACTGAAGTCTTCAAATTCCAGGTAAATGGAGCAGAACAGCGTGATTTTGAGTTTTGCAGTTTAAGCTCACACCAGTTTAAATAAGAAGTCCATGATCCTGAAGTTAATTTAGTTCAATAGCCTATTTAAAAGGATTCAGTTACAGTCCCTTGCTGGCTTTCTGGTAAGGTTTACGGGGCAATAAGGACTGCAGGTAGAATTGAGTTCCTTCAAAGACAGTTTTCTTGGACATGGTATCAATGGTCTTTATTCATGGCATAGAGTTAACATGGTTTCCTTGCTCAAGATACTTTATTTTTGTAAAATTCACCTATGTATATTTATTAAAACATATATTTTTTGTAAAAGATGCCAATTAATGAAGACTTATAGACTATGACTAACAGAGTAGAGGATGGAAAGTTCTTTCATTCCTACTCCATTGGTAGCTCATCCTGAACCATAATCTCAACGCGTTTCCTGTGAATGGGAGAAAAATATTCATACAAATCTTTTTCGTGATTACTAGAAAAATAATAGTATTCATAAACTTCCTAGCCAGCTGCTAGCAGTTCCTACAGATAGATCCATAAAGACGGATTCTGTGAGACACTCAGAGGTCTCCCCGGGTACAGCTTTTGGCAGACTGGGAGGTCTAATGCTTTTTCTGATGAGAACCAGCCAAGCGATAGCACCTCTCATTCATATACTAGAGTTTGTGGTCTATAAATAATTTATCTGTTTTACATACGGGTAGCTATCAAATACTCTTCTCTCATCTGAGCAGTTATGCTGATACTATCTGGCAGCCACTCAACCACTTAGATGTAAACCCACTGAGCTGAAATTACTTTAATCAGATGAAAAGGGGAAAAGCAAATGCATTAACTGCCAATTCTCCCTAGCTCCTTCTTAAATCTTTCTGACTTACATTGCTGTTCCATTTTGGTCAGTTTTTACACAAGCATTTTCAGTTTCTTTGCCCAGTCCCTTCCTGGTCTGCATTTTCCATCTTTCAGCTAAGTAAGATCATACTGAAAATTCATCCCTTCCCAATTTGCTTCATTGCTTACAGACACCTTCCCCTATTGATAGCATCTGCTTTTGCTTATCCTCTGACAAGCATGGTGAGATGACAAATCTTTTTTTTTTGTCTACACAATTTTTTATTTCTTTGTTATCTCTGCTAGATTAAACCTCATTTTCACCTTTCATGGTGGCTTGTCAACATATGGTTATGAAAGCCCATCCATATTTATTCTGCTGAATTCAATGGTGAAATTACTCTTGATACCAATGACTGGCTCTGACCCACATGAATAAATCCAGCCCTTGCCTGTCAGAGACAGAAGGGCAACATCAGTTTAGATAAAGCTATGCCAGGTGCACCCATGCTGCACCTCCCCAGCATGCCAGGCCCCAGCAGGGCTCTGAGGTTTAAAGTACCCTGAACCGATGGGGTTCCATGTGATTAAAAAAAAAAAAAAAGTAATTTTTGTGGCGGCCTAGATGACCCTGGTCTTCACCCTCTCCCAGAAGGGTGTGGGTCTCCTGGAAGTCTGCTGTCATAAACTACAATAAACCAGTAAGTAATAAAAACGTTCTTATTCCCCAATGGAATGTCTGCCAGGCAAGGTTTCAGTACAACTTGCATTTATTAACAAAACATCAAAACACTGATTTTTCAGACACCCATAAATGTAGCTTCTAAAGATAGAAGAGAGAGAGAAAACAGTGCAAAGAGGTGAAATACTTGCCCAGGTTCACTTTATAAAGTCAGATGTTTGACAGAGCATGAACTTTTCATTGACCTCAATTGATGCCCATTTAGGCTTTTAACATTATTGCCAGGAGATGAAATAAAACAATGTCCTGATCCCAGAGCAATCCTGGAGAGTGATTTGATTATATTCCTTTAAATAGCTGAGGAACACCCCACTGGGCCTCTCTGGCATGCACCAGAGAAGGCATCCAGACCATGCCATGGCAGCCAAGCAGATAGGAAGCCAGGTCTTACTCAACAGGCACTGGGAAATTAATGGAGCTGGAGTAGTTTTCATGTGCGCTTGGTGTTAAGTGGACTGTAAAGATGCAGGAAGACCTTTCTCCTGTTGCAGTCTCATTCCTCCCCTACATGGGCTTACATAGCTCCCCTTGGCACCCCAGAGCCACTACCGGACCTCCCAGCACACAATTGTCTGTCCAGCTCTGCCAAGCACTTTCTGGCTGGGAGATGAGCCTGTTGGCTCTTTTTTCCACCCCCTTATGTCAGTAGAATAACCCACTGCCTCTGTGTTTTGGAGGAGACACAGTCCAGGGAAGGAAAGTGGGTGGCAAGTGTTTCTAGAAAGGTATCAGAGAGGGCCTGCTGACCAGTCCACTATTTGACCTGCTCATTCTGCCTCCTGTCTCCTTACAGAAAAATTCTTGTAGGGGCAGCCCCTAGACCAACTATCAAGTACAAAACCACCTCTGAAGTCAGGCCTCTACATCCAGCCTCAGCTTCCCCCTTGTTCCTGGTAAAAGTCTGGGAAATCTTGTGGGTTTGGAAAAAAAAAAAAAGTAAATGGTCAATGTCAATCAATAACAGCAATCTTTCAGCCACCCACATCTATCAGCTAACTGTAGCCAGACATCAAAAACAAAGTCAAGCCTGAACCACCAATGATTCTGGTCTAACCTTCACCTACAAGGAGTTCAGGGAAGCCCACATGTTATCAGTCTACATTAATGCCTGCTTCTTGGCTTGCTAAGAGAGCTGCTTTGCTACATATCACATCCACATAGCCATCCACAAAACCTGGGTCTCTTTTCAGCCAGAAGTTATACAAATATGTTGGCTTATGGAGGCAAAACAGCTCATTTCAGCTTGACTGACACAAACATCAGCAGCTGAAATACTCTTTCCAACTTCCCAGCTGTCCTGCATTTGAGAAGCTTATGAGGAGGATGTGAAATAAGGGGTCAGTGTGAAGCTAAGTCAGGGTAAGGAACGAAAGGAATTGTAATCACCATTTAGAAAGAGATGAGCAGCCAAAGGTACATGAATTGGAAAGAACCCATCTACATGCATGAGTTGAAAAAAGGTCACTTAAATAAATCTCATATGCATAATTCAAGACAAAGCTCACTGTTACTAAAGAAAGCATAGTTTACTAAGACCTGTCTCTATGGTAGGGACTGATAAAAAGAGTATACAAAAATCAGTGGCTATGAATCAGGTCTCTAATCTGTAAGAGATAAAGTATGTTAAGTTAAAGACTACAAAGTCCATCTCTGTTTATATTTTGTACAGTTGCTTACAAAGTATTTTGTCAGCCGTTGATTGTTTGCATGCAGCAGATAACCTAATGCTTCAGCGTAGAGCTGGACAAATGGTCACCAGCTCAACATGTACAGCAATTTTTCCCCTTTGTAAGAAAAAAACATTATTTTCTAATTTCTAAATACTAGACAGCTGGCCACAGTTAAAACACCATCTAGTATTTTTTGGTTAGCCTTACTTAAACACATATTTGTAATTTTCAAAACCTAAACTGTAGTTATGGAGTTATGATGGTATCCATTACACTGGTGCTTTTTTATCATTATTACAACTTCTGCCCAAAATGTTGGCAGTATTAGAACACTTAAACATATAATTTAACTTACCTCGCATCCAGAGTTGAGGGTGGTCCCTCAGATCAGGTCCGAGGTCAAAAATGGGGCAGGTTTGCTTTTGCCTTTGGTAGGTTCAGTGTGACTAGGGGAACCCAAACACATTTCTCATTTATCAGCTCTCCCTCACCAGTCCTGTGTGGCCTGCATCACATCTCACTTATGTGGGGACCATCAGCTAATGGCAAATCAAAAGAGTTAATCACCATCTTGCAAATCAACCTGCAACATTCACTCTGTACTAATTGCCAGGGCCAAGGCATTTATCTCCCTTTGTGTCAGATGCAACACAACTTTTTAATTTTTTTTTCACTTTATTTTTATTTTTTTAATGTAAAGGGGTTGAGGAAATCTATTTCCTTCAGAGCAATGCCAACACCAGTCTTAAGCTAAATGCAATCACCATGCCCTCATTACTGACGGCTCTCAAAAACTTTGCATGCTGTTGAACTTCATATTACACCTCCACTTGGTGGCAACTGCCATGGAGGGCACAGTGACCTGCCTCCTCCTGCTGCAGAGCAGAACAAGTGGGGGCTGGCCCATCACAAAGGCTGAATGCAGCAGGGCAGAGGCAGGCACTGGCGGTCCCATCCTCCTCATGAGCTATCTCACACCACGTAGAATAGCATCAAACAGCCCAACTTCTTAATCTTCATTTTTTATCACTTCCAAGTTCATATTTACCTATGTGACATTTACTCAATCTCTTTCAGTTACTAAACACAGTTCTAGGTAAGAGTCCTTCTCATGCTTCTGGGCCCAAATTCCCCCAGAGAGCAACCAGCACTTGTTGCAGGAGGGAAGGGGAAGTCCCAGCTTGCTGTTGTTCAAAGTCCTAGGACTGCTGATGGGATAAGCCAGCTCTGCCACTTGCCTTTTGACACAAGCAGACTCCAAATTTCTTCTAACACAAAAAGAATGTGATTGTAGCATGAGTTCATGGAGGAGCCATGACAATTTGTGGCATGTATGAAAATAGTATTGGTGGGATATGGAAATTTGTCTGGGAAATGTCTGCAAGTGGTTCAGGCTCCTTGAGGAGGCACCTCACAGCCCTGACCCAGTGCCACCTGCTGCAATCTGTTAATCTGTGATGAGGAACTGGCCTTTCCTTCAGCAGCACTGACAAAAGTATCACCAATGACTGAAGCTTGCGAAGAGCGTGGCAGATCCTTCAAATAGCCATGAAGGCCTGCAAGACAGCAATAGATATCAGCCAGTTCTCTCTTTGGTAGCACACACACACAGAAACACTCAGAAAAAAATCCAGAAGCAGAAGCAATAAAGTCTATTTAAATCTTACCATAAACATTTATTATTTCTTATAGTTTTCCTGTTGACAGCTGTGAGGCCAATTCTGATACCAACGTTTTCTCTGTGATCTGCCCATACAGATGTGCTCACATTGCTGCTCTGCATTAGCCATGGTGTGCAGGGATATAACCTGGACCCTCTGACCCATGGTAGATGAAGCACAATTCAGTCAAAAATATTGTTTGCCACAAATGAAGGAAGCTCAGAGACTCCCTGCGTGGCCTGTCTTCCAATCGGGAATGACAAAGAACCACCGCAAATGAAAAAAAACTTACATAAAAGGAATTTTGAATCTTCACTGTTGCCCCATATTGGTTATTTTATCTCAAACTGAGAAAGTACATGGATTTAATTGTTATGAATAAATTTAGAAGATGGTGGTCATAAAGTATCCCATGCAGGTGTCCATCCTGGTATAATCTGTACGTGACATAGAGTGCTGAGGTAAAATCTTTGGGGTATGAAAGATGTGCCTCTGGCTATCTACAACAATCCCAGGGTAGGTTTTCTTTCTGCAGCTCTTCACAATCTCTCTTCTGGGTCTGGTGGATGTATTTAACTTAAATTCACAGAATCACAGAATCACAGAATTTCTAGGTTGGAAGAGACCTCAAGATCATCGAGTCCAACCTCTGACCTAACACTAACAAGTCCCCCACTAAACCATATCATTAGCCTCTACATCTAAACGTCTTTCAAAAACCTCCAGGGATGGTGACTCAACCACTTCCCTGGGCAGCCTGTTCCAATGCCTAACAATCCTCTCAGTAAAGAAGTTCTTCCTAATATCCAACCTAAAACTCCCCTGGCGCAACTTAAGCCCTATTCCCCCTTGTCCTGTCACCAGGCATATGGGAGAATAGACCAACCCCCACCTCGCTACAGCCTCCTTTAAGGTACCTGTAGAGAGCGATAAGGTTGCCCCCAAGCCTTCTCTTCTCCAGGCTGAACGAGCCCAGCTCCCTCAGCCGTGCTCATAAGACTTTTTCTCCAGACCCTCACCAGCTTGGTCGCCCTTCTCTGGACTCACTCAAGCACCTCCATGTCCTTCTTGTAGCGAGGGGCCCAAAACTGAAGTAAAATGTTTTCGGTTTGTATCTAATCAGTCCAAACAGAGAAGAGCATAAGAAAAGCCCTCAATGTGTGTGGATCTGTGATCATTTCTAAGAATGTTCTCCCACTGAAACAGTTTTCGTGGTTTGCCAATGAAAACTAGTTTTCAAAACAAATAGTTTTATTTTGTCTCATTTCCAACACATTAAGATTTGTTGTTTTGTTTGTTTGTTTGTTTGTTTGTTTTTCTAAACCTGTATTGACAGATTTAGATGAGACAAATATTTAACCTAATATTATTTAATTTTTCTATCCTGTTTTTCTATGCTGCTCTATTAAAAGTTAGGACATGTCAGAGTGACCATGGCACTAAGCACTCGCTCCATTTTTGATTATACACAAAACATAGGATCATCTGCTGGATGAAAGTTCTCATAAGACAGCAGGACTATTTAAAAATCAATTCTCAAATGTTATTTGGAACAATGCAGAAAAAAAATTTCCAGGAGGTAGCGGTAATCATTTTTCTATCCTATTTTTACTCAAAAATGCAGACAGAAGGGAAGAGGTGTACGTGTTGGGTGGTGTGTGGTTTCTTCTTTACAGAAAGAAGAAGAGAGAAAAAAAAAGTAAACTATTTTGTTCATCAGATTGACCCTAAAATTAGATTTCTGCTGTCCCAAAGTTCTTTCCACTGCAACTAAATACCACTTACAGGGAAATAAAGGATCACAAATTACAGTCTAGAAAATCAGATGGAAAGAGTTTTTATATTTTTGGGACTAGAGCTACTTAGTTTTCCTCTACTGGCAAGAAAAAGAACTTGACAATTTAATGGGAATCTTCCATCCTCCTTTTCTTGTAGTCTGTTAGCATAATTTAATAAAATACTGTTTTTTATTTCCTGTCTAAATCAGAATTACCTAGGCTATTAATCCCTGAAGTCAACAGTACTTCTTATAATTTGGAGATTTCCAAAATTTCCATGTTGAATGATGAAGGTCACCTGCTACAATGTATTGGCTTCACAGCATTTTTCTACTCAAATATGGTAAATATTTAGTGAAATCATATGCACTGTAGAGTCATACACTGAAAAACACTTGAACCATTTTGAGCTGGGGGCGACCTTATCACTCTCTATAGGTACCTCAAGGGAGGCTGTAGCGAGGTGGGGGTTGGTCTGTTCTCCCACGTGTGGTGACAGGATGAGGGGGAATGGGCTTAAGTTGATCCAGGGGAGTTTTAGGCTGGATGTTAGGAAGAACTTCTTTACCGAAAGGGTTGTTAGACATTGGAACAGGCTGCCCAGGGAAGTGGTGGAGCCACCATCCCTGGAAGTCTTTAAAAGACGTTTAGATGTAGAGCTTAGGGATATGGTTTAGTGGGGACTGTTAGTGTTAGGTCAGAGGTTGGACTCGATGATCTTGAGGTCTCTTCCAACCTAGAAATTCTGTGATTCTGTGATTCTGTGATATTCTAAAAACAAGGCTATGTATGGTTCGGGATGCTTGGTAAGTGGAGAACCAAATACTGTAGAGAGGGTATTTTTAGTTAACATTTAGTTATGAGAATGTGTTACCATAAAATCTTAATTTATAGAACAAGAAAGCTGGAGGCAAGGAATTTTCCCTGCCACAGAGAACTGCATGAAGAAGTCTGTATGTATACAGTAAAGTTGCTATGTCCTTTTATTTGCAATGGATCAGAGTGGATGGTCTTCTTTAGTCTAACTCAAATATCACTCAGGCCAATGGAAAGATTCCCTTTAGCTTCAGAGGCTTTTGTATAAAGGAAAGAAGCAAATGCCTAGTGCCACTAATGACCAAACTAGCAAACTATTTTGAGTGGGGAATGCGTAATATACACATATAATTCATTTGCTTATAGGATATATATTTTTGTATATTATACTTTTTTTTTTTTTTTTTTTTTTTTTTTCCTATTAAGCAGAATAGCATACTTCTGATCTGGCTTTATTTTCTTGTATCTTAACAAACACAGAAAACAGAAACATAAAGCTATTTATTTTCTGTTCTATACTAAAAAGATGTATTACTTTGATGCTCAGAAAATACATTAAAAAAAATCATTTATTTGTGAGAGTTTCATTATCTTATTACATGTGCCGTGGTTTGGTGCATAGGAAGTGTATAGCTTAACATGCTAATCTTATTACCAATTTTAAAAAGGTGTCAAGCTTTCCTCTACAATAGACAGGAGATACAGGTTTGAGTTTCAGTAACAGGCTAATTTCAAAGAGAGGTATTTGTTTAATTAGAATCAAACATAATTTTACAAACAAATAACAAGTACAAAAAATGAGTAATTTTTTAATATGTGCAACAGGTTGTTAGTCTCCTGCTATTTCTATTTTTTTGTACTTCCTCTTGTAGCCATAGCTGGACGGCTCTTTTTAAATATCAAGGCTACACTTTTCAGAAATGATTAGTAATTATGGGTGCCTGTTCAGAGTTATCTTACTGGAGCCTAAAAGTGAATATTCAGCACTTTCTGACAATCTAACTCCTTTAAGGTAACTCACATTGTGGTGAAATAACTAGCCCTTACCAAACTTCTTCCATCCAAAGATACCATATATTCATCCCAGTGAATTCTGACATGTATTTTGTTCCACATCCTTAGTTGCTTTGTTTATCAGGCCAAGGAGCAATAGTTAAGATCTGCCTAAACATTTAGAAAAGTTTTAAATTTCTCTAGGCAGTTGAACACTTTTACACACTACTTATTTATACACACAACTAAATCAGCTCACTTAATTTGCCCCACCCTATGTTTAATCAACATAATAGCTTGCTATTTGTCTTAAACTATAAAACAAATATTTAAAAATAAAACAAGAACCACTATTGGGTTTTACAAACAAGTATATGACGTAATAGTTTGTGGTAATGACTTAAGTTGGAGCAGCTTCCTTGTCTGGGATTTTAAAAGCTCTCTCAGAACCAGTACTCAGAGACAAAGATGTGAACATTGACAATATTACGATGAGATACCACCCCGCCCATGACGTAGTTCATCTCCAGTTTCAGGATGGCATGGAAAGGTCCAACAATGGGCCGTACCTGGCGCACAACACCTGTGGGATAGAAAGAGGTTGCTGACATTAATAAGAAAATCAAATAGTTTTGGATGAGCTATAGCCTGTTTCACTTCAGCAAGAGAAAAACTCCCTTTCATTTTCAGTATAGCTGAAGGAATGTTACTTTATCTACTCGATCGGTAAATAACATGAAAGAAAGCTTGTGAAATAAAACTAGATATAACTTTTGAATCAAAATACCTTGCTAAAAATCTAGAAATAGCACTAAAATGTTGCTATTGTCAGGAAATTCTTTTTTTTTTTTTAATTATTTTTTAATTCTTAATTCAAAGAAATAAAGTCTGTAAGCTTTCTTCAGCCAACATCCACATTATCCTGAGGAGTACAACAACACCCACATCTGGGAATGCCATGCAATTTTTGGTATTGTGTTGTGAACCTCATTCCACTTGGAAAAGTAGAAATCAGTTGTAATGGTAATTACAACGGAACAATACAATCAACATGCTCCACATAAACAGCAAATGACACTAATTTGTAAATTGTTAGTGTGTCATATTGCTGGTGCAAAACTGCACAGGAAACACTGGAAAGAAAAGCAGGTCGGTTTAATGAGGAAAGGGGGAGTATCACAGCATCATTCCGCATATGGATGGTGGCTGCTTCCTCAGCAACATCAGGGCCTGATAATAAGGAAGGAAGTGGTAAGAAGTGAACTGCATGTTTCAGAGCTCCAGTCCTTCAGGTTGTTTTACCTGGAGGAGGCCCTGTGCTGGCATGCAGCAGGTGAGGGACCACTGGGGCTGGGAGTGGTGGGGGCTTCACAGGGCCCACAGGAGAGGTCTTCTCCAGCCAGGACTTGTCCCACTGTCCCAGCTGGGCAGCAAGGCAGGCCAGGGGGCAACCAGCTTCAAGCAAAAGTCCAGATCACCGGGCAAGTTCATGGAGATTACACAGGGCCAAAGTCAAGGCAGGGAGTCAAAACATGGGTCCGAGTTCAGGACAAGAGGACCCATGGCTGTGATGAAGCTGAAGACCAGCAGGAACTGAAGCTGAAATGGGGCTCCTCAACTCTGGGCAGGATATGGGAGAAGCCTGTCTGGGCCACAGGGACTTCGATAAGTCCTCGGGCTCTTGACAAATGTGGCTAAAAAGAACAGCATTAAATCTTCAGACCTACACAAAAGTCCTTTTTCCAGGGCAGTGAAGACATTACAGTTTTTTCCTGTTTAAATACCAACTAATATCTTCAGCATGCAGTAAAACTGCAAACTTTTCATCACATTCACTTTGCTTGCCATATTCGATGCATACACTTTCTAAGCATTTTTCCCCTGCAATTTATATGTACATGCATACACACACATACACACATTATATACTTCTATATGTACACATTGTTTTTTGTTTTCTTGGCCACTCTCCTGAACCTTATAAAAACTACTGGGCTTTGCAGATGATATATTGAAAAATAAAAGCCTCACTTAAATTGCCCTCCCTTCAGGGTAGCATTTAAAGCATTTTGCTAACAATACATCACATTATAGCAGGCACTGCTTTAACTGACAACCACAGAAACATGCAGCATTGGAATCGCTCAGTACTGGCAAGTTGTTTAACCCACCCTGTTATGGTCTCATGTAGTAATCACCAAGCCTCAGATGACACAGGTTGCTGGTTGCATTTAGCAATCTTTTTATAATGCTCTACATTTTCTTGCTCTACTCTGTCTAGAAGGGGGATTACAAACTGTATATTTTTTTTCTGATGTGATGCAGTTCTACTCAGGCTGGTACAGTGTAAGCAGGTATACAGTGCAGGATTTGTCCATACACTATTGATATAGCCTTCAAAGCATTTAGTAACTTTCTCATTCTTATTTGGATGCACCCTGCTAGTAGGAAGAAAAAAAAAGGAATTTCTGTTGTGAAGGTCTAACAATTATGTTTCATGGGGCAGTGCTTTTTTACCCAATACTTTTTGCTGCAGTTTCAAAATCAAGCTTACTGCTGGTCTAGGAAGCAAATGCATGTTAAGACGGCTACATTGAAGCAATGAATTGAAGGAATGTGTAAGGAAACAAAATACTGTCACAATATTGATTTATGCAGTTTGTTGTGCCAATGTCCTAGATTGTCCTGAAATGAATCTCAAAACACCATTCCAGAAGGATTCTTTCCTCTCTCCTAATAAATAAATAGGATGCAGTCAGATGGGTGTGTGCTACAGCATGCATATAAAGCTGCTGTTATTCTAAATGTGCAGCAATTTCCTTTACTGATATGTTCAGAAATGATGTCAGGCACACAGAAAAGGAAGGAAGGAAGGAAGGAAGGAAGGAAGGAAGGAAGGAAGGAAGGAAGGAAGGAAGGAAGGAAAGGAAGGAAGGAAGGAAGGAAGAAGGAAGGAAGGAAGGAAGGAAGGAAGGAAGGAAGGAAGGAAGGGAAGGAAGGAAGGAAAGGAAGGAAGGAAGGAAGGAAGGAAGGAGGAAGGAAGGAAGGAAGGAAGGAAGGAAGGAAGGAAGGAAGGAAGGAAGGAAGGAAGGAAGGAAGGAAGGAAGGAAGGAAAGGAAAAAGGAAGGAAGGAAGGAAGGAAAGGAAGGAAGGAAGGAAAAAGGAAGAAGGAAGGAAGAAGAAGGAAGGAAGGAAGGAAGGAAGGAAGGAAGAAGGAAGGAAGGAAGGAAGGAAGGAAGGAAGGAAGGAAGGAAGGAAGGAAGAAGGAAGGAAGGAAAGAAGGAAGGAAGGAAGGAAGGAAGGAAGGAAGAAGGAAGGAAGGAAGGAAGGAAGGAAGGAAGGAAGGAAGGAAGGAAGGAAAGAAAAGGAAGGAAGGAAGAAGGAAGGAAGGAAGGAAGGAAGGAAGGAAGGAAGGGAAGGAAGGAAGGAAGGAAGGAAGGAAGGAAGGAAGGAAGGAAAACCCTGAAATGTTCTGTGAGACAAATGCATATGGAGGAACACATGATTTTCACCTTTTCAAGACTAACTCATTAAGAGCTCCCAATTCTATATTTTTTGGTGATGAATGCCAGAATGTAAAACCTGAGCTTTTTTTCTCAGCCAAACTCAAGGACAAACATAAATGGAAGCCATGCAACAAAGCTGCTCAGAGCCTGAAACTTGGCTGCATATTTATTTAGTTCCCATGATCCTGTTACAATGGTCCTAGGTCTCAGTAATGCCATTAAAGATCACCTGCTGTAATGTGCTGCTGCCTTTAATGCTACCTGTAATTCTCTAATGCCTCTGATTCTCTAATGTCTTGTGCCAGTTGTCAGGTACTAGGGAGGCACAACTAGCCCAGACCCAGACAAGGCCAGTAGTGCCTTGTGCCTTCTCTCACAAAAATAGGAGTTTTAAAACGTTTCACTCAGGCCCAGTACATGAAGTATGGCTGAATGAATCAGTGAGTATCTATAAAGTGTTTAACAGAGGATCCATTTGAAGATGGCACATATAATAATTCTGGATGTTTTTAAGTGAAGTGGATTTTTCAGTTACAGCAACATTTGCATAAACATGCTGTTCTACTATGTCTTTTGTCAGATGAATGCTGGGTCCCAATTTGTGCTCCTTCAGCATTTTTAGCTGAACTTTAAGTACAAAAACATAACTTTATAGTAATAGGAAGGTTACAGCTTTTAAATGTACTGAAAAGAAAATTATCAGGAGTACCGAGGGGAAGTTATGCTTGATTGAATGCTTGACCAGCTTGATAAGTTTCTATGATGAAAGGACTGGCCTGGTAGATGAGGGAAGAGCAGTATATAATGTCAGCCTGGACATCAGTAAAGCTTTTGATGCTGTCTTCCTAAGGAACCTCACAGAAAGGCCGTGAAGTATGGACTGGATGAGCAGACAGTGAGGTAGACTGAAAACTGACTGAATGAGCAGGCCCAGAGGGTGGTGATCAGTGGCCCAAAGTCCAGTTGGACTAGTCCAGTTGTAACTAGCAGGGTACCCCAGGGGTCAATACTGAGCCAATAGGAACCTCATGAAGTTAAATAAGAAGAGCAACATCCTGCCCCCTGGGAGGAACAGCCCCAGGCACTAGTACGTGCTGGCAGCCGACCAGCTGGAACACAGCCAGGCAGGGAAAGACATGGAGGTCCTGGTAGACATCAAGTTGAACATGAGCCAGCAACGTGCCCTTGCTGCAAAGGCCAATGGTATCCTGGGCTGCATTAAGCAAACCACTGCCAGCAGGTCAAGGGAATTGATCCCATCTATCCAGCATTGCTAAGTCCACATAGATGAGGCTGTGACCAGGCCTGGGCTCCCCAGTACAGGACAGACATTGAGCTACTGGAGAGAGTACAACATAGGGTCACAAAGATGATTAAGGGACTGAAGAATCTCTCCTGCTAGGAAAGGCTGACTGATACGGGACTGTTCAGTCTTTTTTTTTACCAATCTGAAAGCAAAGTAGCCAGATGGAGCCAGTTAGAGGTTACATGGGGATACCCGCAGACTGGGATATGGTCCTGGATTACTGTAGCAGTGCACGCTATCCTATGAGTTATTCTCTGTAGAATGCCAGACATGTAGAATGGTGATACTCATTAAGTGACCTGAAAACAGGGTGCTCTCAAGCATCAAGATCAGCTGGTGTTCTCTGGGAGCAAAGCTGCAGACTCTACAGTTGGTAAACAGAGTGAATTTATTTAAGCAAGTTCACCCACACTTTTTTAACACAATCAGTTTTCAACTAGATCGGTGTTTTGCACACACCAAAAAAAAATAACCTTTGCCTATAGAAGAAAAGATTATATATAAACTGGGTAAATAACTGCTAATAAATGAACAAAATGGCTCTGATTACATGGGAATGTTGAAGGTTCAGGTGTGTTATTCAATGCAGCCAATGGTATTGCAAAGTTCTCAAAGCTAACATAGGTGGTCACTACATTTGCATGCACCTCCTGAGCTACGTATAACATATACATATACTACTAGTACACCATTGTGCTTTTACAGACCAAACTATCATGGGATGTCGCTGCTAATGTCTCTATGGCTCAATGACAAAAGTCAAAGCAGATTCTCACTGCTGCTGAATCCCATGTGTCATAAATCTTGAATGTCTGTCTATAGGTATACTTAAGAGAGTGCTGTTACAGTCAAGTCTGATGTGCTGCTGTTGCTGTTTATCCTCTTCTGTTCAAAATCTGTGACCCAAACACAGACTCAGCCTACAGAAAAGCCAAAATGCCACAGGCCAGGCAGATTATTTTCCATCAGCTCCAGCTTATTTGTTTTGCTTTTTTGTTAGCTGAGCAGAGATGTTATTACCCATACCAAATCTGTTTGGGTATTTTCATGGCTTGCTGACCTTCTCCGTTTAGAAAACAACAATAACTCTTTTTCTTGCTCACTTTGCCTGTATTGGAAATAGGATCTACACCAATCCTTTCCATCTGCTGACCTGTTTGAGCAACAACCTCAGCTTGAATTGCAGTATGTTTTTGGATGTCACAGTTATTTCTGCAGTGATTGTCTGACCATGGCCCAGAACTTCTAAAGCTCTGTAATTAACACATTTAGCTGTTCTCTTACTCTGTTTCATCTCCCTTCATGTTGCATTTCAACTTTGTCTAAGGTAAAAGCATGTCACTTTTAATGAAGGTATTCTTCTTGTAAAGCATCATATAGTGAAGACACTAACCTAAATAATAAGTAATATTTTTTTTCGAGTGAAAATAACGACAATAACCAGTATCTTAGAGACACCATCACTGGATTACTGAGGCTCTGTTTATCAAAGTATACAGGAAAAATAAGACAGCAAGGTTAATATTGTTAATCTTCCTAAGCTTTTCAGCAGAATTTCTATTATTGTAATCAGATGCCACAGGTATTCTTTGGCTTGTCCATACCCCTTTAAGATATCATTACATTTCTCTGCTTTGAAATATGTGGCACCCTCAGGCAATTCACCTCTGTGTCTGGTTTCTGCTTGTATCTTTACATTATACAGCCAATTTGCTAATAAGCTCCATTTTGAACTCAGGAGAAGCACTTCTGTTTTGTTAGCACATTAACCCATTCGGGATGACAAGTCCCTGCAGTATCATGGATTAGTGTCTGGTTTTCCAGAAATCCAGACTCCGGATTCTGATTTCTGTGCTAAGCTCACTGCCCAACATGCCAGAAGAGCACTTGCAACACTCCTTAAAATACTTTGTTTTAGATTTTTTTTTTCACTGCTAACCACAAAATCTGTAGAAATTACACATGCACTGAATCTGGATCATCGTGTTCCTTACACCACTTGCAGAACACTGCATTTGCATTTTCTCCAGAGAAAGTTCTTCTAGCAGGGATCTCCATACTTTGCCAGAAAGCAAAGCAGAAGCAGCAAGCATGAAGCTTATTTTCACATTGCCACTAGAAAAACTGTTTTAGGAGAGAATGCATCATGGTATGTTTTCTGTTCCAGAGGTGAAGACTGAAAGATTTTCCATGGGGAAAAATTTGTGATTCTATTCAAATGTTTGAAACTGTAGCATAGAACAGAGTACAGAAAGAAGTTGCAGCCCTTTAAAAGTGCTGCTCCTCAAAAAGAAATTCTCAGATAAACTTTTAAGGACACTCAAAAAGTCAAGCACAGAAGTGTTAGTGGGGGGGAGCAAAGGATCAGAAGCTGGAGGGAGAGGCACTAGGACAGCTGATTACTGGGCAGCTGTACGTGATGACTGCTGGAAGAGGGATGTGCTGAAGTAAACCTCTTGCCTTATCTGCATATGCATATGCAGGCATATGTATCTGTGTATGTATAAACAACCAAAACTACTGCCAAATCAAAAGCTGTTCTTCCAAATAACCCGTGGCTATGCTCAGGAATGTACATAAACACAGTTATCAAAAATGTGATCAATCCCCTCAAACACATTGCAAGCTTTGTATTAAGTAACAAGCACAAGACCTCTTTTCCTTTTACCACCTTCCCATGCTTTTCCTCATACACAGGGTAACGGCTACATTGTTTTGTTCTGGTCATCACATGCCAAAGGACAGTGACAAAACTACATTTTTTTTTGTTTGTTTGTTTTGTGTTTTTTTTTCCTCTTTGTGCTCATAACAAGCATACAGCCTCCTTTCTGTGATTCTTCTCAGGTGGCAACTTAACAAAGAAATGCAGCTTTTTACTGTTGGTTGAACCCAACAACATTACCTCATTTTCATTTTCATTAAAACAAGACTTCACACTTGACATTATAGGCAACTACTAATTTAGCCAATTTTCTGGAAATAAATGATTTATTCAGGAAAATTTGCTAATATATATATATATAATGTAAATATCTATAAAGATTTATTTTATATATATTTAAAATAAAATAGTAGCAAAACAATCTATAATATAAATACATAAATATAAATAAAATATATTAAATATATATAACTATATATATGTATTTACATTGCTTACTTCTATGATTTGTGGTCAGCTAAAAACTGACCACAAACTGACTAAACTTTATATGGATTGTGGGGAATTACTGAGGGAGCATGAACTAGTGAAAAAAAGAACAATTCACTTTTCTGAATCATTATTCTACAGTGAACATACTAATCCAACCCTAAATGGAACAAAACACTTTTTTTTTTTTTTTTTTTGAGATCTATTTAAAGAGAAACAAAGTGTAAAGAGTTATCTAAAATAAAAAGGATGGGATGTATATTTGAAATACCAAAGGCAGACAAGCAAGTCTGAGCATATCTCATTGTTCACTTTTCCTTCAAAATAACCACTCACAGCTAGTATTTGTGTATGTGCATTTGCAACCTGTCCATGCATTATTAAAATTAAATTCCAGAAAGCAGAAATGACACAACAATCAAGAGTTAGTCTTCATTCATTCTACTGGAAGTGGAACTACTTACTGACCATATTAAAATATATTTATTTTTTGCATTAGTTAGAATTAAGTGCAATTTAGTATATGAAATATGATGTGAATTATTGTGTGGAATATTGTTCCATAAGAATGTTAATATCATCTGCATTGTAAAATAGTCATAGATGGCAAAGGGTCTGAGGACTGGGGAAAGCTAAAGAATCTCATAGGATCCTCTTGGTAATTCTTATGTGTGATGACGTTTCTTTGTCCCTGTTGCACGGCCTGTTTCACTGGCTCCCTTGCTCTGAGATCCCCAGAAATTCCTAGTCAAGCATAAGCCAGCAAGACAGGCAGGAGAGCATGACTGAAAAGCTGAGCAGGGTATGAGGCTTAACAGGTGAGAGGTAGGAACACATACTAGGACAGAAAAATGTATAGCTTTCTCATGCAGAATGTGTGATGTTTTGGTAGCAATACACTCGTTTCTCACTCAGAGAAACTCAGAGATTATCTGTGAGATAAATAAAATCCTGTGTAAAATGCTAAAGAGCACAAGCAAATTATTTTTTCTCCTATATTTCCTAATCCTCAGGTTATGAGTCTACAGATGTGATTGTAAGTGAAAGCTGAAGTCCATCACAACGTGTCCTCTTTGAAAAAAATACAGTAAGATTCTTCAAGAAAATATGCTATTATATGGTGAGAGTTAGTGCTATCACTTTTCTGATCGAACATTTGGGATGAGCTGCTAGTGACACCTACAAGAGAGATTTCAATGATGCATAAAACATCTTACCATTTTTCCTCTACCTATTTCCCATGTGATTGAAATGGACACTTGGAACATTAAATGACTAATTTGGAAAAACTCAAGTACAATAGAGAGAATACAGGAAATGAGAGCTGTCAAGCCAGAGCCTAACCTCAGCTGAAACTCAGCTTACTTATTGGGCTTTATAAGAACTTCCAAATTATCTCAGCCTGTGTTCTGAAGTGCTACTTTTGGCTATTTCTAGATCTCTAACTCCTTTTCTTCACAAAAACCCCTCTGGTCCTTTGTACAGGCTTGTCAGAAATGAACAGCCCTAGCTGCCACAACACAACAGTAACTACCCTTTTCTAAGGAATGGATCTTTTGAAATCACAAAAGTAGCCTTTAAATAGGCTGCTAGCCTGTGTCAAGCCACAGGAGTATGAGATTAAATACATAGGCTCTCTCTTAATGCTAGAAAACTTATTTAAGCCCTTGTGGATGTTGCAGGAGTGAAGCAGAAAGGTTATCTCAGCCTCCTGGAACTTAAAGCCATTGCAATGCTATTAAAGGAAACTTGTCCCAAACATCTTCAAATTAGCATTAATGTGCAATGAACAATTTCTTGTAGGGGAAAAGCACACTTATGAGTTTCCCTTAAGCAATACAAGAACACTGATCTCCTCATGTTAATGCAAGATCCTAAACTATAATTTTAAATTTGCTTTTCTCCTCAAGGCCTCTTGCTTTATACTGCTGTCCAAGATTTTTGAAATTAAGAGTAACATCTCAGATGCATCCGCGTATGACCCTAGTCATAGTTCCAAAAGAGATGTTCAGGCAATTAGGAAGTTTAGGGCTAGAGAAATGAACATTGCAGTGGCTATTTTAAAAGGCAGTGTTGATAGGATCATTCCAGAAATGAGCAAGAAAAAAACAGTCCAGCCATAAATAAATGCTTCCTTGGATCAAACCATAGACAGTGAGTTGCAGGTTAGGCTTGAATACTATAGACTATATCAGTCTACAACATGTAAATACATATCTATAGTGTGAAGCCGAAACTATACAGCCAAATTGCTTTTTGACTCTATAGACTTAATTTCAAAGAAGTCATGTTGAGATCTGTAAGGAAAAAAAAAAAAGTTATTTCTTATTCAATATTCATTACAAATACATAAACTTCATTAATAAAGTTGAAAACCAATTGACAGCCTGGTCACAAACAGAAAATATATAGTTTAGGCTATATTATCCAGTGTTTTTTTTTGTTTGTCTGTTTTTTCTGTCAAAATCTTTGGGGATCTGCATAAGTTAAGGTATAATTAAATTCCTTTCCTAGAAGCATCTCTTTATTCCAAAAGGCTATGCCAAAGTAATGATTTTCAGTGTTTAAATTACTTGTCAACATAGTTACTACAGTACTTACTGACCTATACTATGCCAGGGGAGAAGCAAGTGAATTATCTGTTGGATAATTCGTTTACGTATCCAATCCTTGAAAATATAATGTTTTAAACATTGCACATTAGGGAATGTCTTACTGCATTTGGTAAAAACTGCAAAACATTTTATTTCATAGCAATCCAGTCATGTCATGGTTTCAACATCACCACTATCAGAATCAAAGAGTAATTGAGAATGGAAGGCACTTCTGAAGATTTTCTAGTACAAGCCTTTGCTCAAAGCACATTCACCTACAGCATGTTACTCTGGGATGTATCCAGTCAGTTTTTGAATACTTCCAAGTATGGAGACTCCAAAACTCTGTGCAACCTGTTCCAGTGTTCAACCACCTTCACAGTAATAAATAAATTAATAATAATTAAAAAAAACAAACAAAAACAAACAACTTTTACCTTATGTTTAAGTGGAATTTGTTGTATTTCAGTTTGTGCCCTTTAACTCTTGCCATTTCAACCAACACCACTGAAAAGACTCTGGATCTATCTTCTTTATTGCCTCCCATCACATCAATCAGATTCTCTATGAGCCAGACAGTTCCATTCCAGCTCTCAGCCTTTCCTCATATGGCAGATGCTCCAGTGCCTTAATCCTCTTCAGCACCTTCCTTCTCTTGGACTCTCTTCAATATGTCCATGTCTTCCTTGCACCAGAAAGCCCAGAACAGGACACAGCACTCCAGATGTGACTTAACAGAGCGGAGGGGAAGGATTACCTCCTTCAACCTGCTGACAACAGGATCCTAATGCATCCCAGGAAGCCATTGGCTGCCTTTGGCTCATGATCAACTCGGTGTCCACCAGGACACACAGGTCTTTCTCACAGAGCTTTCCATCTGGTCAGCCTCCAGCACGTACTGATGCATGGGGTTATTCCAGCCCAGAGGCAGGACTTTGCACTTCCCTTTGCTGAACTTCATGAGATTTCTGTCAGCCCATTTCCACAGCCTGACAAGGTCCCTCTGCATGGAAATCCAACCCTGTGGCTTATCAGCCACTCCTCATAGTTTTGTGTCCTCTTCAGACCTCTTAAGGAGCACTCTTGTCCCACTATCCAATTGATTAATGAAGATGTTAAACAGTATTGGCCCCAGTTACTGACCCCTCAGATACACCACTGGTAACTGGCTACCAGCTGGACTTTGTGCTGCTGAACACAACCTTTCAAGCCTGGTGGTGCAGCTGTCTTTCAAACCACCTCATTGCTTATCTAGTCCACACTACCTCAGGTTGCCTATGAGATTGTTAAAGGAGACAAGAGTTGAAAGCCTCACTAAAGTCAAGATAAGCAACATGTACTCTTTTCCTCTCATGCATTAATCCAGTAATCTCTTCAAAGACAGCAGGTTGTTAGGCATGATTTGCCCTTCATAAACCCTTGCAGACTTCTTCCAATCACCTTCTTGTCCTTAATACGTTTGGAAATGTTTTCCAGTTGGACTTGTCCACCCTCTTCCCGGGGATTAAGGTGACTGACCTGTGGACCTTCCTCTTGCCCTTCTATTACAGAAGAGAAAGAGTGACATTTGCTCTCTTTCAGTCTTCAGGAATTTCCCTTGATTACCAAAGTCTTTCAAAGATAACTGAGAGTGGCTTCACAATGCCATCAGTTCCTTCAGCACTAGTAGCTGCAGCCCATCAACTCACATGGGCTTGTGTATGTCCAGTTAGTATGAATGTTCCCTAACCTAATCCTCCTTCAAAAACGGTGAGTTTTTCTTGATTCAGACCTTCCAATTGTTCTGAGGGTCCTGGGACTCCTAAAAGTGAGTCTTATAATTAAAGAATAAGGCAAAGAAGGCACTGAATACTTAGGCTTTCTCCATGTCCTCTGTCACCAGATCTTCTGCCCCATTCAGCAGGTGGCCCCCATTTTTCCTAATCTTTTTGTTGCTGATGTACTTTTAGAAGCCCTTCTCATTGCCCTTCACAGCAGGAGGCTGTGCCTCTACAGACAGTCTCACAGGCAGTATGTTCCTCCACTCCTCTCTAGTTCATGACTGTGCCTAAAGGCACAATCTAGCTGTCAAATTGCAGGTATTTCCCAGACCACCAGATGTCTGCTGACTTCAGATAGTTAATGCACACCTTAGATTCCTCCATCTTTCAAATGCTTAACAGTCCTTTTTATTTTTTATCTTTTTTTTTTTTTTTTTTTTTTTTTGTGAAAGCTATCTATATTTCTCTCGATTATTTGTGACAATAACAATGTAGACTCCTGCTATGTGGTGCTCTGTAGTTTCAGATATAATCTGCTTTATTAATAAGTGGCTGTTCTTTGGAAAATGAAATACTTCTTGGTAATCATCACTGCAGGCATCAAACCATATACAGAAAAATAGCTCTGAAGATATCATTAATCCTGGAACTGCCACACCTGACAAACATAAATATGGTTAAAGGATTCAGAAAACTCATTAATCAAAATACAAGTACTGAAAAAGATTTCCTCTTGCTTTGAAGTGTATAGCCCTCATAGCATTGTGAGTTAGACCTTCATTCAAGTTCGATTGTGAGCATTTCATAAAATCATAGATTTAGAGAATTAGATTTAGAGTTGGATGTTAACAAGGTTTCCATGCTGATGCAGAACTGCTTCACAGGAGTGAAGCTATACAAATCTTTGCTGAAGTATCTGGAGCCAAGATTTTGAAAAACATGCTTTTCAAACATTAACGTTCCAGATCTTTATTCAGTTTCATAAGAAAATGGACTAATTTTCAACTGTTGAGCAAACAAGTGTTTATAAAATGCTTTAAAAGTTAGTTTGGACACATACAATTACACATACATAAGTCATATGACACTCGTGGCAATTTCATGGTTTAAGTGGTTAAATGGTTTAAGTAGTTAAATGGTTTAAGGTGATCAAAAAATAGTGGTCCTGCTATATCCTCCACCCTGAAAAATAAAACAGAAGATTGCTATACAAGCTCTAATGCAGAAAACAGGGAAAATGCTGAAGTGTTTGTTGTGTTTGTTTTTTTTTTGTTTGTTTGTTTGTTTTTTTCAGATGTGGAAAGAAGATTTTTCCTTTTGAGCATCAACAGAACTCCAGATCACTTAATACAACTCCAACACTCCCTATTATGGAACAGAAAGGCAATGGCAATTTAGGTACCACAACAGTGAATATTGCACCAATGGCATAAACAGGACTCCTAACGACTTATGTCCAGTTGGTGCAATGTTGACTGTATTGGCATGTTATCTTCAGTTCCAGCAAAATGTCTATGCTCACAAATCAATTCAACAACTGCTACTTAACAGCAGAGCTCAGAGTTATACCATATCCTTTTCCAAGAGGCGTAAAGGAGGATCAGATGTAGGGCAAGACACCCTTCAGAAAAAGAGAGCAGTGTAACTATGAGAGCTTGTGCTTGTGACCACAAGCGATGCCTATTGCTCACATATCTAACATGTTCATAGTATCTATTGATCACACTAATCATTTATAAAACATGTAAACACAAAGTTCTCATTTAAAGTCTGCTCAAATAATTGCGCCTAAATATAATAATTGTGTGTATAATTGTGTCCAGGTACTCATGATCTCTGAACTTTTCACCTAGAGTACAGGTTGTCATTTAATGTAGCTAAAACTGTTTAAATCTGCTTCTTTTTCAGCCTTTCGTTCCACCTCTGAAGAAAGGAAAATGAAAAAGGAAACTACATCACAGGAGTTACGTTTCAGCAGGTACCTAAGGAAACAGGATCTTTTTGATTAGCCTTACTCAACAGATTAGAAATTCAGGGTTCAATTTATTATAAATGCTATCCTTCAACCACCCAAAAAAGTTGAATTTCATTAACACTTGAGCTTCTCTAGAAAGCTTTGATTGCTGAAATGCATCAAATAAAAAGCCAATAAAGAGGCCTCATGGTATTAATACATTTTTGGCCAGAAACAAATGGTAAATATTTTCAAAGCTATTATCTGTCATGTTGGATCATAGGAAGCCTTGGTGTTATGAAAGAATTAAAAACAACCTTTGATTTTACTGAGGTTTGGCTAGTTTACAAATACTATGATCTTTATTAAGGATACCAAATAACTTCAGAGAGATGTGCTCTTATCTTGGTTTGGCAAACTTGAAGTGCTTTCAGATCTCTGGCTTGCCTTCCAGCCAAACCTCGCAATGGGTTTTAATGTTGACAATGCTGCGAAATCACTCATGCCTAAAATGCAATAACTGTACTTGAAGTAGTCTCATTAAAAAATAGTTTCCACCATAGATATTTTAATCCTTCCTATTCCATCTCTGAGAATGCAACGTGCTTTGCATAGTATAAGAATCTTATGTATTACAAAAACAGGTGGAAAATCTTCCATGCCAAATGTGCAAAACATTCAAAATCACATATGTCAGCTTTCTGATACTTTGTTTCCACAATCTTATTTATGCAGGGTTTAGTGCCCATCACAGTAATACCTGAGTGCTTAACATACATACAGTTCCTCCATTTAGGGAGGGTGGCTGAGTTTACCCTACCTTGTCCCACTACCACATTACTCAGTTTCAGCCAACCTTTGATACAGTAGCATATCCATGACACCTGGGCAATTAATTACTGTAACCCTAAGCATTCCTTGGCAAAGAGCCACATTATGGCACCCAGCATAATGTGGTTCTGTGATTCAATTTACCAAGGAAGAAAAAGTACCTAATCCTGAGGATTTGACATGAAAGCCTTTAGATAGCTGCTCAGTCATCACCTAGAGGCGACAGCTCTGCTGGTGTTGTTTGCAGAATTTCTGCTGCAGGAAGCTTTCTGAATCTTAATGTGTGTTAATCCCTAACTAAATTCTCAAAATAAGGCTGAAATAAGGGATCGTTTCACCACATTTGACCCCTGTAGAAATAAAGGCGTTCTTTTTAAGTGAGCCATGCATCTGTGCATCATACAGGGAAAGATTTACAATATATTTCAAATTTCTTATCTTCTGTCTCCAGCTTCTATTGGGCGTAGGCACTACTGCAGGAATGAGATGCCTGCTATCAACACACAAACTCAGGAGCAGCCACAGAAGCAGCTGATTGAGTCACACATATTTCATACTTCAAGTTCCTCAGAAAAACAGGTCTCTGACTCCTGACTTCATGATACAGCTCACAAAATTTACTCAGAGTTGCAGTATGATTTATTTGTCTGCTGGCTTTATGGAAACTGTAACCGAACATGGTGTGGATGAATGTTTTTGTAATAGTTACATCTTCCCACCCAAGGGGTGAAATGAATATTGATCAGGGAAGAAAATGTGATTAATCAGATACTTGTAATGTGATAGAGAGAACTCTGGCACTTGGAAGGCTATCTTGCTCAAGCATGAGACTCATTCTCACCAGAAAAGCACCTTCAGTGTTTCTCAGATGCAAAATGAAAATTCACCTCCTGGATTGCCTCCAGAAGAGCTCTTCAGCCTGACATTTTTTTCTGGAAGGGAGGAGAGTGTTGAGAGATTTGACTACAGCACAGTGCAGTCAGCAGCATCCCAAAAGGGCAGGTTCAGGCAATAAATCTAGGTTTCCCATTACCAAATGGCTTCTGGGCACCCTAGTCGCAAATGCGTAGCTACTAATTTCAACAGAGCAACCTGGCATAGAAAAAAAAATCAAAAGATATTCTTCACTGAGGGGCTCCTCTTGTGAAGAGGACAAGCCTGGCTGAAACCAGAACAAA
Source organism: Aythya fuligula (assembly GCF_009819795.1). Lineage (NCBI taxonomy): Eukaryota > Metazoa > Chordata > Aves > Anseriformes > Anatidae > Aythya > Aythya fuligula. The sequence continues at coordinate 72,223,926 of NC_045559.1, forward strand.
GGTACTGAAAGGGACTGTGTCTTTTTTAATGTAAGGCTGCAAGAGCCTGTCTAAAAACCTGCTGAATTATGCCACTGCTCTATGTTCTTGCTGTGAATGACTGGACAGCATTGATTTTGTATTGCCAGACACCATTGTCATTTCATGCTAATGACATTATAGTCAGACAAAAGGTGGCTATTGTTGCTTACTTTATAGTAAGAGTATCCACAAGGGGAGATAACGTATGTGCTGAAATCCTTGCCCCTGCAAACAGTGAAGCTCTCCTGGGCACCCCTGCTCTGCCTTTAGCCAGGTTCCATTTTATCACAGAAAAGCAACTGTAGGTGAACTGCTACTTTCAGCATTGCTGCCACGTGAGAAAGCCCAGATCAGTCTGAGGATCTCATTACGCTAAATGCTGTACACACAGTATGAGCCAGTCAGCTTCTGGCCCACAGGTAAAGAGCCTAGAGAAACAGCATACAGGAGAAGTAGAGAGAAGTGTGAAGGTACTTGCCCAGCACTGCAGAGTGGGCCCACTGACTAAGTTTAGAACACATCTTTTGCAACCCAGAGACTCTGAATTTAACATCAGGCCACACAAACGTGTGTGGCAGACTCTGAAAAGACTTTGCTGTGTTTGGGAATGGCCAGATTGCTTGTGAGTTACGGAACTATCCCTGTGCTAAGGGCAGGTTTGCCTAAAAGTCAAATAAGACTTCAGTTTCCTTCTCCCACCCACAACCAGTATCGGATCCTACAAGCACAGTTTCTTTTACCATCTGTTTTGGTTTACCTTCTGCTCATTTTTTAAAGTCTCTGTCCAGCCTCTGGACTATACTAAATGATCATGGTACCACAGTAAAAATAAGACTACTAATAAATCCGTTGTTGCAATAACAGCAGTTCAGACACTTTCTGTAATGGTTCAACAGTAACATCATGAATTAATATGCATGGAAAAGAGCCTAGGAAGACAGGACAGAGTTAGCAGTGGAATCCTTGCAACTGTAACTGAAATCATTGCCACTTGCAATGATTTCAGTTTTCTTTGCTTTCTGAGTGGCAGAAGAAGCATTTAAATGATAGGCACTATGATAAATTCAATTTCCTCAAATGATAACTTTAAGCAAACAGTAAGTTTTATATGTATAGGGCACAACACAAATCCTAGATCTGTTTGAAAGATGAAAAACTAAATCATTAACACAATGCATGAGTTGTACCTGCTGCAACAGAATGATTTGAAAAATATGAATGCCTGTATATAACAAGAGCAATGGAGAGCAGTATTGCATATCTGTAAAATTATAAGTAACTGGATACCAACGTATTCAAGCACTAGCACAACACCCCTGAGAACCTCTACAGGTACAACCGAAATTTTCTAATTGTACTGGCTCTGGGTGTTTTTGCTAAGAATAGTATCATTCTGCTTCATAGGCAAGAAGAATATATACTTAAGTTAGTATCAAATGTGATGGGGAAGATTTCAATCTATCAGCACTACTTTTAGCTGTATTAAGAAATTTTAAAACCTTCCTGAAGCCTAACAGACTACAAGGTGGTATTACAGTCACCCAAGGAAATGAATGTGTAGCTGAGGGGGAAAATGTTTTATAGTACTTGATAATACCTTAGGCATTAATAGGACATTTTTGTGCAGGTTGAAAATGCATTCTTCATTTTTCACTGACAGCTGGTTAAAGGAGGAATGCAGTGAAAAGTCTATAAAAGCTTTAAAAAAAATGAATAGGTCTGCACTTCTGTTTTTCTCTTGCCCATGCTAATAAGTGATGTGCAGTTGTTAACCTTACGTTGTATCTATTGTATTCAGTGCCATCTTGGCCTGTAACCACACCAGGCAACAGAGAGTTTACGCAACGTTTTGAACAATGGAAGCATGGAGTTCAGTATCTTTAATACAGTTGGGTAGAAATATCGGAGGCAGCTGTTTGCTCAGTTCTTTTATTTTTTCAGCTTGCATGAAGTCTACACACTGCCATTCCAGCAGGCTGGCTTTTGTTCCTTCTGTTCCATTGTAAGACTCTTTCTGTAGGGTGGCACTGTCACTTTTTTGTAGTCTTTGCTTACTTCTTCTGGCTCCTCCATATCTGATACTGATGGTCATTGATTCCCATTTGATGTATTTTCTTTCTTAGATTTTGCAGTACTGTCCTTGCCTCTTTCTGCTCGTACCTCAGTGGCTATTCTTTCTATGTCTCCTTTGGGAGACCTTGTTCTTTCTTTTTCTAACCCTCCCCTGGGGCAGCTCTTCCCTCCATTGCTAGTGTTCTTTTTCCTTCCTCACAACCTGCTCCTAAACATCCTCATCTTTTTGTATGACCTCAGCTCCCATCTCCTCAACACCACCAAAAAGTCACAAACCAGGCTGACAGACATTCTCCATCCAACCCTACATACTTCTCAATTTCTCTAACATCTTCTCCCTGATGTCTCGGTGTCAGCTTAATAGTATAAGAGCTAAAATTGATGAGCTGACTCTCTTCACTCCACGATTCTCTATCAATGCCTAAGTTCTCACTTTCCTTCAGAAACTCCGTCTTTAACAGCTCTTCCTCTTCTCTAAACCATTGCCAAAAGAAATCTGCTGCACCTTTTCACATTTTTTATGTTACACTTTTTCTTGTTTCTGCACCTTGTTCTTTTCCATTCACATAAGCACAGCCTAGGTGCAGTTCCTTCTTAAGCAGTCATCTCTCTCCTTGTTTGTGATAAACTAGCAAAAACATTCTAAAAATGAAAGACTTCTGTAAGAACATCTTCATAGTTGTTTTATCTGTCTTTTCTCCCCCTCTTACCAGTGTTCCCTCCTTTCTTTGAATCCCTTTGTTGGTTTCCTCTGTTCTAAAATCAAGTCAGAGTTTATTATACTCAGCTCTTTCAGTAAGACTAGTACATATTTGCCTGCTTTTTCCATATGCTCTTATGTATTTCATCTCTCTCTGAGCTAGTTGATGTCTTTTCTTTAAAAAAAAACACACTCCTGTAGAGGCTTTCTGTGTTTACTCTTGTAGAGAAGGGTCACCTAATGGTGATTTAATTTCCATTAGCAGATAAAATAGCTTTGTTACACTGGCCTTTTCTCCTGAAATATTACAACAGAATATTAAACATGCTTATTAGTATTTTTACCCATGCATCTAAGTTTTATTATCAGCAGAAAAAAAAAAAAAAAAGTCTTAAAAAGAGACTGAACAGATTCAAGAGGAATATATCCATAATGTGTCATTAGGCAGTCCAGATGTGTACTCCCAGAAACATATAAACTGATGATTACAGCAGTTGGACCATTATCTTTGGAGAACGATTCCACTATACCTGTCCATTACTGGCCCATGTTGGACACTGGTTACTGGGCTAGCTGGACATTTTCTCTGCTAGAGTTCTTATGTTACATCCCCACAGTTCTTATGTTTTTAAAATTTAATGGTACAACCAATAAATCTTTCTGATATCACCTACGTCCTTCCTCTCATTCCATCCTTATACAAGCCCTTCTCTTTTCTTTATAAAAGGGACTCACTTTGTGAATTCTGTGGACTAGGATCCCATCTTACTTATTTGTCTTGAAAATTTCCCAGCATTTTTATGGGAACACCTAACATTCTGATTATTAACAAAAAGAAAAACGATATTATGATGGGAGCAGCAGAACTGCTGCTGGAAGAATTATTTGCAATCCTAATTTCACACATACAACATGCTGTCCTGATCCCTTGCCCCTCCAAGTAATATCAGTTGGGTTTTTGTTTTGTTTTTCCTTTTCCATTTCTGCTGCAGGCAGAAAAAAAAAACTGCAGGCAGTTTACTTTGCAACTTCCATCCATTAATCTCAAGGTACTTTTACATAAAGGAATTAATTAAAACTCTTACATACAAGAATTAATTAAGACAGTAGTAGGCATGTTTTATCATCTCCATGTTGCACATGGGGGAACTGAGGTGAAGAAAACATTGCCCAATTCTTTTACAGAGATGGGAATGTACTTAGCCATATATCATATCCTTTCAGCCTGGTACAAAAGAATATCCTTTCTCTCCTAACACTGTGAGGTATATATCTAGTTTACAAAGTAAAATACCATTGACAGGCAGTCCTATTATTCAGAATGGAAACGTTTCCCCCAGGCAAATGCCTTGGCCAGTCAAATTTTGAAACACATCCTTCTTTCTTATTTTAGACAGAACGAAGCACACAGCATGAAAAGCAAGCTACTCTAACTACTGTGGGATCTGATAACATTTATACTCTTTTAAAGAATCAACCCAATACCTGAAATTTGTAATCTTATCATCCTGCTTTAACAGACTCTCCGTCTTTCTCAGCATTCACACGTATACTTCTGTTTGATAAAGAAAGAAATATAAACCTAATGACTTACGATTTTTATCTACAGTTCATAAAAGCTTTGCACAGCTGACACTATACAATCACGCTTCTAAAATGCAACAGTGCCACCTTCAGATCGCACTAAATATGGCTTCTTCACAAAACTAAAGCACAGCAACGATTTTTCTTTCCATCCAGACAAATCTTGCTAGGAAGCCCAAAAACACATGTATAAACCTGAGCAGAACGTGCACATTCATGTCACGAAGCACAAGCCTTCACTGGCAACTGCGGTCCTTTATTTTCATAAATAAACATGAATAAAGAGCAATCAAATAATACTTTACAATAAGCCAGACCCAGCATATTCATCCTCTGAGCATGAGAATCACAGAATATTCCCCTGCCCCTGCACTAGTGATTCACATGGGGCAGAGCAGCTGGGACCTGCTCCTGCTCTGTGATCTTCACATCATTTGCCAGCCACTCATGGGTATGTTGGGTCCCAGAGTGAGAGCCAAGCTACGGTAAACACTGTAAATACATTTCTGTATGCACACGTGTAGTATACTAGATACGTGAGATGGATTACATGCTGCTTCACACAGTATGCATTATATCCTGCCAAAGAGCCTTGCTCTGAAAGAAACCTACCAGAAGGTATGACCCCAGGTTGTGTTGCAGACCTTCCCTCCTATGTGATGAGATGCAGGTCTAGCGCATGACCCACATACACAGGTAAAACTCCTTTTTAAGTTTCTTCTAAACCACAGTGTGTGACAGATCCATTTTATCCTCAACAGAAAGATATTTATTTAAAACTGAACAAGGCTGTCATTTAATATCAAAACAGGGAACAGATTCAGTAAATTAGTCCTGCTATAAAGATTTAATTATTATCCAAAAAATTGATGCCGTGCTGTTTAAACATGAAAGAACCGTTAATTAAATTTACAGTGTCTTTGTTGACACACTACATATTTTATATTTGGTTTGATTGTAATGGACAAACACCATAATTTTAAAGCTAAGCCATTTGCATTGGTAATAAAAATTAATTCTGAAAAAAAAAGTCAAAATACTTCTCAAATTAAAGTTTGGCCTCTGGTGTTTTGAATTAAAAAAAAAAAAAAGGTGATGTAAATTCAAATTAGGCATATTGGACTGGAGAGGGAGAATTTTAAATCAATACAGGCTTGAAAATCAAGGTGTCAATCAATACAGGCTTTGAAAATCAAAATCTTTGACCTTGTTCTATAATACTATTGAGACAAGAAAGTGTACTGTAAGCAGAAAACAGTCTACTCACCCACTGTCATACCATCCATGTAACGCTTGATGATATCAAAGGAATCTCTTAAATTTCCTTCTGTTATGTCAAATATGATATCTGCCTGGTTGGCTGGATATGTAGGTGTGATAGCACGAAGAAAAATAATCTCTGCAAATAAAAGGTATCACAGAATGTTCTGAGAAGTAGTGAAAATATCACTGGAAAAAAAAAAAATCATTTGACCCAGAATGACTTGTCCACAAAGGCAGTGGAGGACAAATATTCCCTTGCCTTTCCCTTGGAGAGTTTGTCTTTTAGAACAGAAAAGAAAGAACTTTTGCAGGAAGAGAACATTCAGATAGATTTATTTTCTCCTCCTGCAGCATCTAAGAAGCCCTGAAGCCAAAACACTGCTACTTTGCAGTCCAGAAACAACACTCAGAAATCAGTCAGACTTCTAGCATGTACATAGAAATGACAACACTAAGTATCCACAGGGTAGGGAGTGGAGGGGGACGAAACAGATAGACCCCTGAACTCTGATTCCCTTAGGCAGTTGCACAAAGTATTGACGTTACAAATTGTAGAGTCCTTTTCAGTGTTGGAGGAGGGATTTAGGTTAGTTTTCAAGCTTCTTGTGAAGGAGGTAAGTATTATTATTAATATTATTATCCTTGCTCTACAGATGATGAAACTAAACCATGGAGCTGTAAGAATTCACCCAAGGCCATGCACTGAATTAAAGAACAACTTTGGGCTCTGGTATTACTCTCAGATTACTAAGCCTCATCTTGTTTTATTAAACCACAATGGACTAATGAGGGAACTGTTTGGTAAGCATCCTGGGCCAAATCCTTAGCTCTGCTGCCAGTACACCTGGTAAAGCTGACAGGGTGTGTATGGGAGTAAAAGTGGCTATGGGGCATTCCTCCATTCTCTGTGATGTAGGGCCAGCTAAGGCCTGAAACAAGCCTGCTGCAATATACAGCAGCTCTATTCATCCATGCTATTGGTGGTTAAATTGTTCCTATATGAACAACAACTGTGATGTCTCTTGCCCTACTTCTTCAGCCTGGAAGGGGTTGAGAGTGACTGATAGAAAAATGAAGAGTCAGCTTTGGCTCTCATTTAGAACAGCTTCCTCAGGAAGCAAAGCTGAGACTCTGGGTGGATCAGAAACAGGGATTTAAGATCTTTAAAAACTTTTCCAAACTAATCTTCCCACCCTCCCTCCCCTTCTTCTCTCCCTGTACCTTCATCATGAAATACGTTGCATTAGAGAAGCTGAGGTGAAGGCAGTCATCCCACCTCTGGATATGTAGGCAATCCCCAAAGAAGGCACCAGAAAGTGAATACAAATGCCAAGTAGCAAAAATTGTCTCTCAATCTGTAAATTTATATGTGAACTAAGCAAAGTGAGTGTGGTCCTTCTGAAATTGCAGGACTTGAAGGCTCACAGAGACCGCAGAGGCTGAAGAAGCTGAAGAAATATGCAAATATGTCCATCAAAGTGCACCATGTTGGGTTGGTAAACTCCCTTTGTACAACTGAGCAGCTGCTCACTAGGATGCCTAAAAGCTTTCTGGCCAGTCCTTCCCTTCCTTTATTTTATAGGAATTTCCCTTCTTTTATTTTATATTTTTAAAAGTAACACTATTTTTTCATAGGTCAAAAGTCAGCAAATCAGAGTACTAGATGTATAAATACATATTCTATTTTGTGATCTATGGCCTACATGGAGATAAAGGAGATACAATTGGAACAAGTCACTTGCCAATAGCATGCAACAGACCATAAAGAGATGAGAGAAATATAAAGAATACCTACTTCCTACAGCAAAATGTGCAAAAGAGGGAAGAGAGAAATCACGGGGCACACTGATATTATGTGAGTAAATGTAAAGGGGAATTTAGACCAAGTCTTTCCTACATGTATGTCCTTATACTGGGAAGCTGTATGAGTTAGAGCTCAGACTTTTTTTTTTTTTTTTTTCCCCATAAAATTAAAACTCTAGATATTGAAGGTTTTAATTAAAGGAATAGCACACTGTAATTTTGAACTGTGCAAACACTTTACTGCACCGGTAGCTAGTCTGGCTTTAGGCAAGGATTTCCGGTGGAGGTTTTATATATTGTAGTCTATTACATGGAACAAGAAAGAAACCACTTACCTTCAGGTCTTGAAAATTCTCTGAACGTGGGTAGTGAAATGACGGTGTGGGAAATTGTGTGGACTGGATCCAACACACAGTTGACATCATTTGGTCGACAAGACTTAATGCAACGGATAGTATCTGTCTTTTCAAGTCTGACACTAAGAGAAACAAGAGAGAGATGCATATGTATCCTGAAAATAAATCACTTTGTGTTTTGCAATCTGGGGAGCCAGAAACTGATATAAAACGGATATATAAACTGATATTTTACCTCAAAAACTTAAGACAGACTGTTGGATCAAAGAAAAATCTGACTTGGCTAAGAGTTGCTGTCAAAATCCCCTCAAACCCAATTTGTCAAGCCAGGCATGCAAAAATAGGGAGAACTGTAGTGCATAGGATACCAAGTAAAGTCTCCTTACAAGTACAAACAGGACAAAAGGACTAGGCCCAGGTCCTCAGCTGCGGTGCCTTGTCATGGTCTTACCGATTTCAGACGAGCTACACTTATTTACACAAGCCTCTTTGTATTCCATTTGATATCAGTCATATAAAGCAGAAACAATTGTTTCCATTCTGGAAATCTGTCGGAAAATATCAGAAGGGACCACTTCCTTTCACAATTTTCAGTACAGCAAGAGTCAGAAAAGCCTCTTTTCAGTCTTTTTCACACACACACCCCTTTCTGTCTAAACTGAGAAAACACAGAGGAATGGAAACTGGGGGCGGAAAAAGTTAACCACCTTATTTAAAACCTCAAAAGATTGAATTCTGAGTTTGGGGAAGTGGTAAGGGTCATTTCATATTCCATCTCAACCAGCTGCTCATTCGTCCTTGAAAGTCTATTAAAAGTTAAATGACTTCTTCTCACCCTTGTCCACCAGAGTGAATTTAAAGTCACTTACAGTTCAAGAACTTCACACAATACCCGATCTGTGTTCATAAGAGATGAAAGGGCTGTGCTGGGACTTACAATGTGACTAAGCCCCACAAATGATCTCAACTTTGACCTGCCCATTTCTTCATATTTCTAAGTGGAAGAAAGAAAAGACTGCAGTGTCAGAGGGAGGGAATTGAAAGATTAAAAGGAAGAAAAATTCACTGAGTAAAAGGGAAACAAAATGGAAGCTTTAGTTTGTAAGATACCTCTAGAAACAAATGGTTCTTACTCTTCTCAAATGTGTTACCCAACTCCACACCTACAAGCCATCTTTTTCAAATGTTCAAAGGGACTTTATGGCCCTATTAATAATAAATACATCAGTAACTTCTTATTATATGCTACCCCACATTTGCTCATCAAAGAAAGCAAAGACAAACGTGCTGATATTGTATGAAGCTAAAATAAAGATAAAAGAGAAAACATGAATCAACATTAAGGAATCATGCTTCAACAGATGTGAATTGGCATAGTCTAAGGGAAGGCAATGTAGCTGGGTTAATTTACACCAGCTGAGTCTGGTTTGTTATTCTCATTCCATAGTTATGTGTTCAGAGTGAAGCTAAAGAAGGGAGGTACAGGTCAGGAAAGATCTTTTACTTCCCACCTTCATCTAGATAAAAAATTTCATGATTTACTAGATATCTCATAGGGGACAGAACAGGACTTTCTGCTGAAATGCCTCATGCTTGTCATTTTAGAACAAATTAATTCTGTATATATATGGACATTATAGTCTAGCCTACGATAACAGATTCCACCCACTTATTTAAACTCCAGCTGCCAAATTCAGAAAGGACTTCCAGCAAGCTGGCCCTTGCATCTTTACAATAGGATGAGCTAAATTACATAGACTACATTCCAGTGTAAAATAGTCAATTTCAAAACGCATAACAAAGAATTGAGGCAAAATGTGTATCAATCATGTTTGTTTATCTCTCTCCCTCTTTTTTTTTTTCTCTACTGTTCATATGGGAGTTTAGTAGATGTTTACATATATACAGACATACAAACAAAAAGCTGAATCTTCCATCTGTGAGCTGGGGTCACAACAGCCAAGTCAGGTTGGTTACCTTCAATAACGTGTTATGAATCCTGAACACTTCTTTAAAAGTTCTTCTCTTTGCCTTATAGAATAACAATGTCATCTACTAAAGGTCTGAGGGACATCAATAATCAGTGGCTTGTGTAATTCATTTTGGCCTTCATGACTAATGAAATAATGGTACAATATGTACAGCACTCTAATTTTTCAAAGCTGTAGTTAGATAGAAAGATTTGTAGGCAAAACATTCTGCTGGGAGTGTCTGAAGTGTTCAATATGCTCTGCTTTTGTTCCTTCCTGGGAAGGAAAGGAAGCCTTACTTTCAACTTCAGCTGGAACTTTGACAAATACAAACATTTCTGAAATCCTTATCCAACAAAGTAATTAATTTGTTTATGACGAAGTCCTAAGTAAGATTTATGTTCAAAATTCTCCTTCTGATTCATTGGAGTAAAGCATTCTGACATGAATTAGGTACCTTGTGTATAGAAACAGAGGATCACCATGATCACAAGTGATCTGTGCTAGTTACTAACTAAAGCTCATTTCTAGATTCAGTCAGCTTGTAACTAGACACATGACAAAATTTTGCATCAGCTCTATTTCTTTACACTGCTTCTCTCCCCTCTTAAAATCCCTCAATTTTTGTGTCTGTTCAAGCACAAAATACACGTTTGTGTGTGTGTATTTGTGTACACAAAATGTACATTTTTGTGTGTACTCTGTCCTCACCATTAAACTTGAGTTTGTGCTTTCATTTTCCACCGCCTGATTCTCTGATCTTTCTTTTGGTATCTCTACAAAATGTTTCAGGTATCCAGTATGCAGTTAGTAACACTTCTCTACCATTGCTTTGACTGCACACCTTTAGGCATCTTCTGGAACAATTTGTCAACCAGTATCCATTCCAAATTCTGCATATTTACTATTAATGATGTGCTCTGCTTTCAACATATATCTTCCTTTATCCTTACACATCACCTTTGCATTTGATCTATCTAGCTGAGAACTTCCTTTTTGCCCACGTCCTCCAATTGTGGATACTATGATTGATGAAACGTTCTTCCTGAGAACTTTATTTAATCAAATTTTTCTTGGAGTTGCCTCCTCTATCAGAAATTGCAGTTTGGAGCTGTTACCTCCTGTAGACTTTTTTTATTTTATAAAAGAAGTAAATTAAGAAAACAGCTCAGTTGCACTGGTTGTTTTGTATATAATGCTTTCTGGGATACATTTTTTTTTCTTTCTTTTTGGGTTCTGATGACATTCATTGTCATGTTCTCTGTTGGATTCAATAGGTAAGTTCTTTGGACCAGGACCCATAATTTCATTTCCATTGGAAAGAACCATGCATGTAAGTGGTGCTACATAATGACACATTCCCGAAAGTTCCAGCTACACTGCAGCATTGAAGCATCTAATACTGAGCTCCATGCTGCTGAATTACTTGCTGAATGCAATAAAATGATAGAATATGGTATATTTTTTCAATATTGAGGGCCAAATTCTCACACTCCCTTCTTTTCCTGCCAAACAAATATATATTAATGCTTGCAAAAATGAAGTTTATTTTTGAATCGTTATCCTACTTAATTATGGCCTCATAATGAACTGGTAGCCAGAGGGCATTTATATACAAGTATCTTCTGTGCCAGTAAGAAACCTCATTAGCTCAAGTAGAACGGGCTTGTGCTTTCAATATTTAAAGTGGGGACTCTATCCCCACTGGCAACTTCTGGCAGCTTTGTAAGTATGCATCAACAGACTCATTAAACAGTGGCATTCCTCATGGGACTTAACTCCTGTCAGCCAGCTGGGATAAACTTTGCCTTAGGGAACATGTAATACTCTGGTAGAGTGCTGCAATCATGTCCTAGTGTAGTCCTTGGCTCACAATGAGCCCAAGAGCCCACAGCTTACAGCTAATAAAATAATTGTGTTCAGGTGACTAAGATTTGTGATCTGGGTTTAGAAGGCTCCCAGTTTCTAACCTTGTACCTTGCCAGTGCTGTCTGTATTCACATAGGCAGGTGTTTTTAATATTAATTTTCACACAGATTATTCCTCATTCATCTGTGGACTGACTGTTCTGCCTGTGTAGAACAGAGATGTCTGAGCCCAGGATGGTGTCAAAGAGCACTAATTTGTAGATCATACCTCTGCAACTGAGCTTTAAATACTTATCAATACAAGGACTAAAGAGTACAGTAAGTCCTCTTCCAGCTTGTGAAACAGAATAATTCCAAAGAAATTCCAGTTGTACAGTCTACATTGTTCTTGACGTCATAGAATTAAGGGAAGAAAGATTTGGATATTGGAATTCTAGCTGACTTTTAAGGCCTGCTTCTTTGACAGGAGAAGTCTTTATAGTTGCATATTTATGTTTGATATGGAAGCTGGAGAGACAAAAGTGTTATGAGACCAACATCTTATTCAAATATTCCTGTAGACAATTTTCAGCCTGTGAAATAGACAGGAGCTCTCTGCTACTAACTGGGTGTTGTTAGGAGTCCTTTGTTATTTTGCCATCGTTAGCTGTACAATTCCATGGAAATGTCACAGAAAAGAAGATGAAAAAATCTCTAAAACAAATTTTACAAAAAAGATTCTCTTTGATATCATCCTCAGAAGGTAGAAGTGTAATTTGCACCTGGTGTAAATCAGCACAGGCTCACTGGCTGTAATGCAGCAGCAATGTAACTGGTGCAACTTGAGAATCTGGTTCCACATTTTCAGAGCAACTTGTGCACTGGTGCATCTCTGAGATGCCAAAGACCTAAGTTATGACATTTTGATAGACTTTGATTTTCAAAAAATGCATTTGCCACCCATGTGATGAAACTCTCTAATGATGTCTCAGCAAATTATGTATCTACCATGTTTTGAAAATTTAGTCCTAAACATATGCAGCTGTGTATTATCAGATGAGACCAACTCCACTATTGTGTAAATCAAATTAGTAATTTCAGTCCTCAGTATATTCAGATAATAACCTCTTGGACACCTACTTCTGCTTTTTATAATGATGCTCAGTACACACAAGAATCTCCCAAAATTGAGATGTTCAGTGATGGGGGAAAGTGGAAAACTGCAATGATGATGGCAAATAAAATGCAAGTGCAGCATGCAATAGATGAACTAAAACTTTATTAAAATTGGAGGGAAAAAAAAGCTGCTCTCAAAAGAGAAAATGTAGCAACTTATGCCTCAAAGTTAGGGATCAAAGCTGTGCAGAGACAAAGACAAAAAGTTTGGCAATAAATGTGTTGATAGTTCCATGGCGGGTAAGTTGCATTTGAATTGTCAGAAGAAGGTCTCTGGGCTCTGTGATTTGCCGCTGCATGACCACAATACCACTGTGGTTGTTCACTTTTTTTGTGGTGAAAAAACCCTCCTGGTTCCCGCTGATGATGGACAGCAGTATTTTATCCCCAGGGACAGCTTTGGAAGGGCCCATGCGGAAAATGTCGGTAGGTACTTGAATGTTGGTAGGAAAAGAGAGGTGATAGTAGGTTATTCTCAGAGGCAGGCTCTGGCACTCCTTATTTTCATTACAAGGCAAGCGCTCACAGCGACTGCAAGAAAAGTGAGAACACAAGACAAGAGGAAGGTTAGCGTACATTTAGCAAGCGTGACAGGATAGCAAGGGCAGTGGGGATGGGAAAAGATATGTTGACTTGCATACTGTATCCATTCTTCAGCCTGGCATCTCAGTAACATAGCAAATGGACATTTATTAAATAGCGGTGAACTTGTCTGCAGTCGGTGCTTTTGGACGAGGGTTGCCACTTTCAGAAGTGTGTCAGGTGTTCCCTTTCTTTGCACGCACAGATGGATTGAGTCTGGCACCGCACTGGTGAGTTTAACTGCATTTGAACAGCTAAGCTCTTCCCCAGGAGAACATCAGCTTTTTTGTTGTTAAGTTTTATTCTCTTGTTGACTGGACATGTGTCCAAAAGATCCTAAGATCTTAAGTGATTATTGAGTTCACTGTGTCCTAGTTGGGATGTCCTTTTAGAGTTGATTTTAAAACTGAGCAAAGTATTCTGAAATGCATAGTGTAGGGTTAGAAAGAATTGGTATTTCTGAGAGAAGAGACTATATGGATACTGCACTATGTACATTCATCATCTGACAGCATCCAGAGGAACATAAACCTTGTTTCCAACACTGCCTGTATATTCAGGTTTATTTGCTTTAAAAACAAATCTTCCTTCTTCTCATGTAGCAGAGTATTTTTCTGCTACATGAAGAGAACTGACATAACACTCATCTAAACAAGAACTGAAAAAAGATGCTACAGCCTGATGTCTCTAGCATGTCCTACACACTCAGTCCACTCTTACACAGGCTCAAATCACAGGAATGATGCTGGTGAGTGAGAAAACTGTGGTCTGCTAATGGCTGTTTCCTTTCCTTATCACTAAGCACCGTATTCCAGCAACAAGTCCAGAGAACTGAAAAGATTAACTATGAAGGCCAAAACTGAACAATGAACTTAGTCCCAATGTCAGCACTGGAAATCCTGATCTATATAAAGAGAGCAATCTCATCCCTTTCTGTTTCTGAGAGAAGTTTGTCTTGTATCATGCACATACCTGTATATGCCATATTTATGTCACAGCTAATAAAGAACATTGTAGTTTACCAACATAGTAAGGTGTTACCATGTTTACATGTGACACATGTTTACCACATGTGTCAGGATCTGACACAACATGCTACCTGGTGGGTTTGAGAAGTGGTTACAAATTTGCATAAAAGGAAAGATTACATGAAGTTAGGATTAAAGATATGCTCAATTCACCACATTCAAATTGGTATCTGAACAGCCTCAGACAGATGCATGGAAGTGGAGGTAGACATGACAATTTGAGCTGAATGTTGACTCTGCAAAATTTGGGGATGATCAGGTAAGGCATTTAGCTCCAAATTTGCCTCATGAGCAGCTGTGAATCCATTAAAAGTGTCTACAAGAGTCTCTGAACCCAGTCTCTGGGAGAGACTCTAAAAAGAGTCTCTGAACCCATATTCAATCCACAGGCTGAGATTTTGGAACCTAACGTATTTATTCATTTCTTCACAATGAAATGCTCCAGCATGAAGGTATGGTTTGCTTCTTATTACCTCACAGTGTGGTAAGAAATCTGACTGCCCATTTCATTTATTTTATTTTATCACATTAAGTTGAGCTCCTAACAGGAGTAGCTGGTATCAAAATTATATGCAAAATAATCATTTTCAAAAAGAGTAGTTAAAAGCAACCTCAGTTCTACAATTAATGCATTTTGTGTTTTATGCTCTCTTCTAACACCACTTGCAAACCCAAAGTACAAAGCAATGCTTTGAAGACTTTAATGCATTCTTAATTTTATTCATGTATGTAAAGATCACACACAAGTCTTCACAGGATGGTCATCTAATTAAGTCTATTTTAGTTTAATTAAGTGGATACTCCTGGAATACTTTCAGGCATAGTGAGTTCTGCATTCTTTTCTGAAATGTAATCACTAACTCCCCTAGAGAGAACTCCTTATTTTTGTCAAAA
The DNA here is from genome assembly GCF_009819795.1 of Aythya fuligula. Lineage (NCBI taxonomy): Eukaryota > Metazoa > Chordata > Aves > Anseriformes > Anatidae > Aythya > Aythya fuligula. The sequence continues at coordinate 72,239,223 of NC_045559.1, forward strand.
TAATGAAGCTACTTGGTTTTGTTGAAATCATGAAGCAAGCCAACACAGTTAATATCTTAGCTGAAAATGTTTTCTCCATGTAATCTTTTTGGAAGCACAAATATGTTCATAAAAATGCCATGACTTAATTCTTTTATAAAAGTAAAACATGTTTAATAACCAGATTTTTTTTTTTAAACCAAAAAACCCTCAAATCTCTTAGCTTCCTAAGAAAAGGACATTCTGCTGATTCAGAAAGTTATTTGTGGAGAAAGATGTGCCTGTGGTTAGGAGTAAGAATTATTCAAAATTCATCACCTTTTATCTTATTCTTTGGTGGTGCACACTACACATTGCTCACTTCACTATGGGTTTAGTTAATGTGTGCTAAGTGTTCCATCAAATAACCACAAAGAAGAGATAACAAATATTATTGCCAGAGTTCATTCTGGGGTCATGCACCATAAAGGCGGTAAAGAGCATTTAAATCACGGTGTACTCTCTAGACCTTATTTAAATGCTACCAGTGGAAAGAAGAAAATCATACGGTAGGGGAATTCAGCAGGCGACTGGTAACAAATGAGTAGCCCAAGACCCTGGGTGCCACTGCAGCTCTGTGGCGTCTCATGATGGATGAAGTGGCCATGCAGCCACTGTGCCTGGCCACCACAATGCGTCGCTGTGGCCACAAGCACAGGGGAACCTGTGGGAGAAGGGGAGGGCTGGAGTGATGCTGCCAGAGAAACGCACACCGCTTGGCAGTGAGGGGGTTTTAGATGCATCTCAGCAGATCTCTGCAATGAAAAGCATGGGTTATAAAAATAAGTGTATAATGCTTTTGAATGCTTATTCCTGAATTAATTCCTGATTATTTTAGCTTACTGCTATTTAGCTCAATTATTCAGTTTTAAGTTTTGTTTTGTTTTTTACTTGGCTGAAATACTGGCTTCAAGAAATTACTAATAGTTTGAATTTTACATACCAAATACCGATTACTCATAAAGGAAAATTAAACTATTAAACAAAAAATTATATTATCTTAGAGAATGAATACTTCTAACAGAATATATTCTTCCCTCCTGTTAATTTCTGTGCCGGGTTTTCACATGGTACAGAGGCAATTCATTCAATTTTGCCAAAAGAAGTTGAATGGTTTACAACTCTTTCTTATACATTGAAGGGAAAAGAACTTTTTTTTTTTTTTTTTTTTTTTTTTTTTTCAGGATCTATGGTTTTGTAATTTACTTTATACAGGGAAACCATCTCAACTTGCTGAATGACAAACCAAGTATGATTACCAAACTGTACACTACACATTTCTGAAATTCAATCCTGCAGATTTCCAGAGCTGGAACAATTTTCTGCACTACCTACAATATACTCCACTACAAAGGCATTCCCTTGATAGTGTGGATATATACTCTGCATGTTCCTCCTATCTGGAGCCAAAAACTTTCAAAGAGCTTTAAGCCATAGAAGACACAGACCCATCTCCATTTTGCCCTCAGCATTGAGCATTTATGTGCTATCCTATGCCCTGGCACGGATGTATGGACCACATGACCTCCAGAGGTCCCTTCCAACCATAACCGTTATATGATTCTGTGATCCTTGATTCATTCATATTTCCCAGCTGGGCTCCTTGCTTACTGCCCTTCCTGCTCACTCAAACTTTTGGCATCAGGATCTTCAATAATGTGCCAATCCTCTTCCTGCTCCATGTTCTCCTGGCTGACACTTGTTCCTCTCAATTTCAGTCTCACAGTCCCGGTCCCAAAACATATACTCGTTTCCTCAGTATCTGTGCAGCTACCCCAAACTATTCCTTGCTCTGATGGTCTTCTTCCAAACCTGGCATTAATCACCCTTTACCAGAAAGGTCCTGACCCTTTCCCCCATCGTATCCTGCACTGATTTCCACAGTTTATTTCATCTTTCTCTCTGAATTTTTTATACAATTTTACTTTCCACCCCGTCAAGCATCTCCCAGATCATTTTCCTCACTTGCTCGCACCTTCAGATCTCTTTCCCTACATTCAGCCTCCGCCCTAAGGATGCCTTTCCTTCTTACAAAGTTGGTTCTTCTCTCTGCACTAGAAAGACCTTTCATGAAGTCTGGGTTATCTTTAAAAGCAAAAAAGTAAGAGGCTCTGGGACTGTCAGGGTCTGCAATGCCAGGTCCAGGACTGGTAGTAGCTAACATTACAGAGATCAGGCTTCTTTCCTGGCCATTTGTGGGAATGTGCTCAGACAGTCTGTGAAGTTGGTGCATGCACAATTTAGACTCCTTTAAGAGGCTCATGTCTGCTAAATCAGAAGAGGATTTTTTGCTGGTAAAATAGGAAGACATCTCTACTGACAAGAGGAATTAGATTGCATTGAGAAGGATAATCAAACACAGATTGACACAGAGGCTATGAAATCCTTATCACTGAAGGACTTTAAGCAGAAGTTAAATACCTTTCAGAAATACTCCAGGAAGTCCTGACACTCCCTTGACACACATGGGTAATTACCCATCCAGGTCCTCATTTATAAGGTTTATGAAAAAGAGCTAGCTGCAATTTTGCAAGAATTTTTAACTTTAAAAGTTTCACACATTTTTGGTAAGGATGACAAAAAGTGCAAAAGTAATCCCCTAACAAATTTCAGATTTCTGCTCCAAAATCTGACAGCAAACTCTTCAATGAAAAAAATAAATTAATTAATCATTTACATTTCTTAAACGCACAAACCAATGTATTCCTGCCTACCCTTGTTCTTGAAAATGAGTGAACACAGCAGTGAACAGTGGCAGAAATTTACCGAAACTTGAGCCTGAATTAGATACCTGGCATGTACAATTTCAGACACTGGTTATGTTTTGGCAAAATTCTAAGCAGTTAAAAACAGGTTCTAATAATGAGAAGCAACAGGCAACATTAATAGCATGCAGACATGTCTAAAATACAAAAGTAATTTCAAATCTAGCTCAATGCAGCATACATTTCTGACACACCGCCATAACTGCTCTTTATCTTCTCTACTACTTTTCTTGGCTTAAATATTAAAAATGTTTGACTTCAGTTTCACAAAAAGAGATTTTATTTGTTATCCAATTTGATAACAAAAAGTGTTTGGCAAGGGCAGTGCAGCAAGTTAAGTCCTATTGTGAGTAGCTGTAAATCATAATTATCCTTGGAAAAATACCAAGCCCGTAGGCTTATGAGAAAAAAAAAAAAAAAATATATATATATATATATATACACAGAATTTAAGCAAAATAGTTTAGACCATCAATAAAATTATTACATTAAGGACCAGACCATGCCAGGCACTTTGCTGGTCGTTGGGAATGCTTACACAGAACTCATGAAGCTGAGAATAACTGTAAGCTGTTCTGAGCTTTCAGCCTATAGCATCTGACAATCCTGCAATTACTTCATCTAATGACAATAACCTCTGCTACAACCACCATGCAAAAATCTCTGCTTTAAAGTTATTAGGTAAAGAAGTTTCTGGATCACTGAGAGTGGTTGCCCATACATAAGAATTCTAAGGAAAAATAATGAACAAACTTGTATTGGTAATACTATGTCTTATTATATTATAGCTATTCCAAAGAAAATTTGGAGTATTGGGTAAAAAGTTCTATGGCATGTTAACTTGATGGGCATAGAAAACGTGTTGTTTTTCTTATGAGAGGCCAAGTTGGTGAAACTGGAATGTGTTTTGAATAAAAAAGAGAAGTAACCAGTATTTCTAATAGATAGGATGATATAAGAAGCCAGATATTATAATTTTAGAAACCTGGCACAAGTTTAGTTGAAAAAGTGATTTAATGTCATTATCATGCAAGGGCTAACAAAGACATGCTAGCTATCAGTTATGATGGCTTATATATACCAAAAATTATACAAGAATGTTTAAATTAATTTGGATTAGAAAGGGCACTAAAGAACAATCTTAAGGAACTGTTCCCTACTGGGAACAAGGTAACCCAAGACACACACCCTGATACTGGCATGCTGGTATAATAATAACAACTGGCTAAGTAGGAGAGTACCTATCTGCCCATTGAACTAATTTGGACATTTTGCAATACAGATAATTAACTTGTATTCTCTTTGGTTTATGCAAGCTCATTCTTGACAATATATTTAGTAACTTTGTCTGAAGCTGTCAAGAGGTGAAAGCCTAATAAATCCAAGATAATCACTCAAAGACTTAAAATAATTAGAACTTTACTGGGCAGCTACAGGATTTGTTTCTGATTCACAGCCTAATTATAGCACTAGCACATCAGAAGAATCTCTCCCTATGAATCTGAGTTAGGCAGAGTAAGCCATTACAGAGCTGCAACAACCCAGACAGAAAAACAATTCAGACATTCTATTACTTCCCAAAAAAATCCCTAACATCTCAAATAGCCATTACTTTCAATACTTCCATAAAAATATAGAAAAGAAAGAAGATGAAATGGAATATGTGTTTACAGCTATTTTATAAAATGAATTTTTTCAACTCTAGGATGTCCATAAGAATAAAAATCTGCTAATTCTGCTTTGTAGTCCATTGCAAATGAGGTGTGCTTTTTTTGTTGTTGTTGTTTGTTTTGTTGTTGTTGTTTTTGAATTAAGATAGATACAAATAACACATGATATTACAAATAAACATCTGCATCATGAGGCACTTCTTGTTTACTGATGTGACCAACATAACTTAAAATTTACTTACTATTGATGCATCTCAAAAGCGTATTTTATAAATATTTGTTTTTATACTATGAAATCCCACTGCAGCATTCTGATCAAATACATTTGCTATACCACTTACATGTCATTTTACAGCTTAAGGTTTAAATTGAAACTAATCAATCCTCACAAAGTCCTTCTGAGGAAGCTGGAAGCACCAGCTTCATTCTACAGAGAAGGTACAGAGATAGTGGGTATATGAACACTGATTGTGAAGAGCAAAATAGTAAGCTGGTAAACAGTGTCATTTATCAGCTTTCCTTTCGATCTGATGCATACACTTACCTGGGTATGAGATATACAGAGAGTACAGGAGTACAGGGTGGCCTTAAAGCCATAGGGCAGGTGGAAAAGTGGCCATCTGCATCAGCCATGCCACCAAAATTTTGAAACAGCTTCTAGCTAGCATTGCCAGCACCACGGGATGGGTGTAAATGAGCTGCCAGCTACCCCTCCTCCCATATTTGTGTCTTGTATTTTCAAGACCAGAATAGCTTTCTCTGACCTAGGTTAAGAGCCAACATAAGAGGTAATTCTACCACTGGAGTATAATAGTTAGCAAAGGCTGAGTGTGACAGAAAAGTCAGAATTTTGAAGCTGAATGTAATCCTCCTAACAGGCTGGCTGCAAGGTAGCCAGAGAGACAACATCAACGTATGCTTCTAGAGAACATTATAATGCAAACTATTGACACATGGCACCTTCTTAAGGGAATACCTTTTTTTTTTTTTTTAGACTGAGATAGGACCATGAGAAAAGGACCAGACCTATGTGTGCAAAACTTGGGGTAGGCCTAACCAGTAAAGTATGTATTTGCCAGAATCTGTTCAGTCAGCAGTGTGAGGAGAATATGCCACCAAAAAAAACACAATGTACCTTGAAAAGAAAGTACTTACGTATCTCCAGACTTGCGGTAATTTTCTGGACATTCCAAAGACAGACAGCGAAAGCCCCCCTGGATATTAAAGCAGGTCTCATTGAAAGAGCAGTTGTGGGTTTCTGCAACACACTCATCAATATCTGCCAAATGGAAAAAGGTGAGTGGGTTAAACACATGCTTTTCCTCTATTTGCAGGTGCCGTATGATGAAAATATCACATTAGGTACTAGAGAATATGGGGTGCAATTAAACATTATTACAGGATTAAGGAAAGCAGGAGAGCAAAAAGGAAGAAAACTAACCCAACCAACACACAAGAACAAGAAAGGGAAGAGCAGCAGTGCCACTAAGTGGGCAAGATTTAAATATTTGCTGAAATGTCTACAGCATTATGATATTTCCTTTTGACAGATAAACTAATTCATATCATTTAACAGTGGGAATCTTCATTGAGTTTGCTCAAATTCTTTAAGAGCAGTATAAAAACATAACTGCATTCTATAGGCTGTAAAAGAAACTTCTATTGGATCCCGTTATTTATTATAAAAAAATAGGTCCCTCCAGATTTCAAGCTGTTACTGACTGTTTTACTTTTAGTGCTGCAGGACTATAAACACAAAACCTTTCTAGAACTCTTTAGAAGCCCACAATCCTGTTACATCTCCCTGAAGCCTTTGAATGTACCTTGGCAGTTTCGTGCATTGGGTGCCAACCTGTAACCGGTGGAGGGACAAGTACACTGAAAGCTCCCAGGAATATTAATACATCGAAAGGAACAGATATGACCTCCAGTAGGTAAAGCACATTCATCAATATCTGCAAGAGGAAAACACCACTAATTTACTATGTCTGCATGGCATTTTACTAAGTGAACATATATGGTGTTCATGCTGCAAGGTTGAAACACTATTTTGTGATTCTAACTAGTAGAAAACAAAAACAATTGCTGATTAGGGCCACAACTATCTAATGAAGGTTGTCAGGAATAAATGGAGGTGTGAAGAAAATTAAAAGCAATCGAAGGGCTTAAGAGACAGTCTGCTTTTGTCTTATAAATGTGTAATAACACTGTAAATACAGTGACATCTTATTGTAGTACTTTACTAATGGGACAGAGAGGAATAGTATTATTCCTGTTTTAATAAAAAGGAAATTGTGATGTTTTGCCCAAGCTCTTACTGCATATTAAGTCCAAGATATCTAAGCTGAATTTCAAGATCTTGTCCACTGGGTCACACCCACATTCTACTATTACTTGATCAAAACCTACATACACATTAATTCAGAACCAGCCACAAAAGAAGGATATATAAAATACCATGTAATAATATTGTATATTATGTATGAAACACACAAACACGTTTGTATGTTCACTTGCTGAAGACAAGAAATCGTGCTAGTTGCTCAGTAAAAAAAAACAAAAATAAATTTTAAAGGCACATTTCTGACCAGTTAGGAAAGTACGTGAAGTTACAGTTCTGTGTAAACAGCAAAGCAGACACCATATAATCAAGCAGAGTTATTTCTAGATGAAGGCATGGGTGGGAGACTTTTATTAAGTACAGTTTCATAGTTTCACAGGAAAATAACAAACAGAATCAAATGTTAAAATGCATCTATTAAGAGTCTATTAAACTGTTTATGTATGTCATGGTGTGAACTGAAAATGCTTGAATCCTTTATCTGCAAAGACAGTTCTTACCTTCACATGAAATCCCATCTATGTCACTAAGTTGAAAGCCACGGCGGCAGTAACACTGATAGGAGCCATACACATTGGCACACTCTTGACTACAGGGGCTGCTCTCGCACTCATTTAAATCTGAAATGCAAAATTATACATCTGAAACCTCAATTTCTTGCTGTATTTGTCACTCCTGTTACAGGACTGAGGTAAAAGTTTGATTATTTTTTTTTCTTTAATAGTTAAAAAAGGATGGTTTACATATTACTGAGTAAGCATGAAATAATGGACTTTGGGTGTATTATTCTCAAGAGGGTCTGGTAGTATAGGTCACTGTGTGCTATTATTTCCCACTGTCCTTCAAGGTGCGTGACTTGGAGGGAGTCATTAGGACCACACCTGCATCTTTATATTTGGATATCAGCAAAGCTGGTTGTGAAACTCTTGAATCTGATCTAGTCACATCACTTGAAAATGCGGTAAATACAGACACATACACCTCTGCATGATCCAGCCAAAGGACAAAATATTGGAACTGTGGACTACAGCAGTCTTGATTATTCATAGCAGCGTTCATGCTATCAAAGTGACAACATTGGGTTGATTTCTTGTACCAATTCAGAGCAGTATTACGAGCTAAAATCAAACAGGAATAGCTAAACAGTGACAAGCTACATCTCATACTATATACCTTATGCGTATAGCCATACCTTCACATGACCTGCCATCAGTTGAAAGTTTGAATCCCACGGTACAAGTGCAATAGTAGGAACCAGGAGTATTCTCACACTTGTGAGCACAAAGACGGCCTGGATAACGTCTGCATTCATTGATATCTGCAATGATAAACATACAGAGATCTATATATTGGCTGGCTTCCTTGAAGCAGTACTCTGGACAGGACCATGGTTTTGAGTTTTATTTTTGTTTTCCAGATTTAAAATTAGAGAGGGAAGGATTTACCCAAAATGCTCATTTAAAAAGTACCCTTGTGCATAACTGAATTAGCCAATATAAAGAAGAAAGTCACTTTGATCTTCCAAAGGAATGTTTTTCTGTAGGTGCCTACAAAAAAAAAGTCACAGAAAACAATTACATGCACTCTCATAATCTTACCTTTTAGCAGGATAACAGATAACATGTTGACAATACTAATTCAGCTTCCTTTGAAGTATCAGCATGTCTTTAGTATGGTATTAGATTTATACAAATAATACAGTAGTCAATTTTACATTCAGATGAAAGGTTATGCAGAAAGCCATAATGTTCTTTATGCAGGCTCATTTTTTAAAATGCCATGGTTGGATTTACGTAAGTTGATAGGTACAACTTACCAACACAAGTTCTACTGATGACATCAAAAGAATAGCCAGATTTGCACTCACAGCGATAATTGCCTGGGGCATTTATACAAACATGTCCTTCGCCACATGGCTGATTGGAAGATAAGCATTCATCCACATCTATAAAAAAGGAAATGTAAGTACGCTTATGAGGATGCAAGTCGAGAGAAGAGCAACATGCTAACTCTTAGTTCAGATGCACATTTGTGTGTCCCTTCTATCTGTAAAATAAAGTATAAATTCTTGCTGCCTTACAAGTGTTTTATGGGCTTTCTTTAGTGGTAATTGTAAACTTTTGAAACAGAAAGTGAGACTTGGATCTAGCACCTAGCTTCAACAAGATCAGAGTAATAATTGCAAAATTCTAAATGTAAAATTCTTACAGAACGAGGTATCTCTCATACATGTGCTGTAAATCTTGATGGGACTTGGGAAGAAAAAAAAAAACAGGAAATCGAGAAATCAGATAATCTTTGGAGGAAATTAGATGAAAAACTATTTTATTGTGGATATTCAATATTCATGGAACCTATTTCTTCACCTAAAATAAGATGTTAGAAGACCACAGTCAGTTGTGCTTTGATAAACATTTACAGTAATTAAAAATGCAGGCAAAATACCTCTCTTTGCAACAGATACCTTAGTTAAATGCCAGCCCAAGGCATATCTGCCTTTCAACCTTATTTGAACGTCTTCTGAGAGACATTATGTGGCAGGTGATTCTTGCGTTATAACTATTTATTGGGGAGATTTTAGATTACACAGCATTGTTCCAGTATATTGGTATAGTCACAGACAATGCCGTTTTCAGGGGAGGCAATTGTCACTTCTGTTTTTCTTAGTGTTTTACGAGTAATTTGAAGGACAGAGAGGATCTTTGTCACTCTTCACTTTCTGTGACTGCCATGAATGAAAGAACAGGATCAAGAACTGATTCTGGGAACAAGAGAAAATTAGGCAGAGCCCAAGAAACCAGTAAACACACATGGTTCATTTTCTTTAAACATTTTTTTTTCCTTCAGAACTGTTACTTACCTACACATCTTGTTCCATCTTCATTAAGATGATACCCTCGGCCACAGCTGGGTGAGATTCGCTGGCAGGTGTATGAGCCATCAGTGTTAATGCATATCTGCCCAGCTGGACATGGCATGTTGGTACTCAGGCATTCATTGATATCTGCAAGAGTACAGGAAGTCAATGTAACAATCTGCTGTCTATTGATGTTTCAGGTAAGATGCTTTTCTTACATCCCTCGTGGTTTGAAAAGCTCTGCTCACAGGACCACAAACATTTGTGTCATTTAGCTTCAACAATATTATGCCTCTGGGGTGAAGACTAGGAGAGGTACAAAAGGCCCAGATCCCATTCAAAAGCTTAGGAAATTGGCTGTAGAATTTGTCTTTTTTTAAAGGCCTTTACAAGTCATCCCCCCCTGAGATTTACAAAGAAATGATGAAGAATTCAGTTTACCAGCTCAACCAGTTACGTTGCAGTCTATGCGTGAGGATTACAGCAAGTGAGATGTAGTAAGTTGTATAGGTAGCAGTTTTCTGCATTTTTACAGAGAAAAACTACTTCTCACAGGTATTCACCATGAATACCTTACCTCATCTCATGTAAACATTTAAGAACTTGAACAGCTCTTTTTGTGTGCATGCGTATGTGTGTATTCACTATGCATCCCTCTACCATCCATGAAATGTATGGGTTTTTTGTTTTTACAAACTGGACATCATACACACACACAAGAATAAAAAATGAAAAGTAAAACCTCAGAATATGTAATGAGATGAGACTAAGCTATATCAGAGTATGAGAGTATGATATGGTACAGTTTATCTAATCAAGAAGGTAAGAAACTCACTGTTATCCAAGGTTAGCAATGTGCTATTAGCTCGGAGAGAAGGAGTTTCAGAGTTAGGAATAAGTGGCTATAGGTGCCACTTATTCCTAACTCTGAAACTTTTTGCCACTGCCAAAACACCCTGCGACAACTGGAAATGTTAATATATCTAAGACCTGACAGTCTGTAGGAACAGTCACTGCTTGTGAATGTATGGACCTGCATCTCAAAACCTTCAGCAATATCCAGTTTCACGTGCCTACTTCTTCCCTGCCTCAAGTTTTCCTCCTTATTTCACTGGTGCATGACCATTATTTTTCACAGTGGTACTGCTGTCAAAGAGCTACTGCTTTCCAGTTGCTACAATAAAAAGCAAAGAATTGCTTTGTTGAAAAGACAGTAAAGCTTTCATACTATTTCCCCCTCGACACCATATAAGGCAGCATTTTATTTACAGTTTGTAAAATCAGCTTGTGAATTTGTTTTGCTAATTATTTTGAGCAAGTTCATATTAGGGGACATAACCATTACCGCTGCAAATTGCTGCGGATTTACTGTCAGTGCAGACATGGTAACTTCTACAGCTGTGGATCTAGTGTTGGCTATGGCATGTAAGTGTCTTCAAAGGGTTTGTTGTACACAACAACCAGCTCCCTTCATCTTGTTTGCAAAATTTTTACAATTTTATTTTCAGCCTCAGTGTTTCCAGGATCAGATTTAGGCACTACAGAGTACAATATGGTCAGGAGAATGTGGGGCTGACAATGAGCTAGAATTGGCAGCTGCAGCTGCTCAGCCAGTTTCACAAGCCCAAAACACACCATGCCACTGGGAGGATTTTAAAGTTAAGTTAAGACTTGAAAACCCTACCCAAGGGAATAACTGACTTAAGGAAAATGTTCAAATGCAGCTAAGTGCCCAAATCTCATTAAAAATAGATAGCTAGTATTTAAGTCTTATTTAGAGGTCTTTCATCTGTAAATTTTACCTGTGCGACCAACCCTGTCTTTAAAAAAGCAGATAAAAGACAGCAGAGCAATACATACATACATGAAGAATGACTTGAGAAGCTCATAACTCACCCAGTGAAACTACAGATTAACTCCTAAGCATCACTAAGTATTCACTGAGATAAGAGTATGTCTTACCAATACAGTTGCCTAGCGCATCTTGTATAAACCCATTCATGCACTGTAGCTTGGGTCGGCAACGGAAAGATCCTGGAGTATTCTGACAGATAAAATCGGGGGGGCAGTTATGAGTACCAGTCTCACATTCGTCAATATCTGGTACATCACAAAAAAAAAATGTTAGCAGGAGTTTGACAAACTTTTTCATCACATTTAAAACATAAGACAGTTTAAAATGTCAGACAGATTAATCCTCAGCATATTTTCATGCATATCAATGCAGTGAACCAGGATCAACCTGTACTGTTGCTTCAAACAGAATCTCAGTAAAAACATATATAGGCATGTATGTGTTTATTATGCTATTACACATTTAGTTCTCATAACTAAATGGTTCAAAATGACTATAAAGCACCTGAAGCACCATGTTCAGTAGTGTTCAGTCTTGATTCAGCACTGTGTTTATACATGGGCTTAACTTTGAAGTCAGTAGGACTTAATTGTGTCCATCTGCATTTTTAATTTTAACCTTAGGTCCAAAGTAGACACTGCTCACTTCTTTTAAAAGTGAATTAATTAACCTTGACTCTCATCTATATAAAGGCCTCTTTGCATTATTCTGCTTTAAAATGCATACAAATATGATTTACGTACACTTTAATATTCCATTCTACTGCATTACAGAAAATAAATATTTGTGAATAAATTATGATTCAGACAAAGCAGACAAGGGCTAACAAGGTTTCATTCATGAACGTAACCTAGTCCACAGTGGCTAGTGACTAAAATTTGATGTTCACTACCTCACAATGGGAAGAAATCTCCTGAAACTTCTAAAATGCAGAAACTTCCTAGCTATAGCATACCTTGGCTTTCCCATCTATGCTATGGAAACAAGAGTAGAGACTGCTTATCCCTAATGGTTGTAAGATTCAGAAAATTATTGTGGGGCCTACTTTAAGTTTAGTATGGGTTTTACATTGTTACAATGAATTGTTTTAAATCAGCAGGGTTTTATATGCTGCACAACTCAGTAACGAGACAAATATCTTCCATGTCATTTTGCAAGGCATTTAAAAATCATACATGAAGATTATTAATTTTCTATTTTCATCATTATTGACATAATGTTAATAATTAACTTCACTACCACATCTTATCCAGATAAGAAATTTCTAAAGCTAATGGCATTCATAATTTAATGACTATATTCCCATTTTTCCACCGGAAAAATATTGTTGATACTTTCAGGTAAGCTATTTGTGGGCCTAAAATTGATGTCATTCAAATCAGCATGAATTTTACTTCAAAGGCAGCAAAGTTGGACCACAATACTTTCAAAAACCATCATCTCTATGTTCTAGGGGTTTTGTGCTGTAGTTTATTTATCAGCTTTTTCTTTTTCTTTTTTTTTTTTTTTTTTTCCCCCCTCCAATCTATTATTCATCATTAATCACTCTGTGAAGTAAAACCCTACCCAGAATTTTGTCTGAGGTAACTTACTCAATGGAATGAAATTACAGACTGTTTTTAAACAATTCTAGGTTCTGGGGGAACAGACCTTTTGGTAGTGGAAACCAATTCTACATCATATGGTGTTTGCTGCCAATTTATCTTTGCAAAGGTAGCATGTCAGGTGCAGCTATGGATACATGTAACAGCATACTCTGAGCTAGATGCAACATGAAATCATTAATTTATTTAGTTTAAAAAAAAAAAAGACTATTACTCTCGTGTTCAAACACAGGTAATCGGCAGCACTGGTTTTAACCTTTTTTCACTTTTACATCCTCAAGAATGTTGTGATTAAGAAGTGAACTTCATTGCAATGAATTTAATCCTACTGAAGACAAAGGCTTACTTTTTTTTTTTTTTTTTTTTCCAGGATGCATCTACCTCAGCATTTTCAAAATTGAACTGCCTTGGTCATTTCACTTAACACTTTGCACTTAGAAATGTGCAAACTTGATTCTTTAAGATGAAAATAAACCATCAGATATGTGCCAGGAGCAGGACTTTGGCCCTCCACTCATTAAGAGCAACCAGTTCATAAAACAAGACTAGAACAAGCCAGAAGTAAACACCTCAAAAATGCATACAGTGTGAGTGTGGGTTCTTCAAAATCATCTTCTTCAGCCTGCAGATCAGCTCTTGTCAATGTATAATAACATTGACAAGATGTTATTCATCTACCACAACTTGCCAATGTATAATAAACATAGTTCTTTCTTCTGGAAGTCTTACCATAGTCCACAGGCAGCCTGTATTTGGTATTTGCAAGGTGACAGGAGGAAAACTACTGTCCCAGAAGAACTAAAGCTGTCTGTGTGCCCCTGTATAACTATGGCTTACACACATATTTCCGAAAACATAAAAAGAGCAAGACGTGATGATGGTTTAATGTTTGTTTGTTTTGGTAGTGTGTTTTGTTGTTGTTGCTGCTGTTTTTTGTGTTTTGTTCTTGTTTGTTTGTTTGTTGTTTTTTTGCTTTTTTGTTTGTTTGTTTGTTTTGTTTTTCTGTTTTGTTTTTCTTTTCTAAAATGTAAATCTGGAAGATTTCAGTTTCTCTGTCCAGGACATACCTTTACAACGACTGTCATCAGTTAGTTCATAACCAGTTCCACAGCTCGTGTCCCGCTGACAGCGAAAGGATCCTAATGTATTTACACAAGTTTGTCCAATCCCACAGCTGTGTGTACCAGTGATACACTCATTAATATCTGGAATTTGTAAAGGGAGGGGGGGATAGGGGATGGAGAAAGAAAGAACAAAAAAGAGTAAATAAAAACCACAAAACTACTGGCAAGAGCTGAGATCAAAGGCTATTTGTGGGCACACCTCCAATCACTGATTATTTTGGGCATCAGGATACAAAGAATGGTGTAGGTTTGTCCTCCCACTCCCAAAACGTGGCTACTCCTCTCTGTTCTTAGAGTGTTAGATGTTTTGACTAACAAGACTAACTACTGATTCACTGTAATTAAGAACAGAAGGAAGTTGTACCAAGTGCGAGCAAAGGACCAACAATCACCTGACTGGGTCTAGTAGCAGATGATTGTATAACTATAGTGACTTATCGAATGCAGCAAACTTTCAGAAATGTTTCTCTTGCTTTGGATCTCACCCACGTATGACTTAAGGACTCCTCAAGCCACAGGCTGCAACTTTCTACTTTCTAGCTACTGATAGACATTTGTGAATTTTTCACCTTTGTCTTGAACCCAGAAGAGTATTTGGCATCCACACGTGTCAAATATAAGTTTTTTCTTTTTATATTTCACACTAGGCTAGTGTTAATCTGACCAATCATCAGTATCTGTTTTATATTCTGAAGTTTATATCACAGCTACTTACCTAGACCCCCTTTTCAGTCTGAGATAAAAAGGCACTTCTGATGAGTAACACTTTTCATCCTAGAATAGCTACTCAAAATATGTGAGGTGAACTATGCCCTGGAAGTGCTTGTTTCTCTTAAACAGAAAAAAAAAAAAAAAAAAAAAAAAAAAAAAGTGCCTTGGCTGACTAGCTCAAAGCAGATGTCCACATTACGTCTGAAGTCAAGTGTGATGAGCTCCATCCCAGCCCACTTCATCTGATGCCCATTTGGTTTTTGTTCTGGGGGAAAATGAACAATTCTTCCCTCTTGACTATTCTCAGGCCACTAATGATCCACACAACTTTCAACCTTTTTGTCAGTTGTGTCCTCAACAAGCTGAAGAATCTTACTCTATTTCATCTGTCTTATCAATTATTATCTACTACTCAGTTATCATCTACTACTAAAATAGAACACAGGTATTTTATTTTGGCTCTGCTCAGAAGGAAAAGCTAAAAATCTACTATGTCTTCTTTCTAAGATTTCACCTCCTTTCATTGCTGATATAAACATATTCTGATCTCTTCTGACTGGATTTTTTTTTTTTTAACCTATTCTTGCTCTTTTGAAATAAGGATGTTGATTATTGAGGTAAAGGTTTTAGTTCTTTTACCTTCACAGTTGACACCATCTGGTTGAAGTTGATACCCAACAAAGCAGGAGCACACATAACTGGATCCGGTGTCTCTGCACTGCTGAGAGCAGGGACCACCACCTAATTGGATATTTTAAGAAGTCTTATAAAATTAGGAGGCTCTTCACAGGGACTGAAACAAATCAAAAATTTGCAGGATGCTTGCTGATTTATTTAGAAAAAACAAATAACTAAATACACAGGTATTAGAAGAAGGAAAGGGCTAATCTCTAGAAGCATTTGCAATTGTGGTTTTTTTTCAGCACCAGAAATGAATACAAGGAGGAAGCAAATTAAACAGTTGCTCATAAACCCATCATTGTTAGAATGTGAAGGGAAAATGCTAGGAGCTCAGAAACCTCCTCAGATTTTGCTGATAAGTTATAACTTTGTATGATTACTACTATACAATGGGGAATAGAAGAGGCATTACCACAAGTTAATGAAACATTTTCATTATTAGCTGCATTTGGCTTTATTTTCAGCCTATAAATATTAGAACATAACTCCTGAATTAGCTACGGCATGTCCTCTTTCCTATTCATCAGGCAGGAAACATGAAAGGGAAAAGACAGTATTGTAGGTGACAACAGGTTTAGAGAACATAAAAGACTTAAACCATACTACGGGGATACCAAAGATCTGTGTACAGGAATCAGAAAGAACATGGAAGAGAGCTGGGGTTATTCTGGTGACAGAAAAAGAGGACTCTAAGAAATTTACCCAAAATTTGGCTCATCATGAAGAAAACATTTTTTCTGATCTCATTCAGAAATAAATTAATAATAGAAGCTTTTAATATTCCTACAATAAAGAAAGGGTTAGATACTTACAACTATTTGTTTTAAGAATATTGATATTCTTAGTACAAACAGATTCTATCCTTTTCTCTTTTTCAGAAGAACGTCTGGATAGGCATTAAACAAAAGGCTTGAGATAAGCACTATCAATGTGGGCAAATGCAGCTATTATAAATAAAACTTTCAAGTGAATTAAAGAAAAATGTTTTTTTAAATTACCATAGTTTCTACTGAGAACAGGCCATTAATACAAAACAGAAATTTTGGTCTTCATAGTACTGGCAAAGGCAATGACATTGCAAGGAACAATAACTTTGAGGTTGAGATGGACAGTTACTGCTTTCTGAACCTCTGCTAATAATGTGAACTCCTGTCATCCAAAGTAAAGCCTATCATGGAAGTGCTGGAAGAACAGAATTTATTTCCTCATATACCAGGAAGGTGCTCTAGAGCAAAGTGTTGCAAGTTTCACTGCATAGGAAATTTAAGCTTCGCCTGGTGAAGACTGGAAAAATCACACGTAATTTTAACTTGCCAAGTTTATCAGAAAATATATTGCAGACTGAAACTCTGATTTGTAATTAGTCACACCAATCCATCTCCTGAAGACATATGATTAAATGACAAATGCAACAAATGATTACATAAAGAAATAATGCTAGGAAAATATGTAACATTTTTTTTATTTATTTTTTTTTAATTTGATCTCTTGTAACTAGCAGCTGGAGACAGAGGTTAGAGACAGTTTGGGCTTTTTTTAGAGCCCATGTTGGTTTTTGGTTAGAGCCAGTGTTTGGCTAATGACCTTAGTACATGTTTTAAACCTCTCTAAAGTACAACAGCAATACAACATGCATCACAGTAAATCATCTCGCAACTGGAATAGAAGTCCATTAAATTGATTTTAGCCTAAATACATTACTTAGTTCTGAAATGCCTGTAGAAAATAATAAATCACTGCTATTGTAAGTTTATAGACATGTAAATCACACATGACAAGCAGTAAATCGGCATATTTAGCAGAACAATATCCCAACAACACATTCTTCCCAGGAGGCAGAACAGTCTGAGGACACTAGCTGCTTTTCTTCCTTTCAGGTGATGCATCACAAAAGGAAACAAGTTCCACTTCGTATCCAATCACTCTGATCATCCCAAGAGGAGAATAAAAGAATGCACATATTTAATAGAGACTCCATTGATTCTGAAGAATCCAGAGTACTCCATGGGTTCAGTGAATAACACATCTGAGGTGCTATCAACTAGAAGTCAAATAAAAGTTAAATGTATAGTCTAAGCTTCAGCTAGGTTAGCTTCAGCTGGTCACCATGGCAGACAATGCCTTCCTTTACGAACAACTGAAGCATCACTTAATGGCCTACTATTTCTTAAAAAGCATCTTCATTCTGTTCTTTTTACCCTTAACTAGCCTAGGCAAAAGGTTTGGGCTAATCGCTAGATCTAAGCTTAGTTAACCTTTATGGGAGACAATCACAAAAGAGCTGGCTAACAGGACTGGTCACCTGACTTACCTCTGCAGCCATCATGCAGATAAGGATCTTCTTGGTCTAGTTCCTCCTTTGAAATTTCAACTAAAAAGAGTAGAGAGAGACGTTAGAGGAGAAACACTTCTCACAGTAAAAGGCTGCCTGCTTGGGATGCAATTCAGGCCAGAGTTTTGGATACAACAGGACAAAATTAAAGAGCATTATTTACATATTTTGCAGCTATTTCATGCTTAAATTTGACATTCAAATGCATATGCCCATGAGGCATTTTCCAACTCACTGATTCAATATGAAAATCATGCTGTGATCATAG
Organism: Aythya fuligula; assembly: GCF_009819795.1. Lineage (NCBI taxonomy): Eukaryota > Metazoa > Chordata > Aves > Anseriformes > Anatidae > Aythya > Aythya fuligula. Next base: position 72,257,449 of record NC_045559.1, read on the forward strand.
ATTATGTATGGGCTGAGATTTTCAAATGCAGGTTCTTACCATTAGGCTTTTAACCAGAGCTTAACCTGATTTTCATAAGACATGTTGTTGAGGCATGCTTAGTTTCCACTGACTTTATAGTAGCTTGCGGTACTCACAGTTTTAATGAAAATCAGATTAACCTCAGTTATTTATTTAGATTTCATTCCAAAAAACTCCACACCCAACTTTTGGGCACCTAATTATAGCATTCTTTCAAATATGCTTCATGATCAGCAGTACTTCTGCTGCATACATGTGTCATGAGAGTCCTTTATCTCTATATGGAGGGCAGAAAAGAGCTGAATACATCTACTGACTGAATCTACTCATTAGTCAGAGAAATAACTAATGGACTTTGCCAGTCTCCACCACTTTGAACACTTCAGAAATGGTGGGCTGGTAATGAGATGTGTAAAAACACAATCTCAAAATACTCTGGTTATTGAGCAGGAAACTTAGTGCCATTGCAGTACTCATCTGTATGCCTTTCAACCAATAGTCACTTAAAAGCAAATACTTGGTCATGGATCTGGAAGCAAATCTGTGAGCAGTGAACCTCTCAGGCCATAAGGATACATTTTGGTCATGCAGAGGCTGTTGAAAACAGTTTGTTCAAGTCTTGTCTGACTTTGTAGAGGACTCTTGGGATGCAGTTACCCAAGACTCCTCTTTATGTGACCAAGAAAGCATCATACATGAAGTCTGTCTTACTCTCTGCAGCAGAATACCTTGTGTGTCTTGCTACTGTGCAATACAAACACAAGGTACTAGTCTAAGAAGCTGCCATACAAAATGGAGACTGACCTCCTCTTCGTGACTAGGGAAGGTGCTGTTCAAGTATTCTTTGCTCTACCTTTCTACAGGTAATCTTTGTTGTTAATAGGGCTATCTGACACATCTCCAACCACATGGTTGTTTCTTAGTTCAATGGTAAGAACTTTGTCCTGACCTACTTGCTGACATCTTGCATTAATGGTCATTGTGAATGCCACTTGCCCATAGAGGTAAGTGGAGAAATACTGTACATTGTGCTTGTAATTCTGGATTTTCAGGTATTGATATCTCTTGTGTCACACAGACATTTTAAGTCTGCAAATTCTTGGTATTAACACAGTAGTCTAGGTGCAAAGTATCTACTTCTGTAGACATTTCAGTCAGAGAAAATGGACAAGGGCTATTCCCCTATTGTGACAGGGGTACACAAAGAAATCGGCAAGCCATTTCTAAAGGTTACTTGATAAGGGTGTACAGTGACATAGGTCAGTTTTCAGAGACCTGAAACAAATCTGCTAACACACTGGCTTAAGCACACCAGCTCAAGTTTTTGTCGTGGGGTTTAAGTGATTGATTAGGGTGATGTTTTTAAAATCTGCCACTGGTCATCTTCAAGCCAGAGTGCATGTTTTCAGTGCTCAACAGCCCACGAAGGAGGGAGGCAACACCCTACAGCATGACTTTTCTGCAGTTTCAGTCAGTCTGTTAAGTGAAAGATGAAAAAAGAAAAAACAGGTCTGTAAGTGTCAGTACGTCCACACTCATTCTCTTCAGATCTGTGGACTCGGTATGGAGAAGTGTGTCATGAGCTGCTGCTGTCTAGATCTCCCTCTCATCTGACAACACTGAAGTAAATGCAGAGGACACAATGTTGCCCAGAAATGTTCAGTTCTCCTAGACAGACTAAGCATTTCAAATTTGTAGGCATTTGCCTCACACAAAAGGCACATTTGAATTCTGCATAGCTAGAAACTGCCATCTGGCTTTGAAATACAATTAAAAGAACAAATAAAATAAAATTAAAAATTAATAGCTTATACTCAGTTTCTAAGATAAGGAACATTAATGGACTGAAATAGCTGTCTCATATTAATTCTGATACAAGGAACTGAGTGACCACTATTTAGCTCTTTTAATCTCTTGTGATATACATTTCAGCCATCACTAGCAAAAAATAAAATAAAATAAAATAAAATAAAATAAAATAAAATAAAATAAAATAAAATAAAATAAAATAAAATAAAATAAAAGTCAATATACGTGTACATTAAATTACTCAAAGGAGGTCTCAAGTTAGAGGAATTGCAACAGAAATTGTTTAAAGTACAAGCACTCCTTGTACCCCATATCATTTCCTCTCTCAATTTTTTATAATTTGCAAGGTAAAATACCCGGTTCCTTTTTAGGAGCATCATCACTGATGGACACATCAGTGCCTTCTTGTCCTTTCACACAACAAGCTCTGAAGACAATTCCACATTGGTATCCTATCTTCAGGTTGGATTCACAACTCTGTCCTTGAACTTGGGCGGTCTTTCCCAGCAAACAACAGTGACAACATTTCTGTTAAATAAATAAATAAATAAAAGTCACATTTTAGCCCCAGACAAATCACTGCAAGTTTTCTCAGTAGTTTCAATAGCGTTATATCACCTTGGCAAACTGCTGGAATTTTTCCTGCAAACTCTTTCAGAGCTTCTGGTATACTTGGGCTGTTATTTTAATCTATAGTTGAGTTCAGTGGGCTGTAGATCTGGCCTACACAGAGTCATACCTGGTACCCAAATCTAGTTCTCCTAACTATTGTGTATGTTGGATGTGTGTGCAAAAATATACCAATATGATGATGTGGAGGACCAGAACATAGGAAGGACCTATGTATATGGAATGACAAGGCTCCCTGCCTGCAAACCCCAGTTTTGAACACCAGCGAACAGCAGGAACTCTTTAACACCTCTGCATCCCTTTTGTATCCAGATCATTAAACGGAGGCATAATCAGTAAAGTGCATGATTCAGTTTAAAATTAAACTGCCTATCCAACTTCCGCCCCCAAAAATACCCTTCTCAAAACTAACAAACAAGCAAGCAAATATAATTAATCCAAAGCTAGTGTTAACAGGTCATAAAGACAAGCTTTTCTGCTCTGGAGAACAGACCACATAATCAAGCATTATTTAAAAGCATCACAGTCCTCACATGGCTTCCAGCAATAAAATACAACCCACACCCTCTAGACATGCTAAACTACAGCCCAGGGATACACCACAGAAGTGAATACATAAATTAATCCTGTGGAGTTTTCCTTTAATTTTTAAATAAGCAGAGCAGATGGAATAAAAAAACAACTAAACATTGAATTAAATTTCTGTAATTTTGCACTTTAAGCAATTCACTTACTGAAAACGAGGTAACCCTACAAGAAGGGCCGGAGGGCAGACCCGGGAAACTATAGGCCTGTCAGTTTGACCTCAGTACCAGGGAAGCTCATGGAGCAGATCCTCTTGAAAGTCATCACGCAGCACTTGCAGGGGAAGCAGGCGATCAGGCCCAGTCAGCATGGGTTTATGAAAGGCAGATCCTGCTTGACGAACCTGATCTCCTTCTATGACAAAGTGATGCGCTGGGTGGATGAGGGAAAGGCTGTGGATGTGGTCTACCTTGACTTCAGCAAGGCTTTTGACACCGTCTCCCACAGCATTCTCCTCAAGAAACTGGCTGCTCTTGACTTGGACTGGTGCACGCTTCGTTGGGTTAAAAACTGGCTGGATAGCCGGGCCCAAAGAGTCGTGGTAAATGGAGTCAAGTCCAGTTGGAGGCCAGTCACTAGTGGCATTCCCCAGAGCTCGGTGCTGGGGCCGGTCCTCTTTAATATCTTCATCGATGATCTGGACGAGGGCATTGAGTGCACCCTCAGTAAGTTTGCAGATGACACCAAGCTATGCGCATGTATCGATCTGCTTCAGGGTAGGAAAGCTCTGCAGGAGGATCTGGATAGGCTGGATCAATGGGCTGAGGTCAACTGTATGAAGTTCAACAAGGCCAAGTGCCGGGTCCTGCACCTGGGGCGCAATAACCCCAAGCAGAGCTACAGGCTGGGAGATGAGTGGTTGGAGAGCTGCCAGGCAGAGAAGGACCTGGGAGTGATGGTGGATAGTCGGCTGAATATGAGCCAGCAGTGTGCTCAGGTGGCTAAGAAGGCCAACGGCATCCTGGCTTGTATCAGGAACAGTGTGACCAGCAGGGTTAGGGAGGTGATTGTCCCCCTGTACTCAGCTCTGGTGAGGCCACACCTCAAGTACTGTGTTCAGTTTTGGGCCCCTCGCTACAAGAAGGACATCGAGGTGCTTGAGCGGGTGCAGAGAAGGGCAACGAAGCTGGTGAGGGGCCTGGAGAACAAGTCCTACGAGGAGCGGCTGAGGGAGCTGTGCTTGTTCAGCCTGGAGAAAAGGAGGCTCAGGGGCGACCTTATCGCTCTCTATAGGTACCTCAAGGGAGGCTGTAGCAAGGTGGGGGTTGGTCTGTTCTCCCACGTGCCTGATGACAGGACGAGGGGGAATGGGCTTAAGTTGCACCAGGGGAGTTTTAGGTTAGATGTTAGGAAGAACTTCTTTACTGAAAGGGTTGTTAGACATTGGAACAGGCTGCCCAGGGAAGTGGTGGAGTCACCATCCCTGGAAGTCTTTAAAAGACGTTTAGATGTAGAGCTTAGGGATATGGTTTAGTGGGGACTGCTAGCGTTAGGTCAGAGGTTGGACTCAATGATCTTGAGGTCTCTTCCAACCTAGAAATTCTGTGATTCTGTGATTACATTTCTTTCACTACTTTGAAACTACCTGTATTCTCAATTTTTCCCATATAGGGCATTATATACATGTTTCTCTTGCTATATGGCAGTAAAAAGTTCTTTTAAAGCCTAAAGCAACATGAAAGTAAAATAATAAAGCATTTTTTCCTCATTCCTTCATATTTTTTTTTCTTTGAAGCATTCTGAATGAAGTCCATGCTGTAGACAAGCACGCTATTTTGTACTTCTTTTATATACTCAGCCCAATCCCTCCCCCGCTGCAGAATGCTGTATGGCAGGAACTCTTCCCTCCTGGACAGTACTGAGGTCTTCCTTTCATGCCCACCATAATGCTAAGATGCAAATTTTCCCTTACTAGCTACTGTTTGACTGGACAGTTTCTCACTACCTTTTTATTATTTTGTTCTCCAACTACGTCTGTACAGTGGCAGATGCTCTGGCTTCATCGTTAACATATCTGGGATATTTCCATCTTTTCTGGACTTAAAAACAAAGAGTTGATGATCTCTTTCAGGAACTGCCACATTTCTGAGGATTTGTTTTGTCTAACATCTTCCTGAGGCACCTTTCTTGAAGTTTTTAATATCTGTCTATAATTTTGGTGGATTTCCAATTCTCACAAACATAAGTTCCAGACAGAAATCAAAACTGAGCTGAAGATTCATTGTTTGACTTAAGCTTGTGTATTTTTGATAACAAAATGTTGAGTTACTGAGTACAGCTGATTGATGCCTTGCCAAACTGTCATAGTATATCCTTTTGGATATCCTCACTGGATATTCTACTGTTAAGCATATTAACTGACTCACATCTACTTTGTCTTGTCACACAATGCTTAAATTGGGAGTTACAGAGTTTCCCTGGATGTTTTTGTAGAGAGTGATCATTAATTCTGCTGTTCTTGAAGTGCTGAATAACCTTATGTTCTTTATCACCTCCAGGCTCAGCCAAAACTTAAACAAAAATCTGTCTCCAGCTAATGTAAATCTTCAGTATTGAGCCTGCTAAATTTTGCAATGTCCATGAGAAACTGCATCCCTATTTAACGTAACTGTATGCATTGAACCATTTGTTCAAGCCTGTATTTATTTTAATTGCGCATGATCCACCTTGATTTAACACTTTGATAATGATGATAATTTATGTTGATATATCACTGGCAAAATGATTCAGAGATGAAAAGCACCAAATGTTTTCTTAACTGATGTTAGGGTAACTGTTTTTTATGGTAATTGACCCTAAAAGATTCTCTACTGGCAGTCCTAAAGCCTAAGATTTCCTGTTCAACTAAAGAAAGAAGATGGAGAATCTGGTGGATGGCCTTATAATCAGAGCACACTCAGGACTCTGTATACATGCATACTGCTCTGCATCTTATTTGTGAACTTGGAAAGTTGTTTATTTTCCTTTTCTCTCAGTTCTTCCACTGCGGAATGGTAATAATATAACAGTGATATGTCTGGTTTAATTGATGTTCGCAGAGCACTCTGGCATTCTGAGACACATGGCACTATGTCACTACCCTGGTAAGATTAATCTCAGTATATTCTTTTTCACACTAATTCTTTCCAGGATTATTAGCCTATTCTGCTTATATGACTATTCAACTCTTACCCTTCGGTTTGGAATGCAGTCTGAATTCTATATTAGTTCAGTTCTCAATGTGTTTGCAGCCATTTTCCAAAGGCTGCCAGCTGCCTGGAGGCGTATTATGATGACCATTCGCCCATTTGCTAAAACCACTGCTGCCTTCATGGATGGTACTACTTAGGTACCAAGTGGTTATTACACACTTTCATTGCCTCCAAGTCTTTGCTTCTTAAGCGGTCCTGATAATCTCCAAGATTTTTCCTTTGCTTCTCTCCTGTTATTAGCAAAGGTCTATGCAGCATCAAAGCCATGGCTTGATTTTCACATTAGGATCGGACCAGATGACCTCAGGAGGTCCCTTCCAACCTTAATCTCTCTGTGATTCTGTGACAGAAAGCTCTGTGGCCTTTATCCAGTCCAATGATCCTTTCACTGCTCCTATTCCTTGCCTTCTCACAGAAAGGAATAAAGATGGGAGCACAAGTGTATACTTCAATGTCATACAGTTACTTTAAAATAAGCATTTACTATACTGTCCCGATAGCTGAAGTTGACTGCCTTGAGTGAAAAAATCACCAGCGTCTAACAAAATGAAAATGAAGTTTATATACAAATACACACATGCACACAGAATCACAGAATTGTAGGGGTTGGAAGGGACCTCGAAAGATCATCGGGTCCAACCCCCCTGCCAAAGCAGGTTCCTCAGAGCAGGCTGCCCAGGTAGGCGTCCAGACAGGCCTTGAATATCTCCAGAGAAGGAGACTCCACAACCTCCCTGGGCAGCCTGTTCCAGTGCTCCATCACCCTCACTGCGAAGAAGTTCTTTTGTATGTCAGTGCAGAACTTCCTGTGCTCTATCTTGTGACCATCACTCCTTGTCCTGCCCCCACAAACCACTGAAAAGAGGTTGGCCAAATCCCTCTGTCTCCCACACCTCAGGTATTTATACACATTGATGAGAATCCCCTCTCAGTCCTCTTTTCTCCAGGCTGAACAGACACAGGTCTTTCTGCCTTTCTTCATAGGGAAGATGCTCCAGGCCCCGTATCATCTTTGTGGCCCTCCATTGGACTCTTTCCAGGAGATTCCCTGTCTTTTTGTACTGGGGAGCCCAGAACTGGACACAGTACTCCAGGTGAGGCCTGACCACGGCAGAGTAGAGGGGGAGGATCACTTCCCTTGACCTGCTGGCCACCCTCCTTTTAATGCACGCCAGGATCCCATTGGCCCTCTTGGCCACAAGGGCACAGTGCTGGCTCATGGTCAACCTGTTGTCCACCAGGACCCCCAGGTCCTTCTCCTCAGAGCTCCTCTCCAGCAGGTCATTCCCCAGCCTATGCTGATACGTCTGGTTGTTCCTTCCCAGGTGCAGGACTCTACACTTGCTCTGGTTAAACCTCATTTGGTTTCTTCCTGCCCATCTCTCCAGCCTGTCCAGGTCTTGCTGAATGGCAGCACAGCCTTCTGGCATGTCAGCCACTCCTCCCAGCTTTGTGTCATCGGCGTACTTGCTGAGGGCAAACACTATTCCCTCATCAAGGTCGTCAATGAAGATGTTGAACAGGAGAGGACCCAGCACCGACCCCTGGGGAACACCGCTAGGCACAGGTCTCCAGCCAGACTCTGAGCTGCCAATCACCACCCTCTGAGCTCAGCCAGTCAGCCAGTTCCCAACCCACCTTACTGTCTACTCCTCTATCCCACACTTTCTCAGCTTTGCTAGTAGGATGTCATGGGAGACAGTATCAAAAGCCTTGCTAAAGTCAAGGTAGATGACATCCACTGCTCTCCCCTAGTCTACCCAGCTGGTGATGACATCATAGAAGGCAACAAGGTTGGTTGAGCACAACTTCCCTTGGTGAATCCATGCTGATTACTCCTCATAACATTCTTCTCTTCCAATTGCTTGGAGATGGCATCCAGAACAAACTGTTCCAACACCTTTCCAGGGACAGAGATGAGACTGACTGGCCTGTAGTTTCCCGGATCCTCCTTCTTGCCCTTCTTGAAGACCAGAGTGACATTGGCTATCCTCCAGTCTTCAGGCACCTCTCCTGTTCTCCAGGACCTTTCAAACATGATAGAGAGCGGTTCGGCGATCACCTCTGCCTTAGTACGCGTGGATGCATCCCATCAGGACCCATGGATTTGTGTGCATTGAACCCATTCAGACACTCCCAAACCACTCCCTTGTCAACAAGGGGGGAGATCTCCACTTCCCAGACTCTTTCTCCTCCCTCTAGGGTCACGGAGTCCCATGGGGAGTCCTTGAAGCAAAGACTGAAGCAAAGAAAGCATTCAGTATCTCCACCTTTTCCCCTTACTAGGACACTCCCCACGTTCAGCAAGGAACCCACATTATCCCTAGTCTTCCTTTTACTGTTTACATGCTTTAAAAAAAAAAAAAAAAAATCTTATTGTCTTTTATCTCTTTTGCAACACTCCCTCTTTTGCTCTCACATGCACCCTTGCCTTGTAGCAACCTAGCCCATGAGATACGCCCAAGCAGGTCCTGGAAGAAGTCAAAGTTGGGTCTCTGAAAGTCCAGGGTTGCAATCCTGCTTTTAGCCTTACTTCTTCCACCAAGTTCCATCTTGAACTCCACCATCTCATGGTCACTGCATCCCAAGCTGCCCCCAACCTTCAAATCCCTAACAAGCCCACCCCAGTTGGTAAGGACACAGTCCAGGAGCACCCCCCCACCTCATTGGCTCCTACACCACCTGCAACAAAAAATTGTTTTCAACTCATTGTAGGAGCCATTTGGACTGCACATGCCTGGCTGAGTTGCTTACCCAACAGATGTCCAGAAAATTGAAGTCCCCCATGATCATGAGGCTGTTACCAGCTGCTTGTAGAAGGCCTCATCGACCTCCTCCTCCTGATCTGGTGACCCACAGTACACCCCCACAACAGTATCCCCCAGACCAGCCCACCCCTTCTCACCCCACAAGCTCTCCACTTGTCCTTCACCCTCCCCCAGGTGGAGCTGGGTACACTCTAATTGCTCACTCATAAAGGGCAACTCCTCCCCCTCACTTCCCCAGCCCTGTCTTTCCTAAAGGGACGCAGCCCTCCATGACAGCGTTCCAGTCATGCAAGCAGTCCCACCATGTCTCTGTGATTGCAACAAGATCGTGGCCCCAACAACTGAACACAGATCTTGAGCTCATCCTATTTATTTCCCATGCTCCGCGCATTGGTATACAGGCACTTTAGGGAAGCAGCAGGCACAGTTACCCCTGGAGGGATGCAAGAAGAAGAAAATTCCAGACAGCGTATCAGGATCATTACCTTCTCTGAGGAGCCCTTGACGATCCTATGGGACAACTCAGAGGTTTTTCCCTACTATCTTCAACAGTGACAGCAGTGACAACTTCCCCCAGCCCTTCTCTGTCACTTTTAGCTCCCCTCCCCTCCACCGTCAAACCTAGTTTAAAGCCCTGGTAATTAGCCCAGAGAGCTTGCTCCCCAACACACTTGTGCCCCACTTGCTGAGTTGAAGTTGGTCAGCAGCCCACATACCCGGCTTCTCAAAGGCTGCCCAAGATCGAAATACCCAAATCCTTGGTTCAGACTCCACTCCCTCAGCCAGTCGTTCACCTGTCCTGTTCTCCTTTTTCCTGGGTCCCGGTCACCCAGAGGGAGGACAGAGGAGGAACACTACGTGCGCCCCTGATTCCTTCAACAACCTTCCCAGGGATGCAAAGTCCTTTTTATATTCCTAATTTTGTAGTTGCAGCTTCCCAGGATCCAACCTGAATGACAACACAAGGATAGTAATCCTCCGGTTTAATGAGCTGTGGCAGAGCCTTCCTAAGGTCTCTGACATGTGCCCCAGGAAGACAGCACACCTCTCTGGGTAGGTTATCCAGCAAACAAATGGGAGCCTCAGTGCCCCTCAGCAAGGAGTCTCTGATCACTAAGACTCTCCATTCTTTTCTTGTGGCACTGGTTGTGATGCATTGCACTGCCCGGACCCGATCCCTATGCTCAGTAATTCCCCCAATCCTGACATGCTTTGCATGTTTGCTTCCCAGGTTCGGACTACTGTCCAGACCCTCGACCACATCCTTTTCCTGCCTGAGAAGGGAGTCACCTACAACAATTACCTTCTGTCTTTCTTGTGGAGGCAGTCTTGAGACATGGAGTTACTTCCTCACGCTAGGCATCCTCCTGCGTGCACTTTCTATCTCAACCTCACCTACCAGTCCTCTCAAGCTCCAGGGCCTCAAACCTGTTGTGTACGGGCACCTGGGAAGGTGGTGGGGGGGGGGAGGATGTTGCCTGAGATGTCGAGGCAGGGACCTGTCTCCATTCATCCTCAACTCCCAGGTCCCCTCCCTCTACCCAACAATGACAGGAGGATCTGGATAGGCTGGATCAATGGCTGAGGTCAACTGCATGAAGTTCAACAAGGCCAAGTGCCGGGTCCTGCACCTGGGGCGCAATAACCCCAAGCAGAGCTACAGGCTGGGAGATGAGTGGTTGGAGAGCTGCCAGGCAGAGAAGGACCTGGGAGTGATGGTGGATAGTCGGCTGAATATGAGCCAGCAGTGTGCTCAGGTGGCTAAGAAGGCCAACGGCATCCTGGCTTGTATCAGGAACAGTGTGACCAGCAGGGCTAGGGAGGTGATTGTCCCCCTGTACTCAGCTCTGGTGAGGCCACACCTCGAGTACTGTGTCCAGTTTTGGGCCCCTCACTACAAGAAGGACATCGAGGTGCTTGAGCGGGTGCAGAGAAGGGCAACGAAGCTGGTGAGGGGCCTGGAGATCAGGTCCTACGAGGAGCGGCTGAGGGAGCTGTGCTTGTTCAGCCTGGAGAAAAGGAGGCTCAGGGGCGACCTTATCGCTCTCTATAGGTACCTCAAGGGAGGCTGTAGCAAGGTGGGGGTTGGTCTGTTCTCCCACGTGCCTGATGACAGGACGAGGGGGAATGGGCTTAAGTTGCACCAGGGGAGTTTTAGGTTAGATGTTAGGAAGAACTTCTTTACTGAAAGGGTTGTTAGACATTGGAACAGGCTGCCCAGGGAAGTGGTGGAGTCACCATCCCTGGAAGTCTTTAAAAGACGTTTAGATGTAGAGCTTAGGGATATGGTTTAGTGGGGACTGCTAGCGTTAGGTCAGAGGTTGGACTCGATGATCTTAAGGTCTCTTCCAACCTAGAAATTCTGTGATTCTGTGATTCTGTAACTACAGGGCAGGGGTTCCACCCCCATTTGGGGTGTCTCGCCCCAGTACCTCTCCTTCAGGCCCTGCAGGGAGTCACTCCACCAGTCTATCTCCTGCTCACACTCCCTGATGGCCCTCAACCTCTCCGTCTCCTCCTTGAGCTCTGCCACCAGGCAGACCAGGTCATCCACCTGCTCACACCTCACACACACAGTGTCTCTGCCGCCCTCAGAGGGCAGCAACAGGCTCAGGCACTCCCTGCATCCAGAGACCTGAACTGCCGCATTGCTGAGCAGGCAGTCAGTCTGGGTGGTTACAGACTTCCTAGGGAGAGCTCTCTGCCTAGTGTAGACCATTGCACCCTAGCTAGTGATAGACAGCCCTCAGAGGAGTTGTTCTTATGGGCGGGGGCATCGCTCTGCCCTCCCTGCTCACCCTGCCCGCGTTAACTGCCGCGCCCCGACCTGTTTGCCTGTCCAGGTCGCCGGGCTCCCCAGGGGTGGCTTTTGAACGGCCGGGGAGAGGGAGCTGCTGGCTCCATGTACTAGGACTGGCTGGAATGTTAACTTTCCCTGCAGCAGCCCATATAGTGCTGTGCTCTGCACTTGTAACTGGAACAGCAGTGTTATCACACCAGTGTTGTGTCTGCTGCTGAGCAGTGCTGGCACAGCATCGGAACTCTCTCTAACCCTCCTAGGAGGTGGGCAAAAAGTGAGAAGAGAAACATCACCAGGGCAGCTGACCTAAACCAACCAAAGGGATATTCCATACCATGTGCTGTCACACTCAGCAATAAAAGGTGGAAACAGGAAGAAGAGGGGAGGGGTGGGCTCTCGTGAAAACGTCGGTCCTCCTCCAGAACACCGGCTATGTGCGTTGAGGCCCTGCTTCAAGGACGTGGTCAAACATCGCTCATTTGTGGGAAGTAGAGAGTAATTTCTTTCCTCTGCACTTCCACATAGCCTTCATTTGTTTTATTTGTTTGTTTTCCTCCCTTTTTTTCCTTTCCCCCTCCCTTTTCCCCTTTCCCTTTTTTTTCCCTTTAGTTAAATTGTTTAGTTCATATTAGTCTTTCTTTTATTATTATTATTATTATTATTATTATTATTATTATTATTATTATTATTATTATTTCCCTTTAATTAAATTATCCTTATTTCAACCCGTGAGTTGTTCTTTGCTTTACTTCTAACCCCTCCTCATCTAAGGACGGGGAGTGAGAGAGCGGCTGTGGTGTTTAGCTGCCCAGCACGGTAAAACCACCACACTCCGCCTATGCCTCATCAGCCTCCCTCGCGAGGGCTGCCCGTGGCGGCTGCCTCGAGTGGCCTCGATGCCAGAGAAAAAGCCCTGCCTGTCCAGAGGCCCCTGTCCACTGCAGAGCGTGTCTGCCCCGGAGCCGATTGCCTTCAGTCCAGCAACAGTTACATGCAAGACATCTGGAAATTTATGTTTCATGTGATTAGGAAGCATCTGAAATTCCTGTTGTTTATAAGCTCTGTTAATTAGTTACATTTAATACTAATTCTTTATTATTTATGTCACCATTTAAGTTACCGAAGCTTTAAGAGTAAACCATGTACTAACATAGGTTTTGTATGTCTGTCCACAAGAGGTCTCTCACTTGCTGAAATTCAGACTAATCAGTAAATGCTACAAAAAATGGACTGAGAAAAATACAAGTGTAAAAGCTGAGGCAACTGTTTTCATAACATGGCCTTTTTATCTTCTTTCCAATTGCATGTTTTGGATTCAAAAGAAAATTAGCTGTCTCACAGATCCAAAAGATTTACTGTGCTACTTAAGCTAAACTTAAATAGACCAACCTAAGCAAAGTGAGATCCAAGCCCATGTGAGGTGGGCGTGATATAGAGTTTGTTTACCACAGTGGGGCACAATCACCAACTATAATGCATGCCTACAGGTCATCACATTCAAAATGCTACCAGCAAAAGAAATGATGAATTGTTCACTGATACTAGATCATAAATCAAGGAGATCATTTAGAATAGTACTAGTACGGCTACCCATGTGTATCTAAGTGTTGAATATTCCTGTTAAGAGAGTAGTGGGGCAGAATGTGGCTCACAAAAGTTAAACAGCACTGACAATGTTTATACTAGTAAATTAAACAGGGACAGAATATGGGCTCTGGCACTGTCCCACAGTCATCTCCACTGTTTAAATAATAGCAAGCTGTAATGGCCATTAACATCCTCTCAGGCAACACTGAAGCATGTTTGGGGGTAAGCACAGGCCAGAGAGTGTTCCCAACAGCCCTCATGCATGTGTTTTGCAGGGAAAAGATGCCAGTTACGTGACACGAGCTATGCTGAGTCATTTATTCTCAGGGCTAGAGATCAAGCCCCAGTCCATTTTATTTAATAATACAGCTGTCATCATGAAAACCTGCCAATCTTTAAAGCCTGGCCATTTTAAAAAAACATCACTAACTTCTCCTTTATACTGACAAGCCACATATGGAAACACCAATCCATTGATGGGAAAGTGTGTTTCCTTGAACAGTTGCATTCTGGTTTAGGGTTGTGCCTCGGCATGTGTTTAAAACAGTGCTGCTATTATAAACACATCTCTAGTAGCAAACACTTGAATCACCAGAGTAATTGCCATCACAATCCGTGTTCATCTGTTCCTAGCCCCTCAGCGTACTGACACAGAGGGCTAAATATTTTTTTCTTACCATATTCAAGTAGAGGCAACAGGCTTTCTAAGGGTACAAGAACCTCCATGACAGGAGCAGGATGCATCCTACACATGGTCAAGAAGTGAGAGATATTTCCTCAGTGGTTCCATCATCCCATGTTCTACCATAGAGAAGAAATCATGCTACACGTGCAAACAAGTTTGTGAAAACCCAACATCTAGCTCAACAGATGCGTCACCTTTCTTCTACTCATAGTGAGAACATGAATTACTTCACAACCCCAGCACAGAACCACAGAATGGTTTGGGTTGGAAGGGACCTTAAAGGCCATTGAATTCCAACCACCCTGCCATGGGCAGGGACACCTTCCACTAGGCCAGGTTGCTCAAAGCCCCATACAACCTGGCCTTCAACACTTCCGCAGATGGGGCATTCACAGCTCCTCTGGGCAACCCAGACTCACCACCCTCACAGGAAAGAATTTCTTCCTTATATCTAATCAATATCTACCCTCTTTTAGTTCAAAGCTATTCCCTCTTGTCCTGGCACTTGGCACATGACAAGAGACCCTCCCCAGCTTTCCTGTAGGCCCCCTTTAGGTAGTGGAAGGCAGCTATAAGGTCTCCCTGGAGCCTTCTCTTCTCCAGGCTGAACAACCCCAACTGCCTCATGCTGTCATCATAGGAGAGGTGCCTTTGACCACCCTTGTGGCCTTCCTCTGGACTCATTCTATTAAGTCCATGAGTAATTCTAATAGGTACGTGGGCATCAGTGGGGTCTTACCGCCAGAAATATGATCAATCTGGCATTTTAGAGAGCAATTCAACTTGTGAGTTGGACATTGTCTGCCATCCTCTATATAATACAAGAGTTAAAAAAAAAAAAAAAAAAAAGTATCTTCATCACCACTGAAAGAGATCTGTAATAGGACCAGAACTGTCCATGACTGGGGGTCATGTAAAAAGTCATGATCTTACTGGTGGAACTTTCTTCCAAAAACACTCTGCAGGGTGGTAAGACTATGCTCACTTTCAAGAAAGGCGAGATAAAGACAATAATAAAGGTGGCGGGCAGGGAACAGACTAACTAAAGATGCCACTGATGGGCATATTTATTCTAATATCAAACCCTGTTATCACAAGCTTATAGATGTCTCAAATTGTAAATCAAAATCATGTCAACTAAGGACATGCACACTAATTGGAATTATAAGTACACTGCAAGGATTAACTTCAATCCTACCCCTTTGGACCACCAGTACTGAAAACCAAGTTTGATCTTAGGCCATAAAGCTCTAATGAGAGCTGAGGACTGAATCAAGACTGAGTTTCACACCCATCCCTTCCTATATTGTGTTGATGTATTCTCTTCATGCAAAAGTAGTTTCCTAGCCAATTACCCATTTGAGAATTTCCACCTTTTTGGCATTACAACCTGTCTTTTTAAAATGTAATGAAACAGACTGCTTCACTCAAAGCAGGACTGTTCTCTTAAAGAAGCATAAAGCAGACAGTGAACAGGGACAAGATGCGTAGGTGGGGAAGAACTATTTATGTGAATCAGGACTGAATAAGGTGACCTTCAAGATCAACCCTAAATACTAATCTGGACAGCCATTTGTTAGCAGATGAATAGAATTAGCTCTGAGATCTCACCTGAAAGTATTCAGCTTCACAGGTGGAATTTTCACCAGTATATGAGTCACACTCTTCACGCACATTGGCAAATTCAATCCCATCTGAACAGTAGTGCTCCTCCAACTTGCTGCGGCAGCACTGTACCTGAGTCATGCTGATAAGAGGGTGAAAGCAATGGGTTAAGAACGTCATAAATAGATCAAGAAAAGATAACGCAGCAGGTTTTGACAATGTGCACTATTACAAGTCTCTGAGAAAGAGATTCCTACAGATGTACATTTTACTTAAAAAGTAAAAATATTCTTCAGACGTGGACAGAAACTTTGGTTGACATGTTTAGTACTGTTAAGGCGGTATATTTAAGACAATTAAACTGTCTGTCCACCTTGCAGTCTCTCACAACAAATTTTGAAGTAAATGGATAATTTCAACCACATTTGACACTGAGCTCTATCTCTAGGATGCTGCATTCTTGTAAGCTTTATCACAACTGGTGGCTGAACAGAGGATGGTAGGAACCCAATCAATGCTTCTACTATAGAAAGAAATCAGGCTCTGGACGGTGTGAGAGCCTGCAATCCTGAGACCACTCTATCCCAGTGCCTGTTTCCCCTTGCTCAAACAAGTACAACACACTGAAGGCAGCTCAGAGCATTGCTCTGTGGGAGAACTGGATATACATGGAGAATTGAAGGTATCAAGGGAAGTCACAGTAAGAAACAGAGTGTACTGCAAGAAAGTGGTGAAGAAAGACAATGGAGCAGGAAACTAAGCTCTGTTAGTTCCACTGCTCATAGAATCATTTTATCCCCATTTCAGTGAATGAATTGAAAACACTATCTCTAATTCCGTCCTATGGAAAAAAAATCTGAGTGAGGAGGCTTTAAAATCTTCCACTCCTGTCATTACTCCCACTCAAGGAGATGTATCTCCTCTCACCACTCTTTTCTTATGTGCAACTGTTGACTAGCATTGTGGGTGGATCTTGCATCTTAAAGCTCTTCCACCACTAGCTCCTGTAAGAAACACTGGGGAACAGGAAAAAAAAAGTTAAAGAAGAGAAACAAATCAGATTACACATACAAGTATATAAACATATCCATGTGTTTTCTGATAATGCTGTGCCACTGAGAATAAAGTTCCATGAGTTGCTAGGGGGAAAAGAAACTATCCAAAAGGTAATCCAAGATGATAAATTATATTTCTAGTACGACCAAGGCACTTAAAAGGTGAAAAATCTTTTCAAGGGTTACTAGAAATACATGAGATGATGTATAGATATTCAGTAAGCCGATACCCTTTACTCTTAAAAATTCTTTTTTCACACTGTCAGAAATTTTGGAGGTAGAAGGAAAAGAGTTTAGCTGCACTACTGAACCACATGCTTCTCCTGTTGTCATCTGCAAGAAGTAGATTCCTGTGAATCACTCCTAAAGGAGTTTCACTGCTCTCAATGACCATAGGATAAGCTTTCAGCTCCCAGGGGTTATATTATAAGGGAGTCCCTCCACTCTGTGGCCAAGCCATCCAGTCCAGCCCACTAAAAGCAGGGAACACACAGGGCTCAGATTCTGCTTCCCTGTGCATACTGGTGATGCAAGGATATCAAGCTACATTCCCGAAGATTCATGATTCTTATTTACTGGATTTTGTAATGGTCTGACTGTGCAGTTCTCACTTGGACAAAAACAGCTACAGGATTTCAATGCATAGGAACAAAAACTAGGTTAAGTTCATGAACAATTTATTCAAAAATAGACTCTAAAGTCATAGCTAGAAGTTATGCCCAGGTCAGTAACTTTACTTGGCAGAATATATGAAGTTTTTGATATTTGATTTAGTTCCATTTTGGAAGAATATGTAGTTTTTTTGTTGCTGAGATTCCCTCTGAAGCAGAGTTTCCATTCCCTGCCCAGCTCTGGGGTGGTCTGCCTGTCAGGACTTTGGAAGCCTGTGAAACCTGAACTTCAAGCCCAAGAGTGTGAGAGCTCAGACTTTCCAGCTCCTTTAGCCCTCCAAGTCCTGTTGAGGATAGGGATATTAGCCATGGATAAACAAACAAACAAACAAACAGCAGCAGTTTTTCAGTAGATCTGTTTGATTTCCAGTGTGTCTTATTTTTTGTTTTTATTTTTTTTTTTTCAAATGCAAGTCATCTCTTTTAAATCCTGGACAAATTGGCAATTCCAACCAAAACAAGTAAGTTTCTCAAAATGTTTCCCACAGCTGTATTCATGTCATGTGGCCCACCCCAACTGTAACAAGGAATTAAACATCAATTGAATGGAAATTCTAGATTAAAATACCATTTGTTCATTCTCAGAACAACGATAAAATCACACTTTGTTGCCCAAATCCTACAGTGAAGTTGCATTGGTAGCAAATATTGCTTGAGACTGTAAGCACTTGTATAACTATAATAGAGGAAGAAATCCTTTGAAAATGGTAGAGTAAAATGCTACAGGAATCTGTACAGTACTGATTTCACAGTTGTACTTCAGTGTGCCCAGTTGACAACCCTTTTCCCTTTGCACACTGGCTCCCATGCTGATAGTCTCTATAGCATGTCACAAGAAGCAATTTAGACTACAAGACATTTGAGATTAAGATTCTCTCTCCCTGCCTGTTCAAAATTATGTGTCCCCTTAGATTAGACCCTAATA
Source organism: Aythya fuligula (assembly GCF_009819795.1). Taxonomy (NCBI): domain Eukaryota; kingdom Metazoa; phylum Chordata; class Aves; order Anseriformes; family Anatidae; genus Aythya; species Aythya fuligula. The sequence goes on from NC_045559.1 coordinate 72,275,781, forward strand.
TAATCCATACTCACTTTCTGCTTCACAGCAGAGTAAAGGAGGCATCTCTAATGCTAACAGGACATCAAGATTTGTCTCTTTTTGTAATACCTTTTAACTCTTCCTGTGTAATTTCTCTAAAAAAGACAGAAATTTAAAGCAAAACCAGGAAAGTACGTATTTAATTACTACTAGTAAATAAAAAAAGCCAAGGGCTACTTCATCCTCATGTGCCGTATTCAATTTTTCAGTTAAAACAGGGTAACAGAACTTTACTGAACTAAATACTTATAATATGTATTTACAATATGGCTGAAATATTACTAGGATGAAAAACATTAAATGTGGGATATCTAGGAGCAGGTAGCCTCATGACTGACATTCACTCAGGATATTTGAGCTAAAATAATTAATTTTCTGGTATTTGAAACACGGATTTTATTCATGGCTCACTAACAGACAGAAATCACTCAGACCTTTAAAAATACTTACTTTTTGTTGCAGATGCTCATTTAACATTCAAATTATTTCATTACTACATAATTTGATTATAAATCAAGTTAAGAAATTGTTTTTCATTTTTTCATTTTTACTTTCTGTTAGAATTTAACAAATTTTAACAAAATTTTAACAAAGCTACATGTCCAGTTACCTCCACAACACTTTCATCTTTAGTATCCTTCCCTCAGAGTGCTCTCCTAAAATAGTACAGGTTTCGTAATCACCTATATTTCTTTTCATTTTACCTTTATTATAATTATCCTTCCTAGAGGGTAAACTCCTCAAACAGGAAGGATTTCCTAATCACCTATTTTTCCTTTTATTTCTTTCCATAGAAACATTAAAACTTAACTTTGCTTTGAAAACAATTTTTCTCTTTTTTTTTTCCACCCTAATTTAGACAATAAAACTCCTTCACTATCCCCTGCCTTCCTCCTGCTTATTAGCCTGTCTTCAGACTACACAGGTGTTATTCATGGAAGGTCTTTGACAAAATATAGTAGAAGTAAACTAAACTAACAAAAACAACAAAAAAAGGCATGATTCCACTCCAGAATTATTTTGCCAAGACAAGCTGCCTCTTCCACCCTTGGACCTTTCAGTTCAAAATTTAACATGCAACACAAGGGAACTCAGGAAAATGAAGAGCAAGACCTGGTATTATGACTGAAACAACATGGCAAGTGAAAATACTAATGTGCCACAACAATTAAAAGCATATATTGGATCATATGTTGTAAATCAGCAAGGGACTCTAGTAAAAATTAGTGATTTTAGTCACTAAAGACTAAAGACACAGTGTTCTGTCCCCCTGACTGTGAAGCCAAAAATAGCTGGGAGGCACACTGAACAAGCTGTAGAGAAGAGATGATAACTAATGAATACAAACACTCCAAAAGTAACTTTAAAGATGTTTTTCAGACAAAAAAACTGCAATAACTTTGATGTCCAAAGTCTCAGGCTCTTCCAGGCATACAATGGCATAAACTAATAAATGTCTATCAGCAGTTAAACATCTGGTTCCTATCCTTCCAAATGCTCTTCTCTTACTACTTCCTTGTGTTCCCATCTTGAGTTTGCATTCAAGGACTGCTACTTGTCTGCTTGGGAACCTGGATCACCTTTTTGCTCTGTTTTGGCACAGCACCTAGCAGAGTGTTGTGTACCTTCTTCTTCTACACATTCCTGCAACACTAATAATGAATAATGTTATTCCAAATGTAATTCCAAAAGGACTACACAATGCTAAAGACATGCAATTCTCATATGGAGATGTGCTATTTCTGGCCCAGGAACTAAGTTCACTTGCTAAGAGCTCTGAGCAGGGGAACCTCTACATTTTGAAAGGGAGGAGATTTATTGGACAGGTCAAGTTCCAAAAATAAACAGCAGCTGTTTCCTGCTGCTGTGAGTTTGACGATGTCACAAGAAAATGGATGAATGGGCAAAAAGCTGCTGTTATAACAGCCAAATATATAATTCATGAAAACCGTACGCTCACATTTTCTGAGTCATGAATGCGTATATAAAAATACTGTTACTTTCCAGAGTGATAATGCAATGAGGTATATGCATTTGCGGGTCAAGCAACCACAATAAGAGATTGTAGACATGACTGGACATTACCAGGAGCCTTGCTTCAACTTAAATGAAACCCAGTAACAGCAGCCAAGTATACCTTATGAATTCACGTGAACTTCGGACTGACAGCTGGCTCACCTTCATTGTAGGTCAAGAAAGCAAATATATCTGCAGTCTGGGCTGTCCCATATTCACTAAGTGATGCTGACACAGATGTTAAGTTCCTCAATAATGACAAGGAATTTGGGGCTGTATCCTAAAGAGACACCAAAACCTTAAACTGTCTGCCTGTTTCTAAGAAGCACAGCAAGTGTTAGAATGGTAGTACTTGCATGGAAACCCTTCCTGATTCCTATGAATGAACTTTAAATGGTTGGAATCAGGTCAAGTGGTTTCACTTTAATTCAGTAAGGCAGCTTATTCCTCATACAAATAAAAGAAAGGGTGATTAAAACAGCAAAAGAAAACTCTAGGAGTGGGCCTGCTTTGAGGGAAGGACTGAATCTGAGATGCCGTTATGTTTTAAATCCTATGCACAGGATTCAAAAACTGCATGCAAAGTCTGCCAGAACATGTACTCACACCCAGCCTGTTCTGTGTTGCATGGTCTTTGCAATGTAACTATGCAACACTTTTACTTCAGTAACTTCATCTCCTCACTTCACAATGTATTTTTCCCTTGCCTTCAACTGCTAACCTTGTGAACCCAAGCTGAAACATTGTGCTGGTTTGCACATGCAAACCAACCAATCTCTGGAATAATTTATTACAGAATTACATAATTTATGGCCCAAGAGGCCATAGCTTTTTAAAACACGTTTTTGGTTGTTTTTTTTTTTTTGTTTTTTTTTTTTTTTTCAGACTGTTTGTCCAACACCATGCTGCACTAGATTGTCAGAAGACCCCAGCTGTGGTTTAAACAGCCAACTAAATGACAGACATCACACACCCTGGTCCCCAGCAGCTCCTGTTGTGTATATGTCTAAATAGAAAGTAAGCTTTGAAATCTGAAGCTTTTTTTTGAAATCTGTAATAAGTAAGTCATCCTGTGCCATATTCTCCTCCTAGACCTCAGCAGATGTAATAATCTGGTTTGGGTTTCACTCACATCTCTGTGCAATAGGAATGAATGTGCAAAATCAATGTTGTTAACCAAGTGTGCTTGCAAAATGAATCACTGATCGTTCTGTCTACGGTTATACCAGTAATTAACAAAACAATTTGGCTCTTACCTTTGTATCTGAAATAACATTATAAAGTGATTCTGCTGATATGCTGATATATCATAGAATCATAGAATATCCTGAGTTGGAAGGGACCCTTAAGGATCATCAAGTCCAACTCTTGACACTGCACAGGTCTACCCAAAAGTTCAGACCATGTGCCTAAGTTCACAGTCCAATCTCTTCTTAAATTCAGACAGGCTCGGTGCAGTGACCACTTCCCTGGGGAGCCTGTTCCAGTGTGCAACCACCCTCTCTGTGAAGAACCCCCTCCTGACGTCCAGCCTAAATTTCCCCTGCCTCAGCTTAACCCCGTTCCCGCGGGTCCTGTCACTAGTGTTAATGGAGAAAAGGTCTCCTGCCTCTCGACACCCCCTTACGAGGAAGTTGTAGACTGTGATGAGGTCTCCCCTCAGCCTCCTCTTCTCCAGGCTGAACAGGCCCAGTGACCTCAGCCGTTCCTCGTACGTCTTCCATATATGATATGATTTCCATATATGATATGATTTCATGGATATGCCAGTTAGCAACCATAACTGGAGTAAAATAATATTGTCGTTAAAGAAAGTAGACAAAGTTGCCAATTTTACTGAGTCATTTCTTAGCATGGAGCCAAGCTTCCGGGGGAGCTATATTTATTTATTCTACAGTTATGAATAGATGCAACTGAATATATCCACTTCTATTTCTGTCAACTGAGTGCTCATGTCTCTCACAGAATGAGTTTACCCATTTCTGATTTACCATTATATCACTATGATTTACTTAATTAGATACTGTTTATGCTCAAAACTTAGATGAAACATTAGTAAGCTTTTTTTTTCCAATTATCCTAAAAAGTCTTAAAGACTCTCTAAAACAGCAAACTTTGAAAGAATGTATTACAGTTACAGCAGAATCACAACTCACATTAATTAAATTATCATTAAATCATAAAGATTCTTGCTCCCAGATTGTTCAAAAAAAAAGGTTTCCTGTTTTTCTTGCCTGTTTTGTCTGTAACTCTGCTGACTCTTCAAGTATTTCCTAAATTGGGATTTAAGCCCTATCTGTCAATACTTCTGTGTAAGAGACTGCTTTTGATGCCAATACAAATGCAAAAGTCAGAAAACATGAACAGACTTGACTGCAAGACAAATTCTTTCCTTAATAATCATCAGTCCAACATTTCTACAATTACTAAGATTAAATCACTTTTCAATCCACTTGAGAAGATAGAGGTGGGCAATACAATGTGCTTTAAATGGAGAGATGTAAGTCCTCTGTGAAGCTGCGCCTCAAACTACCAACCGCAAATTGTTAGCTCCACAGATAAAATTAGCAAGCTTATTTAATGGCAAAAATAACACAGGCTATCAATGAGAGAAAAAATATGAATGTCTCTAAATCTATAAGAGATTCGGTATAACCAAAATACTACTGTGTTACTAATTTTAACATTTAACTTCATTATTTCATTAGCTAGATAACAAAAAAGAAATTAGTATCATATTAAATTTCAGTTGAATTAAGAAATTAAGTATTAACTAAAGGTTACTATGTTATACAAATACATTTGACAGAAGTGGGATGCCCTAAGTAACTAGCAATCTTGTGAGTTAAACTTTAAGCTCTCTGATCCCGAAACACAACTAAGAACTGCAGACAATTACCCATGTGACACCACACAGAATAAATAATTTTGAAAGGCTGTTTTCAAAAAGTTATTTTTGAATAATAATAATATAATAAGTTATTTTTATAATAATAAGTTATTTTTGAATAATAAAAGTTATTTTTGAAAAATTATTTATGAATAATATTCATATTATTCAAAATGTTATTCATGTACATGATCTGCTGTGTTTCTTGGAAAATTTTCACTCAAGAATTTCAACCTGGGCTAGATTCTCAGTCAGTATCAACTGAAGATGTTCTGCTGACATTAGCAGAGCCATGCTGAGATACATGGAATGTAGGCTGAGTCCAAGCCCTGTAAGCAGTGTACAGTGAAAAACTTGACTAAGAGACACAGCCCACGTCAAACAAGTTAGAGCTGGGTGACTCTGCACAAGACCAATAGCAGAAATTGAAAAGACCTAATGGAATTAAATTTGGTCTTCAGGTTTCTCTAAGGTTAGATATGAAATTAGAAAATTTTGTTTTAAGAGCTAGGTGTTACATCTTACAACCAGCTTTTATACCTGCCATTCCCCCTGTTTTACATGAATATAAAAATCATAGCATAATAAATATAATATATAATCATATACCTGCACTCTCTGGACTCGGAAATTAATGGTAGAGAAGTACATATTCTGTTTTTGTTTGCCCATTCAATACCTTTGTCACAGCATTCTTCCATTGAAAGATCTGCAGAAGTGAGGAAAGAAAAACACAATATATTTATTACAACCTTAGTAAATGGCATTGCATCTGCCAATTAGAAAAAAAAGAGAAAGTTCATTCTGCCCTCCCTCATCTACACACAGAACAGTGCTCCCATCCATGGCCAAATGAGGCATCTATTAACACCTTGCAACCAGCCCAAATACTCGAGTTACTCTGTGAAGCAAACTGGAGCTTCCCTTATCCTTCCAAACAAAGACACAGACCAAGAACTTCTGCAGAAAATAGTTCAGACAGAGTCATGTATAATAAAGGGTTATGTCCAAGTGCATTCCTTTATTATCAAAGGTGGCAGTAGCAATAAGGAACATCCAAAATCCTGAAGAAGATAAATAGAATAACTGACTGATATGAAAAACAGACAAATCTCATGTAAATTTACAGAACTATTTTTTCCTGAGATTATTATCTAATTAATATGTTTCAATCAAAAGTGAAACATCTGTAAATGCAAAAGTATTTAGACAGAAAGCTGTATTGTATTTTGATCACTTAACATATGAAATAAAAATGATATAGATACCAATTGCTACCAGCCCTGAAACTCAGAGGAAAAGCATACTTAGATAACTATTTGTACAGAGTATGATTTTTGTAGAAATCTCTAATTGAAGAAAACTAAATACTGTTAATGAGCTGACAATCACTACAGGTTTGCTTCATATTCCAAGTGCAAAAGTTCACTGCACAGCAGGTGTATCAGAACTTGGAATACAACATAAGTCACATTTTCCTATTAATTATCTTGCAATCCAGATACTGAACAGCTCCTTGTATAACAAATACGCAATCTTTGTTTCATCTGCTTTTGACTGATTGACCTCATGGGTTGCACCCAGGAGTGCTGAGGGCTGATGTCATTGCAAGGCTACTGTCAATTATCTTCAAAAGGTCATAGTGACTGAAGAACATTGTTTCTGAAGAACAGGAGAACCAGTGTCCACCCTCGCTTCAAAAAGGGTGGGAGAGAATATCTGGGGAACTACAGGTGTCTGTCAGTGTCCTCTCACTGTCTGGAAAGATGATGGAGAAAATCTTCCTGGAAACTGGTTCTGAACACGAGGACAAGAAAATGATCAGAAGAAGTCAAGTGAGATTTATGAAGTGGAAATCATGCATAGACAACCTCTGAGCCTTCCATAATGAGGCGACTAGACTGGTGGATGAGGAGAGAGCAAGGATGTGGTTTACCTTGACTTCACCATATGTCTTCTGATACTGTTTCCTGTAACATCCTCTTAAAGCAACGGTGTACAGGTTAGGTAAGCAGACAGTGAGGTGGATTGAAAACTGGCTGAACAGTCAGTCCCTGAGCACTGTGGTGACTAGCACAAAGTCCATTTGTGGACAAATCACTAGTGGTGTACCGCGGGGCTCAATGCTAGTTCCAGTACTGTTTAACATTTTCATCAATGATTTGGACACTGTGAAAGAGTGCCTTCAGTCAGTCCAAAAATGATACTAACTGGAGCAGTAGCTGATGCACCAGACAGTTGTGCTGTCATCCTGTGGGACCTCAACAGGCTGGAGAGCTGGACAGTAAGGAACTTCATGAAATTCAACAAATGGAAATGCAACTACTGCATCTGGAGAAAAATAGCCTCCTGGCAGCAGTACACACTGAGGGCTAACAAGCCAGAAAACAGCTCTGTAAAGGACCTTAGTGTCCTGGTGGACACCAAGCTGAACATATGCCAGTGAACCAGTGCATCTGTGGCAAAGGCAGTCAACAATATCTTGGGCTGCATTAGGCAGAGCACCACCAGCAGGTCCAGGGAGATGATCCTTCTCCTTTATCTAGCACTGGTGAGGCCTTGCCAGTCCTGGGCCTTACCAGTGGCCAGTCCTGGGCTCCCCAGTTCAAGACAGAGATTAACTTACTGGAACGAGTTCAGTGCAGGGCCACGAGGATGACAGATATACTTGAGTATCTTGTATTTGGGGAGGCTGAGAAGGCTGGGACTGTTAGCCTGAAGAAAACTCGAAGGTAATGGTGGTGTTCTGATCAATGTATATAAATACCTGACATGAAGAAGAGGGACAAATGAAGTTTCACCTTAACACAAGAAAGCACTTCTTTACTGTGAGAGCATTCAAACACTGGATGATCTCAAGAGGTCCTTTCCAACCTACATGACTCTGATTCTGTGACTGATTCCTTAATGAAAAAATAAGTAAGACCTTTCCATCTGGATGTCTTGGTGCTGCACAGAGGAAGGCAAATCTCATTTAATTATTTTTGAGAGAGAGGCTGAAATAAAGACGGATGAAATCATTTGCTCAAATTACACAGCTAGCTGGTGGCATTAATAGGGAATGTACATCAGGTAATTCCCACACATTTCTCTCCACTGGATTATTAAATGCCTCACATGATTCCCTCATTCTTAGCTTTGCTCCACACATATTTAAAAGGTACAAATTCAATAAACAGCAAGCATTATATTCAAGACTATCCACCTTCACCAATGACTTTCTGCAGTCTGGTAAAGGGCAAAGCATCCATCTCCTCTGGATCTCCCCTATCCAGTTACTAAGCTATTGTTTCCTAGGTTCTCCTGCTGTCTGGGTGTTACAGCCTCCCTCACCTGTCCATGTATCCACATCCTAACCTACTGCATCATCAAGATAAGTGGAAATATTATTTAACCTGTTTATGATCACATTTATTCTGACACAGACCAGAAGGAACTTATAGGAGTAGCTTCTCCTATAGGAGTACAGGTAGATATTCATACATGGAGCAAAAAGAGCAGCCAAAAGCAGTTAGAGAAGATAAGCCTCCCCAGTATCACAGTTGCTTTCAGAGAACAACCTTTATTCCTGTCTAGTGATGATAATCCAACAATTCAAAGCAAAAGGGAAAAAAAGTTTAATAATATTTGGATGTGTCAATCATCTAAATGTTGGTACCCTTAAGGCATTTACCAGCTCTACTGTGCAAAGCTCTTGAATACTGAGCACATTTCTGGCTATCCCTTTTTAGGAAAGATTAAATCAAAATGGAAAATGTGTTAAGAAAAGCTAGGAAGATGGTCAGGAGAAAAAAAAAGCCCTGTTATATGAGGAAAGGCTGGAAGAAGTAGACCATTCTAAGCCTAGATAAGTAGAGCTTGTGAAAGGATGTGGTTCCCATCAACAAATATTATAGCAGTAAACAATAATCAGAATTATGGATCAAGTAAACCAAACATTTTTTAATATGAAAATCATTATATTTCCAAATTGAATTACATTAAATGTTAGTTTATTACAGAGCTCTGTACTCAATGACCCAGGTCATCCTTCTAGTCTTACTTACTTACCCAAAATATTGGTCAAAATTCTGTCATCCTGAAGTCAAGGCAGCGTTTCTTTTGAATTCCTCAGTGTGTTCAGAATTCATGCCAGTGTCTAAAAGCTAATTGTAGCTTATAATGATACAGAGAAAATCTGTCTTGTAAATAAATATCTGCCTGTGGTGAGAGACATGCATTTGTGTCTGATCTATTCTTTGGGAATAGGGACCCTGTCTGGTGCTCTCTGTCTGCCAGTGTACTGCCAACAAACATTTCATGCATCAGATCTCATACAATGTGTTACAAATAACTGTTTTTTAGTGCTGTTGTCTGCAATTAATCCTACCCGTGTTGAAAAATGGTGCACAATTAACTGAAGTGCAGAGCTGGCTGCAGGTTTCTGCAGGGCTTTATACAAATGGGTCTTTGGCCAAGTTCCTCCCCAGAAGGACAATCCCTGGCTCCGGACACTGATTCCCTCCCAGCTCTGGCAACACACCTCTACTCCAACCAAATAACTCAAGAATTCAAAGCAGGCCAAGCTAAGCAACCTTGGCTGTAGGAGTGTATCCAGACAAAGAAGGATTTCAGATACATTGTTGAGGAAGAACTGCAGTCCAGGCTCATTTTTTTTGTGATATCACAATTCATATCCTCCAAAGATCCTGCCAAAACTCTCTTGAGAATAGAGGGAAGCGAAAAACAAACAGTAAAAAAAGGACTCCACCCTCAAAGCCATTCTTCTAAAACATAACAATAAAAGAGTGAAAAACTTTTTCTCAAGCTTTGCAGTTTGTCTTTTAAAAATAGTCATTTGTGGACCAAGCTCTACCCTTTCAAAATCTCTGAAAGTACTTGCCTCACACTTCCAGGTTCGACTGCACTGGAATTTATTCTAACCTTTTGGCATTAAGAGTTGTTAATGATTATTTAGAAAGAGGACAGACTTATTGTCTTGAAACTGTATTTTTCAAGTATTGTGGATTGAACCGTACATGTGCACATTCATGTGGCTCCCAGGTGGAAATCTGCGCAAGCAGTTCATAGTGAGGCTATTCATGCCTTCTTGCACCCTTCTCAGGGGAACCAACAGCATGGGGCTTGTCCTCAGTTCTCATAACCACAAGCTCATTAAACAAAGCATCTGGAAAGGAGGTAGTGGAAAGCAGACAACAGGAGCTATCCCAACAACATCTCAGAGAATCTCATTTACTGCATAAAAAAATGGTGGTTCTTTTTTGTCTGAATGTAACCATGCAGCTTTTACTGGCAGTTGACTGGCTTGTGGTACCTCTCAGTGTTGGAATGCCAGAGATGTTCAAGTACAAATTACAGTATTGCTTTTCTGAACCTGGTGCCCCTTCAAACTGTTTTGCCAAGTGCTTAATGTTTCATGCAAGTCAGCCAGAGAAATCTCAGGCATCTGAGAGACAAAACATTTCTGGGAAAGGCTGATGATATTGTCTGTGTTCAGATGAAATATGCACTTCTATTTGGAGCAAAGAACCCTACAGAAAAGTTGTAACATGCAGGAATACACAGTGTGGTCCATTTTGTAAGCTTGTGAAGCAATCGTTCAGCTTTTTGATATCATTAGACAGAAAGATATGAAGATAAACCCACGATCTGTTAAGATGGTAACATTTGCCTTCCACAGATATAGGGATTTTGCAGGCTAATTTACTGATTCAGGACAAAATTCAAGCCTACTTTGGATAAAATCAAATGCAGCATCATCATGGCCTTATCCCTGTAAAAAAAACATATGTGCAGCAGGGCATCCAAGAGAACTTGAGTTGTGAAAATTATACATGCTAGTATGGCAACAGTTAGGATCCCTGACATGATGTTAGAGAGGCATGTGCAGTATTCTGACAGAAGTTTCAGGAATCCTCTTCAGGGAAGAGTACAGTAGAAACACAGCTGGAACTCAGGTCTCTATTTTTAGGAAAGCTGTCATCATTAAGACTTATTAGATAAGAAGCGATTAAGGGCCACAACTTAAGATGTTTTGCACACATGATGCATTCATGTGCTAGCTATGAACTATGCTGACACAGACAAAAAGAATGGGCATATGGTACTTTTAAAAAAGGTTATTTTCTAATCTTAACAGGACTGCCATACTGTGGAGGAGTTCAAAGCAAGAAATGTGGTCAAAATCTGTATAACTTTAGACTTATATGATGTAATAATTGCTTATTCAGCTGCTACAGTGAATATTTTTTGCAAAGGAAAGATAAGCTTAGAACGTTATCCAAAAGCATGATTCCTGGAATGAGAAAACCCTGAATACTTCTGGGAATTGTGCAAAAAGTCAGCAAGAGTAAAAGGGAATGGATGATTTTCATGATACTAGCTCTCCAGCTCAATCAAAAAGGGTCAGATTTTTTAAGTAACACTGTAATAGCAGCTATCTGTACAGCTGCACTGCTGATGGAAAAAGCCCATGTACAACCCAGGATTAGATAGCTGTTCATTACTCAGTGCTGATCTATGGAACAGTTATAAAACTGTTACCACTAATTAGAATATCAAACCAAAGCTACACCTCAGTAACAATAGGGCTTATCAAGCTAGTGGTAGTAAAGCTTTCCAGTTCTTCAGAACAAGTGATGTAACCGTCTTATTCATTACCTTCCCAGCCACAGAACCAGCTGTAGTTGGGAATACATTGGGAAGTAAATCCAGGTCAAGGTCCCAACTCCTTACTAAGGCATTTTCAATCTTTTAAACACATTAATTAACTTTGTAAATGTAGTGCAGATCTTGCCCTTTACTCAATTTATTCTGTAAGAGACTCAGCACTATGGAATGCAAGAAAACAGAACATGATTATCACTTCTCAGCATATGCAGATATGATACAGAAAGCAGATGGACTCTGTGAAAGCTCAGCACTAGTCCAACATGTTTCAGTAACAGTATGTCATCCAGAATTTCTGGAACACAAGCTTACAATAGACATGCATTGGTTTAGGTTACCAATAAGAAAAATATTTTTAACTTTTACAGTGTACCTTTCTGAGGAAACCTTTCTTTTCTTGTTAAGAAAAAATTCTCTTACCACTGGTGCTCATCCATCTAACTGCCAGCTGAAAAGAAAAATAAAAAAATGCAAGTCTATGTACAGAATTTGATCCTCAGAATAACAAGATGACAATCTGTATTATTCAGGGCTACATTCCTTGTCTTCCAACCTCCCTTTACGTCTGTACCCTTTGGACATACACAGAGAAACAGTATATCCCCTTGTCCAAGGCTTTACTGTGCTTTGGGTTCAGGGCAGACAGGCTGTGCTTGACCTGGTCTGCCACTGCCAATACCAATTATTCCTGAAACTATGACACCTGGCTAATACTAGGTCAACAAGCCAGCTGCTTTGGAGCAGAGGTGGTAGTCAAGTGCTGGCATCTGGGATTTGTAGTCTTGATTTTTTGGCTGTCCTTATAACAAACTGTAGAATTGCTCCTTCTGGCAATGCAAACACACTCTGGACATCCATATACTGTATCAAAGAAGACAAAGACGTGTTTACACAAGGGGAGCTAGCTGACTTGAAAGGTCTAACTGGTAACAGAGTAACATGACGACTACTGCCTTGTTGCATCCTGAACTTGAGTGTAAATCTAGGGATTAGACACAGAATAAAGGGTAGAGGAGACCTGAAACTATGAAGCAGACATCCACACAACAGAAAATCTGGCCTCACAAGTCCCTGAAATGAATCCTTTGAATTAAGAGCAATGGAGTGATGCAGGAAAGCATACCATCCTCAGCACGGCATGGTGTATTTGCTGGATCTCTTCAGACTAAAGATGGAATTAAGATGCCCTTCCTCCTTTTCATACATGGAGAAAGAAATAATGTTAATGAATGCTTTTCTTCCTCCCAGAGAATCTTCTCTACAGCTCTGTGAGAGACATATCAAGCCCTTCTGGCAAAAGTATGAGCGGGTATAGAAAGCAGTGAGTTGGGGGTTTAAAGGAGAAACAGGGAATAAAATTTGTTCTGGAAATGAAACACCCAGCGAAACAGAGCAAGTTGGTATTGATGGGAAGTACCCTACAGCACAGTTCTTGTTTAGCTTGACCACACATCACGTTTGCCAGTATACAGATCAAGTAAGAGGGAAAGAAAGAGCCAAACTGCTGCATTATTAACGCTTGGATAGAAAGATATCTTCATTCCTCCCATTACGTTGTTCTTACAGGTTCCCTTATGAATCTACCAGCTTGAACTTCATAATGTACGTGTGATACCTGAAGCCAAGATGTCCTTCCCACGAAAGCACAAGCCAGGAGCCAGTGCATCTGATGCAGTCTACAAGACTGTCTCCATCACCCACTGGCTCTCTCCAGTACTACTCCAGGCTACTCTGGGAGTTCTGATGACAACAGCATCTCTCTTCCAGGTGGGGAGGGGATATTTAATAATTACGGACTGGCAGATAATCACCCACAGTTTATACACTGCTAAGAAACATGATGCTCTCCACAAAGACCCTTAAAGTATGTCAGCCTCTACCTTCTGATGAGTTCTCAGCTGAGTATGATTATTTCAGGATAGCTGACATTGCTAAGAAAACCCAGTGAGCATACTAACTAAAGTAGCAGCACCCTAAAGGAAATGCCTGGTATGTGAGTCTGTTTTGTGGTTGGTTTTAAAACAGCCAACATTTTACTGGAAATTTCCTTAGCTCTGGAGAACACTCATTTATTGGGAATGTGGCTCTGGTAGTACCAGCAATGGCCATCACACAATTAAGGGGATTTTTCAGATATGGCCAAACCTCAATTTATGAGGAGTCTGTTTGCAGTCTATAAAAGTAGCTCTTAAAATTGTTGATGGTGGCAGCTGGTGATGAGGTAGCTGATGTGTTTGGTGATAAGGACAAGCTTAAGGGAGGCAATGCTATAATGCAACATGCCTTATTTCCTCTGGCAGGGAAAGTAAGTGCTTTAAGTGTGGGTTTCTTATCTTGCCTAAGGTCTAATAAAAAGTCATTCAAAAAAGGGAGGCAATTGGCTACTCAAAAATTACAAAGGGCTCCACCTATTGCAGGAAAACCATAAGGTATTCTATATGCACATAAAAAAAAAAAAAAAAAAAAAAAAAATAGGGATGAAGAAGCCCTCAAGATTTTCTTGTCCTACCTACTACTCTCAGGCAGAACTGATAAAATGTGATCAGTTCTAGGCAGATTTCTATTTAGTTGTTCATAACAATAGCAAGTGAGACTGCTTCCACAACCTCTCTATGCAATGGGCTTGTATTTCAAATGTCCTTACTGGCAGATAATTTTTACTACTATATTACCTTACTGTCCACTCCAAAAGATCATTTAAACCCACTGTTTCCATTACTACCTCAAATAGACAGGCTGTTACACACCTCAACCACCTTCTGGGTAGCTGAAGCCTGAAACTTCACCCAGATGTCTTCTCTGTGAACATATTAACTTGAATTTTTTCATTGTGCAAATAATGAAATTACTTCACACTGTGTTGATAATCCTATGGTGTATTTTTTCTTTCTCATTTAGGAACAAATTTTTATCTTCTCTTGATTTCTTCTTTCAAATCTTCAGAAAATATGTCACTGAGAAGTTTTATATAACGTTATAATTCATTTGTTAGTAGACCTGTTCATTTGTTTAAAGCCATGATCATGATATGTACTGTAGTAAATGAGTCTTTAGATAGACCTCAAATAACTTTGGTTCAAGTGCAAGCATACACATCCATTTAAGTTAAAGCAACTGAAACAGGAAGGATATGAAAGTGTAACTGAGCAGTGTGTCTCAGAGTATAAAACACATTTATGCTCAAACACTCCTGTAATTTGTCATGTTAAATGGTTGCAGGAAAATCAGTTTCATACTGGGATCTCTCTGTTTTCAGCTAACCAGAAAATCAGCAATAACAATGTTTTTTATATATTGCTTAAGTGAGATATATCTACTCTGTAAGCATTGCTATTGCAAATAAAAGATAAAGACAGACAATGATAGAAGATTCTAATATTGTACTGCTGCTATATTTAAAGAATAGTCTGGAAAGACCATATAGATGGGCACATCTATACAGCCCAATGAGACAAGGTTCAAGCAACTAATAAACTTGGAAGGAACCTGTAGGCTTTACAAAGTAGGAACAAAATAAAGATAAATTTCTCTTATATATTTATATAGCAATGATCTAGGAAAAGTTATCTTTTGGAGACATTTCTAAAACTCTGTCTTACATTAGATTTTCCTCATTATTCAAACTCTCTCTATATATATTGAGCTGCAAATAGATATCTACCTCTTCCAGGTTTTCTTCCCAAGTACAGACATTAGAAGTACTCAGTACTCTGAGCCTGGAGCTCAGTCAGTGCTAAGGCCTTCAAAGCTAGAAGACAGTAATATTTCAAATGGATGTAGTGCTGGTAGCATTTGCATGGTGTATCATTCCAGTGTAAATACTTAAGTAAATGTTCAGTAAATGTCCTAAAAAAACTCAAATATGTCAGTCAAAGTATTTCTAAATCCACATGCTTACTTTGGCATTTCTTTAGGTATTGCTTTCTCTACTACTAAGCTCAAGGTCTCAACCCAGATTTTGACAGTACTAAAGTGAACCCTTTAGCAAAGAATGTCTTATGTGCTTGTGCAGCATGGGTTGTTTGCAGATGCTACCATAATTCAGAAAATAGTATGACTCCAATGTACTTCCTGTACTTGTGTGGAAAATTCATCAACTCTTCTAGAAGGAAAATTAAAAAACAACTTGGAATAATTGAAATGAACTCAAATGAAAATTCCTGAGAATTTAGAAAGTCTTATTCAGTTCCTTTTGCAGCACACACTTGAAATCTGGAGGGCAATTTCTCTAAACCTTTAAGAAGTCTAAAGTAGGCTATGCTAAGCACAAAACAGAGACAGAGGACGCAAAAGTGCTGGGAAGAAAAAAAAAAAAAAGTGTTTAAAAAAAATGTAAAAAGTGAAGGTGAAAATCTTCATTAACTGAATTAGCTGAAGATGTGCCAGTGTATTAAGCAAAGCATTAGCACTGGAGATTGTTGTATCCTTTCAAACAGAGAAGAATTTCAACACAACTCTTACTGAAGCATCCTAGTATCTTGCCAAGAGATGATTTCAGCAGGACAGGAATCATCACCCTGTCTGATAAACAGGCAGGTCACTGTCACGATTTTTCCTTTATTATATGCATTCTCCCTGTCACTGTAAACTAACCAGTACATCACCTTTGAAGACACTACTGTGACTATTCCATCCCCAGCTACCTGACATTACCCTGAATATTTCTAAATTGATATTTACTTATAAAATATTATGCCCAGGAATTCTTTACATTCTTCTAGGACTCTTCACTGATCTGTTTTGACCTTTTCTCTCCTTCGTATTCTGTCTTTTTGCTTTATATGTCCCCTTCCAGTGTTTTTTTTTTTGTTTGTTTGTTTGTTTGTTTTGTTGTTGTTGTTGTTGTTCTGGCTCCTGTTGACTCCTTCATTGACTATTTTTTTTTTTTTTTACATTTTTTGGCAATGTTGCTACATTTCTATTATTTCTTACCCTGCAGAGTCTTCTCAGCCTTCTGGCTCCACTAATACATTTTATCTTGGGGCAGTGTTATTCACTCTCCCAGCTTTATTACATGTAATGACTCAACTATTAAAATCTCAGCTCCTGACCTACTTCCTTCCATCTAATTTACGTGTACATACATGTGCCTGACTTTTCCCAAGTGCTTTACAGAAATGTTTGTCTATTGCAGCTAAAAAGATCAGCTAAGTTTTTTCTTCCTTAACTTTATTCATTTCCTAATTCACTGTTACTATCACTTTTTGCTAACTGTATTCATAAACTTTTATTCATTTACCTTTTTCATACTAAACCATTGTATCCCACCATGAAAATTCTCACCCATGCCATGATTTTTTAATTCAGATTTCAACTCTCTCTTTCTTGATCTTCTCTTTCTCATCCCCTTGTACTATTTACAGGTATTCTTTACAACTAGTAGACCTATAATCTGCTTACTCAATTGATTTTGCTAACTACTTCTTACGGTCTAACCGTAACTCCCGAAATCAAATTTAGATTCTATTATGGTCCCAGGTAACTATTTCTGAAAAATTCTGGAAGACCTATGACCCATCCTTCATTTCAGAAAGTGTTAATAAAAATATTGTTGAACTTCAGTTGGTCTTAAGACAACTATTTATTAAAACATGTAGAGTTGATATGAAACTTGCAGAATGGGCAGAAGCGATACAATAAATAAATAAATTTTGAAAATCCATTGACCTGCTGTCAGATTTTGCCTGAAATCTGACAGAATAGTATAAATATACTGCAGTAACTTGATAAGCTAGTTTGTGAATTTTCATCTTGGATTTCACTAACATGTCTGCTTTCAATTACACAGATGAAAAACAAGAGTTTAACATTTTGTTCTTCCCCTGATTGCAATAAAATGTCATGCCGGAAAGTGGACTATTAAAAGGAAATTCAAGTGAAAACTAATTTAGAGATAGCACTCATGTTTCAGAATTAGACTTTTTGTTGGTATGTGATTTTTAGGGAGATATTCTCTATGATAGCACGCAAGAAAGCACAAACCTAGTCTTTTCTAAGTCCTACCTCCACCCATATATTTGTTATAAATTTACTTCTATAAAAGCAAATGTAAAAGCCATGATCTTAAAATAAAACTCATTCCACACACTCAGCGGAACATTTTTTTTTCTATTATTACAAACTATAAGCTCACCCTGAATAGCCATGTTTCCAGATGTTTAGTGAGTTAAACTGTCTGTGTCTGTAGTACCAAGACATGCCAGAGGCACGGCTAGAGGATGAACCGTTCATACACTGACTGGACATAATGATGTGAGTAATCCATCTTTTTCAGCAGAGACAGTAGTTTATACCAAGGCAATTTTTTTTTTTTTTTTTTTTTTTGTAACAAGAATGCAATGTTTACAGGAAAATCAAGTTGTGTTATACAACCTAGCAGGTTTTTAAGACCCTTACTCTTGCAAAGAATTACATGCATAACTATCTTCATGTGCACTGGGCAGTTCCCCTTAATCCAGCCTTTTCTTTTTTTCAGAATGAGGACTACTGATTAATAGATACTGGAGATTCACTAGTAAGGAAAATCAATTAGAAAACTGACAGAAAGAAGCTTAAGAGGAAGTTGTATTTCAGAAATATGTTGCTATAGCAACTTGGCAATTGTATCTGTAAAGCCCTCTGAAGATCATCTTCACCCCAAGCCCCTTGATACTAGGTGTACAGAGGAATCCAGACTCTGCCACAAAGAGCATATACTTTCATAACATGAATTCACCATGTAGTTTCTTCATTGGCCTGCAAAACACAGATGGCCTTGTGAAATAATGCAGAAAAGTTATCTTACAGCAACTACGATTGCTAGTAATTACTAAAGCATATTTACATTCTCAAAAAATAGACTCAGCAGTCTACTCTTCAAGAAGTAGTGTCCTAGAAAAAGTTTCTTAACTGCTTTTAAACATCCAAATCTAATTTTATCCGAGTTACTGTTTTCAAAATTCTAAGGATGCAGAAATTCACAGGGAAATTAGAGTATTGATCTTTATTTGAGACTAGAGACCTAACGTACCTTTTATCACCAAATTTGTCTATACTTTTTCATAACAACCTTTGAAAACCTGAACTTACCTAATTACTTAGTTTTTCTAAAAAGCAGTGCACTAGTTAAGGCTAAAGGTACACTGCATTACAAAGTGACATTATTTAGTGTTTCACAATAATGCTGAAAATTACTATATCCCTTCAGTGAATCACAGTTACAAATTTGTTGATGTACTCTGTTGTCTGAAAGAAAGTAGGCACTGCCCTGGGATTTTAGCACTAAACATTGCTTTCTTAAGCTTCTTTATTCTGTTCCTCCTTTTTCAAAAAAGAGCGGCTAACACCTCTTTGTCAAAAGCAAGGTATCTGTGACAAATGCTCTACAATATACAAAAATATAAGAGCTAAAATACTGCAACAATAAGATATAATTTACTTCACTGGTTTTTATTTGCGGCTTTTAGGCTGATGCCAGGGACCATATGTTTGTAAACACTTGCCTGGGGAATGGCATGGCCAAGCCTCAACTCGCAAAGGCCCCCTTTGGTGCTCCTCTAGCAGAAAGTCACTTAGCTGCGGGCTAGGATAAATTCACCGTCACCACATGAAAAGCAGCTTCTTTGCTGTATCTTATCGGTTATGTTTTCGTTGGATTACTCTGCTGACTTAAATGAATATCTTCCGTTTATATAGTTTTTAGAGAATGGGAAAAAAGTGCATAATCTAGAAAGGGAAACACGGCTTGGATCCAGAGCCCTACTTTCACAAGCACCCCCACAACACGGTATCATACATAAATACTTCAGTATTTAAAAGGCCCGTACGCTTTGCTTTGCTATGCCTCCTGCAGCAGCGCGGTTCCACACTCTTGATCCCACTTTTCTTTGTGGGGTCCCGCAGCCAGCGGACCGGACCAGCCTCCTCTCCCGAGGCCAGGCTTCGGGGCACCGCACCTCAGAGGAAGCCCGGCGTTTCAGGGGTCCCTGAACGAGCCGGGCCGGGGGACTGCGGGGCACCGAGAGCTGCAGCCCGGCCGCCCCAGCAGGCACCCTCCGCAGCTCGGGCAGCGGAGCCGGTGCACGCCCCGCCTTTCTGCTCCCTCGCCCTCGTGGCAGCGGCGGGTCTTCAAAGCCTGCCCGGGGACACCCGGGGAGGGTTACGGTGGTCCCCGCCGCCCCCTTCACCGAAGCCCTCTCGCCCCGCGGGGCCGCTCCGGGGGTCACCTCACGGACAGACAGCCCTTACCTTGGCCGCGGAGCGCGGGCGGCAGCAGCGCCAGCAGCAGGAGCAGCCGCAGCGGCCGGGCCCCGCCGAGGTTGTCCATCGGCCGCCGGCGGGAGCACTGGCACCGAGCGGGACCGCGGGGGGCTCGGCGATCCTGAGGCGGCCGGCGGGGCTCCCCGCTTTTCTCTCGCTCTTGCTGCGTGTTTCTGTTGTTATCCCAGCCGCCCGAGACCGGTTGGGAAAGAGCTCGCAGGAACCCCCCTCTCGGTGGGCTTCACAAAGATTTAATTCACCTCCTGCCCTGTTAATTGCACAGCCTGCAAGTGTTCGGCAGAGGAGAGCAGCACTGCGGCTGGGAGGCAGGGACCCTATTGCATCTGATACCCCTACTCTCTCCCCGCCACCCCCACACACGCTGTAAAAGTGACTCCCTTCGGCTCGGAAAACTTTGCAGATCCTCAGCGTGAACCTAGGGACGGCGTGACTGATTCTGCGAGGGAGAAATGCAGCAAATTCCCTCGGTGCCAAGTAGAAGAAAGCCACAAACAAAAAGCAAAGCGAAGCAAAAACAAAACAAAAGAAGCCACCTAGCCGGGAAGGCAGGGTTCAACCTCTGGAGAGGAGATTTCCAACCCCCCTTTCGCGGTCTTTCCACCGATTTTACTCCACGATAACTTTTTTTTTTTCCCTCTATGAAGAGGGTTTTAAAAATGAGAGGTATTCTAGAATATTTCAATTAAATTCACTGGAGGAAAAAAAAAAAAAAAAACTTCTCCTTTTTCCTTCCCCTCCTTGTAAAGAAACAGGATGAGAATTTCTACCCAAATGAGGCAGTCAGCTCTGCTCTGTCGACCCCCTCCTTTTTTTTTTTTTTTTTTTTTTTTTTTTTTTTTTTTACCTCTTATCTTATTTAAACAGGAACACAAACACTGATAGTGGTCAAAGGAAGAACTGGTTTGAAAGCACCCAGTTGGCTATGCTGTTGCCAAGATCTTTTAGATAATGTGGGCGATAATATTTGCAGGCAAATGCATGTGGAAACAGCTGGGGAGTTCATCACCCCTCTACACTTTGCCCTATGTTTTACTCAGAAGATCAGTTGGAAGCACTTTATATTTACTTGGTTGTTGTGTCACAGGGACCCTGACTGGACCATTCATGTTGTAACCCCTTAATACCAATGTTAGATTTAAGGCACTTAGAGTTGAAAGCATGCATTTTTTCCTGCACCTGGTTACTTGCTCTTTCCTTACACAAGAACAGAAAAATGGCCACATGGCCAGTAGTCCAACTATCCAAAAGCTTGTTTTCAGCGATGATCATAAGTGCTCACCAGAGGAAGGGTAAAACCAAGGCAAGCACATGTGATGTTGTCCTTCCAACCTCCGGCTGCTTTGAGTTTGGAGCATTTCCTCTGTGGAATGCAGTTTCTGTGTAGCCAGTAGCCCTCAGTGAGTTTCTATTCCAGGTATTTATCCAGTCTCCACATGAGTAAACCTTTATCATCCAAAATACCCTTTGGGAGCAGGTTTTGTAGCTCTGCCACTGACTGGGTGGAGGGCTGTTTCTTTTTGTTACTCCAGCTACCTTCTTACAGCACCTCGTAACTGCTGCACGAAGAGACACCAAAGAACAAGCCTTATCCATGCTCTTAGTGCCATGATCATATTTTGCCAGGTCAGCTTTTTGACTGTTTCCTTCCCCCTTCTCTCTCTCCCCCCTCCTCCCCACCACCCCCCACCCCCACTCCCCGCTTTATTGGGAGGGGACATTTGGGAAAGGGGAAGAAGGATGGAGGACTGACTATATTTGGGCGTATTTTTTGCTTCCATTCCTTGCACACAACTGTCTACATCTCTCTTCTTTAAACACCCTGTTTTTAAGTTTAACATCAGTTATAGAGACACTTTCACAGTGTTTCATCACAACCTCCACACTACAGATCTTTTACACCTCAGACAGCTGCAGGAGGCAAATGACAAAGATGACACCTTGTTTGTACCAGCTTACTGAACCTGGGGCATGTCATCTATGGAATCCTTGGATTGAGTTCCATTGTGGCTTATTTCACTTTATACCCACTCCTAATTGATTAAAGGTGAATATAAAGAAGTTCATCAGTTTGACTAAATCACTGTAAAGTCACACATAATAGCTTGTCCACACATGGACTTACTCTGATTAACACCATGTGTGGACATGATTAATCTAGAGTAAGAATTCTTCCTTCCTGCTTAGTTTGCCACCACAAGCTGTTTACCAGAAACAAGGCAAATTCAAGTAACTGTTTTAAGAAATATTTCTAGAAACCATCACAGCTATAGTTATCTCAAGATCTGATAATAGTTTTTTGTTGGTTTTGTTGTTATTGGTGGTTCTTTTGCATAATATTAATGCATACTTCTCGTATAAATTGGGACTCTCACCTACAATCACATTCGGTGGCCTTGAGTACATGTGATTCTAATTAGTGACTCCAAGCTTTGTAATAAGCTAAGCCGTGCACATAGGGCTCAATTCAAAGCTCCTGGAAGTCAATGGAAAGTAAGGGCTCATGAGAGGGAACATTTTGCATAACCACATTTTTTCTTACATCTGTTTGCAAAGGCCCTGTAATCCTTTGTGTAGCTTTTAAAACAAACAAATTCTTTAATGAGGATTTTATTTTTACTTCAGAAGAATAAAAATCATTTGCAGAAGCTCAGATTAATGAGTAATGACAGCGTAACAAATCATTACGCAAGTCATTTCCAAGGGTCTTGTTGAGAGTAGGTACATGCAAGTGGTCTGACAAAGAATTACTCTAACAAAGAATTGAATTACTCTAACAAACTCATTACCATCTATGGTAGCAGGTTCACAGTTCTTTCTTTATTTGTTTACTTTTGTGGGAATAGCAATTCTTGAAATGGACTAAATAAGCCTATGTAAGGACATCAAATTCTGCCTGGTGAACAAAGCTGCCCTATTGTCCCAACTGTTGTACTTCCTAGGCTTTCTGGTTTACTGCAGCTCCCAGATCCTGCCTGGTTGTTGTTGTTGTTTGTTTGTTTGTTTGTTTGTTTTTTCTTCCACCTATCTGTCCCAGAAGTTGAGCAAAACAGAGGGAAAGGAAATTGCTTTATCTTCCCTGTTTTGAAGGATATTGCAAGGAAGAAAATAGATACACCTGGAAATGAAATCTATCTGTAGTTACTGAAGGGTAACTCATTGGCCCCCATGGCAAAAACTGAAGCCATGTTTTGTCTCTCATTAAGGAAATGTGTCATACTGAAGACACATAAAAAGGCCTCTTTTGCCTTCTGAAGAAAAATATTACTCCATTCACTGCTATGGGTGCACAAAGATTAAGAAAAGCCCATGGAGATCTTACCATCTCTCAACATTAAAAAAAGACTCTACATTTAAAAAAAAAAACAAAAACAAAAAAAAAAAAAAAAAAACACTCTATAGTAAGCAAATCCACATCTATTGGAGTACAAATGAGTCACTCAGCTTAGCTCCAAATATTAGTATATGCAAAGTACAACTGGCATTCAGCTTCTTTCCTAGAGAAAACACTACCAAAAACTCAAAAACTTTTCTGACTTAAAAAATAATTATAATAATAAGGAAGACATTCTATTTGCAACACAAGGAAACAACAGTGTCACATAATTGTTTCAATATTAGAAAGTTGGGAAATTTATTGTTTTTAACATCTTAATATTGGAAACTGATTTTTAAGGCTTTTGGGAACCGTTCTGACTCTCTTGTCTGTCCTGAAAAGGCAGAAAATTTTCTGATTAAACTAGATCACACCTTTTACAATAATCTACATCAGAGTATTCAGAGATGAGTGCACCACAATCCTTAGTTATTTCTTGAAAGTATTAATGACATCACAGATCACCATTTCTTGCTTATTTTGTGTCTAAAGCAATCTAGTTCAGTTCTTAATAGATCTGTGGTCTCATACTCACAGGGAAGTTACTGTTTGTTTGTATTCTGTGCTTTGTGTATCATCAGTGACTATCAAGGCAATTTAGGGTAATGTAGCCTGTGGACACTTTGTATGCACCTTCCATTATCCTTGCCAGGGATTAGCTTGGAATAAAATCTCCTTTTTGATAAATCAGTTTGTACCCCAAGCCACAGGCTCATCTTCGCTCTCAAATGCAGAACTACTAACTATCCACACCAAAGTGATACTGGCCTGAATCATGCCAGGCCATAGATGAGCAAGGGAAGATGGGAGGACTGAGAGCCTGCTCTGTTCTCTAATACATAGGAAATCATGCCTCCAAGTCTAGTCAAGGCTAGCCTAGGCACCATCTTATATCCCATCTGGTTTATGATGGCATCCTGTAGCTAAGCTGGTCTGGGACTCTTTCCAGAATAATTACAATGTCAGATGAAATTTATAACCATCCTAAATTTGAACTGCTCTTTATATAAATATATAGATATGTATATATACATGTATATAAAATAATGTGAATGCCAGTAGTTCAAGCCACTTATTCTCTATGGGCAACAATACAGATGCTTGTAACCAAACCAGGAAATGTAGCTGGTCTCTATGCTCAAATAATACATAAGGACTGTTAGAAGAGCTTAGTTAACAGAGCTTTCCCTGCACAGAAGAACCCTTTCATTGCTAGATTGATCTATGAACATTTTTCCTCTTTGCATGGATTAGCTTGTGAATACCAAGGCAGAATTCAACTTTTGTTGTTGTTGTTGTTGTTGTTGTTGAATACTGCAGACTGAGACTCATAACCCTGAGCCCTTTTTGACATCACTGATTCTAACTTTTTTGAGTTTTTACCCATTTTTGAGTTTGTATCTATTTTGTAAGTGTTGCCTGTGTTCTGTTTTCTTTTCTGACAGATTAAGAAAAAAAAATCTATCTTGGACACTCAAGAGACACCATGGTTTTCTATTAATATGTATAGGGTCTGCTTCTAAGACAAAGAGGAGTTTATTGGGGGATAAAGGAATGCTTTGATGATCCATGTCATATCCCTTGTGGCATTACTTGTAGAATTTAGGGATAAGTCAGTCTGACATTCATGAGGTATTTCCTGCCTCTCCTTCTAGAGCTGCATCCTTGCAGTCTCTCAGATCTCCCCCTTCCCATAAATTTCCTTTCCCCTTCTAGACTCTGTCATGTCACTGCAGGCAGAGCTAGTCTTTGTGAACAGTCAAGGCACTTTCCAGGACCTCAGGCCTGGGAAGTCGAGGCTCCATTTACATAAGATGGAGAGCAATGTGAGTCATGCACATATGGCTTGGAGGGAGGGGACAACGGTATTGCCTTAGACTCTGACTGGAGCCTCCGCAATTCTAACAGCAGGGATCAGTCATTATTTTTGCTGCAGTTTCTCAAGGGGTGACTCTTAAAGTTGCCCATCAGCATCTGTGCCAGTGGTTAGTTTCAATGTTCAAACAGAAATAAGATCTCATTACAAAGGGTGGGGAAAAGCCATCAATAAAGTAAATGGCTGTTCTGGCAAAAGGCCATTCTGGAAAAAGGCCTTCTCCCTTCCTGACATCTCTGATAAATCTGAGCTCCATCCCTGTGAAACAAAAAAAATATCCAAGTATGTGACCAAATGATCTTTGGGAAAGAGCAAATATACAAAAGAGAATACAAGGCATTTCAAGTTTGCATAAATAAAATTCCAGAGTCTACTGTATTTAACAGCTCAACATCAGGGGCATACAGTTTTCTATAACATTTCCTCATGGTCACTTAAAACCTAGTTCATTCAGGGCTGTTTCATTATTGTTTTATTAATTTGCTCCATTATTTACAAACGTTTTTGCCTAAATCTAATAAGAAAAGAAGCCATCCTATCCATCTGCAAACAATCCCAGTCTTGCCAGAAAACTTTTGTCTTACCTCTCAGCAGAAACTGAAATTTAAACTCAGTATAATGTAAGCAGCAAGTCAGCAGAACAGAGCTGATAAAACTTTATAGTAAATTGATGTATATTGGGTTTCTTCCTTTCCCTGAGCCTCACATACTGCCTCTGTTTCTTTTCCTCAGCCTTGGTTTCTTTAATAGAGGTTCACAAACTTTATTTACTCATGTACCATTCTTCTAGACTTTACTTGGGCAGTAATGTCTTTGTTCTAGGAACCCAAGATCTTCCTTGGTGGCCTGATTCTACAAACACATGTTAATAATATTATACAGAAGGAGTGGAGCTTGCATTTAGCCAATGCTTACACAATTCTGAGTGGTGGCTATGAGAGGGCACCTTAATACAAATTAATTTAAGAGTTATTGTAGTGCAGCAAACTGTTTGGAAAGAAAATACTATAAATTTACCATATTTTCTGGTACAGTTCTTCAGAAACTGACATCTGGGATATGCATAGTTGGTGGACACTGGCTCTTAACTGGAAGGCTGGCTGGATCAGAATACCTTTGGACAACCGAGAAAGTAAAAATAAAGAGATTTGATCTATAAAATGAACCCTAATGGGTTAAATCGTTCCATGCTACATGTGCCCTATGGCTACCAGGTCTCAGGTTAGACATTTTGAATTGTATACACTACATCAGTAGCCACAGCCTACGTAGATGAGGAGGTTGGCTCACAGTTGGAGCGCAACTGTGAGTTTACCTTTGGTTTTGCATAAAAATGGACTTTTCTGTCTGTAAGGGACTACTCTCGGGTTCCCTTAGGTCCTTGCTGAGCTCTGGAAGCAGAGCTAGCAACAGATGTGAGGTTCAATTTAAAAACAAGCTCTAACCAACCAGCCCTGTGCTATCCATTTATTCCACCAAGCTGTTTCCACTCACTCTCTGCTTAGTTCTTTCAGCTGTGATCTCACAACTGTTCTTAGACCTAGTCATACAGTTTGGAACTGGCTCAATGACATATTCCTACTAGAGGAAAGAATAGTCCCTAGCTGTATGAAAAGAGGGTGTGGCGGCAGCAGCTTACACCAAAGTAAAGCTGAAAAACCATACTCAAAAAACGACCCCCCACATACTGCAAGCCCCAACCGTTCAGGATTTAATTATCTGGAAGAAATGTGGCCTGCTAAACAGCACATTTGAGCAGTGTTTAAAAGAGGTTGTGCTTCCAGCTCTCTTCTTGGCTTATAAGACATCTTTTGGTAAAATACTTTACCTTTCTGTGCCTCATTTATCTATAAGAGTAACCCAATTTGTAAAATGTTTTGAACTCCACAAAATTCAACAAGCTGCAGAACAGTTAGCTATTACAAACTAGCAACCTTGAGCCATTAAGTTCACACGAATTGATATGAAGCAATTTAGGCCAATTTTAACTTAACTTCCATTTCTCCTATTTAAAGACAGCATCTTATACAGTTGTCTATGTTAGAATAATATTAGTGCTCAGAATAGCTCTCCTATTCTTTCATCTAAACATAGAAATCTACAGACAGTCAAATTTCCAG
The DNA here is from genome assembly GCF_009819795.1 of Aythya fuligula. Classification (NCBI taxonomy): domain Eukaryota; kingdom Metazoa; phylum Chordata; class Aves; order Anseriformes; family Anatidae; genus Aythya; species Aythya fuligula. Next base: position 72,303,005 of record NC_045559.1, read on the forward strand.
CTGAATAGCAGATACATACATTTGCTTGGATAGTTATTCCATAATTTGTACTTCTGAAATGCTCTACAAACATACAGGTCAGGCATTATGATAATCTAATTTATGCATGTAAGTCATAGCTTCATTGCAAGTCAGAAAATGGGATTCTTCTAAGATTTTAGATTCTCTGTTTGTCATTAGGCATGTGTTTAAGGGTAATATAAATTGTCTTAGCTCTTATAAAGCAGATAGCTAGTTAGAAAGACATTTGCAGAATCATTAACATGAAACCATAATAAGAAGTTTCTTTATTTGCAGCTTTCACTTTTTTCTTCAGTTTATGCAATATACTGTATTTAATAGCTCTGCTAAAGACGTATGAAATCTTGGCTCTAAGGAAATCGTTGGCAACATTCCCACTGACTTCAGTGGGGCCAATACTGCTGTTAACCCTTCCCTACAAGGAAAATCAAGATTGCCTAAGAAATTGACCTGCCTCTGTTAAGACTAAGATCCAGACTGCTTACGACTTGAAGTGACCTTTTACAATTACTAAGGCTGTTATTCTTGAGAATTTGCCAAATCCTTAAGACAAAACTAGCATCATTAATTTTCCCCAAAGTTCTACCTTGGAGTAAAACGTACCTCTCACTTTATAAATGAAAGCACCTATGCAGACATATCTTCCAATGGCATCACTGACAGTTTTTCTTGTATAGAAATTTTAAGAAATCATTCTCAATTTCAGAAAAAAAAAATCGTGTTAAAAGAACACTGATGAAATGTTTTGCCCTCAGGTCTGACATTTCACTGTAAACACACTAGAATATACAAAGTTTGGTGAAACAAATATAAAAAAAAATAACATGTTATTTTGTACCTCCTGAAGCTATCAGAATTAAGGATGATTTAAATATGTGTTTACACCAGACTAATCATTACTTTGCTGTACTTGGTATGTTTCAGCTTGTTTGTTCCCATCAAAATATAAAGAAGACTTTGTGATCTGAACAAACAACAACAACAACAAACTTAAACTGCTAGAACATGTATGCACAAAGACACAGAGATAACAGTTCCACACCTTCCACAAAGGTCTCATCAGATCTACTTCAGTAATCTACTGGTTTCTACGCATATTTAGATATTTCTTATAATGTGTCTTGTACCTCAGATCTGTTCCACCTAGTGGCATCAATACCAAAAGCCAATACTGTTTTGTTTGTTTCATTTACCAAAGCCAGGGCATTAATATCAATCACAATATAACCTTACACATATTCTGCTACTGAGCTATACTTTACAATGAGGACTTGTTTGGTGGCATTATGTTTTTTAAGATGTAGTGTGCACAACTTATTCCTGTCCACTTCTTGACTACTACACAAAGCTTGAAAACCACATCACCAGGTAACAAGAAATTCTGCATTCAACACATGAAAGAAAATACAGTAGCATTGTCATATGGTAACAAAAAAAAAAACAACAACAACAACAACAACAACAACAACAAAAAACTAAAAATCTAACCATGAAGATTCTCTATCATGATACATCTTCCATTTTTAAGGGGCTTTGCTAAATACACTGAATTCACATACTTGTTAGTGGTCACTGAATAAAATCTCTCTGTCCCCTTATCAGTCCTTCCAGCTTAGATGTATTTTTCTTATGAACTCTGGAAAATTTTCCTGTGGATGTTAAAGTGCTGCTGTTCTTTTCCTAGGTGAAAGAAATGTGACTGTTTGCCCCAAACCAGAAAAGCTAAAAATAGATATAAGTTTGCAAATAACTGCCACTGAAGTAAATTGTAATATTCCTACTGGAGTAGTGTAGGACTTGTTCCCATGAGATGTCATGTAGTCTGATTTCAATATAGCAAAACACTTAATTTTTTAATAGTGTTATTAATTTCAGCGGGATTACTCACACACCTGAATTTATGTATGCCCTTAAATTCTTTACTAATCTGTGTTATATAAAGTGTCCTAAACAGAAAAGCTCAGTCATTCTTTTCATTTTCTAATATATATGCTGGGAACTGTTGTCTTTCACTACTATTTCTCAAGTGCTATTTAAAAATTAGCTTTTGCAAGACTCCATCATGGATCAAAATAATCTTTTCTATGTACACACTACTCACGCCTCCTTCTGTATTTACTGACAAATTGTGCAATTTGAAGTCCTTTGGACTTCATTTGTTGTTGTAGTGATCTATTTCATTTTTTTTTTTAGAAAATCCATCCTTACTAGAAATGTCTGTATGATCTCTCCTGTTTTCCTTTACATTTTCTAGTAAAAATTTCTTGCTGGAGCTGAGCTCCTGATTTTTTAACTCATTTTTGGAGAAAATGACATGAATAATAATGTCAGCATTGCTTTTATGTCTAAAAGTGACCTTAGATTTTGAAAACGTGTTAACTGAATAGTCTGTTTCTCTGAATAGTCTGTTACTATGAAGAGGGCAACGGTGTTCTCCTTTTAAAAGGGCTAGCCAGCTTGTCATTTAATTTTTCTTCAGTAATGACTTTCTTCAAGATCAGACGCAAGAACACGCTTGTATTTCAAGAAAGTACATCCCATATTATCTTTAACCTACATGGTAGAGCTAACTACAGGAGTGAACACACAGGGGCTTTCATTTGGGCTTCAAGGAAATACACAGGTTGCTAGTTTTTACTTAATACATGCTGTCACACCATCATGACTATTGCTAATGGTTACACATGGTAGAATCACTCCCTTATCTTATTACATAGACATTAGCCGTATGCA